>NC_044342.1:9748486-10418451 GCF_007399415.2 Gopherus evgoodei | reverse complement strand
GACTAGGCGAAATGCATGGATATGGGACTTGCCCACGTGACTCCAAACTCCATCTTGTTACTGTAATTTTCCACAGTAAGGATAATGAAATGCCCTCCACATGAAAAAAGACTATAAAAGGCAGTTGCATCTTCTCTATTTTGTCTTCAGTTCTGCTTCTTACCGCTGGAGGAACTTTGCTACAAACTGAAGCTCTGACCAATGGACTGAATGACCCATCCAAGCTGTGGGTGTACTCCAGAGACTTGACTTAAGCCAGCAGTTTATTCCATCACTGCTACAAGCGTAAACCAAGAACTTTGTCATTACTGTATGTAATGGATTCTGTTAACCAATTTTAACTCTCACCTTTCTTTCTTTTTATGAATAAACCTTTAGATTTTAGGTACTAAAGGATTGGCATCAGCATGATTTTTGGGTAAGATCTAAGTTACATGTTGACCTGGGTGTGTGGCTGGTCCTTTGGGATAAGAAGAACTTATTATTTGATGAGACTGGTCGTAAAGAACCACTGAATCCAGTGTTTTTGGTGGTGATATAGGAACTGAAATGCCAGAGGAAACTGCCTTTATGTTTTCTTGTGAGCCAGTGTGGTGAAACGGGAGTTTACTTTTGTGGCTGCTGTGGTACATTTTATAAAAAAATAGCCACCAGTTTTGAGTTGTGTTTGTCCTATTTCTCAGCAGTTCGTTCTGAACTTGGCATCCTCAGTTATGTCCCACTAAGGTATGGTTACACTCAGAAATGGGACTTTTCAAAAATGTCTAACCAGTGGCTTTCCACATGTACATGGAGCCTATGAGAGGACAAAGAAGGCAACCAAAAAAGCACAGCATGTGAATTAAGACCAAAGGGGTTAGGGGGAATAACAAGAATGTTTAGAATTCATGAAGGAATAACTATCTATTAAGGAGACACTAGTCACAGGTGGTGGGCACAGTGTAATAACCCAGAGAGATGTTGTAGAACCACACAGACAGGCGCTGGTCTATCTGTTCTATTCACCTTCTATTTCTCATCTTACACTTAGATTGTAAGCTCTTTGGGGCATGAACTGCCTTTTGGTTCTGTGTTTGTATAGCGCCTAGCACAACGGGCTCCATTGTATTCATTATGGCCCCAAAAAGTCAAAGGTGTTAACATCCCAGGGCTCTGGGAGTACGGATTAAGGCGTTTGGAGCACAGGTGGTATTCTCTTCGATTCTTCCTGTTGAAGGTAGGGGCCCGGGCAGAGACAGATGCATTGTGGAGGTGAATGCCTGGCTGCAAAGATGGTGTCACCAGGAGTGCTTTGGCTTCCTCGACCACGGGATGCTATTCGAGGAAGGACTGCTAGGCACAGATGGCGTTCACCTTTCGAAGAGGGGAAAGGCCTTATTTGTACACAGACTGGCTAACCTAGTAAGGAGGGCTTTAAAGTAGGTTCGACGGGGACAGGTGAGCAAACCCCACAGGTAAGTGGGGAACAAGACCTGAGAGATGGGTTGGAAACAGGAGGGAGCACGGGCTATAATGGCAGTGAGGAAGGAGGGTCAGGGCAAAGCTGGGAGGCAAGATCAAACCAGTATCTTAGATGCCTGTATACAAATGCAAGAAGTATGGGTAATAAGCAGGAAGAACTGGAAGTGCTAATAAATAAATACAACTATGACATTGTTGGCATTACTGAAACTTGGTGGGATAATACACACGACTGGAATGTTGGTGTGGATGGGTATAGTTTGCTCAGGAAGGATAGACAGGGGAAAAAGGGAGGAGGTGTTGCCTTATATATTAAAAATGTACACACTTGGACTGAGGTGGAGATGGACATAGGAGACGGAAGTGTGGAGAGTCTCTGGGTTAGGATAAAAGGGGTAAAGAACATGGGTGATGTCGTGCTGGGAGTCTACTACAGGCCACCTAATCAGGTGGAAGAGGTGGATGAGGCTTTTTTCAAACAACTAAGAAAATCATCCAAAGCCCAAGATTTGGTGGTGATGGGGGACTTCAGCTATCCAGATATATGTTGGGAAAATAACACTGCAGGGCACAGACTCTCCAATAAGTTCCTGGACTGCATTGCAGACAACTTTTTATTTCAGAAAGTTGAAAAAGCTACTGGGGGGAAGCTGTTCTAGACTTGATTTTAACAAATAGGGAGGAACTTGTTGAGAATTTGAAAGTAGAAGGAAGCTTGGGTGAAAGTGATCATGAAATCATAGAGTTTGCAATTCTAAGGAAGGGTAGAAGGGAGTACAGCAGAATAGAGACAATGGATTTCAGGAAGGCAGATTTTGGTAAGCTCAGAGAGCTGATAGGTAAGGTCCCATGGGAATCAAGACTGAGAGGAAAAACAACTGAGGAGAGTTGGCAGTTTTTCAAAGGAACACTATTAAGGGCCCAAAAGCAAGCTATTCCGATGGTTAGGAAAGATAGAAAATGTGGCAAAAGACCACCTTGGCTTAACCACGAGATCTTGCGTGACCTACAAAATAAAAAGGCATCATATAAAATATGGAAACTAGGTCAGATTACAAAGGACGAATATAGGCAAATAACACAGGAATGCAGAGGCAAGATTAGAAAGGAAAAGGCACAAAATGAACTCAAACTAGCTATGGGAATAAAGGAAAACAAGAAGACTTTTTATCAATACATTAGAAGCAAGAGGAAGACCAAGGACAGGGTAGGCCCACTGCTCAGTGAGGAGGGGGAAACAGTAACGGGAGACTTGGAAATGGCAGAGATGCTTAATGACTTCTTTGTTTCGGTCTTCACTGAGAAGTCTGAAGGAATGTCTAATATAGTGAATGCTTACAGGAAGAGGGTAGGTTTAGAAGATAAAATAAAAAAAGAGCAAGTAAAAAATCACTTAGAAAAGTTAGATGCCTGCAAGTCACCAGGGCCTGATGAAATGCATCCTAGAATACTCAAGGAGTTAATAGAAGAGGTATCTGAGCCTCTAGCTATTATCTTTGGGAAATCATGGGAGACGGGGGAGATTCCAGAAGACTGGAAGGGGCAAATATAGTGCCCATCTATAAAAAGGGAAATAAAAACAACCCAGGAAACTACAGACCAGTTAGTTTAACTTCTGTGCCAGGGAAGATAATGGAGCAGGTAATTAAAGATATCATCTGCAAACACTTGGAAGGTGGTAAGGTGATAGGGAATAGCCAGCATGGATTTGTAAAGAACAAATCGTGTCAAACTATTCTGATAGCGTTCTTGGATAGGATAACGAGCCTTGTGGATAAGGGAGAAGCAGTGGATGTGATATACTTAGACTTTAGTAAGGCATTTGATACGGTCTCCCATGATATTCTTATAGATAAACTAGGAAAGTACAATTTAGATGGGGCTACTATAAGGTGGGTGCATAACTGGCTGGATAACCGTACTCAGAGAGTAGTTGTTAATGGCTCCCAATCCTGCTGGAAAGGTATAACAAGTGGGGTTCCGCAGGGGTCTGTTTTGGGACCGGCTCTGTTCAATATCTTTATCAACTATTTAGATGTTGGCATAGAAAGTATGCTTATTAAGTTTGCGGACGATACCAAACTGGAGGGATTGCAACTGCTTTGGAGGACAGGGTCAAAATTCAAAATGATCTGGACAAATTGGAGAAATGGTCTGAGGTAAACAGGATGAAGTTCAATAAAGATAAATGCAAAGTGCTCCACTTAGGAAGGAACAATCAGTTTCACACATACAGAATGGGAAGAGACTGTCTAGGAAGGAGTATGGCAGAAAGAGATCTAGGGGTCATAGTGGACCACAAGCTTAATATGAGTCAACAATGTGATACTGTTGCAAAAAAAGCAAATGTGATTCTGGGATGCATTAACAGGTGTGTTGTAAACAAGACACGAGAAGTCATTCTTCCGCTTTACTCTGCGCTGGTCAGGCCTCAACTGGAGTATTGTGTCCAGTTCTGGGCACCGCATTTCAAGAAAGATGTGGAGAAATTGGAGAGGGTCCAGAGAAGAGCAACAAGAATGATTAAAGGTCTTGAGAACATGACTTATGAAGGAAGGCTGAAGGAATTGGGTTTGTTTAGTTTGGAAAAGAGAAGACTGAGAGGGGACATGATAGCAGTTTTCAGGTATCTAAAAGGGTGTCATCAGGAGGAGGGAGAAAACTTGTTCACCTTAGCCTCCAATGATAGAACAAGAAGCAATGGGCTTAAACTGCAGCAAGGGAGATTTAGCTTGGACATTAGGAAAAAGTTCCTAACTGTCAGGGTAGTTAAACACTGGACTAGATTGCCTAGGGAAGTTGTGGAATCTCCATCTCTGGAGATATTTAAGAGTAGGTTAGATAAATGTCTATGAGGGATGGTCTAGACAGTATTTGGTCCTGCCATGAGGGCAGGGGACTGGACTCGATGACCTCTCGAGGTCCGTTCCAGTCCTAGAGTCTATGAGTCTATGAGAGTGATGAATTTAATCTCCCAAGTTCATCTTTTGAAAGTGCTGTGCAGGTTTCCTATGAGGATGAGGACTGATAGGTCAGACAGAGTGACCAAATTGTGAAAAGTGTTCACCCACAGATGACAGGATGTTTTTGTCTTCTATCATTTTTCTGTGTGAGTACATTTGAGAACATAGTTATTGTCTGGTTTCACCCACATTGTTATTACACTGGATGTGGTATATCACATTTTAGGGAACAGGTGGTGTTTTTTGTGCTGAAACCTATGAGGCAGTTTGAACCATCTGTTCAGAGGATGAAAATATCAACGTATCTCAGGTATTTAATTGGTTTTATGGTGCACTTGTCTAGAATTTTTTGTTCAACATGTAAAAGCAGCAAAGAGTCCTGTGGCACCTTATAGACTAACAGACGTTTTGGAGCATGAGCTTTCGTGGGTGAATACCCACTTCGTCAGATGCATGTGACATGCATCTGACGAAGTGGGTATTCACCCACGAAAGCTCATGCTCCAAAACGTCTGTTAGTCTATAAGATGCTACAGGACTCTTTTCTGCTTTTACAGATCCAGACTAACACGGCTATCCCTCTGATACTTGTTCAACATGGTTTATGAAGAGGGTGGCATACTGCACCATCCTAATACCCAAGGCCGTTCACTTGGTTTGGACAACTGTTGTTAAATGTAAAATTGTTATGGGTGAGGATGAAATGAATGAGTTTGGCCATGAGAAAATTCAGTGGGAGATGGGCAACTAAATCCTTTAGCTTCTTATGAAAATCCAAGCCTCATCCTTTCATGGAAGTAGGTAATAAGTAATGTTCCACTCACTCATCATTTTTATACAGTTTCAAGGCTGTAGTTAAAAGTATGTGTTCATCCATGTATGCAAAAATGTGCCCAGCCATTTAATGGTGTCGTCAGCCAGGTAGAGAACCAATAGCCTGCCATCGAAATCAGTCAGTGGGCATTAGACAAAGATAAGTGAAATACTCTGAAGTTGAGTGTAATTAAAGAGATTGGCCACACAATTTCCCTGTCCTGTTCAAAACCGGTTCAGACATGACCATAGGTGCCTTGGCAGATCAAAACCTAGTGGATAGATGGTTGGGTCAGTGACAAAAGAGTGATTACTGACTGTTGTCCTTGACCACTCGTTGTGACAAGCAGAATCCACCATTATGTCCAATGTATATGTTAAAGGCCACACACTGCCTGCTGTTAAGGTTATATAATTAATATTTAATTTAACTGTAATGGTGTATGCTTGAGTTCTCTCTCAAACTTGCCTAGTGATTGACCTCCATATTTAATAACAATGCTTTCCACCAATATAAAAGCTTTCATCTACAGATATCAAAACTTTTTATAGCAGTGGGTAAATATCATTAGCTCTAGTTTCTGCATGCAGAAAATAAGGCATAAAATATTTTCCTAATATCACACAATACATTACTAGCAGAACTAAGAATAGAACTCATCAGTTCTTAGGCTACAGTCCTCTGCTCTAACCACTAGATCCTCTCCCTTAATAGAATTCAGAAAGCCTGACTCCTACACCCCTACCTTTACCATTCAGCCTCATTCCCCTTCAAGAGTCATTGAATACAACCCCCAGCAGCCCCTATTTCAATCACTAGACCTCAAGCCCCTCCTCGAGCTAGGAACAGAACTCAGGATTCCTGCCCCAGTGTACCTATTATCTACCCCCCAGACATTATTCTCTACTCAGGAAGAGGCTAGAATGTGGGCTGTGTCTTGGCTACCAGTTCCCATGTATTCTAATTCACTACATCCCACTCCCTTCCCAGCATTGGGGATAGATGCCGGTAATCTTGACTCCCTTAGAAAAACATTTTCCTATGAAAGACCTTTTTCATAGCCCCCTTCACATCCTTGTTCCTCAGAGTGTAGATGATTGGATTTAACATAGGAGTGACAAGGCTGTACAGCAGGGAGATCAGCCTGTCCTTGTCCAGAGAGTAGCTGGAGATAGGTCTGATGTAGGTGACGATGCAGCTGCCATAGTAGAGCAGGACTACTGTGAGGTGCGATGCACAGGTAGAGAAGGCCTTTCTCCTCCCCTGGGATGATTGCATCTTCAGTATCCTGAACACAATGTGCACGTATGAAAGGATGATGCACAGGGAAGGACCCCAGCCCAAGAAGAGGCTGGAGACCACTGTAACGATGACATTGAGGGAGACGTCTCCGCAGGACAGAGCCAACAGGGGTGGGATGTCACAGTAGAAGTAGCGGAGTCTGTTGACACCACAGAAGGACAGGCGAATTGTGAGAACTGTATGAACAGCTGCATTGAAAGAGCCAGTGAGCCAAGAGGCAGCCACTAGTGTGGAACAAAGCTTGGTACTCATGAGCACTGTGTAGAGCAGTGGGTTGCATATGGCCACATAACGGTCATATGCCATGGTGGCCAGGAGAATGCCCTCTGCCCCCACAAACAAGAGGAAGAAGTAGAGCTGTGCCATGCAGCTTCCATAGGAGATGCTGCTCCTACCTGAGAGAAGGTGCTGCAGCATCTGGGGGATGGTGGTGGTGGTCTGGAAGATGTCTAGGAGGGAGAGATTCCGCAGGAAGAGGTACATGGGGGTTCGGAGACACGGGTCCACCAAGGAAAGGAGGAGGATGAGCATGTTCCCCAGCAGGGTGAAAATGTAGATGATGGAGATGACGCCCAAGAGGAGGAAACGTGAGCCCCGCAGTTTGGAAAATCCTGAGAGGATGAATTCAGTTGGTGTGGTTTGATTCTCCATGGCCACTTCTTCACTTAACTGCAGGGGAGAAGAGCAGGGACTATAAACAAGAAGAACAAATATGCAACATGTCAGAAGTTTCATATTGATCAGTGGTTGAATCTGGAGTTTCTTTTTTCTCCCTCCCACTCCTCTGTCCAACTAACAGATCTCATTTCTCTCCACAGCCAGGGAGAGAACCCAGTAGTCCTGACTTCCATCCCCCACACTCTAACCACTTAACTCCTCTCCCAGAAATGGGATAGAATCTAGGAGCTCTGACTCTCTGACCTTCATTAACCTCCAGAAACTGCTTCCCTTCCAGAGCTCAAAACAGACCCAGGGTGTCTCATCGTCAGAGCACAATCTATTTCAAGGTTGCACCTCACTCCTAGTACCCATTGGCCTAATTATTGAACCACACTCCCTGCCTGAACCCAAATGAGAAAAGTGCCCACCCAGCCCAGCCTATAACCCTGTGGTTTGGGTGCTTACCTAGAAAAAGGGAGGATGATTGTGGTTCAAAGCCCTGCTTTAAAAGAGACATTCACACTGATACGTCCCAGCTGAGTGTCTGGACAAGGAGGCTAAAAATCTTAAAGGGTGCTCCTTCTCCTCTAGCTGACTGAAACTTCCTTTCTCAACAACTAAACTCTTTGTCCAAAAAATTCAACCAGCTTTACCCAGGAGTCCCATGAACTTCTAAACCCTACAACCCACTCCTCTTTTCCAGCTTGGAATAGAGCTCAGAAATCCTCTATAGGCCTATCACACACGCTTCTGAGTACCTGAAGGAGAGGATTGGCGAGTTCCTGACTCCTCATCTTTGCTGTCACACTTGGATATGAGTCTTTCCCTTAGCCAAGGCTAAAGCCAGGATTTTGGAAACAGCTTGTCCTTCCATGGACCGTGGAGTACCTATCCAAGTGATAAATAAAGGATGTTGGTCTTTGTGGACTGTAAGTTTAATATTATAGTCAGAAGCACAGTAGTATGACAACACTAAATAGATCATTTTCTCAAAGTGGAAGAACATATAGAAATGCTCTAGTCTTAATTTACTTAGTTTAATTTACACATTTCCAGATTTCATGCAAAGTACCTTTTGTCTTTTTTTTTTTCCGACTCAGCTGCCCATTTGGAAAAAGGTGCAATAATCTAACAAAAATTTTCTATGGGAGAGTCTTCAGTGTACTTCAGAAACATGGTAGCGTTAGGGAATAAATGGCCAAGTTCTGTTCTCCACAACCTCACTGTAAGTGCCGAGTATAATAACAGTGAGACAGACAGAGAAGAAGGAGGCCAAGAGAGGCTTCCACACAGAGGGAGAAAGAGAGAGATGATGATGGTTATTGCTTTTATTTGCTAGCAAAATAAAGACTCACCGTAGGCTTCATTCTTAGTTTGTTTACATTCCCACAATTCTACCATGCAAAGTATCGCAGTCCTCTTTACATTGGGATCCACCATCAACTTTCAGCTTAGCTGAATTAGAAAGACAACACAATGTTGGCAATCAGTCAGATGTTCAAAGAGAAAGAATAATACCCTAAAGAAAGTGCTGAAGTATGGAATGTCTGGGCCATCCAATGCATGACAAGTTATAACACTTCTCTTCTGACGAGCCAAATTCTATGCCAACAATCAGAATTTTCAACTAATTCAATGGACAAGCAAAGAGTTAGATTGATAGATAAAGAAAGAGACATAAATATAGATGGATAGATAATAATTTGGTGATTGATAGATAGATAACAATAACTTATTTTAATTAAAACATTTAGAATCATTGTATTCCTTATATTTCACACTTTATATTTTAAGATTCCTGACTGCATTTGATATTGGGATTCATTAATTTTCAGCACATCAAAAGCAGAAAGATTACATTATCTGATGGTTATATGAATGAAATTTATGTGCCCGTGAAAAGACTACAGATTCTGATTTTCACAACACCTGAAAGTTATGAACATTCCAATAGGAAAAAAAATGGTCACACAGATAGAAAGAGAAAGATGCAGAAAGGAACACACATACAGAAATGGGGAAATAGAAATATAGCAGTAGATAGATAGATAGATAGATAGATAGATAGATAGATAGAAACATGCATGAAAGATTGTTCAATCAGATCCATTATAATAGCTATAGCAATACATGAAATATATCTCACCTACTAGCTCAAATAAATAAATGGCATTGGTTCTTTATTACTAACAATAGGGAACTTGAAAGAGAACTTAAGTATAAGTACTTTAAAAAGGGCTCTTGAGAAGATATCCCCAGAGCTTCTGGTGTGTTTTCAAGGATGATGATGCTATAGATGGGAAAAAAAGTCAGTATCTTGTTCTTTGGTGAAGTACATTTAATTGTAGTGTACAGCCTTGATGTAGATTGTATCTGGAAACAGTGGTGTTCACTGTTGATGTACCTTTCTATGCCAGTTTACATCCAAAGCCAGAGCGTGTCTTTCTGGAGTGGTGTTGATCACTCACACTTCTCTGGCTTTGACAATTTTACAGAAAGAAATGTCTAAGCCTTGTGGGTGGGAAATAAATTCACCAAATGTGACCCCGGTAAAGGACTCTGTGTGGAAAATCTGTGTTTAAGATTTGAAACAGGATCTAAGGAAGTTTGGTGTCTGAATTCCACTGAGTTTTAGTCGGAATCGAGCATCTAAAATTTGTAGCTGTCATTTGGAATCTCCAGAGAAATATTTGCTCTAGCTTCATTTAAATCAATGTATTTATGCCAGGGATAAATTTGACCCAAGATGTCCATGGAACATGGTGATGGATCTCTCGCTTCTCAATTCAGGTCTCAACTCTGAAGCCTAATGATAATATTTGGGCCAGCTTTGTAAAGTTGATTTACCTAATCATAGGCACTGAGACTGGTGTTTTCAAAGGGATGTAAGGCAGTAAGGCCCCTAGCTAACCTTGCATGAGGGCCAATGGAAGTTGGATGCCTAACTCCCTGACAGTCTTCGAAAATCTCAGCCCTAAAGCTTTATTTCAACACTGTCATTTTTAAATCCCATTTGGCCCCATCTATGCATACAATTATAGCTGTTTCACTGTTGACTAGTTCAACAGAAATAGAATAGAGCAAGGGTTGGCAACCTTTCAGAAGTGGTGTGCCGAGTCTTCATTTATTCACTGTAATTTAAGGTTTCATATGCCAGTAATACATTTTAACATTTTTAGAAGGTCTCTTTCTATAAGTCTATAATATATAACTAAACTATTGTTGTATGTAAAGTAAATAAGGTTTTTCAAATGTTTAAGAAGCTTAATTTAAAATTAAATTAAAATGCAGAGTTCCCCGGACAGGTGGCCAGGACCCAGGTAGTGTGAGTGCCACTGAAAATCAGCTCGAGTGCCACCTTCGGCACACGTGCCATAGGTTGCCTACCTCTGGAATAGAATCATAGAAACACAAGACTGGAAGGGACCTTGAGAGGTCATCTAGTCCAGCCCCCTGCACTCTCATGGCAGGACTAAATATTATATAGATCATTCCTGACAAGTGTTTGTCTAACCTGCTCTTAAAAATCTCCAATGAGGGAGATTCCACAACCTCCCCAGGTAATTTATTCCAGTGCTTATGCACCCTCCTCCTTGAAACATTTTATGTACTTGAAAACTGTTATCAAAATCTCACTCAGTCTTCTCTTTTCCAGACTAAACAAACCCAATTTTTTTTCAATCTTCCCTTAAGGTCATGTTTATAGACTGTGACGGTCCATGCCCCTAGAGTCAGGGCCACGTGGTCTTTCCATCAGAGTCTATGAAGCAGCCCTTCAGTGCAGGGCATGGTGGCCTAGTGGCCAGAGTCTATAGCACCACCCTTGGGTGCAGGACAGCATGGCCTAGCGGTCAGAGTCTACAGAGCATACCTTTGGCACAGGGCAGGGTGGCCTAGTGGCCAGAGTCTACAGAGCAGCCCTTGGGTGTAGGGCAGTGTGGCCTAATGGCCATGGTCTGCAAAGCACTGGGGCGCCCCTTATGAGATGGGGCCGCCCTGGAAGGGGGGGCCCAGACCCACCTGACTCCACCAGGCCCCGACCCAGGGCCCTAACAGTGGCATAGCGGCTTGCCACTGACTCAGCTGGAGGTGGGGGGACCCTACCAAAATACACTGAGTTTCTCCAGGTGGGAGGTACCACTCCGTCACCCTCCCTGGGTCACTTCCTACCAGAGTCTGTGTTGGGGTTTCCCATGAGATGTCAGGTCCTCTGTGTTCGGCAAGGCCAGTTGTCTTCAGGGGTTTCTCTAGTCGCTGGGTTGTAGGCGGGCCATGGACAGTTTCGATTCCCAGTGCAGTCAGAAACTCTGGCTGGCCCTCTGCAGTAGCTTCCCAGGCAGGTCCTCCCCCTGTGACCTCCAGCCCAGAATGAGATGGTCTCCGTCCCTTTATACTACTAGAGCACTTGGAGCATGCCCAGTCTTGCCAGGAAGGTGGGACTTCCACTGTCAATACCATTGGCTTAACCCTGTCTGGGCTAGTGCGGGTTAAGCAGACCTCGTCACATAGACCTTTAATCATTTTTGTTGCTCTTCTCTGGACTCTCTCCAAATTTGTCCACATCCTTCCTGAAATGTGGCACCCAAAACTGAACATAGTACTCCAGCTGAGGCCATATCAGAGTGGAGTAAAGCAGAAGAATTACTTTTCATGTTCTCGCGTACAACATTTCTGCTAATACATCCCAGAATGATGTTCACTTTCTTTGCAACAGTGTTACACCGTTGACTCAAAATTTAGCTTGTGATCCACTATGACCCCCAGATCCCTTTCCACAATACTCCTTTCTAGGCAGTCATTTCCAATTTTGTATGTGTGCAACTGATTGTTCCTTTCTAAATGAAGTACTTTGCATTTGTCCTTACTGTAGATCTTTTTGGTGGTTGGGCTGGGAGTATGGGATTTTAGATGGATATTGGGAGGTGAGTGTAATGTGAACTGATAGTGTGGTGTGGACAGAGACACCAGACTCCATTTGCCTTAACAGAGGACTGCTACCATAAAAGCCACATGTGATTAATTTCCCCCCTGAAATCTTTCATGTTCTTCTCTGGAAACTGAGGACCAAGAACTCTGTGAATTCAACTCAATTTCACAGTTGGTCAAGATTCAGGAGAGTACCACCATTTTTCCACACACTAATTTCACTCCTTCTGGACATTGTGAGAATGGGGAGGGAAGAGCCTTGGGAGTGTGGTGCCTGGAAGCCCTAGTAGGGGGCAGCAGCCCACCAGGCAGGCAGGGCTCCTGAGAGCCCCAGGAGCCAGCCAGAAGGGCAATCTCATGAGAGGTGGGAGACCCAGGTCCAACTTTCATTGAAGCCTGGCTCGCTCAGGAAAATGCATTAGCCACATTAGCCACTAGGCTATAGAGTAATTCTCATTCTCTCTTTAGCCTAGTCGCTTAGTATCTTGCTCCTGGGAGACCCTGGCTCCAAGTCCCTGCTCCAGGGAAGTTTTCACTATGTACACAGGGTGGAACAGCTCAGCAGGAAAGATTGAGAGAGAGAAATCTGAGCACACCCATGGGATCAGGCACATCAGGCGAGATAGGTGGGGGAACACCTAGTTCATAAATCCCAATGAAGTTTAGGCCTGAGTTAGGTGCTGAGCTACTCAGCAGTGTCAGTGCTCAGGGGGCTTTGCGTATGCCCACTGGCAAAAAATGGCATTTTGGGGGCTTTACAGGTGGAAACTTAGACACCTGAGGTTTGTAGGCACCTATAGGGCTAGGGAGCAGCTGAGCAGGGTTTCCATGAATGCCAGCGGTTTCTAAATGTTGGCACCTAGTGCGGCAGTTAGACACCTAAATCCACCTTGTGAATCTGGCCCTAAAAGTCTCTGTTACAGTTGCAAAGACAGGAAAACAAGGAGACACAAAGTCTCCCCTCCTCACAAAGCAACACCAGAGTTACAGAGCTTAGTGCTCTCAATCTGATCTCATTGCCCTGCGAGACCTGGCTCAGGTTAGCAACCTTAGGTGAGGCAGGGTCTCTCTCCTGCCTTCACTGTCTTGAGCAATTCTGGGTTCCTTGTGAAAGGCAGCACAATACACGTTTCATGTAAGAAATTAAATGGAAGGGGAAAATACCTCTAGTGCTTGTTTTAATGTTCTGAAGAAAGGTCTTAAGGTTTAATTTGTTTTGGGAGTAAAACACCCAGAATTAAAGTGTGTGTATAAGAAGGATCTGCCACTAGATGGAGCTGTGGAGACAGCTGTGTTTGACACCACAAAGGAAAATGTGCCAGTAATTTGAAACTAAGCTGGTCCTGGTTTGCTTGTTAGGGGGCTTTTTCTTTACCTTTTTATTTTTTCTGGTTCTTGTTGTGCACACAGAAAGCAGAAGACTGGACGATCAAAGTGCAGGCAATCAGATGTTTATCGGGCTTAGTTTTCAGCAAGCATGTGTTCTATAACACAGCCTTGGTTTTCAGTGTTTCGATTTTCCCTTTTCAGTAGCCATAATTATACCTGAAATGCACGCCGACAGTTTCATCCCTTACAAACGTATGGTTATGTTTTGTTTTGGGGGGTCATGAGTCTAGAGTTTTTATTTCACCCCTTTTGTACCCCCATGGAAGGGTTAAGGGAGTGAGGTTGTGCTACGGTCAGGGGCAGGTATTTTTTGGTCTTTTTAGTGTTTTATCTCTCCTCACACACAAATCCCCCATTTGCTGTTCCTGACTGGCTGCTTGTTTGACCTTGGCTTTGAGATAAGGAGTTGAGGCAGTTTTTAAGTGTGCACACGTATATTATACTTTTACCATGCCCAAGAACACTTTAACTGCTTGTATTTGTTTTTATTCTCACAAACCCATTTGGTTTGGGCAAAAGCAACATATACACAGTGTTGTTGTAGTTATTGTTGTTTTAGTAAGAATCACTTTTGTTCATGGAGTACTGGTAAGAATATATATGTATCAAAAATTAAACAGGGAAGCAAAACTTAAAATACTATATTTTAGGCAAAAATACAGGCCTGCATCCTAACATTGACATTAGCACTCCCTAACACCATCATGCCAGGTTGGAAAAAGGGTCTCAAGGAGGGGGTGAAAATGACGACACAGGTTGACACCTCTAATGGGACCCAAACAAAACATAGTGAGCCATTAGGGACTTCACACAGACAGGAGAGGCTGGGTTTCTTTAATGAGCTGCAGTGCACACAAGTTGCCCAGGCTTATCACAGAGCACTACAGCACATGGGGAGGATGAGAGGAACCCATCAGTACACCTGCAAACAGGAGGCCTTAAAACAAGGTGACTGTGCTCCCTGGAGGATAGGATTTGTGAGATGGACCATTTCATGGAGCTGTATGTGGTGCAAAAATGAACAGCCAAGATCTCATCCCCTTAATTATATGAATGTAAAGGTGAATGAAGTGATATTAGAAACAGAAATAGATACATGAACGACGGCTGGCTATATATGTCCATGATCTCCAAGGGGCTTACAAAATCCTTAAAAAAACCCATGCCTACCCCCCAATTTTTAACATGGGTGTAATAATTTGGGAAGCAAGAGGCTATGCTGCAGTCCTAATGTGGGTGTGGAGCAGTGCTGGCAGGGGCTGATCTTCATTGATGGGGGAGCTGAGCAGATAAGGTGATCAGATCAGTTCCATAGTGAAGGATACTGCTCCTCGTAGGAATGTGCTATAGATTGTTAGACACTGCTATTGTATTAAACTGCTACTTGATGTAGCAAATGCCTACAGGTAGCAGTTTCTTGCACTATCATCTGTGTAAAATTGCTACATCTAGAAATGTGCTATCTGTAGCAGTTAGTAATACGTATAGATTGTAAGAAACAGCTTTGGTAAAAAGATACTACTTTATTTGTACATGTTTGAAAACTGTTATCATATTTCTATGCCATTATCTCAATCATTACAATTTTGAATAGAAACATATCCAGAACTGATCCCTGGAGAACCCCATTTCTTATGCTCATCTTATTTATTGTTATGTCCATCTAGATTTCATTTCCATAGTTTGTTTATGAGAAGGTCATGGAAAACAGTATCAAAAGCCTTACTCTAAAGACAAGATATACCACATGTACTGCTTGTAGGCTCGTTACACTGTTAAAGAAAGCTTTCAGGTTGGTTTTAGATGTGAGACTGTTTGAAATACCTTTTTTAGCAAAGTTGAACCTTTCGCTGCTGTAGGTAGCACGGTCCTACAGGTAGCATTTTCATACACACATATATGAAAATGCAAAGTATAGAGATATGCTGCTTACCTGTAACACTGCAATATGACAGGTTTCAGAGTAGCAGCTGTGTTAGTCTGTATCAGTAAAAAGAACAGGAGTACTTGTGGCACCTTAAAGACTAACAAATTTATTTGAGCATAAGCTTTCATGGGCTACAGCCCACTTCATTGGATGCATAGAATGGAACATATAGTGAGGAGATATATATACATACAGAGAACATGAAAAGGTGGGAGTTGCCCAACCAACTCTAAGAGGCTAATTAATTACAATGAACTGTTGTCAGCAGGAGAAAAAAAACTTTTGTAGTGATAATCAAGATAGCCCATTTAAGACAGTTTGACAAGATACTTAACATGGGGGAAATAGATTCAATGTATGTAATGGCTCATGTTCTCTGTTTGTATATATATATCTCCTCACCATATATTCCATTCTATGTGTCCGATGAAGTGGACTGCAATGTGATGAAGCTAAATCCTACAGGCAGCAGTTTCTCACACCACTGGTATGTGAGACTGCTTTCTGTAGGAATCAGCTACAATGGCAGCAGGTCCTAACCCCTTGCCAATGATGAGTGGTCATTACACTGCAGTCTGCCTCATTGAGCAGGGGCTAAGATGATGACTGGCAGTAGCCACTGAGGCAAGTGGGTTTAGAGGGTTAGGGGTTCCCCTGGGAGGGGAAACCCAGTATAAGGGGTTACTGTGGGGACAGCACCCCAAGGTAAAGGGCACCAGGGTCCTACAGGGACCCGGGTGCCAGCAGCAGGCGAGACATTGGCCAGTAGGAGGTGCTCTGTACACTGAAGAGCTAATTCCTGAGATGACCAGCAGGAGGAGCTGCGCTAGTGAGTCTCAACATCACTACAGTGCCATTGGATTAAAGGAGCTTTTGTGACAAGAACCACCAGTAGAGCAATGTATGTCTAATATAACTGTTAAAAACTCCCACTTTAACCTATTACTTCCAACTCATGAGGATAAAAGAACTAACGCTCTGAATACCAGTAATATTCCAAACTTTAACTTTTCTTTGTCAGTCAACTGGACAAGTCTGTACAAGCTAATGAAGAAAAATAACCAAGTTATCCAACTGATTGAAAACACACAGGGCCAGGTTCAGACACGCAGTCTGGCTTATTTTACATCTGTGATCTTATTTTACTTGGATGCACTGGCCAGGCAGACAAGAAAAGCCCCGCAAACTTTTGAATTTCATTTCCTGTTTGCCCAGCGTGGAGCGCCAATCAGCACAGGTGACCATGCAGTCCCAGAGTCAAAAAAAAGCTCCAGCACGGACCGTATGGGAGATACTGAAGCTGATCTCTGTATGGCGAAAAGACGTTCCAAAAGACGAAATGCCAAAGAATTTGAAAAAAATCTCCTAGGCTATGATAGAGGCCACAAGAGGGACTCAACACAGTGCTGTGTGAAGGAGCTAAGACAAGCATAATGGAAAGCCAAAGAATCGAATGGACTCTCACGGAGGAACGGAGAGGGGACTGAGGACTCTAGCTATCTCACAGTTCCCGCACTCTACAAAAACCATTTGCATTCTTGTCTGAGCTCCCAAAGCCTGAAGGGTCAAAAATATTGTTGCGGGTGGTTCATAGAATCATAGAATATCAGGGTTGGAAGGGACATCAGGAGGTCATCTAGTCCAATCCCCTGCTCAAAGCAAGACCAATTCCCAAATCATCCCAGCTAGGGCTTTGTCAAGCCTGACCTTAAAAACCTCTACGGAAGAAGATTCCACCACCTCCCTAGGTAATCCATTCCAGTGCTTCACCACTCTCTGAGTGAAAAAGTTTTTCCTAATATCCAACCTAAACCTCCCCCCACTGCATCTTGAGACTATTACTCCTTGTCGTCAGGTACCACTAAGAACGGTCTAGATCCATCCTCTTTGGAACCCCCTTTCATGTAGTTGAAAGCAGCTATCAAATCCGCCCTCATTCTTCTCTTCTGCAGACTAAACAATCCCAGTTCCCTCAGCCTCTCCTCATAAATTATGTGTTCCAGCCCCTTAATCATTTTTGTTGCCCTCTTCTGGACTCTTTCCAATTTTTCCACATCCTTCTTGTAGTGTGGGGCCCAAAACTGGACACAGTACTCCAGATGAGGCCTCTCCAATGTCGAATAGAGGGGAATGACCACATCCCTTGATCTGCTGGCAATGCCCCTACTTATACAGCCCCAAATGCTATTAGTCTTCTTGGCAACAAGGGCACACTATTGACTCATATCCAGCTTCTTGTCCACTGTAAACTTCTAGGTCCTTTTCTGCAGAACTGCTTCCTAGACATTCGGTCCCTAGTCTGTAGCAGTGAATGGGATTCTTCCGTCCTAAGTGGAGGACTCGGCACTTGTTCTTGTTGAAACTCATCAGGTTTCTTTTGGCCCAATCCTCTAATTTGTCTAGGTCCCTCTGTATCCTATCCCTGACCCTCCAGCGTATCTACCACTCCTCCAAGTTTAGTGTCATCTGCAAACTTACTGAGAATGCAGTCCATGCCATCCTCCAGATCACTAGTGAAGATATTGAACAAAACCAGCCCCAGGACTGACCCTTGGGGCACTTTGTTTGAAACTGGCTGCCAACAACACATGGAGCCATTGATCACTACCCATTGAGCCGACTATCTAGCCATCTTTCTATCCACCTTGTAGTCCATTCATCCAGTCCATAGTTCTTTAACTTACTGTCAAGAATACGATGGGAGACAGTATCAAAAGCTTTGCTAAAGTCAAGAAATAACAAATCCACTGCTTTCCTCTCATCCACAGACCCAGTTATCTCCTCATAGAAGGCAAATAGGTTAGTCAGGCATGACTTGCTCTTGTTGAATCCATGCTGCCTGTTCCTGATCACATTCCTCTCCTCGAAGTGCTTCAAAATTGATTCCTTGAGGACCTGCTCCATGATATTTCCAGGGACTGAGGTGAGTCTGACTCCCCTGTAGTTCCCAGAATCCTCCTTCTTTCCTCTTTAAAGATGCGCACTACATTAGCCTTTTTCCACTCATCCGGGACCTCCCCCGTTCGCCATGAGTTTTCAAAGATAATGGCCAATGGCTCTGCAATCACATCTGCCAACTCCTTTAGCACCCTCGGATGCAGCGCTCCAGTTTTTCTAAATAGTCCTGAACCACTTCTTTCTCCACAGAGGGCTGGTCACCTTCTCCTCATACTGTGCTGACCAGTGCAGCAGTCTGGGAGCTGACCTTGTTTGTGAAGACAGAGGCAAAAAAATCATTGAGTACATTAACTTTTTCCACATCCTCTGTCGCTAGGTTGCCTCCTCATTCAGTAAGGGGCCCACACTTTCCTTGACCATCTTCTTGTTGCTAACATACCCGAAGAAACCCTTCTTGTTACTCTTAATATTTCTTGCTAGCTGCAACTCTAAGTGTGATTTGGCCTTCCTGATTTCACTCCTGCATGCCTGAGCAATATTTTTATACTCCTCCCTGGTCATTTGTCCAATCTTCCACTTCTTGTAAGCTTCTTTTTTGTGTTTAAGATCAGCAAGGATTTCACTGTTAAGCCAAACTGGTCACCTGCCATATTTGCTATTCTTCCTACACATCTGGATGGGTGTGGACATTCCTTCTTGCCCCCTGCCGATGGCTGGCTGAAACCCTGAAGCATGAGCTTTAGGAACATAGAACATTAACTGGAAGTGAGCCACAGGGCTGCTAAGCTCTGCCCCCAACCCTCACAAGCAGCCCCATTGTACAATCACACTCAAACATTTCTCTAACTCTCTCTAAAAATGAAGTTGCTCTCCAAATAACTCCTACTGGGAGGTTGCTGCAGAACCTCCTGCCTCTGATGGTTAGAAACTTCCTGTTAATTTGCAGCCTGAATTTGTACATGGCCAGATTAGTGCTTGGAGCAGGGAAGGGTAGGGTGCAAGCAGCCACAGAAGAATGAGGAAAAACACATGAGGAAATCTGTTTTCCACAGAAAAATGAGGAAAAACACATTTGCATTTTTACAGAGATTTTTAGTTTTTATATTTTGTGAAAAAAATAAAAACATATACAGCTGATGAAATTCAATGTTGATAAATGCAAAGTAATGCACATTGAAAAACATGCTCCCAACTATATATATAAATAAGGGAGTCTCAATTAGTTGCTACCACTCAAGAAAGAGAATTTGGGGTCATTGTAGATAGTTCTCTGAAACACCCATCCAACGTGCAGCGGCAGTCAAAAAAGCAAACAGAATGTTGGGAATCATTAAGAAAGGGATAGAAAATATCATATTGCCTCTATATAAATCCATGATATGGCCACATCTTGAATACTACATGCAGATGTGATAGCCTCATCCCAAAAAAGATATATTGGAATTGGAAAAGGTACAGAAAAGTGCAACAAAAATGATTCGGGGTATGGAACAGCTTCCGTATGAGGAGAAATTAATAAGATTAGGAATTTTCAGCTTGGAAAAGAGACAATTAAGGGGGGACATGATAGAGGTCTATAAAATCATGACTGGTGTGGAGAAAGTAAATAAGGAAGGGTTATTTATGTCTTCTCATAACAAGAACTAGGAGTCATCAAATGAAATTAGTAGGCAGCAGGTTTAAAACAAACACAAGGAAGTATTTCTTCACACAACGCACAGTCACCCAATTTGCCAGAGGATGTTGTGATGGCCAAGACTATGACAGGGTTCCAAAAAGCACTAGATAAGTTCATGGAGCATATGTCCATCAATGGCTATTAGCTAGGATGGGCAGGGATGGTGTCCCTAGCCTCTGTTTGCCAGAAGCTGGGAATGGGTGACAGGGGATGGATCACTTGATGATTACCTGTTCTGTTCATTTCCTCTGAGGCACCTGGCATTGGCCACTGTCAGAAGACGGGATGCGGGGCTAGATGGACCTTTGGGCTGAACCAGAATGATTGTTCATATGTTTTTAGAATCCTCTTTACCAGAGTATCCATTATCTGGCTCTGTTTATTAACTGAACCAGGGATGAAGCTCTACAGATTATTTGAATTTTTGATGATCCAATCTGGCCCCGGTCCCTATTAGATTGGATAAGCGGGGTTCCTTTTTACTGGGGAATCTGGATGGAGTATGGAGTGAATGGCCTGGCTGGTGGGGCTAGATGGAGTGGGGGTCTTGTTATGGTGGCTGGACATAGTAGAGATGAGGGGTCTTTTTGTGGGGGCTGGACAGAGTAGGATTCAGGGGCATTGCTGGGTTGGGCAGGTCAGAGTGGAAATAAGGGGCCTGGCTGGGGGGCCTGGGTGGAGCAGCAGAGAGGGACCTGTTTGTGAGGGTGAATAGAGTGGGGTTCAGGGGTTTGGGGGATGGATGCAGTGGGCATGATGGGCCTGGCTTTGGAGGCTGGACAGAGCAGGGGACAGCGGCTGGAGATTGGGGGGGCTGGACCAAATGGAGGTGAGGGGTCTGGATGTGGTGGCTGGCTGGAATGGGACTCGGGGCCTTGCTAGCGGGCTGGATGAAGTGGGGTGATGGATGGAGTAGGTGTGTGGTGACTATCTGGGGAGGGCTTCATGAAGTGCAGCTGAGGGATCTGGTGGGAGCCTTGAAGGAGTGGGGCTTAAGGGCCTGGATGGTGGGAGGTTGGATGGAGTGGGAGTCAGGGGCCTGGCATAGGGAGAGGTGAGGGCTTGATGACATACAGCAGTGGGGCCAAAGCTGAAGAGGGTTGGACAGATTGGGGGTGAGGCGGAGCCTAGCTGTGCGGGCTGGAGAGAGGGTGGGGTTCAGGGGCCTTGCTGCGGAGAAGGGCTGGTGGACAGAGGGGAAGTACAGGGCCTGGCTTGCTGGGGGAGGGAGGAAGAGATGGAAAAATTGGGAGTGAAAGTTCTGGCTGGGGGGGCTTGACAGGTTGCAGATGAGGGACCTGGGATGGGGCTGTATGGATTGGGGGAAAGGGGCCTGACTGGAGGGACAGGACAGATTGGGGATGAGGTGCCTGGCTGCGGGAGCTGGATGGAATGGGAGGCAGGGCTCTGGCTGGTGGGGCTGTACCGAATGAAGGTGAGAGGTCTGTATGTGAGGGCTGGGTGGAGTGGGGATGAAGGGGGTGGCTTGTGCAGCTATGCTGAGGGGTGTAGATGGGGGAGCTCAGAACATTGTGAACCCTCCTATGGAAAGGGACTTGGGCACCTGGGGTGGGGGGCATATTTGGGAAGCTCACAATGGGGCTGTTCCCCCTACAGAGAGGCACTGGTATGGCTCAGGTGTGGGGTACCTTAGAATGGGGTGATCCCCACTACTGAGAGGGACAGAGATTCCCCTGTTCTCATGCTTTCTCCTTAAGATGGTCCCATCTCCCCTTGCACTCAGTGAGATCCAGGCTCTGCCCCAATATACCAACCGAAAGGGCTGATCCCAGGTGGGAAGAAATCTCACTGGGACTAGGAGACCCCTAGCAAGCCCTTCAAGGCCCCTCCATCTGCCCCTCTTTCCTGCCCTATCATTGCATGCTCTGTGCAGTGAGTCCCATATGCAATGTGTGGGTTGGTTTCCAGCAGAGCAGGGGTCCATTTGAACTTGATACTCAATAACTCTGCTCATTGCCAGAGATTAAGAACTGAACGGATCCTGGAGGTTCAGCTTCCCTCTCTGTCTCTGCCCCTCAGTCCTGACCCACAGTTCCCACCCCACTCCTAGCACTGGGATCTGTGCAGAGCTCTCTTAGGAGACGAGACAACTTTTGCTTTGAATTGCCTGATTCCAACTTTTCAAGCAGGAACCAGCAGCAAACTCAGCTCTTAACTGGCTTCGCCAACGGTCCAAATCATCAATACCCAGAGAGAGAAATGTTCAGACATGAAAACAAGCTAATTCCATCAAGGGATTTGCAGTCTGGTCTGTGATTTTTTATGTGTCTCTAACTCCCATGAAAGATATCGGGCAGACAATCCTCTGAGCTGGAGAGCCTCTGTTAATGCCAAGAGCCAACACAGCATAGGCAGTGGGTGTGCGTTCAGTGGTCAGAAGACTGGACTGGAAGCCAGGACTCCTGGGTTCTTTTTCCAGCTCTCAAAGGATGATTGGATCTAGTGGGTAAAGGAAATGAGGGAAGTACATAGTCAGTGCTCCTGGGTTGTATCCATAGGTCTGGGAGGGGAGCGGGAAAGTGGGTCCAGTGGGTTAGACTGGTGTGGTTGGGTGTCTAGCCACAAGAGTTAGAATTGAAAGCCAAAAGGGACCAGCACATCACCTAGTTTCACTGTCTGTAGATCTCAGGCCAGCAACAACACCTAGCAACTGAAACTGGCCCAAGATATTACAAACCTCAGGAGGCTAACTTGTTATGTACCATGGGCGGAGAATAGCAGCTACTGTTGTGCACCAGTCCCTAAAGCCCTCGCAATGGCAGGGAAATGATTAAAGGAGACACTCCCAGCTAGTCCCGGCAACTGAGCCACATGCTGACCTGCATACTGCAGAGGAAGGTGGAAAAACCCAAGTTCACTGCCAATTTGAGCTGGGGGGAAATTCCTGCCCCAGCTCACATATGGAGACCAGTTAGACCCTGAGCATCTGAGCAAGAACTTACAACCAAGCACCTGAGAGAGAGTTTGGCCCTGTGCTACCTCAGAACTCTGGCCCACCCCACCCAGTGTCCCATCTCCATCTGTGGCAATCCCAATGCTTCAGAGCAAGAAGACAACAACATAAACAACCCCCAAAAATAGATTGGGGGGGTATCCCTCAGCTCTGCAAGTGACGAGCTGAAACCCTGAAGTTTTTAGGAACATCAGACATGAAACACACGGGACCTTCAGGGCAACCAACTATTGGGAGGCCGTTCCATGAACTGACACCTCTGTTAGCTACAGATCTTTTCATTTCTGTCCCTGGCTATTGGAGGATAATGGAGTCTATTGGGTTAGACTGGGGAAGGGCTGGGACTCCTGGCTTCTATCCCTGGCTGTGGGAAAGGAGTGTGGTCTGTAACATACGAATATAATGTTGCCATGATTTTGATCCCAGCTGCATAGGAGTCAGACTCATGTATCCAGGTAACAATTTTAAAATACAGCTGCACAAAAAGGGCAGAGATATGAGCTAGCATCTCTGCACATACGCTTGGTTCACTCTCCTACCCTCTGCACACACACACTAAGCAGGGCTCATTTCCTATGGCAAGGACACATACACCCCCACACCTTCCCCATTTCCCCTTATGTTCTGGGTGTATCATCAAACAGCCATTTTTTAATATTACAAGTGACCCGTGCAGGTCACATAAAATGCTTTGTGTGTTCCTCTTGCAGGATTGGACCCAGCACCCCCTGGAAGGGGAAGACCTCATACCCCATTGGCCAATGCCTGACAGGGGCCAGACAAAACCCCCTACCCCTTCCTCAACAGCGTCTCCTCAGAGCTTCCTTTATTTCTTTGTTTCTCAGGCAGGTTGAGCCTGCTGCTCCCCGAGGCTGCCGGGTTGACATCGATGGAGCTGTAGAATAGGACCATGATCACCAGCTGCATATGGAGAAGCCCTTGTGCTGCTCAGTCCCTGAGGGCAGAACTGCCCTTTCAACTAACCCATAGGAAGCCAGGATGAAGACGATGATGGTGAAGATGACGGGGGTGCTCAGGGCATAGCAAGCCTGTTCAGTCCAAGAAGTTGTCTTGCAAGAAGCAGCCACCTATGAGGCCAGGTCACACAGACAAAATGATCCAGAGTGTTGGGGCCTGTGAGGGGGTGTGCATACTCCACACTAGGCAGGAAAGGGTTAATCCCACACTGCTGGTGGAGAAAGTCCTGCCCCTCAGGCCATGCTGGGCATGCTCCAAGTGCCATGCTAGTATAAAGGAGAACAGCCTAGCTCAGTCTGGCCTGACTGACAAGGAGAAAGGATGCTTGGTGGAGGTTCAAGCCCAAGATCCAGACCGGAGACCTGTTGCCCATAGCAGACCAGCTGGAGTCAGAGTCCCAGGGAGTACTTGCACCAAGCAGCCCGGAGACCCTGACATCATATGAGCCGAAGCTTCAGGAAGCCCAGTAGGAAGTGACCCAGGGAGATGGGGTGTGTAGTATCTCCTACCTGTGTAAGGTCAGCATGTTGTGGTTGGATTCTTCACTGACCCAGTGGCAGACCATTCCACCACTGTTATGGTCCTAGATCAGAACCCAGTGGAGTTGGATGGACCCAGGTCCCCCTACCCCAGCTGCCCCCTTTTGGTGACAGCCACCATGTTTGGCTATTAGGACATGCTGCCCTGCATTCAAGGGCAGCTGTATTTACTCTAGCCATTAGGCCACTCTGCCTTACACTCATGGGCCACTTTATTGACTCTGGTCACTAGGACACATAGCCCAGCACCCAAGAGCAGCTGTATTGACTCTGGCCACTAGATCATGCTGCCCTGTGCTTGAGGGATGCTATATTGACTCTGGCAGCTAGATCACACTACTCTGCACTCAAAGACCGCTATATTGACTCCGGCCACTAGGCCACACCACCCTGTGCTCGTGGGCAGCCATATCGTCTCATGCCATTAGGCAACACAGCCCACAACCTAAGGACTACCGCTTTGATTCTGGCCATTGGACCACACTTTTGAGAGGCCCAGGACAGTCTGGCAGACTGTAACCACGGTATCAGCACACCGACGATCCACTCTGAAGTGGGACAGGGTGTGCATACACCACCATAGGGCCACAGAAGGAAAGCTAGGAGATGAGGACCATGGGCATCATGAACCACAGAAATCTGGAGAGCCAGCAGGAGACCATTAAGGCCCAGCAGAGCTGATGGGACATGGATACAGGGCAGCACAAGGGACAGCAAATGGCCAGGAACCTATCCAAGGCCATGTCCTAGACGAAGAAGCACTCAGTGGCCTTGTGGAAAGGAAGAAGTAGAACTGCATGAAGCAGGCATGGAAGGAGATGGGGATAGTGTAGGACACCAGGTCAGAGAGCATCTATGGCATTGTGGTTATGACATAGCAGATCTCCAGCCAGAAGAATTTCCCCAGAAGAATGAATATGGGCAAGCATCAGAGGCAGGATCCTGCAGGATAGCCCATACAATGAACAGGTTGTCTGCCAGTGTCCCAGCGTAGGTGGAGAAGAGCACAGTGGAGAGTGCAGCCCTGCTGGCCTAGGGCACGGAAACCCAGCAGGATGCCCTTGTTCACTGGGTTGTTGTCATTCACTGGATTCATAAGAGGGCCCTGGAGCTGAAAGGAAATGATCAACAAGACTCCAATGTTCTATCCAGAGCACTGGAAGTGGAGAGGGGTCTAGTGTTTACAGCCATGGGGAATAGCAGACTCACAACCACACACACACACACATTGTCTCTCTCTCATACATAACGCATTTCAAACTCCACCTGGGACCTGATACTCAAAATGGGTTACTTCTTCCTTTGGAAACTCTCAGTGTTGGATAAAGATGGATGAGGGTGAAAACTGGAAACTGGAAAAACTCTCCAAGGATTGGGGTGGAGGGCCTCATTACTGGAGTCTGGACAGAGCAAGGCCACTTGTACAGTTTTACACTAGACTACTTTTTTTGGCTGCTTTCTCCCCCATCCAGCTGGGGTGGGGCAGTACACTGTTGAAAATGACATCACTCATGCAGCATGAAGAGGTCACTCTGGGAAGAGCAGCCCCACACCATTCCCAGAAGTGCTGGAATGTCCAATATTCCAAGGACATGGGCATGGCCACTCTAGTCCCTCACTAAAGGCTCTTAAGCAAACTAAGCAACCAGGGGATAAGAGGGAAGGTCCTCTCATGGATGTGTACCTGGTTGAAAGATAGGAAACAAAGAATTTGAATGAATGGTCAGTTTTCTCAACGGAGAGAGGTAATTAGTGGATCTAATGCTATACCTCATATTCATAAATGATCTGGAAAGGAGAGTGAAAAATGAATTCGCAAGATTTGCAGACAATACAAAATTACTCAAGATAGTTAAATCCAAATCTGATGGTAGAGAGTTACAAAAGAATGTCACTAAACTGAGTGACTGGAATTGAAATCCAGTGCTGGTGATTGCATAGTAATGCACATTTGGAAACATAATCCCAAATTATGGGATCTAAATTATCTATTACCACTCAAGAAAAAGATCATCATGGATAGCTCTCTGAAAACTTCTGCTCAATGTGCAGTGGCAGTC
The DNA here is from genome assembly GCF_007399415.2 of Gopherus evgoodei. Taxonomy (NCBI): domain Eukaryota; kingdom Metazoa; phylum Chordata; order Testudines; family Testudinidae; genus Gopherus; species Gopherus evgoodei. The sequence goes on along the minus strand of NC_044342.1, from coordinate 10,391,882 downwards.
GAAAAAGCTAATGGATTATTAGGAACCATTAGGAAAGGGATAGATATGTAAACAGAAAAATATCATAATGCCACCATAGAAATCCATGGTGCATCCACACCTTGAATATTGTGCGCAGTTCTGGTCACATCATGTCAAAATCAGATATGTTAGAATTGGACAAAGTGAGGAGAATAGCAATGAAATGATTAAGGGGATGGAAAAAGACAAGGACTGTTCTTCTTAGAAAAGAGATGACAAAGAGGGATATGATAGAGGTCTATAAAATCATGAATGTTGTGAGAAAAGTGAATAAAGTAGTGTTATTTACCCCTTCTTATAAAACAATAACCAACGGTCAAACAAATTAGAAGAGATTTAAAACAATCGTAAGAAAGTACTTCTTCACACAACTCACAGTCAATCTCTCCAACTCATTGCCAGAGGATGTTATGAAGGCCAAAAGTATAACCAAGTTCAAAAAAAAGAATTATATACGTTCATGGAGAATAGGTCCATCAACGGCTATGAGCCAAGAGGATCAGGGATGAAACACCATACCCTGGGTCTCCCTAAACCTATAACTCCCTGAGCTGGGACTCAGCAATAGAGGATGGATCACTAATAATTGCCCTGTTCTGTTCATTCCCTCTGAACCTTCTGGTACTGGCTACTGTTTGAAGACTGGATACTGGGCTAGATGCACCATTGGCATAACGCGGTATGACCATGCTTATATTATGTTCTTATGTTCACGCTCCTGGATTCAGACAACTAACCCAGGTCAGCCCTTTCTTGCACAAAAAGAAGGGATGTATGTGCACCATTTTACTCAGAAGCCCAGTGTTTAAGATCCCCCACTTTCACAGGCCTTGGGTGGCAGGCCAGTCCTCGCCCACAGACAACCTGCCAACCTGAAGCATATTCTCGCCAGTAACTGCACATCGCACCATAGTAACTCTAGCTCAGGAACCAATCCATGCAACAAACCTCGATGCCAACTCTGCCCACATATCTACACCAGCGACACCATCACAGGACCTAACCAGATCAGCCACACTATCACCGGTTCATTCACCTCCACGTCCACCAATGTAATATACGCCATCATATGCCAGCAATGTCCCTTGGCTATGTACATCAGCCAAACTGGACAGTCCCTACGTAAAAGGATAAATGGACACAAATCAGATACTAGGAATGGCAATATACAAAAACCTGTAGGAGAACACTTCAACCTCCCTGGCTACACAATATCAGCTCTTAAGGTGGCCATCCTGCAGCAAAAAAACTTCAGGACCAGACTTCAAACAGAAACTGCTGAAGTTCAGTTCATCTGCAAATTTGACACCATCAGCTCAGGATTAAACAAAGACTGTGAATGACTTGCCAGCTGCAAAACCAGTTTCTCCTCCGTTAGTTTTCACACCTCAACTGCTAGAACAGGGCCTCATCCTCCCTGATTGAACTAACCTCCTTATCTCTAGCTTGCTTCTTGCTTGCATATATATACCTGCCCCTGGAAAATTCCACTACATGCATCTGACAAAGTGGGTATTCACCCACAAAAGCTGATGCTCCAAAACGTTTGTTAGCCTATAAGGTGCCACAGGATTCTTTGCTGCTTTTACAGTGTTTAAAGAAGTCACCAAGCATGTTAGAGACCCCTATTTAAACCTTCAATCTGCCTCATTCAGAGCAACAACGTGAACCCAGGTAACCTACCTCCCATGTGACTGTCCTAACTGTTGGGTTATAGGGTATACTGAGGTGGGTTTCTTTCCATCAGTCCTACTGAAGTTGCTCCACTTCTTGTAAAATATACCAGAAGAAGAGGCAGTGCACACCTCTGCAAGCTAAGCAGAGATTTTGAGGAGCGTAGTATTGGAGTTAGGCATCAAAAGTGGCAGTTAGGTTCCTAAAGCTCTTTGTGGATCTAGTCCATAGTGTTTTGTAAGATGTTTGACTTAGTGCTACACAACCTTCTAATTAAAAAAAATCACTTTATAATGTCAATACAGCACATATTAAACAGATTAAGAACTGGTTAATTGATTGAGCTAAAAAAATTAGAGAGACAAAGTGGGTGATATATTTTATTGGACCAACTTCTGTTGGTGAGAGAGGCCACATGCCATACAGAGCTTCATACAGACCAGAAGATGAGTTCTGTGTGACTCAAAAATTTGTCTCTCTCACCCACTGAAGTTGGTCCAATAACACATATTACCTCACCACCTTGTTTCTCTAACATCCTGGGACTGAAACAACTGCAACTACACTGCATACTTTTCTTTAAAAAAAATCATTAATGAGGACTAATCTTCTAGTTAGATTCTTCAGTTCCAATAACATTCAGCATTTTAATCAATGATCTGGAAGTAAATATGTCTGCTGATATAACTTGCAGATGACACAAAGATTGTGGAATAGTAAATAATGATGGGGACAGGGAAATGACACAGAATGCTCTGAATGGCTTAATAAGTAGGCCCAGCTCAAATGAAATGTGCTTGAACACAGCCAAATGTAAAGGTATTCATCGAGGAACAAGAAAGGAAGGTACTTAAAGACTCTTTGATCTAGGAGAAGAAGGCAGAAGAGGAACTAGAGGCTGGAAGCTGAATCCAGACAAATTTAATTTAGAGGCAATTTTTTAACATTAACCATTGCAACAAGTTACCAAGGCAAGTGGTATATTCTCCATCTCTCTATGCCTTCAATCCAGATGGAATGCCCTTCTAGAAGATACTGTGGGGTATAGGGCTCATTGAGTCCCCACCAGACCACAGTATGGGTTGCTTCCCTTTTCTAGCACTCACCAACTCCTTCCCCTGCTTGGGGCATCTCAAAACAAAATCAGTGCCGGGATGATCAAAGTAAATAAAGGAAAAAGGGGGCTTAGTCTCTTGGTCACCCCCTTGGGGCCCAGCTTGTCTGTAGGCTTTTTCATGTTCTGCAAAGATTAGAGTCCATCCTTAGACCCCCAGCCAGCCTTTCTGTAACCTTCATTCTGTATCGGGAAGGACAGTGTCAAGGGCAGTTGGGTCCATGACTCACTCTCACTTTGCTGATCTACCCCTGTAGCCAGCTTTCCCCTAGCTATCTTCTGCTAGTTGCCATTTCTTCGCGTGGCAGACTTTCCCTTTTTGAATCCAGTCCTCTCCACCTGTCTAGCCCACTGGACCCCACTCTCCTCCCAGATTTGGGGATATAGCCCAGGAATCTGGACTGATAGACTTCCCTTTTATAACTCACTAGACGCACTCCCCACCTGAAGCCACTGGAAAGAAACAGGAGCCTTCCTACTAATCACTACACAAGTCTATCAGAGTTTTGATTTACTTTCTGAGAGCAGGATCCTTCCTATTAACCTCCTGATGGGCTTTTCATCTCAGTGTTCCTCAAGGTGTGGATCTTCAGGTTCAGCTTTTGAATAATCACTATACAGCATAGACACTGCCTTGTCAGCCATGAACTTCTGGAAAGGCCAGTCATAGATAAAGACCCAGGGCCTAAATGCAATCTCAGCACTGTGGTCTGAGTGGCAGAGGTGGTCAGGGCTTTGTGCTTCCCTTCTATGACTTGTGCCCTTATCTGGACCAAGATGATGGTATAGGATATGAGTAATGCAATGAAGACTCCTGGGGTGACCAGCCCACTGCCGGAGACCAGCAGCACCTCCATCATGTATGTGTCAGTGCAGGCCAGTTTGATGACCAGGGGGATGTCAAAATAGAAACTGTGTAACATATTGGGTCCACAGAAGGGGAGCTGGATGAGCAGTGCAACCTGGAGAATGGAATAGTCAAAGACACCCATGAGCCATGGTGGAGCCCTCAGCAAAACTAGCAGTGTGAACCAAAGGCCATGAACCAGAGTAGGCCTGGACTTGACAAAGTAGTAGCACACACTGGGTGTCATCAAACCAATTAAGCACATTCCTGACCAGAGAGGACAGTACCAAAATACCCTTATCTCTCAGGTAACTAATAAATGCATTCCTAACAGATGGCACAGGAACACAGGCACTTCAAATGATAAGAAGGGGATAACAGGATAATGGATAAGGATATCTTATTCAAACTGGCACATATGCGAATGAGGATGGTGTCAAGGTGTCACCCCCACCTTGAACTTTAAGGTACAGCTGTGGGGACCTGCATGAAATAACCCCTAAGCTTATTTACCAGCTTAGATCTAGTAGCTGCCACCACCAAATAGTTTAAACAAACGTTTATGGGAGCATCATTTTGAAACTCTGTCTTCCCCCCAAATATTTCCCCAGTTTTTATCCCCCTTTTCCTGGCAGGATTGAGAATGATTCACCTCCCGTCAATTCCCGCTGAGCCCAGATCCAAAAAAACCCCTTGGATCTTAAAAAAAGGAAAAATCAGTCAGGCTTTTAAAAGAAGACTTTTAATGCATGAAAAAGGGTGAAAAGAATACCTCTGTGAGATTAGCAAAGAATCCTGTGGCACCTTATAGACTAACAGACGTTTTGGAGCATGAGCTTTCGTGGGTGAATACCCACTTCCTCAGATGCATGCACAGGATTCTTTGCTGCTTTTACAGATCCAGACTAACATGGCTACCCTCTGATACTCTGTGAGATTAGCATGCAAGCTACTCTCACAGACAACAGATGCAAAATACAGAGGATGTCCCTCTTGGCAAAACCTCAGTTACACAAAGAAACCCAATTTGATTCTTCCTCTATACAAAACAAAGTCACAAAAGAAAATAAACATAATCTAATACATTCCTTCTTTAAAAACTTACTACTTTTAAGAAATGTTAGATGGCTGATTCCTGGATACTTTACTCCGGCACAAACTTTTCTGAACAGACCAAAGACTGATTTCCCTCCTCCCGCTTTGAAAACATCTTGTTCCCCCATTGGTCCTCTGATCACTTGTCAGCTAGGCTATGTGAACTTCTTAACCCTTTACAGGTAAAAGAGAAATTAACCTTTAACTGTCTGTTTATGACAGATGGTAAGTAACAACATCTGGAGTGTGATACATAGCTTGTTTGTATCAAGGAGGGAGGCTGTGGAATCTCCATCACTGGAGGTTTTTAAGAGTAGGTTAGACAAACACCTATCAGCGATGCTCTAGATAATACTTAGTCCTGCCAGGAATGCAGGGGACTGGACTAGATGACCTCCTGAGGTCCCTTCCAGTCCTATGATTCTAAGTATAAAAAGAGAAGTCATAGGAGGGGCATCTTTGGGCAGGTGCAAGGAAACACGATTCTGGTGTCCTGATTGTACCAGTACCATTATCATGGGCATACATATGTTAAGTGTATCTATAAGGCCCTCATACTGTGTTTTGTCAACAATAAATCTGGCAAAGTGCCCTCCCCATTGTACAGAGCCTGTGGTCTTTCTTTATGTATAACATGGAGGTCTGCTGAATCAGTATGCTTCACTCTCTGTGTAGCTAACACCAGAGCTCCAAGAACAGTAGCACCAGCATCACTGCCAATTTAGCAGCCTTAAAAAAGCTCAGTGAATTCAAAGTGCAAATCTCTCTCACCACATGTCCTGGCAGCCTTAGTGGCAGAATCTTTCCACCAGTCCCAATCTGTTTCCTTTGTTCTTCATGTGTTCTCCCTGACATGAGTAGAGCTGAAGGGAGAGAACATTTGGGGTATCTGTTCCTCATTTTTGTATTTTTTCCTCCTCTTTGAGAATCATCTCTGGGGGGGGTTCAGGAGTCAGAAGGTCTGTGGGACGGGAACCTGCACCTGTTTCTTTGTCGATATGTAAATTCCTCGCTCACATCCTCTTTCCTGCCAAAGAATGGCTGCTTAACCACCTGATAGTTCATTTGATTTCATTGACACCTGGCTGAGGCATCAGTTTGCCTTCTGTTTTTGAAGGACTGGTTTGTGCCTGCTTGGAATATGCCTCAATAATGTTATACAGTAGAATCTTATAACTTTACCTATAATGTTGCTACACATATTTTACCATGAAAATAATGATCAGCACATTATGAGTTTTCACAAGGTGTACTTTATACAAAATCCATTATAGTTTTGTAAAAAGGATGAACATAGGGATACAGACTGTTACACTAGGCTGAAAGAGGAATTAGCCCCATAAGTCATCTCATTATATCATTTCTGACCCTTCCACTAACACTGCTATTAGGATGAAAAATTCCCTGTAATCAACCAGAATTTCACTAGACATGGCCCCAAAAGAGCTACACTGAGAACTTGGGCATTATGCACATGTCATTTTGTTTCCAAGTGGGATTATGAAAAATTTCACAGAAGTTTCAGGTTTTGAATCTAAATTTTGCAGGTGTTTTCTTTGTGTGGAGTTAACTGAGCATTGAGTTGCTGGAAAGCATCTGAGACTCAGAGAAAAGTTGGATGTTTGCTTGACTCCTGAGAGAGAGAAAAACCCAGGAGCCCTGGGTTATTTTTCTCTACCTGGGAGAGGAACATGATGAAGTGTTTTGAGAAGGAGAGTGGTAGTCAGAACCCCTTCTTTCCTTGGCTCTGAGAGGGAAGGGGGAGTGAGTGATCTGAATACTTGGGTAATGTTTTCCAAAGTGCCTAAGTTCCATTAAAAGTCAATGGGACTTAGATCCTGTCAGGGTTCCCTCTCCACTCTGAACTTTAGGGTACAGACGTGAGGACCTGTATGAAGACCCCCTAAGCTGGTTTCTACCAGCTTAGGTTAAAAACTTCCCAACGCACAAATCCTTCCTTGGATTTAAAATTAGGTAATGCTGCCACCACCAAGTGCTTTAAAGAAAGATTTAGGGAGCCCTACCTTCCCCAAATATCGCCTCAAACTCTACACTCCTTTTCCTGGGCAGGCTTGAGAATAATGACCTCAACAACTGGTACAGGTAAACACAGACTCAAACCCTTGGATCTTAAAACAATGAAAAATCAATCTTCTTAAAAGAAGAATTTTAATTAAAGAAAAGATAAAAGAATTACCTCTGTAAAATCGGGATGGTAAATACTTTACAGAATAACAAAAGATTCAAGAACACAGAGGATCCCCCCTCTAGGCAAAACCTTAAAGTTACAAAACCAGGTATGAACCTCCATATTAGACAAAGGAAATCACAAGCCAAAATAAAAGTAAGCTAACACATTCCTTCGCTAGTACTTACTAATACTAATAGAGTTGGATTGCTTGCTTCTTTGATATGTCTCTGGCAAGCACGCAGAACAGACGGACAAAGAACAGACAAAACAAAGCCCTCCTCCCCCCATTCCGATTTGAAAGTATTTTGTTCCCCTATTGGTCCTTTTGATCAGGTGCCAGCCATGTTCCCTGAACTTCTTAACCCTTTACAGGTAAAAGGATTTTTTTGCCCCTGGCCAGTAGGGATTTTATAGTATTGTACAGAGGAAGGTGGTTACCCTTCCCTTTATATTTATGACAGATCCCTTTGTCACTTAGGTGCTTGTTTTAAAAATGTACAGAGGGTGATTAGTAGAAAGTCTCCTGCTTCTTTCTCTGGGGAGTGGGTCCAGTGAGTTATAACAACAGAAGTCTATGTCCAGATTCCTGGACTATAACCCCAAATCTGGGAGGAGAGTGAGGTACAGTGGGTTAGATGGAGCATGGGAGACTGGATTAAGAAAGTGAAAGCCTGCCACAGGAAGGGATGGCAAGTAGGAGAAGATAGCTGGGAGAAATCTAGCTACAGGGGCAAATCAGCAAAGAGAGAGTGAGTCATGGACCCAGCTGCCCTTGACACTGTCTCCCCTGACACAGAATGAAGGTTACAGAAAGGCTGGGTGGGGGTCTAAGGATGGACTGTAATCCATAGCAGGACACTAAAAAGCCTACAGACAAGATGGGCCCCAAAGGGGTAACCAAGAAACTAAGTCCCTTTTCCCCTTTATTTACTCTGATCTTCTCTGCACTGTTTTTGTTTTGAGAGAATCTGATATGTCTCAAGCAGAGGAAGGAGTTGGTGAGTGCTAGAAAAGGGAAGCAACCCAAACTGTGGTCTGGTGGGGACTCAATGGGCCCCCATGCCCTGCAGCGTCTTCTAGAAGGACATTCCATCTGGACTGAAGGCATCAAGAGATGGAGACCCAACCACTTGCCTTGGTAGCTTGTTGCGATGGCTAATGTTAAAAATGTGTGTCTAAATTACATTTGTCTGACTTTAGCTGCCAGCCACTGGTTACCATTCTGCCTTCCTTCCCTAGATTAAGGACCCCTTTAGCTCTTCATTCCTTGTTCCTTGATAAACACCTTTGCATTTGGCTGCCTTCAAACACATTTTGTTTGCTATATCATCTAGTCTGACCCCTTGTGTAGCACAGGCTGCTAACATCACTCAGCGCCCTCACACTAAACCCAGCAACAGAAATTGGACCTAAGTACTAAGGCCCCCAGGAGACTAGGCTGTTATGTGCCACAGGCAGAGAATAGGAGGGACGGGTTGCACCAGTGCCTGAGGTCTCCGCAATGTCAGAACAATGACTGAGATACACCCAGATAATCCTGGTGAGTGACCATCACCCAATATTACAGAGGAAGGTGAAAAATCCCCAACTCCCATTGCCAATCTCAACTGGGGGAAAACTCCTTTCTGACCACACCTATGGCCATCTGTTAGACCCCAGGAATATTCGTACCTACCAGCCAATCACCTAAGAGGGAGAATGCTCAGTGCAACCCCAGAGCCCATCTCATGCCCTCAAATGTCCCATCTCCAGCCATGGGCATCCCTGAGGAATCAATGGTTTTCCACAAGTTTCATAGGCTGAAAGTTTGTTAATAATGCTTTTGTTATTTCAGCTGGAAATAGCAGCCAGCCACCATCCCAGGACTCTGTTGGCTCTGCAGAGCTAGCAGGGGTCAAAATTCAAAATTATTTTGACTCTGACAATCCAACTCTGACACCCCTGGATTGCAGAACTGTGGATTACAAAAGGCTCTTTTGTTATTTAATTAGATTTTAATGTGGAGCTGTATTTTAACTACTTAAAATTCTGCATTTTAAGCTGATTGGAAAAGAAAAAAAATCAGACAATTACTGAACAATTTCAAAAACATTTCATTGCAAACGTTTTAGAAAGTAGTTATTTGTGGTAGTAGTATTAATGACACTTCTATCTAAAACTATTTTTTTTGTTTCTGCCAGTTTTCCTTTTTTCTCCTATTTCTCTCCCTATTTTCTCTTTTTTACTTTCTCCTCTTTTTCTAAGGAACAAGGCAGTACAGAAGGAGAAAAATGAGGGGGAAATAAAACTGAAAGAACAAGTAAATGAGAGGGTTTTTTTCATTTTTTTTCTCTGAAAATCTGGAAAAGTATGAACATTTTTATTTACCAATTGTCAATTAAAAGAAAAACACATTAACAAAAATCTTTTCAACTAAAAAAAGAAAGATTGCCCTGCTTTATTTATAAATACACCTTTACATCAGGATTAGATAATCAAAGACAACTTTAGGTGAACCTGTAAAGATAGAAATAGAAATGGAAGCTTTGTGTTAAAACAAACAAACACTCCAATCCCACTAATTCTTGGTAAAAGTAACAATGAATTTTGTGAAATCAGACTCCTGACTTGTCCACGGGAAATATAAATAAGATGTATAATTGTATGAAAGAGAAAAGGATAAGCCATAAAATAGTAGAATATTTTGGTTAATTTAGTGGAACATTTTATAATAAAATACTCCTACCAGATAAGAATTATTTAAATTACATTTTTTTTCAATTTATTTGAAATTTTTTTCTCCTGAGAAAACTATGATTTTATGATTTTATTTTCAGTATTTGAAATATTCATAGAATATTTTTTTACCAAAACTTCTCAGGGTCAAATCCTCCATTGTTGGAAAATATTCAGAGAGCACACTGAATTGCATCATCTGGGGATCTGACCCATTGACTCCAGTTGAACTATGCAGGTTTACAGCTGGGGATATGGTCTACTGGCTCCAATTCATCTGTCATGGAGTCACCAGTCCGATCCTCTGGAACTACTCCTTATGAAGCCAGTCAGGACTCTGGAGTAGCGTGCCTCCTCTCTGAGAAAACTGTCACCAGGACAAGAAGCTTACACAACTTCGACCTTCCTGGATCTGATCTTAGAGCATTCAGCATCCCCTTCCACACTGTGCGCTTCCCCCAGCAAGTCCACTTGGGTGGGGCTCCTAGGAAAGCTAGAGTGCCCTGCACCCCAACTCTGCAGTCAGCTGTGACTCAACCAGCATTGTAAAATGGAAGGTTTATTAGTCAAGAGAACAGAACTTGTTAGCACAGAAATCAGTGACTTTCAGACAAGTCCATCTTGGGGAGTCTCGGGCCAGAAGCCCTGGACTCCCCCGCTTCCAGTCTAACACTGCAGACTGCCCTGGACCCCACTGCCTGGACTCCAGCATGCTCGTTGCTTCTCCCCTGGGCTTTGTCCTGCTTCCTGGGGAAATGTCACCTGGTCTCATCCCCCTCCTGGATTTCAGGTTACGAAGGGCACCGGCCATTGCCTACATGCAGACAGATGGGAAGAGTCACCTGCCCTGAGGGTCTCAGCAAAAGTCACATATCCAATTCCCACCACCTAGACATTGGTGCAATACACAGGCAAACTGAAGTACACACAGTATTAGTATAGTACAGTATGACTTACATGCAACATAAGATGAAAAAAACCCACTTCGTCACAGCAACTACTGTACATTGATTTACACCAGGTGGGGTTATGATCTATTTATTCCAATGGAGCTATGCTAATTTGCACCAACTGGCTCCACGGATTTCAATGGAGATTATTGCCCTTGTTCCGTAACTTATTTATGCACATATTTCACAAGTGTGCGGGATGTGATCCCTTCAATATGATTCAATATGATACACAATTCATGTGGCGTATCCATCCTCTCTCTGATATGGTCTAGCTTTTAAGATTAATGATCATTCAAAAATAAATTATGTTTTTAGTTTCCTGCAGGAGAACAGGAATCTGCTCATCAGTCTCCTGATGGCCTTTTTCATCTCAGCATTTCTCAGCGTGTAGATCATTAAGTTCAGCATTGGGGTGATTACTGTATAAATGACAGACACCACTTTGTCCAGGGCAAACTTCGTGAAGGGCCGAGCATAGATGAAGATGGTGGGTATGAATATTAAACACACCACGGTAATCTGGGTTCCACAGGTTGACAGAGCTTTGCGCTTCCCATCTGTGACATGTGACCTGATCTGGACTAAGATGATGGTATAGGAAATTAGCAGAATTGTGAATACAATTAGAAGGAGCACTCCACTATTGAAGACCATCTGCAGCTCGATCACATGGGTGTCAGTGCAGGCCAATTTGATGACCTGTGGGACATCACAGTAAAAATTGTCCAGGACGTTCGGCCCACAGAACGGTAGCTGGAGCAGCAGTCCAATCTGAACAGCAGAGTGAGCAAATCCACCCAACCATGCCAGTACCACTATCCCCACGCACGCACGCTGATTCATGATAATCAAGTATCTCAGTGGTTTATAGATGGCCACATACCGATCGACTGCCATCCCCACAAGAAAAAATACCATTGCACCCCCTATGAAGTGGAAGAAGAAGATCTGGAGGAGACAGTCATTGAATGAGATGGTTTTACACTTGGAGAGGAGACACAACAGCAATCTGGGAGTATTGACCGATGAGTCACTGACATCTAGGAAAGCCAGGTTGGCCAGCAGGAAGTACATAGGGGTGTGGAGTCTGTGGTCAGAGATCACCGTGATGATGATAGTTAAATTTCCCAACCAAGTGGTCACATATACTATGAAGAAGGCAAGGAAGAAAAAATGCTCTAGCTCAGGACTCTGGGTGAGTCCCAGGAGCACAAATTCAGTCACTGTAGTAGTGAGATTCTGCTGGTCCATTTCGTGGACTTAAAATATATCTGCAGGTAAGCAGAAATAACAATAATAATTATGTCCTTTTTGTAATTCTCCCCATGTCTCCCTCTAAAGCTAGGTCTATTCTGCGGCAGTAAGTTGGCCTACGTTACACAACTCCAGGTGCGTGAATAATGTAGCTGGATAATGTAGCTGAAGTCAACATAGCTTAGGTTGACACTCTCCCATCAACTTATCTTAATTTTCTCGTGTGGGGTGGAGTACTAGAGTCGACTGGAAAGCGATCTGCAGTCGATTTTGCAGTAGACCCACTAAATTGACCTCTGTGCATTGATCTCTGGAGCATCTATCCAGGAGGTAATGTAGACATAGCTTAAATGACTGATATTACATTATTCTTAAATCCATGTTAGCAAACAAACTTCGTTTGGGAATTTTCTTATTTTTGCTCAATTAAACACTGTGTACTCAGCTGAATTCAGGAGAATCCTGATTCAGCAGACCCTCTTCACTCCCTCAGAGGTGATCTTGTCCTGAGAGTGACAGGGAGTGGTTTGCTCCACAAAAGTATCCCTGTTCCTTACAGTGTCTATTCATCCATCTGCAACTTTGATGCTCTAGACCTCCCAATTTTTTATTTTTTTTTTATGTTTAGGCTTTGGATTTTCAGTCTCATTTTTTTAACCTCTTTTTTAAAAAAAAAAACTTTATCCCACTTTTCCAGCCTAAAATTGTGGAAAGGAAAGTACGAAAAGTGGGAGAAAGTTTGCTTTTCTCTCACAATTTACCATGCAAAGAGTAAGAAGTGAAAATTTTATATCCAAGTGAAATGAAAAGCTTCATTTTCTTTTGAAAATTTCTCATGAAAAAGTGAAAGGACATAATTGAAAAAAACTATTTTCCCATTAAATATTTTGATTCTAATCAACCATTTTATTTTATAGTGATATTCTTTTCAAAAGAAAATGTTGCTTTAAATGAAAGGAAAAACTTAATTTTGATTGACATTTTCAGATGAAAAATTGAAACACTGTGTTAAAAAGCCCCCCAAAACAGATTTTCCCATTTGCAATCTGTTGATATGTCTTGCAAATGGATGTCAATCGACTCTAAAAACCTTGACTATAAAGTATGGTTTCAGGTTGGGGTGTGAGTAGTTGGAGAGGATGGCTTTGAAGGTAGAGCACTAGATGCTTGGAAGCTGGGTTAAGTTTCTGCTCTGCAACAGACAACTTCTGTGACTACAGATAACTGATACCTCTTCTCAGTCTGGGATTTTCAAGGCAGAAGAAGGTTAGGTGTTCACCTCTGCTGATCATTGTTGGGAGCTGGATGCTTAAACTCCTCAGGTCCTTTGACAATTCCTGCCTCTGCTCCTCCTCTTGGGATCTTGGGAATTAATTGGGATTAGCAATAGTTTTCCTACATTGCAGGAGTCTGGGAAGGTTAATCTATTAAGGATTGTCAGGCACATGGGCACCGTGATGATTAGGGCCATGGCAAGTAATTAGGTGAAGAAATTGGGTGGAAACGAATGAAGGTAGGGGCATTGTCCATCACTCCCTCATCTAGACTTCAGAGACTCCAGAGGCTGCTGCATCTCTTAGGCTGTTGCGGAAGTTTCAATAGAAACATATCAGTGTTTACTGACTGAGATGAAAGACCAGAGCCATTAGTTAAAAGCCTGTAGCAGATGTACTCAGTATGTGCTCTAGCCAGTAGAGAGGCGCCTCATTAGCTCAGCGTGGGCTACACCTTAATCTGTTGTGAAGTAAGTCACCTTTAAGCATTTTAGGATCTTAGTGTAAATGGGAACTGCTCTCAACTTTCAGGAAATTAGGTGCCTAACTGCACTGGAACAACTTACCAAGGTTGTGGTGGATTCTCCATCACTAACAGTTTTTAAATCAAGATAGATTTTTTAGAAAAAGAAAAGCCTACTTTAGAAATTATTTTGAGGGAATTATCTGGCCTCTTCTGGTCTTAGAATGTATGACTCCATGTAAAATTCTGAAATGGGCCTTCTGAGAAAATTCCAGTCTAATGTTATGCAAAAGCTTAAAAGCATAAAAGATTCTAATTGAAAGAAATCCATGGTGGGAATTTCACTCTGGTTTTATCTGTAGATCTGGAAACTTCTCTGGTCCACTTCCTATCTCCAACCTGCCCCAGAGAAAAATGCATTTTAGGTCTTAGCAACTTAGAACGCTTGCCATGGGAGAAGATGAGTGACACTGAACTAGTCATGTGAAGGTCTCAGACAGTGATGGCAGTAGTGGGTCTGTGGGCTGTTATCTTCCTAACTGACTTAAGCTCTTCTGAAATCCCCAGAGAATACCTATAAACCCCTTTAGAATAGAAAAAAAGATCTATCATTAAAAAATGTTCTCTGCAAGTACATCTTGCCTTCCTTGTCAGCATGGTCTCTATGCATCTCCCCCTACAATAATGATGCATATCCTGGTGTTACCTCCTATAAGCTGCTATGTCTGTCATCCCAGAGTCGGCTGCCTGCAAACGATCACTTCTGTGATCTCAAAGCTGATCTTTGCTCTCCCGACAGGCAGGGGAAGGGGATCTGGAGCCATAGAGTAACAGTGGCAGAAAACATCCACTTATATTTTCTCCTTGTGCCAAGGCTAGAGCTAGGATCAAAGAATCTGTGAAATCCACTTTAGCTCTATTGGGCAGAATCAAGAGAGTTTGTGCTTTGGAGATCAGGGGATTCTGTCTGAAGGGGAGTCAGTTTAGTGTCATCTGCGAACGTGCTGAAGGGCAATCCAGCCCATCAATCAGATTATTAATGAAGATGTTGAAGAAAATCATCCCTAGGACCTACCCCTGTGGCACTTCACTTGATACCAGCTGCCAACTAGACATGGAGCCATTGATCACTACCCATTGAGCCTGATGATCTAGCCAGCCTTCTATCCACCTTATAGTCCATTCATCCAATCCATACTTCTTTAACTTGCTGTCAATAATACTGTGGGAGACTGTATCAAAAGATTTGCTGAAGTCAAGGTATATCAGGTCCACCACTTTCCCCATATCCACAGAACCATTTATCTCAACACAGAAGGCAATCAGGTTGGTCAGACATGACTTGCTCTTAGTGAATCCATGTTGACTGTTCCTGATCAACTTCCTCTCCTCCAAGTAGTTCAAAATGGATTCCCTGAGGACTTGGTCCATGATGTTTCTGGGGACTGAGGTGAGGCTGAGGTGAGGCTATAGGTCCCCGGATTCTAGTTCTTTTCTTTTTTAAAGATGGAAACTATATTTGCCTTTTTCCAAGACCTTCCCTGATTGCCATGAGTTTTCAGAGATAATGGCCAATGGCTCTGCAATCACATCAGCTAACTCCCTCTTACACAGCTCTGGGGAAGAAAGAAATTAATTTGCTTGCCCAAAGTCACAGAAGAAGTCCCTGGAGGATGAGGGAAGTGAACCCAATTCTTGATACTGAGAAGCTAGGACCTTAGATACTGGATGATCCACCCGATCTCCATGAAGTCAATTTTATCCCTGCAAGAGTGATTTGTGATTTTGGATGCCTCTGTTCTTGGGAGACCAGCTTCTGACCCCTTAAACATCTCTGATTTTCAGAAAGCGCTGAACACTAGCCTTCTGAAAATCAGGCCCCTAGAAGATGTCTCAAATTGAGCATCTCACAATCACTAATCATGCTTGAAAATGTTGGCCATTATTCTTATGAATTCTTTGCCCACCTGCAATTAGCATATTACAGAATATTTGAATAGATCAATGAAAATAGGCTAATATTTCATGGGTCCTTTCCTCCTCCTTATGTACATACATGGCTTTTATGTCTTTCTTAAATAATCTACCATCAACCTGTCTTAATAAAGTTCAGACATTGCTTTTGTAGAGGACAGGATATAGGGTGACCAGACAGCAAGTGTGAAAAATCAGGACACGGGGTGGGGGGTAATAAGAACCTATATAAGAAAAAGACCCATAAATCGCGACTGTCCTTAGAAAATCGGGACATCTGGTCACCCTAACTGGATATAATAGCATTGACATATTATTTATTTTTCTACCTTAACATGTAAAACAGAGCTTCCCTTTAGTTGACTTTTCCCCCTCATTTGATATAAAACTGGGTGCCTAATGATGTAAATAGATGCCTAGTGGGGTTTTCAAAAACACATAGGCTTCTGACAGTAACCCCAAAGAATGCTCACATTCAGGCTTTAATAAATTATTTGTAGAGTTCTGATTTCATAGCCACTAGATCCTACTCATTCCTGGAAATGGCATGGAACCCAGAAGTCCTGACTAATTTTTTCAGGCTTTAGCTTCTTCTTCAGCTTTCTCTTCCAGTGCCATGAACCCAACCCAGGAGTCCTAAGACTTCCTTTGCTTCACAGGCCAGTGAAATAGCCACTTCTTTCTAAGTACGTCAAATACCCTCCTTGTAACACCCTCAAAATAGTTGGCACAGGAGGGTATTTCCAAAGCCGGTTGAGTTTCCATGCCTCAAAGAAACACATAAAGAATGGAAACGCTCCATGAATTTTTTAATGACTCCCCTTCAGACAGAATCCCCTGATCTCCAAAGCACAAACTCTTTTGCTCCTGCCCAATAAAGCTAAAGGGGATTTCAGAGATTGTTTGATTCTAGCTCCAGCATTAGCACAGAGGTGGAGATAAAACTTTAGACTGAATGTTCTAAGAAGGCCCATTTCTGAATTTAACATGGTATCATGGACTATAGGACCAGAAGGGGCCTGAGAACTTCCCCCAGAACAATTATTTTAGAAAAAAAACAAACAACAACCACCTATCTTGATTTGAAAATGGCCAGGGACAGAAAATCCACCATGATCTTGGGAAATTGTTCCAACAGGAGATGGGCAGCTAACTCCCTGGGAGCACCTTAAACACTCCCCATTTACAATAAGATCCTAAAATGTTGCCACTTCACACAGATGAAGATATAGCCCAGGCTAAAATAATGAAACTCTTTCTTCCTCTCTATTGGCCAGAGGACATGGAGAGCACATGTGCTACAGCCTTTGAGCTGATGGTTTGGGTTTTTTATCTCAGCCAGTAAATACTCGTGTTTATTTTGAGAGGTTCTGAGTTCAACCCTTGTAGATGTCCCTCTCAAAATTCCATAGCAGCTGTGGCAAATTGCCAGCACTATTATGATGGGTCTTACGCTTTCTCTTCTTTGGGAGGGGGTCAGGGCATCATTTTTTGCCCCTGAATTGGAATATTAATTGCCCCACTAGTGTCCTAGAGGAGTAGAGTGGAGAAGGAGGGACCTGGGCCCACCCTCTACTCCAGATCCGAGCCCAGGGCTCTGACGATAGTGGTGAATCACTTGAACTGGCGGTTCCTTCCCCTGGGCTACTTCCCTCTGCTGCCTTACAGCTTGTGGGGGCAGGGGGCTTCCTGCCTGCCCTCTGCACAAGCCAGGTGCCCCTTACCTAGGGTCTTGGACTTCTTAACCCAATGCAGCACTTCTTTCCTCTGCTTCCCTTCAAACTGTTCTCTGCTCCAGCACCAATCCTCTCTGCTCCAACTCCTCCAAACTGTTCTCTGCTCCAGCACCAATCCTTTCTGCTCTAACTCCTCCCCTATCTGGTTGAAGCAGGGGTTTTTATCAGGTAACTGACTGCAGGTGCTCTAATTGGCTTCAGGTGCTCTAATTAATCTATAGCAAACTTTCTTCCCTCTACAGGGAATAAGGCTCCCTTCTAACCCTCTTCTGCTGCCCTCTGGCCATGCTGTATCATACAGCCTAAGAGCTGCACAGTCCTTGGGAGTGACCATCACCCAATGTTACAGAGGAAGGTGAAAAATCCCCAACTCCCATTGCCAATCTCAACTGGGGGAAAACTCCTTTCTGTCCACACCTATGGCCATCTGTTAGACCCCAAGAATATCCGTACCTACCTGCCAATCACCTAAGATGGAGAATGCTCAGTGCAACCCCAGAGCCCATCTAAGTTATATATACTAAGTGTATAGTTAATTGTTCTTTACAAAGTGGACCAACTCTGTCAGGTTAGACAGAGAGAGCCATTGCCCAGGGGTTAATGCATTCAGCTGGACTGAGACACTGAGCTGCAGCTCCCGTGAGATGCTGCAGAAGGACGTCTGACTCCCAATGTTTCAGTTCTGGGGTGTTTGGTTTATCAGTGAAAAAAAATGGAAAGGTTCCATGAAAAGCAGCCCCCTTTCATATTTCTGCGTGAAAAACAGTTTGGATGGGAAAATTGTTGGCCAGACGTATTTGTTGACAGTTAAGTAGCTGATATGCTGTGGCCACTCTTTCTATACTGATCTGCATTGCCTCTGTTTCCTTTTGATCCTTCTGTCTGTTTGGTGTGTCCTCTTGCTGTCTTATGTCTTGCACTTACACTGAAAGGTCTTTGTGGAAGGAACTATCCCTTGTTATGTGTTTGCACCTTGACTTCTCAAGTTATGACTGGGCCTCTAGACTTAGCAGTGCTGTGCTGACCATGTCCACCCAGGCAGCTCTTTGCCTGTCCTAGTTGGTGTTAAGTCCCATAAATTTTCCCTTCTCTGAGTCATGCTTGACAGTGGGATTCTTTATACCACACCCTTGTGCGTGTCCCTCCTGCTAGCCAACGACACACCAACCCTAGCAGACACCATGGCTTCATTCTGGATAGTCCCATCTGCTCTTCCGGCTAACTTCAGAGATAATGGGTTTGCTGATCTCGCTGATAAATCTTGGTATTTGTTACAAATGTGTTCTGTGTAATACCTAGTATTTTTCAAAGACATGTAGACAGCTGTGTCTTGGTGGAATCCCAAGTGATATTAAAAAGAACCCAGGCCTCAAGATATTGCTGCTGTATACCAAAGTAAATCATAGAATATCAGGGTTGGCAGGGACCTCAGGAGGTCATCTAGTCCAATCCCCTGCTCAAAGCAAGACCAATCCCCACAAAGATTTTTGCCCAAGATCCCTAAATGCCACCCCCTATTATCAAATAATTACTAATAGCAAATTAATAAGCATTACCTAGAAGCTAGGTCAGTGGTGGGCAACTTGCAGCCCACAAGTGACCCATCAGAGTAATCTGATTGCAGGTTGTGAGGCATTTTGCTGATGTTGACCTTATGCAGGCATGGCCACCTGCAGCTCCCAGTGGCCAGGATTCACCATTCCTGGCCTATGATGATGATGATGAGCATGGCATATCATAGAATATCAGGGTTGGAAGGGACCTCAGGAGGTCATCTTGTTCAACTCCCTGCTTAAAGCAGGACCAATGCCCAACTTCCCCCCAATCCTTAAATGATACCCTCAAGGACTGAACTCATAATGCTGGGTTTAGCAGGCTAATGCTGAAACAACTGAGCTATCTCTCCTTCCCCACCATAGATTTGATATGAATCTATATAGAATTAAACTATATTATTAGTAGTAGGTATTGTCCCATCACCGAGACATCTGTTCAACCATTCCCAGCTATGATGATGAGCACAGCATATGAATCTATATAGACTCAAACTATATTATTATTAAAAGCAGTAAAGAGTCCTGTGGCACCTTATAGACTAACAGACATGTTAGAGCATGAGTTTTCGTGGGTGAATACCCACTTTGTCGAATGCGAATTATTATTATTAGTTATTGTCCTATCTCCATGATATCTGTTCAACAGACATTCAAGTTCTCAATAGATGGAATCAAACCCTTCTGCTCTGTGCTTCATAGGCCAGCAAGAAAGGAAATCTAGACACACTGGTCTGCACAAACTGTTGAGACGGTTCAAAATTTTTATGAATTGCTGTCATTGATATGAATTAATGTGAGAAGCATGGACTTGGTATGTCTGACTTTGCTAGACGATTCTGGGAGCAGAATTCTCTTAGCATTAGATAAATGATGTGAAAAATTATTGGAGGTGCTGAAACTGCATTTGAATGGTTAATAATGGCTTGATTTGCATGTATGTTTCAACATCAAACTTTAGAATATCAGCCGGGGTTCAGTTCACAAAATAAAGAAGATGTAAAATCACGTGATCAGTGGGCTTGGTACAGGGTAACCTGGATCAAAATGACAACTCTGAATGGCATCATGCTAAGAGCATAAGTCAGGGGTTGGCAACATTTCAGAAGTGGTGTGTCGAGTCTTCATTTATTCATTTTAATTTAAGGTTTCGCCTGCCAGTAATACATTTTAATGTTTTTTAGAAGTCTCTATAAGTCTATATTTATTTACTAAACTATTGTTGTATTGTAAAATAAACAAGGTTTTCAAATGTTTAAGAAGCTTCATTTAAAATTAAATTAAAATGTTGATCTTACACAGCTGGCTCGCTCAGCCCACTGCTGGTCTGAGGTTCTGTTCACTGAGGCTGGCAGAGGGCTGAGTGGGGCCTGTGGCCGAGACCCCAGCAGGGAAAGGTCTGGCAGCCAGAACCCCAGACCAGCAGCAGGCTGTGCGGGGCTGGTGGCCGGGACCCCAGACCGCCACTGGACTGAACAGCTCAGCCCACTGCTGCTCAGGGGTTCCATTTGCTGGCTCCTGCCAGCTGGGATCCTGGCTGCTGGACCTGCTCAGCCCACTGCCGGTCTGGGATCCCGGCCCTCCCACATACAGTGGGTACCCATCTTCTCCCTGGTTGTGGCCTATTGTCTTCCTCTCTCTGCATTGAGCTGAGGGTGGGAGTGCACAGAGCATAGGGCTAGGGGTGAAGGGTCTGGCAAGGAGCTAGAATGAGGGAGGGGGCTCAGGATTGGAGCACTTACCTGGGCAGCTCCCATTTGGTGTGAGAGGTGCAGGTGGGAATGTGGAGTGTGTGTGTGTGCAGGAGCTTCCGTTTTGTGCTCAGGATGAGGGTGGGGATTGGAGAGTGCAAGAATCAGGATGTGGGGGGTGCATGGGGGTGGGGGGGCTGGGTATGTGTGGGAGGTGCAAGAGTCAGGACAGAGGGCTGGGGGCATGTGATGCGGGTGCAGATGTCAAGGCAGAGGGGGATGGGTGTTTGTGGTGGTGCCAGAGTCAGGGCTGGGGTCTTGGGGGGCGGTGAAGGAGTCAGGCAGGGGGCTGGTTGTGTATGAGGGGGGCACAAGGCTCAGGGCAGGGACCTAGGAGGTGGGTTGAACACAGGGCTCAGGGCATGGGCCTGGGGTGTGTGCAGGGCTGTGGGGCCCAGGGCAGAGGGATGGATGTATGTGGGGGGGTCAGGGCAGGGGGCTGGAGGGGATTTTCCCCTATTCCATCCCCCCAAGGCCCCGCCTCCACTTCTTCTCTGCCTCTGCCAGGAGCAGCGAGCCGCTGACTCTGCTTCTTCCCAACCCCCTCCCTCGCAAGGGACATCAGCTGATTGGCCAACAGGGAGGGAGGGATGGAGAGGTGGAGGAGGGACAGGAACTCAGCACACTGCAGGAAGAGGCAGGGGAGCCAGCAGGACCAAGCTTCTGCCCCCTGCCCCTTGCCCCCACAGGCGGGGAGGGGGGAGCAGAGGGCCCCCACAGGCCAGGCTGGGAAGGATTTTTAATAGCACACTGCTGCCTGCTGGCTCCGGCAGACAGAAGCATGCCATTTAAAATCAGCTTGCGTACCGTCTTTGACACGCGTGCCATAGGTTGCCAACCCCTGGCATAAGTGAATGATTGATGAGAGGGTAAACATTGATTGAGCTTTGGTCTGTGTTTGTTCTATAACCCCTGCTTCCAAAATATGAGAAAAAAACTGTGATGAATGCCCACAGGGCATATTTCTGGAACTTTTGACTCCTTTGAGAACAAAAGGTATAAATGCTAAGCAAAGTAAATTATTTAAGTTAAGGTAAGTTCCCCAGTTAACATCTGAAGACGCTGTGAGATAGAGGGCCCAGGGTGAGCTAGGCCCCACTTTGAGGGACTAGTGTGGGATCCTAGAACCAGAAGGGCTCAGGGTGACCTAAACTCTCCTTCAGGGGACACTTGACAGACCAAGTACCTGAGAGGGAAAAGAAGAGAAGAGAAAAGGTCTCCATCTAGAATTGGTAGATATACCTGCTCTGTTTGCCAATCAGGATACTGTTTCAGGCCAGGGTTTATGCTTGGGGAATTGAGGCTTATTGAGGCATATTGCTTTCTGAATTCTCACTGGTACCAGTAACATCTGCCTAGCTGTGGGTCATTAAAGATCCATTTCAACATAGGCTTGGGACACAGAGCTGCTACTGAGAAACCCTTGCTCCGGCCCCCTGTGGTCTCCTGTCCTTCAGTCCAGTGCTCCAAATATTGTATTAATAATAACATTACCGAACTCTTCTATAGCACTTTAATCAGTAGATCTCAAAGTGCTTTATAAAGGAGGTCTGTCATCACCTCCATTTTAAAGGTGGAAAAATTGAGGGACAGAGAGAGAAAGTGGTTTGCCCATCGTTATACAGCAGGCCAGTGGCAGAGTTGAGAACAGGACTGAGATCTCTTGAATGCTAGACAAGTGCTCTAGATACTATGCCAAATTCCCTTACTTAGCAACAATGGCATTATGAGGAAGTCTGGGATAAGAAGTGAGTCTTGTGGTGTGCCCTGGAGTTGATCAAACCTAGATACTAATGGACCAGGAGCACCAGGCAGCAGTAGGTTGACTGGCTCTGTAAATCACTGGTGCACCTCCAAAGCTGCTTCTTCTACCTCTGGATTGACTCTAGCCCTAGTGTTACAGCCAAAATGGAATGGGATGAGGTGGACGAGGCTTTCTTCCGGCAACTAGCAGAAGTTAATATATTGCAGGCCCTGGTTCTCAGGGGACACTTTAATCACCCTGATATCTTCTGTGAGAGCAATATGGCAGTGCACAGACAATCCAGGAAGTTTTTGGAAAGTGTAGGGGACAATTTGCAAGTGCAAGTGCAGAAGGAGCCAACTAGGGGCAGAGCTCTTCCAGACATGCTGCTCACAAAGATGGAAGAATTAGTAGGGAAAGCAAAAGTGGATGGGAGGCAGTGACCATGAGATGGTCGAGTTCAGGATCCTGACACAAGGAAAAAAGAAGAGCAGCACAATATGGACCCTGGACTTCAGAAAAGCAGACTTTGACTCCCTCAGGGAACTGATGGGCAGGATCCCCTAGGAAAATAACATGAGGGGGAAAGGAATCCAGGAAGCTGGCTGTATTTTAAATAATCTTTATTGAGGTTGCAGGAAAAAATATCTCGATGTGTAGAAAGAATAGTAAATATGGCAGGTGACCACCTTGGCTTAACAGTGAAATCCTTGCTGATCTTAAACACAAAAAAGAAGCTTACAAGAAGCAGAAGATTGGACAAATGACCTGGGAGGAGTATAGAAATATTGCTCAGGCATGCAGGAGTGAAATCATGAAGGCCAAATCTCACTTGGAGTTGCAGCTAGCAAGAGATGTTAAGATTAACAAGAAGGTTTTCTTCAGGTGTGGTAGCAACAAGAAGGTGGTCAAGGAAAGTGTGGGCCCTTTACTGAATGAGGGAGGCAACCTAGTGACAGAGGATGTGGAAAAAGCTAATGTACTCAATGACGTTTTTTGCCTCTGTCGTCTCAAACAAGGTCAGTTCCCAGACTGCTGCAATGGGCTGCACAGTATGGGGAGAAGGCGACCAGCCCACTGTGGAGAAAGAAGTGAATTGGGACTATTTAGAAAAACTGGATGAGCACAAGTCCATCGGCCGGATGCGCTGCATCCGAGGGTGCTAAAGGAATTGGCAGCTATGGATTGCAGACCCATTGCCCATTATCTTTGAAAACTCATAGCGATCAGAGGAAGTCCTGGATGACTGGAAAAAGGCTAATGTAATGTCCATCTTTAAAAAAGGGAAGGAGGAGGATCCGGGGAACTACAGGCCAGTCAGCCTCACCTCAGTCCCTGGAAAAATCATGGAGCAGTTTCTAAAGGAATCAATTCTGAAGCACATCTAGGAAAGGAAAGTGATCAGGAACAGTCAGCATGAATTCATCAAGGGCAAGTCATGTCTGACTAACCTAATTGCCTTCTGTGAGGAGATAACTGGGTCTGTGGATGAGGGGAAAGCATTGGACACGTTATTCCTTGACTTTAGCAAAGCTTTTGATACAGTCTCCCACCGTACTCTTGCCAGCAAGTTAAAGAATATGGGCTGGATGAATGGACGATAAGGTGGATAGAAAGCTGGCTAGATTGTCGGGCTCAGCGGGTAGCTATCAATGGCTCCATGTCTAGTTGGCAGCTGGTTTCAAGCGGAGTGCCCCAAGGGTCTGTCCTGGGGCTGGTTTTCTTCAGTATCTTCATTAATGATCTGGAGGATGGTGTGGACTGCATGCTCAGCAAGTTTGCAGATGACATTAAAGTGGGAGGAGTGGTAGATATGCTGGAGGGTAGGGATAAGATACAGAGGGACCTAGACAAATTAGAAAATTAGTCCAAAAGAAACCTAATGAGGTTCAACAAGGGGAAGTGCAGAGTCCTGCATCCCATGCTCTGCTATAGACTAGGGACCGAATGGCTAGGCAGCAGTTCTGTAGAAAAGGACCTAGGGGTTACAGTGGACGAGAAGTTGGATGTGAGTCAACAGTGTGCCCTTGTTGCCAAGAAGCCTAAAGGCATTTTGGGCTGTATAAGCAGGGGCATTGCCAGCACATTGAGGGATGTGATCATTCCCCTCTATTTGACATTGGTGAGGCTCATCTGGAGTACTGTGTCCAGTTTTGAGCCCCACACTACAAGGATGTGGAAAAATTGGAAAGAGTCCAGCGGAGGGTAACAAAAATGATCAGGGGGGCTAGTGCATATGACCTTTGAGGAGAGGCTGAGGGAACTGGGATTGTTTAGTCTGCAGAAGAGAAGAATGAGGGAGGATTTGATAGCTGCTTTCAACTACCTGAAAGAGGGTTCCAAAGAGAATGGATCTAGGCTGTTCTCAGAGGTAGCAGATGACAGAACAAGGAGTAATTGTCTCAAGTTGCAGTGCAGGAGGTTTAAGTTAGATATTAGGAAAAACTTTTTCACTCGGAGAGTGGTGAAATACTGGAATGGGTTCCCTTGGGAGGTGGTGGAATCTCCTTCCTTAGAGGTTTTTAAGGTCAGGCTTGACAAAGCCCTGTCTGGGATGATTTAGTTGGGAATTGGTTCTGCTTTGAGCTGGGGGTTGGACTAGGTGACCTCCTGAGGTCCCTTCCAACCCTGATATTCTATGATTCTATGAATTTAGTGGGGGGGCATTCTGTCTGGTACCTGGGGTGTTAGTTACATTTATGAGAGCTGTGCAAGAATCTGAGGGTTTTTTTACATGGGAAATTCTGCATTTTGCAAATGTTTCCATTCCAAAATGAAATAGAAAATAAAATTTGACATTTTCCAAGCAACATAATTCTGAAAAATTATTAATTTTTGGTCAATCAAAATGTTTCATTTGAATGAACTTGAAACATTTCATTCAGATTTCAACTATATCCTATCAAGTTGTATCAGATACTAAAACTGAAATGAAAAGTCATTCTGCAAAGGAGAATTGCAACATTCTATTTTTCCCATATCATAGTGCTCTGTTTTGATTAAGAAATAAAAAACTAGAAATATCATTGAAAATGATGCCTTTCATGTAACATTTCAGTTCAGATGAAACAGCATTTCCAATCAGGTCTAATGTCTGTTTATTTTATTGAGTTTCAAATAGGGGAACAAACTACCCATAAATAAGATCTAAAGTCAAGTTTTTTAAAAGTGGTTAGATACCTAAAAAGCTAATGAAATCAAGAGGAGTGAGGAAACTAGGTGTTCTAGAAAATGCCACTGGGTGCCTAAATACCTTTAAAAATCTGGACTTAGGTGCCCTGACACTGAACTCACAAGTCACATAGAAGGAACTGCCCAGCAGTACAGAGATAAATCCATGCAGCCCACGAACACAAAATATCTCTTCACAAGTCCCCTCCCTTCAGCTTTTCCCCAACTTCCTATTTCATAGATCTTCTTTGCAGCATGCTCTAAAATTCAGCGGGGCTGCTTTGAAGACTTCTCTACTAAATAG
Source organism: Gopherus evgoodei (assembly GCF_007399415.2). Lineage (NCBI taxonomy): Eukaryota > Metazoa > Chordata > Testudines > Testudinidae > Gopherus > Gopherus evgoodei. Next base: position 10,366,048 of record NC_044342.1, on the reverse strand, counting down.
ACCTTTTGTGGATGTTAAGACCAGAAGGGACCGCTGTGACCACCCAGCCTGACCTCTGGCATAACACAGGCCAGCTCATTGCATCCATGATAACATGAGGCTGAGCTACTATTATTATTTATCGTAGTGTGAAGTAGCCCAAGTCATGGAACAGGACCCCGCTGTGCGAGGTGTAGAAAATATCTTTTAGAAAGTTGTCAGATCTTGATGTAAAGACTCCAAAAAAAGAAGAATTTACTACACGCCTTGGTGAATTGCTCTAATATTGAATTACATGCACTAATTACACGGGAGGTTTAGGTTGGATATTAGGAAAAGCTTTTTCACTAGGAGGGTGGTGAAGCCCTGGAATGGGTTACTTAGGGAGGTGGTGGAATCTCCTTCCTTAGAGGTTTTTAAGGTTAGTCTTGACAAAGTCCTGGCTGGGATGATTTAGCTGGGGATTGGTTCTGCTTTGAGAGGGGGTTGGACTAGATGACCTCCTGAGGTCCCTTCCAACCCTGAGATTCTATGATTTAAACTTGTGCCTTATTTCTATCCTGAATGTATCTAGCTTCAACTTATAGCCATTGGATCTTATTATTCCTTTATCTGCTGAAGAGCCCTCTACTATCAGAAACTATCTTCCCAGCAGCCCATGAACATGTCACCTCTTTCCTTTCTCTAGGATAAGCTAAACAGGTTATGTTTCCTGGCTCTTCTCTGACCCCTATTCATGTATCACTGTCCTTTTTGAGGTATGAAGGCCACAAATGTACATAATATCCCAGTAAAGTCTTTCCAATGAAGTATTTACATTGAACCTAGTAGCTTCATCATCATCAAAAGAAGAAAAAGAGAAGGAGGAAGATGATGAAATGGTAGCAGAGGGGAAAGAAGAAGTATCATGTCCCTTAGATTAATATAACTCAGCTATAAGGTGGGTAGGATAGCTCAGTGTTTTGAGCATTGGCCTGCTAAACCCAGGGGTTGTGAGTTCAATCCTTGAAGGGGCCATTTGGGGAACTCGGGTAAAAATCTGGAGATTGGTCCTGCTTTGAGCAGCGTGTTGGACTAGATGACCTCCTGAGGTCCCTTCCAAGCCTATGATTCTATGAGTGATTCCTGATTGAGAAGAAGCCAAATGCAAGCTTCAGGTTTAAGACTAGTTCCAGCACTAGGGACTGTACCTGCTAGTCAAAAGTAGTGCCACAAATTCTGCCCTGCTTTTCACCCCATGCCATGCCAAAGAAGTTTCACTTTAAATGGAGTGAGAGCCATCTCTTTCTACTCCTAGTTCTTCCTTAGTTCCATTTGTTTAGAAGGCAAGCCAGCTCAGATTCTGGGGCCTACCTCTGAGAAAGGGACCATTGCCTCAGTTGGCTAAGGACTTCTTTGTGTCTCAAACTGGAGTTTTTCAGCTGTCTTCCCCCTGCCCAGGAAGACTCATCGGTGGAAGCTCACAGATGCATCCTCTGAGGACTAAGGTATTAGACCAGAGTGGCCCTTTTGGCAGGTATCAGGCTCTAGGCAGAGCCCTGACAGGAAGCAGTCCTTGTAGTGAAGATAAACAAGGGCCATTATTCTTAGAGCTGGGTGGGAACTGGAATGTCCATCCCTTGGGAGAGATATTTCCACAAAAGTCCATTGAAGAAGAACCAAAATAGATTTTCCTTAAAGTTTCAAGCCACACTGTCCAAGGCTCCCTAGTTCTCAAGCAGCCCATCTCCAGGATGCCAAGATGTTGGAAAACTTAGAAGTCCAGAAAGCTTGGGAGCCTGGGCTCCTCTGAAGCCCACCAGACATCCTGCCAAGGAGTCTGGAAGCCTAGAGAGGAGTGTGGGGACAAGCTGGCAGGAACCCAGACTGGCCATCCAGACTTCCTGTTTTCCAGTGAAAACTTCTGTGGAATCACCATGTTTCTGTGGAAGGTTTCAATTGCTGTCGAATCAGCACTTTACAATTGAAAACTCTTCCCTGAGAAAATCTGCAACCAGCTCTCATCCTTCTATCTTGGCTCTTCAGGGTGGGTGAGAAACAGAAGGGGGGGGGGGGCTGAGACTCTCACTTTTGAAGAAACTGGGCTTGAGCACCAGAAGCTCCCTCAAAGTTGAGGGCCATTCCCCCTGCTTTGCCCTGAGGCCCACCCCCACTTGGCCTCCTCCCGTGGAGGCCCCATGCATGTGTGCTGTACAGGAGATCAGACCAGATGATCAGAATCATCCCTTCTGGTCTTTGAATCTATGTACTATCTCTGGGAATGTGATATCTCTCTGAAAAGTATCCTCATGTTCAGCTGAACTTTCTGGGTTTTATTGAGAAACCACCAGCTGAGATTCTACAGATTGGATTGCCCTAAAGGTCCCCACTGGCCTTAAAATATTTCATTCTATGAAAAATTCACTAAATTCAATAGTCCAGCTTCTCCTGTAACTTAAACCAATGTAAAACAAAAGTCATTTAGATGAGGTAAAGATTCAAGCCCATGTGAATCTCATCTAGGTTAGCAATGTCCAGCATTTTTATCACTTATGTATATCATGGGATTGCTTCAGATACAAGAAGGACACAAACATATATATTAGTTAATCAGAATCAGTAAGTAATAACCTTTCCAATGATATCTCACAAGACCCATATTGCATAAAACATGTCTTAGTTATGCCAAATTCATATTATAACAATATCTCCATGAAGAATATGGGGTGTAGTGTCACACACCCCACATGGCCTTTCATCAGGGGACAACAGGAGGGTGGGGTTGGTGGTCAGGAGAGCAATGGGTACCTAACCAGTTACAAGGAGAACAGGGGAATGACAATATTTTTTGGTAAAAAACAGGCCCCAAAAATTTGGAGGAAGATCAAAAATAACAGGGATACTCAGTAAAATTTGGTTCTTTAATTCATTTTTTGGGTCAGATTTTGGTGGTAAATATTTTTATGTGTAAGTGTATTTCTATCTGGGACGAGGGAGGCCCGTGTGACAATATCTAGGCTGAGATTTGCAAAGTTGCCTAGTGTTTTTTGGTGCTCATTTCCTATTCATATTAATTCATTCCTTTCTTTTTATTTGGGTGGGGGGAGGAAAATCAGATCTTATGAGCTATGAACATTTTGGCCATACATCTTATGTTTGTATTTCATATATCTGTAATGATATCTATGCCACTATTGATATAAATATAGACATTTTAATGTTGCCTTGACCCTGAAAAGGTGTATAAACAGGAAGGAAATTTCACATGGCAGGACACTGAGACTCCCAAACCTCCACAGACTTTCACTTTTTGTTTACCCAGTTACAGATCTGCAGAGAATACTGCTCAATCAAAGTTCTCTACTCACTGTGGCGGCAACATTTTTCACCTACTATTTGGAGGCATAAATGAAAATGGAGGATCCTAAAAAAATGGAGAATGAATGTCACTGGCTTCAGTGGGAGTGGAAGAGACCCAGAACCACTCAAAAGATAGTAAGCTCCTTGCAGAATTTGGACATTAGTGTTCATGTACGGATGAATGAACCAGAGTGCTTTACTGAAAAGTGAGTTTGGAAAAAAGCCCAATTTTCATCAAGAATGCTTCTTACAGTATGAAGTTTTGTATAAAAGAAATGTGTATTAAATGTATGAAAGATGAATGCTCAAAAGGTAGCAGAGTAACAAGAAGAGAAAGAGAGAGAGAAAGAAAGAAAAAAATATGAAGTAAGGTTAAAAAGGGGTAACCCTGTTCTCACGGACTTGGACTCAAATAAGAAACTATGTCAGTTCATCTCTATTTTATTATATGCTAAAATGTATACTTTCACATTCTATGCCTGTTTCTCTAAGCTACTAGTTTAAGAATAATGTTTCTCTAAGCTACTAGTTTAAGAATAGATTTTCTTAGGGACTCATTGACCTCCTTGTTTCTCAGGCTGTAGATGACAGGGTTGATCATGGGAGTCAGGACTGTGTAGAAGACAGAGAAGATTTTGTGTAGGACCTTGGGTACATTGGCGGTTGGAATTACATAGACAGTTAATACGGTCACATACAAAACTGCAAGCACGATGAGGTGAGAGGAGCAGGTGGAAAAGGTCTTTTGCCTCCCGACACTGGAAGGGATTCTCAGGATGGTGATTATGATACAAATGTAGGATGTCAGAGTCAGAAGAAAGGGCACAAATGTCCCTATTACAGAGATAATAAATGTCAACAGTTCTAGAGTCTGAGTGTCGACACAGGACAACTTTATCATGGGTGAAAAATCGCAAAAGAAATGGTCAATTTCTTTAGAATCACAGAACGTTAATTGGAAAAAGAAAATGTTTACTATGGTGCAGAGCAGAAAGCTACTTATCCAGGACCCTGCCACAAGCTGCCAACAAACCCTGCCATTCACCAGAGCACCATAACGGAGTGGATTGCATATCGCTAAATACCGATCATAAGACATTGCCGTGAGCAGCAGATTTTCTGTATTTGACAGGATACCAAAGAAATATAATTGCACAATGCAGCCCTTAACAGAAATGGTTCTGTCCCCAGTCAGCAGACTGGCCAGCAGCCTGGGCAGGATGGCAGAGGTGTAGCAGATCTCCAGGCAGGACAAGTTCCCCAGTAAAAAGTACATGGGGATGTGAAGGTGCTGATTAGTCACAACTAGCACAACAAAGAGGATGTTTGCAGCGACGGTCACAATGTAGATCACTAGAAACAGCAGGAAAAGAAGGAGCTGCAGTTCAGGGTCATTCCCAAATCCTAAAAGGATGAATTGCACGATGGGCGTTTGGTTTCTTACTTCTGCTTTCTCCATAATATGTATCTAGAATCAGAAAACCATTAAATATTGATGGAGTACACAGAGTCAGGCTGTGCTGTTGGTTATACTGGCAGAAACCTGGAGCGGGTAACCTCGTACCACTGCATCTCTCCACTGGAAAAATGAAGTTGCCAAAAAAACAGAGGAAGACTCCTATCCTTAAGAGGTTGAGCTTCCAAAATAGGTGAAACAAGAGCATGGAACTCTACTGAATTATGGAAATGTCCCATCTAACTCCCTTCAGCTCTCTTCAAGTTTAAATACTTTTCGGCTGGGATTTTGAAGTATCTTTATCATATCAGTGTCACATCAACAAATCTAGAAGACATAACAAAAAATCAATAGACTAGAAATGAAAGACATTTAGAGTTCTACCACTAGTATGTCTCCCCTGCAGCTGGGAGGTGTAATTCTCAGCTTGGGTAGATGTACATGCACTAGCTTTGATCAAACTAGCAAAATAAAATAAGCAGTGAGAAAACAGCAGCACACGCAGCCATTTGGGAAGGCCACCTGTGTACGTACCTAGGAACTCAGATGGGATTAGGCTCTGGCAGCTAGTCTGTGCTGTCGAGGCTACACTGCTATTTTTAGCACAATAACTCAATCAAAGATTGTGTGTGGTGGGTTTACAAGAACAGGGAATTACACCGTCCAGATGCAGTATAGATATCCCCCATAAGACAAATACTGAAACACTAATGAGGCTGTGGTTTGTATGAAGGTCTAGCCTGCTATCTTCTATCCTAGCAGATTCAAATTAAAATTTGCACTATTTGATAAGATGCAGCTGAGAAACAGATAATGACATAAACAAACCCTAAACACAGACCACGGGCTGTTTCCTGATCTCAGGTGCACCAGGGTAAATTGCATCAGCTTCATGCGAATGTATGCAAGTGCAACTGAGATCGGAATCCAACAGCATATAAAGAAATGAAAGTTAGATAAAAATGAAAACTCATTAAGGGACAAATAAGAGAGTCATTTTTATCCAGAAGGGAGAGCCTGGAGAAAAATGAAAAACTGGAGAAAAAAAGGAAGATATATATAGACAGAATGCTTTACGTTTCACACTGACAGTCTATTGCCAGCTTCCCCCTAAACATAACCCTTCCTTCACATTTTTTGAGATAAGATTATAGTCTTCGCACTACATTTTCTAATTTCTTCTACTCTTGATAATCTTCAATTATCTCAGTAATTACTGGATCTTACAGTGCTCCTTGGTGTATTTTGTTGTTATTCCCTTTCATAGAAATTAATGTCTCTCCTGGTTGGTAATTTCTCATTCTTATGAGGTGATGTAATCTCCCTTGATAGTTCTGCTAGTGGGTATTTGAAAGGATTGCACAGAGGAAAGATAAAGCGTTCCCTCTAAGCTGTGTGGCTGTGCAACTGCACAGGAGTGAGTCAAGCGCCATGCACTGAGTAGCAGAGCCTCCCAGGGTGGCATGTGTTCAGGTAGCCATCCACCCACTGCTCTGCAGCTGCAGTGCTCCTGCTCTTTGCCTTGGAGCCCCTTGCAAGTGGCTCCTGGGACCCTGCTGCTTCCTGTGCAGAGCAGGGAGGGCGGGGGGGGGATGCTGATGTCAGGATGTCCCTCTCCTCCACTCCTCCCTGCCCATGTACTCCATCTCCAGAGAGCAGGAGAGTGGGGACAAGGGCTCAGGAGCAGAGAGCTTCTGGTAGCTGCTTCAGTCTCAGCTTTCTGGTGGGAGTGCCTTAAAAAGACAAAACATAGTCTCCCATAGGCTTCCCCAGCAGCCAGCACACTCACACTCTGTCTCTGTGTCTCTTGCCCACTCACACACACACACACACTGTCTCTGTGTCTCTTGCTCACTCACACACAGACACACACTGTCTCTGTGTCTCTGACACACACACAGACATTCTGTCTCTGACACACACAGTCTCTCTCTTTTTCTCTCTCTCACACACACACTGTGTCTGTCACACATACACACTGTCTCACACACACACAGTCTGTTTCACACACACATAAATACACTGACACACACACACACACATTCTCTGTGTCTCTCACACATACACTCACTGTCTTTCTCTCTCTCACACACACACATGCACACACACACTGTCTCTTATACACTTACCTCTAAACACATATTTGTGTTGTTGTGTTATTGCAGTTTTATGACTGGTCTATGCATTGTATAATTTTATTTCTCTCTTACACTTACATTTAATTCTTTGAGTAGTTAGTATTAAAATGCTTAACCTGTCCTGGATGGAGTAATTATCCCTCTGGTAACTTTTCAAAAATATATATCTACATTTTTGTTTTAGTTTTTACAGGTGGCACACATCACCTCTTTATTGGTGCACATAACAAAATTCACTCTGCACATGGATAGAAAAAATTAAAGGGAACATTGATGTGCGGGAATATGCTGTGCATATGGGATGGGAAAGGTGGAGGTGGATTGTTCTATTGTAAAATGCGAATATAGTCTGCAAGAGTTTATTTTGAATGGGCAGGGGAGACAGGGATCCTAGCCCATATCAGACATGAGGAAAATATCTCTGCCTTTTCCCTGTAAGGGGCCTGACACAAAACCTCTTGTACTCAATGACTGAGAATCTTTCCCTTATCTAGAAAGAGCTTTGGATCTGGCTCATGGTTTTAATACAAGCTGCAAGATGTTGGAGCATGTGAGCCATAGTGAGATAAAGAATGGTTTGGCCCCTAGATTGTATCTACTAACAGAATGACAACTCATAGAGTAGGGGCTGGTCGGTGATGGGAAGTTGACTCGTGGGGAAGTATTGACCTGATGACGTGAACAAATCAGGCCTACAGATACCATTCTCTCTTTGTATTGATTGCAATATAGTTATTGTATCTTAGTGCTGCCGAATTGAATAGTAAATTGCTTCACTCACTGTGGTTCACTATAAAATATAGTCAAAAGACTAAATAACCAGTAATTATATGGTACAGGAAAAAGGGAATGGGTGACAGGGGATGGATCACTTGCTGATTACCTCTTCCATTTATTCCCTCTGAAGCACCTTGCATTGGCCACTGTCAAAAGACAAGATAATGGGCTAGATGGAACTTTGGTCTGCCGCAGTATGGCCATTCTCATGCTCTAAATCTGAGAGCTATTCACTGCTCTTTCTTAAGCTTGCTTTGCTATAACCCATTTTTGATGGCTTACCCCTGGGGTGCTACATGGAACTGTAGTTCCACTGAGCCCTCTGACCCTCCAGTCTGGGCTCCCTCTGACACTGTGCTGCTGTGGCAATTTGCAAACCTACTCCTGGTCCTACACTTCCTCCAGCTTTTACACAGGTAGGGACACACCCAGCTGCATTTGTATGCAGGCTCTCTGACCAGCCACTGCATGAGCCAACAGTACGGAAGCCACAAAATCCCCAGGCTAGGACCCCACAGCTGTACCACCCTGGCCTGCTCAAAACACTGACCAGTAGGACTTTGTTACTCAGTTTCCCCCTCTCCCTCAGTATGAAGAGGAATATGCACACACATGCTAAACAAGCTGAGATTTTTCCCAAGATATTTCACTTAAAGGCACACTGCTTTATGTTAAACTACAAACAAGTTTAAGAACAAAACACCGATTTTAAGTGACTATAAGGGATAGGAAACAGATCAAAGCAGATTACCAGCAAATAAACAAAAACACAAATTAAGAATAACACAGTGGTTAGATTGACTATGAATGAGCAGTTGCTAACCCTGACTGATGATACCAGCGGTCTTGCAGATTCTCAAAGCACAGGCTGCATTTGCTTTGCAGTTAAGATTTCTCAGGTCTCCATACACAGGCTAAAATCCCTCTAGCCTGGTTCAAGCACTTCCCCCACTTCAGTGTTTGTTTGTTTCTTAGGTTTTTCCAGGAGTCCTCTTGTGAGATGAGTGAAGAACTGGTGATATCACTCCCTGCCTTTTATAGCCTTAGCATAGGGCGGGAACCTTTTGTTTCAAAACTTGATGCCTGGATCAATGAGTGGAAAAGTACCGACATCCCAAGATGGAGTTCAGAGTCATGTGGTCTGGTCGCCTGCCCTTGTAGAGTCATAGCAACAATTACTAACAGGCTCTCTGGAGTGCTCTCAGGAAGGCTTATCAGGTGGGGGATAAGCTTCTCCTAAAGTCTATTGTTTTCCCTAATGGCTCATTACCCTGAATAGGCCCTTCCCTACCAGGCATGTAGACTGAAAGCATCTTGCCTAGTGGAAATTACCAAGGTGTAACTACATTTGAAATACAGATACATAGTCCATATTCATAACTTCATATATAAAAATGACACATGCATAGAAATAGGATAATCATATTAAGCAAATCACAACTTTTCCAATGACACCTTACATGACCCGTCTTGCACAAAATACATCATAATTATGCTCTAATCATAACATAATACTATCATTATGAAGAATATAGTGTGCAGTGTCACCCCATCACAGTTTATTTACTTTCCCTCCTGGACTGAACATACAGTTATAATGTTTCTGACATGGTGGATGCCTGAGTAGGCATTTCTTTTTTTCTAAATCAAATTATTTCATTTTTACTGTGTTGATTTACCTTTCATACTGATGATCTATTGCACCTTACCCCTTTCTTCAGATTTCCTGAGATAAGTTTACAGTTTTTGCACTACATTGTCCACTCATCTGCTATTGATAGTCTCACATTATCTCAGTAACCTGAACTTTGGGTTCCTATCTCAATGTCAGGGTCCTACGGCGCTTCTAGGTGTATTTTGTTGATATTTCCTGTCACAGAAACTATGGTCTCTCCTGGTCGGTAATTTCTTGTTCGTATGAGATGATGTAATCTCCCTTGATACTTCTGCTGGTGGGAATTTGAAATTATTGCCTAGAGAAAAGTTAATCTTTGTTTTTGGAAAGGAAAAACAATGGTACAAGAACAGTCCTATGACTAACCTCAATGGGGAAGTCATGGAAAACAACCGATTCCAAAGGGAAAATAACAGACAGCAGAACTGTTGACCCAAAAGACAAAGCACTAAAAAAATAGGGAATGTCATTTCAAAGAAAATTAATACAGATAGAACTTCTGATCTCAATGGAAATCTCTGTTCACCTGATGTATTTGATGAATAGGTCTGCTAGAATAATAGCAAAAAAGGAACCAATGTCAATTCTATTTCATAGTAATAAGAAAATTGAATACTCCCAAGTTAAAAAATTCTTGGCTAAAGTTCCAGGGTCATTTTGATCTCTGGACCTGGAATTCCAAACACAGGCCTAGTAGACCCTAAAGCTGCCACATGAAAAATAGTTCAAATCTCCTTTTTGACACTGGCTGTGATTTTTTAAGAAATCTAAGGGAGTTAGGCACCCAACTGCATCTGAATATCAAAGGGAGTTGGGCAGCTAACCATTCTATGCTCCTTTGAAAATCTCTACTTAGATGCTTGATGACGTAATTATCTCTTATCCTTCTGGTCCTTGCTGAAACAGCGAGAGGCTCTCTCTCCCAGAGTGTGAGGAAATATTCTGTGTATGTGGGATGGGAAAGGTGGATTGCTGTATTGTAAAACGTGAATGTAATCTGTGAGTGTTTGTTTTGAGAGTGGGCAGGGAAGACAAAGATCCTAGCCCATATCAAATGCGGAGAAAATACCTGTTGCCTCTGTCCCATATGTGTCCTTACACAAAACCCCTTGTAGTCAATGACAGAGGACTTATCTACACTGGCACTTTACAGTGCTGCAACTTTCTTGCTTGAGGTGTGAAAAAACACACCCCTGAGCACAGAAAGTTTCAATGCTGTAACATGACAGTGTAGACAGTGTAACAGTGCTGAAAGCCAGGCTCCCAGTGCTGGTAGCTATTACCCTCGTGGAGGTGAGTTTTTTACAGCGCTGAGATAGCTCTCTCCCAGTGCTGGTGCTGTGACTACAAGGCCATGTTAAAGTGTTGTCGTGGCAGTGCTGCCACGGCAGCGCTTTAACGTTGCCAGTGTAGACATGTCTTGAGAGTCTTTTTTGTTAACTACAAAGACTTTGGCTCTAGCTCATCATTATAAGATGCAAGATATTAGAGTGTAAGCGAAGTGGGACTCACCCCTGCGGCACCTCCTGCTAGTCTCTGTCGGAAATAGTTCACCCAGTTTCCAGAGTGCCCTCTGCAGGCCGTTGATCCACCTTACCGCTGGCCCCCATGTCTCTCCCAGGATTCCGGTGCTCCTTTTTCTGGGGTGCTGCCCCTCTGGCAGTAAAACAGCCACAGGCATGGTTCTCTGGCATAACATCTTATCTTTTCCTGAATCATGAACTCCTCATTCACACAAACAGTCTTTTACAGAGACCTTATACAAACAGCAGTGTTTTATATTGAGCAAGAAAGGCAGTAGAAATTAAACCTCATTAAATCTTGTAATCAAAACAGTTCACACTGTGGCTCGGGCCTTCAGCATTCCTCTAATCTAATTAACATAGACACAATACATGATCCTGCCTTTTACTCACTAAACCTTAAAACAAAGAAATGATTAGAAGGAAGTTTATAATACATATAGGAAACAAGACCCCATCTTCTATAATACAACTTATCCTAAAACAAAGGGTGACGATAATCAATCTGGTCCGTCCCTGCCTTAACATCAATACAGACGCTGGCCGTCTGTCAGATCCGTTGCTACCTGTTTCCCAGAGGGTCAGTCCTTTCTGCTATTCAGAAAGGGTGGCTGGCAAGATAAACTATGGCCTTTAATACAAATATAAAATCCTACCCCTACACCACTACTGCAGACGTGTGTGTATTAAGCTTTCATGGATCTCAGCAGGCTGCAGCATAATTTCTTCTTTCTAACCCTTCATGGAAATGGAATGACATGGCCCAGTTGCCTTAGGCTCCAGTACCTGTGCTGGTGCCCCAGATGCCCTAGTATGTCAAGCACACTCCATCCCAGAGATGGACGCATGTAGGTGCTCTGAGTTTATGGTTCACTTCTCCAGGGGAGGTGACAGGTGCAGCAAACAGATTCACAGGCTTTGCAAAGATCTCTAAACACAAGATCACATGAGAAATACAGTGATCTGGACAGGGCAATAGAAAACCTCCCTCAGTTCCCTCAGCCATCTGGGACATTCATAGAGCTTGGGCCATAGTGTGCCCAGGATTCCCATTCCTACAGCTCACGGCTCCTTCCCTGAATCATGGAGTCTCTATCTCTGACCCCTGGAGTTAGTGTGTTTCCAGTCTTTTTTCAAATAACTGGTGACAGACTCTCTAACCTCCCATCCCCTTTGTTAGGTGACCCTTTCCAAAATCAGACTGATCATGTGATCAAATCCTTGCTCTATACTTAACCACACACCCAAATAATATTGCTATGCCAACAAAGCCTTTGGTAAGACATAGCTATGTGGACAGATGAGAACTTCTGTCTGCATAACTAACATCGCTCAGGAGGTGCTCTTCCTACACCAACAATACTATTATACTAATAGACAGAAATGCACTTATCCAAAAGTCAGCTTCTAGCAGGAGACAGAACCTGCTATTCATAAGATTTGCATAGTGCAGGGGTTTACATATTGCTAAATACCAATCATATGACATAGCTGCTGGGAGGAAAGATTCTGTAGTTCCCAGACAATCAAAGAAATACGTTTGTACAATGCAGCCCTGAAAAGAAATAGTTCTGAGCCCAGTCAGGAGACTGGGCAGCATCCTGAGCAGGATGGTGGAGCTGTAGCAGGTCTCCAAGCAGGATAAGTTCCAGAGTAAGAAGTACATGTGGGTGTGAAGTTGTTGATCACCCACAACTAGAGCAACAGTGAGGACGTTCCCAGACATCGTCACAAGGTAGCTAACTGAAAATGGCTGGAAGAGAAAGATCTACAGTTGATGGAGATTTCAGAATCCAAGGAGGATGAATTTGGTGGTGGTGGCTTGATTTCCCCACTCCATGTTTTCTATTGATTGTATCTAAGGCACAGAAAACTTGGCAAATTTTACTGAGGAAGATAAATTAAATTTTAACTAATATTTTCCATTTAATTCCAGAGGTACTGAGATTCCCCTCTCTTCGTTATTTAGTTGCCCAACAGCTCAGTCAAGAATCTTGAGCAGGAAAATTATTTCCTTGGCATTTCAGCTGTGTAGACAACAATTTTTTCTATATTTATCTAGTCTTTTATTTAGCCCTCATCTGTTTGAATGTCTGATTTCCCTATTATACAAAATCATTTTTATCCTGATAACCCAGCTCCTCTTATGAGTGTTGACACAAGCGTCCTATCGCCTGCTGCTCAGTGGTATACATAGGTGCCAACTTCTGCTCCTGCCGCTGGGTGCTTGATCCCCCTCTGCCCTCGGCCTTGCCCTGACTCCAATCCTTTCCCCAAAGTCTCTGCCCCCTCCCTGCCCCTATTTTGATTCCTTCCCCAAATCCCCACCCCAGCCCCGCTTCTTCCCCTGAGTGCACCACGCTCCTGCTCCTCTCCCCGCCCCCCCCGGAGCGGCCAAAAAGCTGTTTGGCGGTGGCCAGGCGGGAAGCACTGGGAGGTAGGTGGAGGAGCGGGAACACAGCATGCTCAGGGAAGGAGACGGAGCTGGGATGGGGAGAGGGGAGCTTGGCTGCCACTGAGTGCAGAGCACCCACTAATTTTTCCCTGTGGGTGTTCCAGCTCAGGAACACCCATGGAGTCAGGACCTATGGTGGTATATGGGCACCCACCCTACTGCCTTCAACACTTTTAAAATAGAGACATAGATTCCAAAGCCCCAAGGGAACACTGTGATCTAACACTCTGTCCTGTATACCCCAGGCATAGGTTTCCCCAAAATAATTCTTATAGCAGATTTTTAGAAAAACGTCCAATCTTCCTTTTAAAATTCTAGGTGATGGAGAATCCACCATGACATTTGGTAAACTGTTCTAATGGATAATTACACTTACAGTTGAAAATGTACACTTTATTTCAATCTTAATTTGACTATCTTCAACTTCCAGCCATTAGACGGTGTTAGTCCTTTGTCTGTTAGGTTGAAGAGCCCATTATTATATATCACATATTTCTTCTCCATGTAGATTGTTATAAACTGTAATCAAGTCACCCCTTCACCTTGTCTTTTTTGAGATGAATAGATTGAACTCCTTGAATCTGTCACTATAAGGCATGTTTTCTAATCCTTTAATCATTCTTCTGGCTCTTCTCTGAACCCTCTCCAATTTATCAATTTCTTCTTCAACTGTGGGCATCAAAACTGGACACAATATTCCGGCAGCGGTCACACCAGTACCAAATACGGAGGTAAAATAACCTTGGCATTCTCTTGTTCATGCATCCCAGGATCACATTAGCTCCTGGGATGCATAAATAACTCCACCTTCGCTGTTCAATATGCATTTCTCTCTGACTGTACCATTGGTCGTCTTATGCCATAAATCATGAAGGTTGACACATCCCCAACAGTGGCCAGAGCTAGATGCTTCCAATGAAGGAACACGAGACTCTGATTTACATCAAGGTGGGTGAGTGGTTTCTGTCTCGTTGATATTCTCAGTGTCACAGCTGAACTTATGTGGTCACAATGAAATCAATCATTTCTTCTGTGATCTAACACCCTTGATAAAACTCTCCTGCAGTGACACCCGCCTGATCACAAAGGTAATTGTCATACTCTCTTTCATTGGAACACTACCACCCTTTCTTTTAACCCTGGCTTCCTACATCTGTATCATAGGTACCATCTTGATAATCCTGTCCACCTTTGGGAGGAAAAAGGCCTTTTCCACTTGCTCCTGTCACCTGTTGGCACCATTTTCTATGGGACTCTAATAATTTTTTACATCATATCATCAGTCAACCCTTTAATCAATATCAACAAAGCATTCTCTCTTTTCTATGAGGTCTTAACCCCAATGGTCAATCCCCTCTTTTATACCCTAAGAAACAATGATATGCCTGAGGCCATAAGGAAATCTGTTAGCAAACTGGCTGCTTTGAAGTGAAGGCTGGTGTTTCCAAGTTATTTATTTTGGGATAAAATACATGGGAGATTAAATGATCATTTGAAATATACTAACATTGCAATAGTCAGATCCTCACTTAGAGTAAATCAGCATAACTCCACTGACTGATGAGTGAATCTCATCTGGAAATCTGGCCAATGAAGCCACCCTGAATTACCCCAGTTGAGGATCTGGCCTATTGACACCAATGAAGCTACACTGATTTACACCAGCTGGAGATTAGATTGCATTGTCCTCAGTGAAACAACATTGATTTACATCAGTGATTTACATCGGTGAGGGATCTGGCCCATTGACCAGCTGATGATGTGGTCCCAAAATGGTTTTATGTTTTCACCACTGTTCAACCCTGTCTTTTTTCCCCCTAAGTTATCCCTCCTGATTGTTCCATAATGGCAACACCTAGATATTGCTGCAATGGCATCTATATGATAGATAAGTAGATAGATAGATTTCATTGTATCTTCCTCTGAAATATCTGGCAATAACTTTTACTGAAGACAGGACACTGGGACAAATAGACTCATGTCTAATTTGATATATCAATGTTCTAGTGAAACTATGATCCCACACCAGATATACAATCTGATTGGTATCACTTAGAGAATATAAATCAATGGCTACATTGCTCTCAGTTAAATAGATTTACATGTAATCTCAGCAAGAGGTAACTGGAAAAGAAGATAATGGTTCCATCTGGTTGAATTATTTACAGTGAATAACATACAAAATAAGCTAAGATCTTCTGAGGCGACTACTTCAAAAGATTGGATTTTTTTAAATGAATGTCCTCATCTTTCTTAATTGTTCAACAAATATTCTGAACAAATAAATGTTATGCTATGGATTTCTTTTGGATTGTGAATTGTGAGTATTTATTTGAATGTGTTGATTGGGCAGCTTGGCACTATATCACATTGGTTTTCTTCCTTAATCAGGTGATTTATACAATTATATTAAAATTAAACAGGTGATACTACATTTTGCTTCTATTTTATAATCTCCCCCTTGGTTCTCACCTATTTCGTTTATCTAGATATTCAGTGAAGTAAGAAGAAACCAAGCATCTGTCATCTCTTTCACTTGGATGGGATCTGAACACCTCTATTAGGTGCACATCCTGCTCTTCCTGGTGTTTCTCATCATCTACCGTTCCTCTATAGTTGTCATTCATCACCACCTTCACGTCCCTACGTTTCTGGCAAACTTGTTCTGCTTGGAGACCTGTTAAACATCCTCTATATTTCCCCAGATGCTGGTGTATTGCCTGACGGGTGATAACAATATCTTCTGTTAGAGCCTATGTCACAGAATCATATTTCCTTGGGTACGTGGCAACTACAGAGCATTTTGTCTAGCGAATCCATCACACTGTGCACCTCTTATGGACTTCAAGGCCTGTAACCATTTAGCAGTTGGGCCCAGGCTTAGCAGCTCCATGATTAGTATCATAATCCTCCTCTTCATCATCTTGTGCTTCCATTTTCCTTGTCCCAGGGAAATTATCCATTTCTTCTGTGATTTGATGTCCACAATAAAACTCTCCTACATAATTTAGTATTTGTCCTGGGATAACAAAGACAAAATCTGTGCTTTAAATGCAAAATGGATCTCAGCCTTAAGGATTGGTCTGTAATCCTGGCCTCCATATACGTAGATATAATTTCATTTATTTTAATTTTAAGGCCTGATTCCCTGGTAATCTCTAGCAGTTTTCAGCTGCTCCTGCGAAATGGAAAGGAGCAAGAGCAAACTGTCCAATTAAACTGGGATTAGTTAGATTATAAAATCTTTGGGTCAGTCACTGGATTTTTGTTCTCTGTTTTTATAGCACCTAGTGCAATGTTGCACCAAGGTACTAGACTAGTAATAGTAATATGGTTGAATAGCACTGACTGAGAGGTGGGAAGCACCTGCAAGGTACTCTTGAATCTGTTTCTTCATTTGCAGTTGACTGTTGGATTTAGTTATCTGTGTTACTGCATAACTAAATAATAATAGCAATTAAATTGGTTTGTAAAGGTGGGATTTGTAAAAGTTCTTAAATAACTTCAAAGAGTTAGGCCAGCACTGGGACCCTGTGAGGTGGGGAGGTCCTAGAGCTTGGGCTGCAGCCCAAACCGCAATGTCTACACAAAGAGGAAACATCCCCGCAGCCCGAGTCAGCTGGCATGGGCCACCTGTGGGATTTCATTTGCAATTAAGATATATCCTAAGTGATTTAAGTGCATAGTTCCAATGGACTTTAATTGGGACTTACATTCCTAAGTCACTCAGACACTTTGAAAAACCAATTCTTGTTCACGTTAGGAATGTCAATATTTTTTCATCAATTTTTCTTTGAAAGAAAATAGTTTTTCAGTAAAATGAACATTTTTGTGTTGGTTTTCCTCAAGCATTTTAGAATTTTTTGGTCATAAATAGACAACCTCCAAATAAAAATATAATAATAATAGAATCAGATACAAGAGATACAAACTAAATCAGTTTTCAGCAGCAAAGTATTTGGTTTGCTTAAGGTAAACCTTAAGGTAAAAAAGCCTGCAAAAGTTTTTATGTCCTTGTGGATGAGTTTCTGAATATACATGATGTGAATGTGAGTGTCTCAGTGTTTGTCAACGTCCAGGTATTAGTGAATTTAGAATGTTGTGCATTTGTTAGTGAAGCATAATATGGGACTTTGTGTGTGCTATGAGTGTCTGCTATTTTCTGTGTGTCTCTAGGTGCAAACAGTTGTGTATCCAGGAGCAAATATTATTGTGTTTGTGAGTGTCCATTAACAATGACTGAACACTGAGCCCGAGAACCACAAAGGGACTTCAGCACCCAAACCCCAGATTAGAGGAGCCTAAAGACAGTTGGATTAGTCATACCATTAATCAGAAGGAGAAAATTTTTTTACTGCAAACACAATTTTTGTTGTTGTTGTTGTTTTTAGATTGCAAACACCATAGGACACCTCTGGATCTCAGCCCTGCTTGGTTTTAACCTAGGATCCTTCTAAGGATGCTGCCATCATGTAAGATCCAGGGTAGGTCGGATCTCCCTTCTGTGAGGGTAGGCTCGGCTAGGGCTGGTTGTCAGGGTGGTTTGGTCCTGAAGTGAGACAAGTGAGACAAGAGCTGGTCTCACAGCCCTGGTGATGAGATTCAGTGATTTAACCCCAGAGCAGGGACATCCTGGGCTGTGACTGTGTCTCAACCCTGCAGAAGCCAGGATTATCTACAGAGCTGGGAGGGGCTTTCAGTCCCCCATCCCATTTAGTCCATCACCTCTCTGCCAAGTCTGGTCAAGCAGGAGAGCAAGCAGCACCCATCTGTGGAGTGTTTGCTAGGAACTACAGAGAGATTTAGCAACTCAGGAAATCCAGTGAAGAGACATGGAAATAACTGCTGCATGATATAGTGAGGGATGCGTGATAACTAGCTAAATAATCCTGCTGCTTGAGACCGGAAAGCATCGCAAGTTGGGACAAGTTACACAAAGTCCAGAACAGTAAGTTTGTTATGTCAGTTAAATGTATTTGGATATTAATAAACTGGGCATGTTTAGTTTCAAAAAAAGGAAGACTGCGGGGGGACCTGATCAAAATCTTCAAATATGTTAAATGTTGTTATAAAGAGAACGGTGATCAATTGTTCTCCACATCTACTAAAGGTAGAACAGAAAGCAATGGGCTTCATCTTCCGCAAGCGAGATTTAGGCTAGGTAGTATGAAAAATTTTCTATCTCTAAGGGTCGTCCAAACCAGGGCTTTGGAGCAGAGCCCAGAGCTGGAGCACGGAGAAGCTCTGGAGCAATGGAGCTGCAGATTTTTTCCTGGAGTTGGAGTGGAGCCGGAGCACAGCTCCAAAGACCTGGTTTGAATAGGCTGCCAAGGGAAGTTGGACAAACCTCTGTCAGGGATGGTCTAGGTTTACTTGGTCCTGTCTGGAAGCTGGGGGCTGGACCAGGTGAACTCTCTATGATTTTACATTGGGGATTTAAGAACATAAATGTGAATTACAATTTGAAGATTTTAATTAATTCTATTAATTAATTCAATATCAATGGCTGCTCAAATTTTTATTTCCTCCTTGGAAAATTTTGGATTTTTACCAAAAAACCTAAACCTAGTTTTTTTTCTTTTTTCCACCAGCATTTGGGAAATCAAAAAATTTCAGCTGAAAATTGCAATTTTGAAGTTGAAAAATAAATGATTGTTTTTTTTCAGATTTCAGTGTTCAAAACATAACTGACTAAAGCAACAGCCCCCCAGAATATGTTTTATAAACATTAGCACTTTTGAAAGAGGAGTCAGGGCTAGCAGCCAAAGCATGTCTATTTTGACCAGTGTCAAAGACATAGGACACGTCAGTGGGACTAGACTCCAAATCTCTTAGTCAAGCACTACACCTTTTGTCACATGCTGCTGCCAGCCAAAAAGGGGAAAAGAAAAAAAAACTGCTGTAAACAGTTACGCAAAACATATCCAATACTAAGATGGAGGTCTAACTGCACAACATAGACATAAAGTCACAGAGGTAAAAGATCAACACAGCAGTAATTGAGCAATGTTACTAGCCCATCACCTCATAGAAATGGACATGCAGCTGGGATTGGTGGCATAAATAAATGTGTAACCAGGCAACTAGCCGTCTATGTGGCCCTTGGGTGGAATCATCACAGATGAGCTATCACTTAGAAGGCTGGATGTGTCTATGTTGTATTTCCAGGGAAAGGAGGAATCAGGCTGTTTTAAAATGTTAGTTTCATGCCCAAATTTTAAGCTGAGCACAATAGGGTAAGCATCCTGGCTGGAATTGTTGGATTTGGGTTCTATTTTGCTCTAGTTCTTCATACTGCATTTTATCAAGCCACATCTTGGGCAAGATCCTCAGATGGTGTAAACTGACCCGACTCCCTTAATTTAAAGGTAGCTAATCCAAGTTATAAGCAGCAAAGAGTCCTGTGGCACCTTATAGACTAACAGATGTATTGGAGCATGAGCTTTTGTGGGTGAATACCCACTTCATCAGACACATGTAATGGAAATTTCCAGAAGCAAGTATAAATATGCAAGCAAGAATCAGTCTGGAGATAACAAGGTTAGTTCAGTCAGGGAGGATGAGACCCTTTTCTAGCAGTTGAGGTGTGAACACCAAGGGAGGAGAAACTGCTTTTGTAGTTGGCGAGCCATTCACAGTCTTTGTTTAGGCCTGAGCTGATGGTGTCAAATTTGAAAATGAACTGAAGCTCAGAGGTTTCTCTTTGAAGTCTGCTCCTGAAGTTTTTTTGCGGTAGGATGGCTACCTTTAATTTTGCTATTTTGTGTCCAGGGAGGTTGAAGTGTTCTTCTATAGGTTTTTATATATTGCCATTCCTAATATCTGACTTATGTCCACTTATCCTTTTACGTAGGACTGTCCAGTTTGGCCGATGGACACAGCAGAGGGGCATTGCAGGAACATGATGGTATATATAACATTGGTGGACGTGCAGGTGAATGAGCTGATGATGTTGTAGCTGATCTGATTAGGTTCTGTGATGGTGTCGCTGGTGTAGATATGTGGGCAGAGTTGGCATTGGCGTGGTGCAGGGAAATAAGGAAACAAATTAACAGAGCAAGATGTATACCAAGAAGTCTCCTTCTGCAAGACAAGCCCAAGAAATAAACCAACAGGACTCCACTGGCTATCACCTAGAGGGCAGGGCAAGAGGGGCAATTTGCCCCAAGCCCCGGCCCCACAGGGGCCCCCACGAGAGTTTTTCAGGGCCCCTGGAGTGGGGTCCTTCACTCACTCCGGTGGGCCCGGAAAACTCTTGCGGGGCCCAGGCCCCTGGAGCTTCCTACACTCCCGGTCTTCACCGGCAGGGGGTCCTTCCTCTCCGGGGTGGAAAGACCCCCCACCGGCAAATTACCGCCGAAGAGCAGCCGGGTCTTCGGCAGTAATTCAGTGGCAGGGGGGCCCTTCTGTTCCAGGACCCACTGCAGAAGTGCCAAGGAGACACGCAGCGGGGGCCCCCTGCCACCGAAGACCCGGCTGCACTTCGGGTCCTGCTTTGGCAGTAATTCGGTGGGGGGGGAGCCCCGCCGCAGGTCTTCAGGGCACCTCAGTGGCGGGTCCTGGAAGAGAAGGGTCCCCAGCCTCCGAATTACTGCCGAAGCGGGGGCCCCCCGCCGCCGAAGACCCCAGGCCCCTGGAATCCTTTGGGCAGCCCTGCCCACAGTCCTCAACCAGAACTTCTCCAATGCATCATCAGTGATCTACAACCCATCCTGGACAATGATCCCTCACTTTCACAGACCTTGAGAGGCAGGCCAGTCCTTGCCCACAGACAACCTGCCAACTGTAAGCAAGCACACACCACACCATAGTAACTCTAACTCAGGAACCAATCCATGCAACAAACCTCGATGCCAACTCTGCCCACATATCTACACCAGCGACACCATCACAGGACCTAACCAGATCAACCACACTATCACCGGTTCACTAGCACCTGCACGTCCACCAATGTTATACATGCCATCATGTGCCAGCAATGCCCCTCTGCTATATACATTGGCCAAACTGGACAATCTCTATGTAAAAGGATAAATGGACACAATTCAGATATTAGGAATGGCAATATACAAAAACCTGTAGGAGAACACTTCAACCTCCCTGGACACAAAATAGCAGATTTAAAGGTAGCCATACTACAGCAAATAAAATGTCCAGACCAGACTTCAAAGAGAAACCGCTGAGCCTCAGTTCATCTGCAAATTTGACACTATCAGCTCAGGCTTAAACAAAGACTGTGAATGGCTCACCAACTACAAAAGCAGTTTCTCCTCCCTGGTGTTCACACCTCAACTGCTAAAAGAGGGCCTCATCCTCAACTGCTAAAAGAGGGCCCCATGACTGAACTAACTTTGTTATCTCTAGACTGGTTCTTGCCTGCATATTTATACCTGCCTCTGGAAATTTCCATTACATGCGTCTGATGAAGTGGGTATTCACCCATGAAAACTTATGCTCCAATACATCTGTTAGTCTATAAGCTGCCACATTCTTTGTTGCTTTTTAGAGATCCAGACTTACATGGCTACCCCTCTGATACTTGAATCCAAGTTATGTTAGTGTGATAATGCACCTGACTAGTGGTCTGGATGAGAGTGGTGAGGAGCACTCACCACATCTAGCCAGTTCACATGCGAGTGTTGTGCGACTCTCACATTCACATCAGGAGATCTTAATGAGAGAGGAATCAGGGTAATTCCTTCTGTTGTTCTAATCATGAGCATTTTCTTTGTTCTTCCCTACACAGGACATGAGAACAGTCAGGACATGATGTACTGAGAAGGAAAATGTTGAACCAAACCACCATGACTGAGTTCCTTCTCCTGGGCTTCTCTGAGGGTCGAGAGCTGCAGATTTTACAATTTGTGGAGTTCCTAGTGATTTACCTGGTAGCCATGACAGGGAACCTGTTTGTTATCACTGCTGTAATCCTTGACCTCCATCTTCACACGCCCATGTTCTTCTTACTGATAAATTTATCCATGCTGGACCTCGGCTTTATCTCTGTCATTATCCCCAAATCCATGGTCAACTGCATCATGAACACCAGGTCAATTTCTTATTTTGGATGCTTTGCCCAAGTCTTTTTTTTCATATTATTCTCTTCAGCAGATGTTTTCTTACTCACCATCATGGCATATGACTGATATATCGTTATCTGCAAACCACTGCACTATGAGAGGGTGATGAACAGGAGAGCCTGTGTCCAAATGGCAGCCAGTGCCTGGATCTGTGGTCTTCTCAATTCTGCACTGCACACTGGGAGCACATTTTCCATAACCTTCTGTGGAGTCAACATGGCGGATCAGTTCTTTGTGAAATCCCCCAGCTACTCAAGCTTGCCTGCCCTGACTCAAACCGCAGTGAAGTGCGAGCTATTGTAATTGTTATCTTTTTAGGCTTAAGCTGCTTTGGTTTAATAATTGTGTCATATGTCCAGATCTTCAACACAGTGCTGAGAATCCCCTCTGAAAAGGGCCGGCATAAAGCTCTGTCCACCTGCCTCCCTCACCTCATTGTGTTCTCCTTGTTTGTTTCCACTGGCACCTTTGCCTACTTGAAACTCACCTCAAGCACTCCAGCAGGTGTAGATCTCGTGGCGACTGTTCTCTATTCCCTGGTGCCTCCAGTGATGAATCCAATCATCTACAGCATGAGGAACAAGGATATCAAAGCTGCCCTGTAGAGAATAATTGGATCAAGGTTGTTCTCCAAGAATAAAATGCCCATATTTCTTCCATGACCATAGTTTCATTCAGCATTTCTTCATAAATGTAACCAACTGATGATACAATTGTTCCCATGTGAACATAGCATGCAATCTGATTATGCGGTAGAAAAAATCCAGACTAGCTCCGTTGAACTCAATGGAGTTACTGTAGGGTTTGACTGGTGTAAGTAAACCTGTCTAATCAGTAGCCATAAGAAAGTCTTAAGTTTGTGTCTTTTTTATGTTCTGTATGTTCTGTTTGTTGGGTGTTTGGTTGATTAGTTGCTTTTTTATAGATATTTTGGGTGATCTGCTTTTGGGGAGGGTGGGATATGTTTGACTTGATGCCAGTGTCTTTCCATAGTCATCTATGGGGAAGCTCAATGTCATCAGCTCTGTGATGGGGTTTGCTGAGAGAGCTGACATTTTGCTTCCTGCAAAGCTGAGAAGGTCAGAAAGAGTCTCCACTGCTGTCTGAATGGCTGAGTTCCCATTGAAATCATGATTGTAGTGTTGCTGGGTTTTTATTCTTTTATTAATGGTGTGTTAGTCACTAGGAGTTGCTCTGTAATATTTTCTAATAAGTTATGCTTTGCTCCAGCTATGCTAGATAAATCATTGGAGAAGGCTTAATGTACTACTGGTCACAAATCCTGGCAGAAGAACTTCAGGTACCAAACACACTCGGATCTGCTGGGAAATCACAGCTGTTTAAGCCTAAATTGATAGTATCTAGTTTGCATATCAATTCAAGTTTAGCAGTTTCTCATTGGAGTCTGTTTTTGAAAATCTACAACCTATCCTGAAGGATGATCCCTCACTCTCACAGATCTTGGAAGACAGACCTGTCCTCACTTACAGACAGCCCCCCAAACTGAAGCAAATATGATATGCAAACTAGTTATACTATCAGTTTAGGCTTAAATAGTGACTGGGAATGGCTGAACCATTACACACGTTGACTCTATTTTCCCCATGTTAAATATCTTGTCAAACTGTCTTAAATGGGCCATCTTGATTATCACTACAAAAGTTTTTTTTTCTCCTGCTGACAACAGTTCATCTTCATTAATTAGCCTCGTAGAGTTGGTTGGGCAACTCTCACCTTTTCATGTTCTCTGTATGTATATATATTTCCTCACTATATGCATCTGATGAAGTGGGCTGTAGCAAGAAAGCTTATGCGCAAATAAATTTGTTAGTCTCTAAGGTGCCACAAGTACTCCTGTTCTTTTTGCAGATACAGACTAACATGGCTGCTACTCTGAAACCTGTACTTTCACTTTGTGCTGGTAGGGAGAGCAAAGCGGAAGGGAGGTGGGGCCCAGCCAGAGGGGTATCAGGTTTCAGCCTGTCCAAGACCCTCTCTTGTCTGAGATAGCTGCTATACCAGAAGGCTGTGAAGCTGGCCTGTTTTATAGTCTCTGGATTGTTCTGGATGTCCTGGTTTTTTAATTGTAACTCACAGGTAGTAACCTTAGAAGGGCAGGGTGCAGGGAGGGGAAAGGAGCGTGACACAGGCTGGGAGCTGCTGCATGGCAGTGCTGGCTTAGGGTACATTTTAACTGACCCCTTTTTCAGATTATTTTATTTCCCTGCTGGTCAAAGAATTCTTTCTCTGACTGTTTGCAGTCAGAGCTCAATCTGCTGTGTGTCTGCTGTCAAAAGGCGATTTTTGCCAAGGAGTTATGCAGAGGGCAAAGGTGAAAGAGGAAGTCAGCTCACAACATAAGGAGAGATTGTGATTAACCTGGTTAGCTGTTGCAGTTACACCCTCTAAAACAGGGCTGAGAAAGGAAGAAACAGCATCTGCTGCTGACCTGCACCTTTTAAATGCTGAGGCCTAAATTCTCCCAGGGAATCTGGGTGAGGCTGTGGAAAACATTATTATTAATAATTCTGTTCTTTTCTGTGCTCTCATTACATTACATCAACATCATGTGAATCAGAAAAATACACCTGCTCGTTGTGATGCTGATGGCTGGGATCATTGTATACTTCAGGTAAGTGTTTCAGTAAACACTCAGGTCTGACCTCCGGTGGTATAAATCCATTTACACCAATCAATAAGCTAGACTTTCATTTTTCTTGGGGTTTGAATAGGCACAGGGAGAGAATAGATTCAGTAGAGCAGATTGAAAGGTTTTTTTCAAATTATTATTTTTTTTCATCCAAAATCTTTTCATGCAAAACCACTTATTCAGAATGGAAAATTTCCACAGAAAATATTGATTAAAATAAATAAATATTCCCTTTTCCAGGAAATGGAACAATGTAGATTTTTTTGGGAGAGGTAGGCTGTTCTTGTTTGGGGGTTCAGGTGTTTGTTTGGGGTTCTTAGGGTTGTTTGGTTTGGGAGTTTTTTCTGTCATTTTGTCCTTATTCTCCTACTTGTTCAGACACAAAAGGGAGAGGGGAGAGAAAAGGGTAAACGGAAAGGGGAGAGGAGAAGACAAAAGAAAAATGGAACATTTTGAAATAAAATTTGGAAAACCAAATATTTTCAATAAAAAAATTCAATAAACAACAGAAAATTAGGGCTTTCAAGCAACTAAAAAAAAAATCCTGATTATAGAATACCATTTATTTAAACATTTTTGGATGTTTTCTACATTTTCAAATATATTGATTTCAATTACAACAAAGAACACAAAATGTACAGTGCTCGCTTTCTATTTATTACAAATATTTGCACTGTAAAAAACAGAAGAAATAGTATTTTTCAATTCACCTAATACAAGTAGTGTAGTACACTCTATTTATCATGAAAAGTTTAACTTACAAATGTAGAATTATGTACAGAAAATAACTTCATGCAAACATAAAACAATGTAAAACTTTAGAATGGCTGAACAAGAAGTTGGAATGAGGGGATTTGTAGGTTCTAACATTTTACAGTGTTTTGTTTTGGAGTGCAATTATGTAACCAAAAAAATACATTTGTAAATTGCACTTTTACAATAAAGAGATAGAACTACCGTACTTGTATTAGATTAATTGAAAAACACTATTTTTTTGTTTATCCCATTTTTACAGTGAAAATATTTGTAATAAAAATAATAATATAAAGTGAGCACTGTACTCTTTGTATTCTGTGTTGTAATTGAAATAAATATAGTTGAAAATGTAGAAAAGCATCCAAAATATGTAATAAATTTTAGTTGGTATTCTATTATTTAACTGCAATTAAAACTGTAATTAATTGCAATTAATTTTTTGAGTTAATCACGTGAGATAGATATGATTAATCAACAGCTCTACGGAAAATTGTTTCTTTTAAAAAACCTGTAAAATTAAAATGACTCTAGAATGTTATTTATTTTCCCACACAGAATTGGTTTTTCTTCATTTTTATGATCAGTTCTACTCAGAAAATTGGTGCATGTACAGATTGTTCTCAGTTAAATATGAGCATACACAGAGTAACTCTGGTGAAGACAATATGAGCCAGAGAAGAGGTTAAAGTTAAGGTTAAAGTTAGAAAGTAGAGTTCAGCTAAGGGAGAATACAGAATTAATGGCAGCATTCACACTAAGGTTTTAATTTTGCCTAAAAATACTCAGAGCCAAATCCCCAGCTGGTGTTCACCAATGTATGCTGGCTAGTGTATATTTATGTTATTAATGTGTGTGTGTATACACACACTTTAGCAGGATCTGGCCCTCTTGGAGCTATGGATCCTTCACTCCACACTTGTTGACACAATCCCAATACTTCACAGTCTTCTATATATACACACGCACACACACACACACACACACACACATTAATAACATATATAAGTTATTAATGTGTGTGTGTATATAAATATATTCTCACCATATACATATTGGTATGCATTAAGCAGAAAGGAGTTATATACCCTAAATTTCCCTGTACCTTTCTTATAATCCTGATCACTTATGCTAAGTATCCCACAACACCCTGTATTCACTGACATAAATTTTGGCTTAAGTAAATAGGGAAACCTACTGGATTAGAACATTTGAGTGTTTTACTGTGGGAAGCAGTGGTAGTTACTCTCACAGACCAGTACCTGGAATGATCCAGAGAAAACAGATAATGTATGGGTGCTCTACCCTTGGACAAATGTAGGAAGTGCCTTCATGTACCTTGGTATCAGGAATGCATCTGTTCAGGACAAAAAGATAAAGTGTGTACAGTTGTACCAGAGAAACAAGGTAGAAAGCTGGTTGGTTAAATGTAGTTTGAGCTGGTGCACACAGTATCCTTCTTCTTGTAAACAGGTTGGGTAAAAAGAGGGTTTTGCAGATGTTACTTATGGAGCACGCCTTCTCTGTTAGGTGAATGTAACAATGCTGAATGAGATGCCTTCCTGTAGACTGGGAGGTGACTCCTGGGAGAGCATAGGGAGGGAACAAATTAACAAAAAAACTCCAACAACACTGTGAAGCAACCGGAGTGTGTCAACAAGGAAGTGCCTCAATTATATAGGGTCACATCCTCAGGTGCTGTGAATTGACAGACTTCAAACTTCTTTTCTCAACACCAACTGTGGACCTGGCCCTGTTGGAGCTATGGATCCTTCACTCCACATTTGTTGACACAATCCCAATACTTCTCAGTCTTCTTTTTGTTTTGTTAATTTGTTCCCTCCTGAAAAACTCTTCAGCACATGCTTAACTTTAACCATGTGACTAGTCCCACTGAAGACTTAGAATTAAACTCCTGCTGAAGAGATTTGCTGGATTACGGTTAGGTTAGAGCCAGATTCACCAGGCCATTATGCCCATCCCTTGTTTCCTCTGACAGGTTCTGTTCCAGCCCTGCAGGGCAGGTAGCTCAAGCCAGACCCTCATTCTGGCTGCTGTGGAGAGCTTCTTCTCAAATCCTCCCTGACTCTGGGTCCCCTCTGGATCCACTGCAAGAGTCTCCTGATCCCTTGAATTCTTCTACTTTTTTCTCTTGAATCAGGACATCAGGCCCAACTCTCTCTGCTCCTCAGATCTCAGAGTGGTGCTCCGTGAAGGCCCACTTCCAGACTCTGGGCCTCTGAAGAGACCTTCACTGGATCTATCCTACCCCCTTGGCCCCTTTCTTTTGATGGATCTGGCTCCCTCACATGATGTCTAGTCACCTGACCCAACCACAGCCTGAAGCCCAAACCTTCACCTGGAAGCAGATGAAAAAAGTACGGGTGTGGATGAGCCCATCTCTCTGAAAGGGCCAGCCCATCCTGAGCCACTGTGAATTTTAACTGGACCTAAGGTATTTAGGCATGCAACTGCTATTGACTTGTATCACAGAGTCACCAGATCAATGCTCTGGAACTACTCCATATGAAGCCAGTCAGGACTCTGGGGGAGCCTCCTCTCTCTGACCATACTGTCTCCAGGGCAAGAAGCTTACACAGCTTCAACCTTCCTGGGTCTTGCCTCAGAACATTCAGCATCCTCTTCCACACCGTGTGCTTCCCGCAGAGAGTCTGCCTAGACGGAGTTCCTGGGGAAGCTAGAGGGCCCTGCACCCCAACTCTGCAGTCAGACATGACTCTCAGCCAGCCGGTAAAACAGAAGTTTAATTAGTCGATGGGAACTTTATAGTCAGTCCTGCATCCAGTCCAGCACTTGTTTAACCTGGGACACATGGTTCTCCCAGGTCTGGCTAAAAACACAGATATCATCAGTATATATCAGGGCAAAATTCTCCATCCTCTTCAGTGACTGAGGTGCAAGGTGGTAGGTGCCCCCTTTAGGCAAAAACATAGAACTGGTAACTTGTATAACCCCAGAGGGGTGGTAAAAGAAGATTTCAGCCAGGCAACTGGATCCAAAGGTACTTGCCAGTAGCCCTTGGTGAAATCCATAATAAATAGCTGGTCCAGGAGCTTGTCAGGCCTAGGCATGGGGTAGGCATTGTATTTGGTGATGGCATTAAGACTCCGGTAATCCACACAAAACCAGATTGACCCATCCTTCTTGGGGCCCAACACCATGAGTAAGGCCCAAGGGCTGGAGGATGGAGCCAGCATCTCCTTGACCTCTCTCTCCAGGTCCTGGACATTTTTAGCTCCACCTAATCCAAAATGGAACCAGATGGTTGGCATGTCAAATAAAAAAGTTGAGGAGGAGTTTTTAAATTAAGGGCAGGATGAAGGATGATGGATGCATGCAATTTGCATAGAGACTTTCCTTAGGGAAGGATTTATTAAATGCTATTCTCTATATCGAGGTAGGCAACCTATGGCACGTGTGTCGAAGGCAGCACGCAAGCTTATTTTCAGTATCACTCACATTGTCCAGGTCCTGGCCACTGGTCTGGGGGGAATCTGCACTTTAATTTAATTTTAAATTAAGCTTCTTAAACATTTTAAAAATCTTATTTACTTTACATGCAACAATAGTTTAGTTAGATATTATAGACTTATAGAAGGAGACCTTCTAAGAATGTTAAAATGTATTACTGGCATGTGAAGTCTTAAGTTAGAGTGATTAAATGAAGACTCGGTGCACCACTTCCAAAAGGTTGCCAGTTCTGCTCTATATCCTAATAAACAGAAAAGGATAGAAAGTTGATAAGGTACAGGCAGTAACTGAAAAGAAATAGAGAAATAAAAGTCCCTTTCAAAAACACCACCTGATGAAAGATAACTAAATATTGACCAATTTGATAAGTGCTTGTATGCAAATTATAGAAATCTAATACTAAGATGGGTGAATTTGAGTACCTGGTATTAAATGAGACTATTTATATAATAGACATCACAGAAACTTGGCAGAATGATGAAAATCAATGGAACAGGGTTCAAAAAAAGAAGTAGATAAATTAATGGCGGATCAGTGACTCTTAGCCAGGATGGGCAGGGATGGTGTCCCTAGCTTCTGTTTGCTAGAAGCTGGTAATGGGTGGCAGGGAATGGATCACTTGATGATTACCTGTTTTGTTCATTCCCTCTGAAGCATCTGGCATTGGTCACTGCCAGATGACAGGATACTGGACTAGATGTAACTTGGTCTGACACACTATGGCTGTTCTTATGGTAATAGCAGGTTACAAAATAGATAGTAATGGCAGTGTAGGTCATTCTGGTGGGTGTGTGGGACTACAATTGAAAGGATTAAATGTCTCAAACTGTACCATGGAATCTCTAAGAACCTGTCCCCTAGTATAAAATAGCCACATCGAGGTGGAGGCTGCAGGTGGAGGAGGATTTATGTGTGTCCTATGGAGCTGATGGATATGATGTGACTGTAGGAGACCAGGAGGGAGCTTAATCCTAATACAGCAACAGAGCAAAGAAGCACTATTTCATTGGTGAATGTCTCAGTGCAGGATAAGGGAAAGGAGCGGAAATGGTTAATTAAACTGTGACCACAGAAGTGTAATTTTAGTAGCGGAGAAACATGGTTTACTAAAGTCTATATAGCTCCCATGATCCATTATGATGGGGCACACTCAGCTCTCATGAGTACCTTCTGTTATAGAATCATAGAATATCAGTGTTGGAAGAGACCTCAGGAGGTCATCTAGTCCAACCCCCTGCTCAAAGCAGGACCAACAACTAAATCATCCCAGCCAGGGCTTTGTCAAGGGGATACGAACCTGCACTCTCTCTGCTTGTGGGACCCCTGTTGACTGTTGCACCCAAGCTGAGTCACGCACATGAAGGAACCCCTTTTGGAGTAATGAAGGTCTAAGTGTCACAGTGCTGTTGTTGATATCTGTACTGTCCCCCATCTCTCCAGTCAGGACACTACCTTGAGTTCAGTCCCTTGCCAGGACTTTGGCAACTCTGTGAGTGGCCAGTAGGGGACCTGTGCCCGCCCCCTACACGTGGTCCTGACCCTGGGACCCTATAAATAGAAGCCATATGCTGCTTCCTATAACTCTGTTGCTGCTGCTATTTCCTGGCCCACTTCCCATTATCCACTTTCTCTTCCCCCATTTACCTCAGGGCTGAAGTTCTTCCTCATGGACAGACAGTGTCACCAACACCCAACTTCTGGCACACCCTTGAGCTCCAGACACCAGCAAGGAGCACCTTTCTTGCTCATCTGTTCCCTGCCATGGACTGACTCAGGCTCTGCTGAGCCTGCTGAGCTTTGATTGGTTGCTTCCCTGCAGTCTTTCTAGACAGGCCTGGAAGACCCACCTTCACTGCTCCTTTTCTGGGACAGGGTATAGCAGGACTGCGAGACTTCCAGCAGGGGGCCTCAAAAGGCCTGGTATACCCCTTCACAGCCATTCACCAAACATAAGCTGCCTGCTGAATTATTTCTTCATAGAATGCAGTGGGTCACATATGGCAGTGTGGTGGTCATAAGCCACCTCTGCAAGAATGAAAACTTTGTTGCGAAAGAATAAAGAATAAAGAACATCTGGATGTCACCGTGCCTCAATGGGTCACAGCTGAGAATACCAGATTCAGGACAAACTGCTAAGGAATAGGGCAGACACACTCCAAACTGGTGGTTATTCTATCATTAGATATACCAAACTGGTAACATATGTAAAGTCCTGTCTCACCACATTGGTTAACAAGAAAGAAGTCAAAAATCATAGATTATTAGGGTTGGAAGGGACCTCAAGAGATCATCTAATCCAACCCCCTGCTTAAAGCAGAGCTAATCCCCAAATTGCCCCCTCAAGGATTGAACTCACAACCCTGGGTTTAGCGGGCTAATGCTCAAACGACTGAGCTATCCCTCCCCCCATAATGCCATCTCCTTAGACATTCCAGCCCTTTTTTCACAACCCAGACACTAGACGTTATGAAGTGTGGTTACTGAAAACCAATTTAATCAAACAAAGGTTTCTTCTGATCTCAAGAGATCAGCCACATAGCAAGGCCAATATAGAACTCAGATCTTGCCCAATAATCATGCTGCTGCCAATCCATTAGTAACAAAAATTTAAGGTTAAGAAAAGAAAAGTAGAATAGAGTTAATTGTGTTAATAGTTTATATATATATATATACAATAATGGCAATGTTCTTATATCAGGTTTGTAGCAGTGTTGTTATAGACTGCTGGCTTGTAAAGTCTCTGATAACTTCTAAAAGATTGGAAGGTCCTCAGTCCATAGTCCAAGATACTCCTTTGAATTGTAAATCAACAGTCCAGAGACTTGGATCAGGAAAGAGGCAAAATAGAGTCATTCCATTTTATACCCTTTGCCATGTGCCTGGAAATTTTCCATTTCAAACAAAGTTCACAGCTTCAGCTGTTGTAAAATTACGTGCCTAAGATGGAGTCCAGCATGGTACATGTCCTTACATGCTTTGATGACTCACAGGGGCAGCCATTACCCATATACTTGCTAAAGAGTCCACAGGAAAGGCTCTGCAAACAGGCTTGCTGGGCAGGATGAATTTCTTCAATGGTCCATTGTTAAAAGGAAGAATCCTTAAGGGGCCATGCAGCTTGAATAGTCCATTCACAATGGGCTGGTGAAACTGGATGTAAACTACCTTGTGGTGGTTACCCCAGAACAAGCACATTTGAGATACAGACACATAGCCAATCTTCATAACTTCAGATATCGGGATGATACATGGATTTAAACGGGATCATCTTATTTAGAAAATTATAACTTTTCCATTGACGCTTTACATCAGGTCTGCACAACATACGGGTCGCGGGCCGCATTTGGCCTGTGGAGGCTCGCTGTGTGGCCCGCGGCAGGAAATCAAAGGGCTATTGGCTGCCCGCAGCCGCAGGGAGCCCAGAGCCCTTTAAATCTCAGCCACGGCGTGATTCAAAGGCTCTGGGCTGCCCGCAACCACAGGGAGCCCAGAGCCATTTAAATTCCAGCCGCAGCTGGGATTCAAAGGGCTCTGAGCTGCCCGCAGCGGCGAGGAGCCCAGAGCCCTTTAAATCTCAGCTGCGGCCGGGATTCAAAAGTCTCTGAGCTGTCCGCAGCGGCGGGGAGCCCAGAGCCTTTTAAATCTCAGCCACTGCCAGGAAACAAAGGGCTCTGGGCTTCTGACAAGAGCTCTGGGCCCTTTAAATCCCTGCCCCAGCCCCGCAAAGCTCCAGGTTTCCCCAGCTGCAGGAGCCCTGGGGCCCTTTAGTTTGCCCCTGACAGCTCCAGTCACCTCTTCAGCTGGGATCCCCTGGTTGATTTAAAATCAAGTATCACCTCCCCACCCCCAACCTTCCTTTTTGGCCCACCGCTGTTTTGATGGGCCAGTGCTGGGGAAGGAGGGTTTATTTCCGCAGGGCTGAGCGATGCTGGGGCGGGGTGTTTCCGCGGGGCCCGGAGGTCCTGGGGGGTTGTTTCCGCGGGGCTGGGGAGTTTCGGCCCTCAGCTGCTTTCTTTGGAGTAATGTGGCCCTTGTCGCTTTACGAGTTGTGCAGGCCTGCCTTACATGATATACTGTGTACAAGATTTGTTGCAATTGTATAACAGTGGCAACATCAGTGATGTAAATGCTCATATTCAATAATACAGCATCACACAGCATTTCTTTTTTTAAAAAAATCTATCATTTGCACAGCATACACACCATGACAAATTCAACCTCATTAACATGCTTAAACACATGAGTAAATGACATAAAATGCATATCTAATATAGTGGGTATATGCACATTACATTACTGTATATAGAGCAATATAAACAAGACATTGTCCATACGAAATTTTAGTTTGTACTGACTTCACTAGTGCTTTTTTATGTAGTCTATTGTAAAACTAGACAAATATCTAGATGAATTGATGTGCCCCCTGGAAGACCTCTGCGTACCTCCGGGGTATGTGTACCACTGCTTGACAACCACTGCTCTATACCACTTACCTAGACAGCAGTTCACTTCTAGAAACATTTTCTTCCTATATTTCTTCAATCATGGGACAGAAAGGATCTCAGAAATTATTGCTTACACATTTTTCGTTCTCATCACACTTCCCAGTTCCTTGAACTCACCTGCTATCTGTGAGATATCTTGAGATGCAGTGTCATTGGTGCTTTTTTGGATCCTTGACCATTGACTTCAGCAACCTTTTCAAACTTACAGTCATGTCTTGTGCATTGGTTCCGGGAGGGCAGTACACCATACTCTGTTTTCCACATGTACCTTGCAAAATATTCTTTCCATTCTTCTGTGTATTGAATCCCAACAAAGATTGTCTGTCTTAGAGTACTGGAGATCTCTTTGTAGGCAGATTTGATTTGCTTATGGATTGGGCCAAGCTGCCATCCACAGGTGTGTTCTGTACATCTAGGAATTATTCAGGGTAGTTCTACCGCCTGTGCTATGCAGGATGTCAGACTAGAAAGAATCATGGACTATCAGGGTTGGAAGGGACCTCAGGAGGTATCTAGTCCAACACCCTGCTGAAAGCAAGACCAATCCCCAACTAAATCATCCCAGCCAGGGCTTTGTCAAGCCTGACCTTAAAAACCGATAAGGATGGAGATTCCACCACCTCCCTAGGTAACCCATTCCAGTGCTTCACCACCCTCCTAGTGAAAAAGTTTTTTCCTAATATCCAACCTAAACCTCCCCCACTGAACTTGAGACCTTGTTCTGTCTAGCTTTGAAATCTGTGAATTTTTGGCTATGAATCGCTCTCTTCCCTTGGAAGAGCTGGATCTTGAGAGGTCTCTTCCACAGTTTCCACACTGAGGTTCTGGTTTCGATTGGAAACATGTAGTTGTGCAGAATTCTTCCTGGTCATCTTCTCTCTGGTGGCCATAACCTGTCTGTCCACATCTATCTCCAGCTCCGCAGAATGACACTGTGATGTCTTGACCATGGTGGTTAAGAACTGCCAGGTGTCCTCTATGACATCCTCTATCTCTGACTCTGTGGTGACCAGCTCCATTTTTCTTTGAACCTGGGCTACTGGTGTTTCCAAAATCTAGTTGCCTAGGAACATCTCCACTTCTCTGATTCGCAGTAATATCTGTACTTGCTCCTCCAATTCCCATTGAAAGGAATAGAAATCCCCATCCAAAGGCCTTGGCAATCTGAAAACCTAAACCTTAATGTTTCTAATTAATCCTGATATTTTAAGGATTTCAGGAAAGTTGTAAGTCCCAGACCTGTCAATGAGCAATGCAGATGCTTCCCCTGTTGAAGAGAAGGCTACTCTGATTAATATGAATTTTTGCTAGTTGCCTTTAGGTGCCTGCATTTGCAACCATTTTTCTTAAGTGATCTCCCTAAACTCATGGAGGAAGTCTGGGGCATCACTGATATTAAAACACAGGGTTCAGCATAACCTGTGCATCTGGATTAGCTCCAGTTAAAGAAAAGAAAATACTTCAGATTTACACTATGAAGGATCAGAACAATAGCTTAATATTAAGTAGTTTTCTGGTATTTTGAGTGAGTGTGTGCACACACACATGCATGCATAAAGGGAATGAGGCCTGCTAGATGTACATGATAGTGTTATGCTGTCTTGGTTTATTGGCCCATTGTGTGTGTAAACTTGTGTTTTTACCCGTGTGTCTCTGTTGCACTTAATGAGCATTTCCCTCTCTCTCTGAGGTTGTTGTTGCCATATAGACTGTGTGTATAATTGTGTGTGAGTCTGCTGTCCCTTGTTGAAGGGAATGTCATGTGCTAAACTTGTGTCTGTGTTTGTGTATTGGTTTCAGTGTCCCCGCTACCTCATGCTGGAGGACACAGAATCACAAAATTATAGCGATTAGGGTTAGAAGAGACCACAGGATGTCATCTAGTCCAACTCCCTGCTCAAAGCAGGACCAACACCAACTATATCATCCCAGCCAGGGCTTTGTCAAGCCGGACCTTAAAAACTTCCAAGGAGGGAGATTCCACTACCTCCGTAGGTAATACATTCCAGTGCTTCACCCCCTCTTAGTGAAATAGTGTTTCCTAATCTCCATTGGGATGGGGAAGAAACCAAAGGGACAAGGGATTCCTTCCTTATGCAAAAGATATATACATGGGTGGAACAGAACAAAGAGGCAACTATCATGAGAAATCCCCTAGCTACCACCTGAGCTGGAACAAGGGCTAAGTATTCCATAACCCCTTGCACTCACTGAAGTAAGGTGTGGCTTGTGCAATTTTGGAAGTTGTCAAGATCAGGACACATAGTGCTTTGTCAGAGCAGGAGATAGGGAGTTGCACTGAGAGCCTGGACTGAAATGCCTCAAAGGAAGAGGCTTGTCTAGGCCTTGTACAAACCTAAGACATGCCTTTATACTCTTTGGTGCCTGAAATACATGCTGTCAAAATAAAGAGATATGGGATACACCATGGTGCCAGAAGAACAAGGTAGAAAACTGATTGGTTAAATGTAATATCAGATGACTTACATAGTATCTTGTACTTGCAGATAGCTTGGGTATAAAAAGATGACTTTAAAGATCCAACTTTGACAGCACAGCTTCTGCATAAGGTGAATGTAACAGTGCTGTGTGATACGGCTTCCTGGAGACCGGTATTGTATTGAACCATTGTCCTGTACTTTATTATTATTGGTTTAGAGCAATCAGCCTGACTGGTGTTGCTGCGTTGGTCTCTTGAATATATTGCATACCAAACTAAAGTGTGGTCAAGCAACTGAGTCAACAATTTATTCCCAGGCATTTATTTCTAGGCATTAAGAGTTGGAGGGCATGGAATAGGGGGTAGGGCTGGGACAGCAGGGTGTCTGTGGGTTGGGATTGAGGTGCAGCAACAGACTTGTGTGTTAGCCCAGAAATTGGATAGAAGGCAGGGGCTTCAAGTTAGGATTAATGGACATCAGCAGAGCTTTTGGAGGCATCAAGGAGCACAGGACAAGGAGAACAAGAGCCTGTGGGTCAGGATTGAGGGGAACTGGCAGAGCTGTTGAGTGGGGGCTTTGCAGGGCTGCAACAGCTAGGGGACTATAGGGTTAGGATTATGGGGCGTGTGTGTGTGCATGTGTGCCACTCAGTGAAGAATAGCATGAGGTGGAGGGGGGCTGTGGGTTAGGACTGAGGGCAGAACTGGGGTTCGTGGTGGGCAGAACAGCAAGGCTTGTCACAGTCCAGGTAGGTTTACTGATCTCTGTCACTGAGGCCTAGAATACTGGAATTGCCTTTCACTCAGTGCACCTGGACCTTTCTGCCTTGGCTAACTCAGTGGGAATCTCCGGTTTGTTTACATGTCATTTTCACAGCGCTCCCTCCTCCCCTTCCATTGCCTCACTAGGTGAGACTCTGGTAGAATTTATGAAGGAAGGAATCACCTTTCACAGGAGCTAGCTTGACCCCTTTCACTTTACACATCAGGGGGCTACTTGACATAGGAACAAACCCTCCCCTTCCTTTGTCTAACATTAATCAGTGGCTCTGATTTTCCTTGCTAATCAAAGCTGCTGGGACTACCACTGCAACCTGCATTTTCCAAGAGCATTTCCAGTCTAATGGCCTTCACGGAACCCTTTAAAATAACTAGCAACTTTGCTTCTGCCACTGTCCCTTCATTCCTTAAGAGGACTGAAAAATCTCCAGGCAGTGCCCAGGTCTCAGCTGAGAAATTCTCAGAGTGCAGATTAAGGCATGTGAAATTATAACAACCTGTGTGTTCTCTTGTAAATCTCTACAGAGTCATGGCTGCTGTATGGCTGATTGGACAGATTTCTTTTTGGTGGCTGTGTTACTAACAGGGATGGTTTTAATGAGCACACAATGAAGCAAGGATGTAAAAAAAAATGTCCTAAATAAGAGTCAGTGAAATTAACATGTTTCAAATGAAAATGATCAGGGTTCCTTCATAGTGTCAGCTGTCACTCCAGATCTGGGATCAGACATATAGAAACAGTGCATCCTTAAGGACAAGAACCTTACACTCTATGGACAGATTCTTCATTGCCATGATCAGCCAGCAGGGACCGAAATAACTGTTGTTATAGTTTATCCCTTTGCCACGGTTGCCCTTAGTAGAATGTTATAGTCATACTGAAAGCCTCTTGTAAACCCCAATTCCCTTATACTTTGACTATGACATTAGCTGCAAATGGAGTGAGAAGGAATATATTTCACTTACCAAAAATCATGATAGATTTTTTCAATTGAATTTAATGTTTCTGAGACTGTGAAATGTACCCACTCAGTAGCCTCTGCCAGCAGTGCCAGATGGGTCAGAGGGACTTGAACAGAACAGAGACATCCAGAGTATGAAGTTGCATCCCTGATCATCTTGGATAATAGCCATAATCGTCTTATCCTCCGTGAACTTATCTAATTATTTTTTGAACCCAATTATACTTTTGGCTTTCATCACATTCCCTGCAACAAGTTCCATGGGTTGATTGTGCATTGTGTGAAGAAGTACTTCCTTTGTTTGTTGTAAATCTGCTGCCTATTAATTTCATTGGATGATCCCTGATTTTTGTGTTATGTGCAGGGGTAAATAAAACTTCCTGATTCACTTTCTTCTCATCATTCACAATTTTATAGATATCGATGATATCCCCCCCCTCCCCATAATAAGCTCTTTTCCAGTCTGGAAAGGTCCAGTCTTTTTAATTTCTCCTCATATGGAAGCTCTTTCATACCCCTAATCATTTTTGTTTCCCATCTCTGTACCTTTTCCTATTATAATATAGATTTTTTTGATATGGGTGTGACACTGGCAGACCAGGTGCCAGCTCATGTCCAAGTCTCAGGTCAATTCACTTGTGTGTTAGTGTAGATCAAAGTAATTGTTAAATGTATCAGAGTATATTTGATGTTTAAATTTGATGAAAACTAATGGGATGTTACATGCATTGTTTTCACTTATCTGAATCCTGTTATAATGTAGTAATGTTGTGGAAAATTGCCTACATGGTTGATTTTGGATCAGACAGCCTGAGGCTCCTTTATTGATCATGCGAACATGCATGCATGACGGAGTCAGCCAAGGCAGCCGAACCCCCTCCCTCCCCCAACAGATAAAATGAGAGAGCATCTATAGGATAAAAATCACAAAAATTACATATGTTTTCTTAAAGTTTTACGTCCTTATAAGGAATAAACCAAAGCAAGCCTTTTCTGTTTTTCCTTACTTTTGCCCTTTGTGGTTTCTTGCTCTGTCACCAGGCAGCTATTAATCATAAACTGTTACAAAAGGTTAATTCTACTTTTATAATTTCTACAGTTAGTTCTGCTTTAGTAGTTTTTGTCTACCCTTCTCCTTTTACCCCCTTCCTCCTTCCTGCAGGCCACACACATACAGGTCACCTGATCATACATACAGTTCACTTGACCAAAGTTTAGGCCTTAGGCCATTTTCCTCCACGGTAGCAAACATTTATACTGTGTTGACCCCTGTAACTAAATAACCTATCAAGCAAGAAAGAAGCCTTGCGGAATGCAAATGATGACCTTTAATAGAAAAGTGCTTATTTCCGCTGTGGTCATTGTATGTAAAGATCGGAGATCAAAGATTCAAAATGCATTCCTCACTCTCTGTTAATAGAGGAAAAGCCCACACTGTCAGCTTCTTTTCTGTGGAAAGAAACTATAAGAATGGATTAAAGGAAAGAGACTTCATCTCTGACCTATTTAGATTCTAAGATGGCGGAATAACAGAACGAGAAGACAGAGATCATTCTGAGTAGCCCCAAGAACCTTTTTGGAAACTTGCAGATTACTACATCTCTGCTACAATTTGGAATTACAAACTGTGAGTCACCTGTGCCTATATTTTTACCTGCTTTAACCTCTCAATTATTCTCATTCTTCTTTCTTAGCTAGTAAATCTTTAGTTGGCTACCAGCATTGTCTTTGGTGTGATCTCTAGAAAACTAACTGATGTGGGATAAGTGACTGGTCTCTTGGGACTGGGAGCAACGTGAATATTTTGTGAGTTTTGGTTTAAGTAACCACTTATCACTAAGTCCAGTTTGTTTGGATGGCAAAATAGACTGGGGGAGGGATAGCTCAGTGGTTTGAGCATTGGCCTGCTTAAACCCAGGATTGTGAGCTCACCCCCTGAGGGGGACATTTGGGGATTTAATTGGGGATTGGTCCTGCATTGAGCAGGGGGTTGGACTAGATGACCTCCTGAGGTCCCTTTCAACCCTGATAGTCTAAGTCTATAACTGGAGCATCTAAAGAGACTATCTGTGACTCCATGGTAAGACCGGCATAATGATCAAGGTGTTCATATCTGTTAAAGGCTTGGTGAAATCTAATTATAGATCACACCACCAATTTGGGGCCTCTGACCTGTTTTATGACAGTCTGCCCAGTGGTAGGCCCCCGCACTTGTGAGCCAGTCCAGACATGGTGACAATGGGGAAACAAGAACTGCACATAGGATGCAAGGTAATGGGATATCATTCATTTGTATAGTGGCACTATAATATTTACTGTCTTATCCCTTTCCCAGTTGTTATTAACATCATTTTCAATTTTTTTTTTACTGTTTTTGCACATTGGGCAGATGTTTTCACCAAACTATCCACAATGACTCCAAGTTCTCTTTCTTGACTGCCAGCCTAGCAACTGGCAGGCAAGCTGCCAGGCACAATATCTGTCCGGGTCCCAGGAACCTTGCTGGAAATTAAGCCTCAGTGGCTGCATAGCACCCCACTTTTTGGGCAGACACTTCACAACTCTCTGGATAGCCACCTCCTTGACTACCTGGGTAGCCATCAATTTGACTTCTTGGACTACCTGGACAGCTCAGTGAGCCAGTGGGAAATTTCCCCTTAGTTTTCCTGAAGAGGAATTTTTTTGACACTTTCCCTCCTGTGAACACTTTTTGTTCCTGGTCCCTGTTGACTTGGGATGCAAATTTGTTCAAACAACCACAGGAGGAAAATTCCGTTTTCAGGCAGCTCTAATTCCTGTCTTGTTCAGTGCAGAAGCCGGAAAGAATATAGTCAATGGTGCATAGGCCTAATGGAAGAGAGGGGATGGTTTGGTGGTGTTAGGCCAAGGAAAATTGGCTTCTAGTCCTGGTTCTGCTAAAGATTTCAGAATGTCTGCTAAGTAACTTACATCAGAATTTTTCTGGGTGACCACTAACTGTGTGCACCTCCTTTCCTAGGTACCCCACATGAAAAACAGAAGGGCTGAGTACAACAGCAGAGGTCACTGGTAGTACCAGGGCACCCTCAGAAATCAAGTCCTCTGAGCCTCAGCTCAATTACTAAGGCAGCCAAAACTAATGGGTACTTCTGCAAATTCTCCCCCCCCCAACAGTGTGATTATTCAAAAGTCACATTCTCAGAGGCAGAAGAGGCTGGAAAAACTGTTTGCCACTCAGCTATAGCAAGGAAACAATTTGTTCCACATA
Source organism: Gopherus evgoodei (assembly GCF_007399415.2). Lineage (NCBI taxonomy): Eukaryota > Metazoa > Chordata > Testudines > Testudinidae > Gopherus > Gopherus evgoodei. Next base: position 10,324,797 of record NC_044342.1, on the reverse strand, counting down.
TGTCTCCTCAAGGCTGTTTGGATTTCCCTGTTCCTTAGGCTGTAGATAAAAGGATTCAACATGGCAGGCAAAACAGTGTAAAACAGGGAGAGAAGTTTACCACTGTCTGGAAACTCACTGGACCTGGGTTGTAAATAAAGGATAATGCCAGAACCATAGAATAAAGCCACAACAATGAGGTGGGAGGAGCAGGTGGAGAAGATTTTCCTCTTGCCCTCAACTGATGTCATCTTAATGATGGTGGCGATGATCCGGATGTAGGACAACAGGATCAGGGCAAAGGGCACCATTCCAAAGAAAGCAACCACCATGTAAGTCAAGGTTTCATTCATGGAGGTGTCAGCACAGGCCAGCAATAGCAGAGGGGCTGAGTCACAGAAGAAATGGTTTATCTTTTTGGAGCTACAGAAGGGTAAGGTGAACACCAAACTGGTCTGGACTGCCTGGGCCGGGATGCCAATAGTCCAGGAAGTGGCTGCCAGCAGGACACACACCTTCTTGTTCATAATCATAGGATAAAACAGGGGGTTGCATATTGCCACGTAGCGGTCATATGCCATGGTGGCCAGAAAAGAAGATTCTGTGATCCCAAAGCAAAGGAAGAAGAACATTTGCACGGCACAGCTAGTGAAGGAAATGCGTTTGTTCCCTGAGATGAGGCTCAGCAGCATTTTTGGGACTGTGACTGAGGTGTAACCAACCTCTAAGGCAGATAAATTACAGAGGAAAAAGTACATGGAGGTATGAAGGGTGGAATCCAGCAATGTTACAAGGATAATGAGGAGGTTTCCCACCACAGTAACCATATAAACGGCTAACACTGCAACAAAGAGTAAAATCTGCCTCTCTGGAGATGTAGAAAATCCTAAGAGAAGGAACTCAGTCACCACTGTTCGATTCAACCTCATTGTTTCTTCGTAGGTTTTCAACTGGAAGACAAACAGAGACAACCATAACATAGTGTATCGCTAGCTCTTATGTCAATAAAGACTGGATGTCTTTCTGGAAGATAGGTGGGCTGATGGGAAACTAGATTGGGCTGTCACTCTAGGGCAGCCAAATGGGGCATGCTGCCCTAAAAATGGGGCTCCATTCCCTTCTACAGGAAATGTCAAAAATGGTGGTTTTCATTCCGAATAAAACCCGCTTTTGAAATATTGAACTCTTTAATGAAACAGGATCATGTTTCTCCGGCATAACTAGAGCTGGCCAAAGTATTTGTTTTAAATCACACTTGTTTCAAATGGGTATGAATGAAGAGGGAGGAAAAAGGACCAATTATCAGTTTCTACCGCTCTTGTCAATGGTACCTTAGTCATGAGGAGTGCCACTGATTTCAAAAGAGAGATTCCATTACACTTTCGCTCAGGCTGGGATTTTCAACAGAATCTAAGAGGATTATGCTTCTAAATTTCAATGAGATTTGGGCACCTCATTCCTTTATACACTTGAAAATTCCAGTCTCATGCTGATTTAAATGAGACCATTCAAACAGGGAAGCACCAACTCAACGTGTATAAGAATGCTGGCCTTTGCAATCAAGATTACTTGAGACAAAAAACTCATTGATTTGAATCATTATTTTCTTGAGTCTCATACTAGAAAAATCATAAATATTTCATACTAAACATACGTACACTCCATTTCTTAGGCCCTGATTTTATAATCAGATTCATGTGGATTTTCCTGTATGCCCATGTTGAGATCACTGAAGTCAATGTTTTCTCCCATTCCCCTGCATTTTATCTGTCTTGTCCAGTTAGAGTAGAAGTTCTTTGGGGCAAGGACTTTCTTTTATTCTATCTTTATACAGTATCTAGCACTACAGGGCCTGTTCTAGGTTGTTTCCTAGGTAGTAGTATAACAGATACGGTAATTGCTACTAACAATAATGTTGCTCTGCACAGGCACAAGAGAGTGTCTGCATGAATCCTGTTGCAGAAGTAGGGTCATAGCTTCAGCTAGATGGTTTGATTAATAGAACCCATTCAGAAAAAATGACCTATTAATAATGATTATCACAGTTCAGGGATAGCTGTAGTTGGCAGACCTCTCAACATCTCCCTGAGTGCAACCCATTTCAGAGACAGGCCTCTTGCCTTCACCTCCCTGGTGTGGAATCCTACAATTCTCTCACTCTCAAATGAGACTACAGCCTGCTGGGTATGACCTGTGTTTGCTCGACAGGCCCAGATGGATTTGGCTGCCCTGCGAGGCTTCCCTTTAGGATCTGGGACTAGTAGTGAACACAGTGAACACAAAGCAACCTTTTGAAAACAAAGTATTGTTTAATCTCAGCAGTAGGAATCAAAACATAACAAGAGCAGAAGGTTAAACAATAGAATGCTGGCATGCACCTGTTTTACTTAAAGCTTATCCAGACACCCATGCTTCTGAAACAGGGGGTCGGTCTGCTTCCTCCTTCTTCCTGCTCTGAGCTCAGAGGCTCTGTATTTCATCAACTGCAGAGGTTGCTTGATTCAGTTTTCCCATTTGAAACTCTTCCCACCCACCCCCCCGTACCAAGCTGAGAATTCTGACTCAGTATGGTCAGAGGTAAATTTCAAAGGAATTGACACCTGAATTGGCCTAAGTATTGGTGAATGATGCCATATGAAACTTATACCTCCCTTCCTGTCTACCTGCTGTCCACTTGTGTGACAGTTAAACTCTTCATAACAATATAGCAACCAAGAAATACACAAGCAAACAAATAGATGAAGGAAGAATATTCATAAAATAATACAGGCATCTTCCATATCCTGCACAATGATAATAACTTTATTTACCACTATCAGCTTTGGCAATTATCAGCAATGGGAACTCTTACTTTTACATATAAAAAGAAACAAAAAAATACCAAGAAATACTGGTAGCTTTTATTGAAATGACAGCAATAGATTAATATTTACAGTACTCCACAGTTTGCCCACTTGTTTCTTTTAATTATTAGACATCAGAGGGGTAGCCAATACTTCTGTTAGTCTATAAGGTGCCACAAGATTCTGTTGCTTAATTCTTAGATAGATAGATAGATAGATAGACAGACATAGTCATTATGTCTTAAGCTTTTTTTTCTTCTTTCATGGTATTCCTCTTCTTTTTTTTATATTGATTATAAAGAATAAAGGCAAAAATACCATTTTTTTTATCCTGCTATATAATTTTACATTAATTATCCAGAACACTTCAGCTTCATTATAGGGATAGTGCAATATTTTTGGCTATTGTTCTTGAACAGAATATTTAACCCTAGTTCCTAATATTATATGTTTAGCTTCCCATACCTCCTACTCACCTTTCCCTTGTTATTGATGCTGATATATATCATGACCACAGCAGTCTCTGAAATCTCTGCTGTGGAGGAGACCTCTGTGGAGTAGAGCTGATTGAAAGTTTTTCAACATAACAGTTTTCCATCAGAAAATGACGACTAATAAAAAATATGAGACTGTAGCAATTTTGTCAAATTTTTGACTGAAAAGTATTAAAATGTTTAAATATAATATAATATAATATAAATGTTGATGTGATAAAATCAGAATAAAGGGCTTCAAACTTAAAAATGAAATGCATTAACTTGATTGAAATATTTTGGTAAAGTTGTTTCAATTTTTCCAAAATGAGGAGATTTTTAGAATGTTAGTTTCATGTGACATTTCAAAATTATGAGTTTTTCTTCCAGTTCAGGACGAATGAAAGTTACAAAATGTCAGAATTTCTAATTTGACAGGCTCTGCTGTCAACGCTATACGGTCTACAAACAGACCCATTCTCCATTTTAAATTAAACAACAAGCCATTTGACCTATATGTAGCATTTTCTGTACATTTATCTGGCACCAGATAAAAACATTCCCAAAGAAGAGTGGGTTACAAAACATATGTTTACTCAGTCTTCCCAGCCCCCTAGTTGGCTATACACAATACAAGCAGTAATAGCTGTAGCACTGTAGCATATAGTGTCCTAATCAGCAATCAGTTCCCTGTTATGCTGAGTGTTTCACACATATATAGTAAAGGCACAGCACCTGCCCAGATAACTTACTGGCAGGATGCAACAAGTAGACCAAAACAAAAAAAAAGTTTAGGTATCAATGAGTAAAGAAAGGAAGAAGTCCCCATGTCCCTTACCCTTTTCTTTTGCAACTCCTCCAGATACACCAGGTTAACCACCAGCTAACCAAAAAAATCTTCTCCCAGGCTGCAAGGCTGAAATTTTCAAAACTGGGTGGAAGTTTGGGCACCCCTTTCCTGTTACATTTTCACTGGAAGTGGCACTAAATTCCATGAGCTGCATTACCTGAACCAGTTCTGCACAAAACATCTCTCTCCCCCTTCATTTCAGTCTTCAGAACAATGTTTTATTTTAGAATCCCTCCAACAATACTTCCAGTCAAGAAAGAAAGAAAGAAACTAGGATGTCTGTGATGCTAGCAAAGCGACACTCATTGCCCAGTTGAGTGTATTCCATCCATTGCCTGTTGTTATCTCCCCTAGCATCTTGAGTTTCCAGGATCATCTGAGACAATAAAATCTTAAGAGCAAGGACCATATTTTACTCCCATTGTGCACTCCAAATAGCTCTCAATACACAGCTTAAAGAACAAAGTGAAATAATGTTATCGGTTCTGTAATAAAATCAAGGAAGTCTCTCACCTGCCTTGAGAACAAAGGGCTGTTTCTTTGGTGACTCATCAGACTGCTATAAGCGTGAGCCAGTGAACATGTCTAGGGATACTAGCCCCTATGGGTGATCTCACTGATCTCCAAAAACAGCCTCAGCCTCCCCATGGCATTGTGTACCTTGAACACCAATGTGAACAGGTGGGAATCTGTGAAGTTTAACATAACCATCTAATGTTTCAGCACTCAAGTGAATAACTCTTCTTCTAACAGTTAGTCTCAGAATTCTCCTGGCCTCATCAGCAAGGATTATGCATTGCCCAAAAGAATAAAGGTTTCAGGATTGGGTCTTTAAGGGAATGTCTATATCTTAGATAGGTGATAGCTTGTGTCCAGCTAGCGCACTAAACTAGCAGTGTGGACATTGCAGACACTCAGAGGGTCAGTTGAGTTTGAGAGCCATAGTTGCTGCCTGAGCCACAATGTCCACATTGCTAGTTTTAGTTTGTGTCTGGTTAGTGCAAGTCTGCCTGTCCAGGCTGGGGAGGGCTCAGGCCCAGCTGCAGTGTAGACCTAGTCCTAAGGATCTTCCTCAATCTACCAGGTTCTCTACTGAATTTTCGTTGCAAAATTGGCCTCCTCCTGAAGCCCTTACTCACACAGGTATTAGTTACTCATGCAAGTGCTCATAGCAAAACCAGCATGGTCACGTGAGTGAGTCATGGCTACTCATGTAAAGATGGCTGGTTCAGGCCCACACTGTGCAGGATTGAGCCCATGTCAATTACATGGACTGACCTGGGAGCTGAACATGCCTTGTGATTCCAGCAGGAGCTGAGTGTGCTCTGCACCTCTCCAGAATGGGCCAACACAGCTTGCATTGATTCTATGAACAAATTAACTCTTGGATTAGTGTAATGCAGAGCTCTGTACAGGACTAACTTGTCACCCACAAAGGCCCATATTAAATAGTTTGAAAACTGTGTGATTCATGCAAACCATATGTACCCAAATGGTCAAGTTCTCATGTCTTTTAAAGTCTTCAGATCCAGACTGGTTGCCTTTCTGGAAGATGCTTTAGTCAAACCCAAGTTATTGGGCTCAGTACAGGGGTAATTATCTGGTCTGCACTATGGAAGAAGTCATACTAGAAAATCTAATCAGTCTTCCTGGCCATTGAATCTATTAATCTATGAAAAAAGCAGGAACAACAAAAATCCCAGGCCATTATTTCCAAGTTGTTTCTGGCTTCGGGTCTAAATTCCAGCATTGCTGATGATTCCAAGATCATACTGAAGCCAATGGAAATTTAAACTTCTCAGAACTGAAAATAAATCCAGCCTGATGATCAAAATTTTCCTACTTGTCCTCTAATTTTGGAAGCCTCCATTTTTTTAGTGCACAATTTGGGAGAACCGAGTCTTGGGTTTTCAGATTTGCTGAGCAATTTCAGCTTGCATAGATTTCAGCTGGGATTATGAGTGCACAGCAATTTTGGAGAAAAGGTCCAGATTCGCTGACCTTAAATGGAGACATCCAAAGTTAGTGGCTATTTTGCAAATTTTGCCTTGCATACATCCATAACCTGTAGGGTACAGTTTTTTTTTAAAATCAGACCTTTAGCACGCCATCCTTATGTTGTTATTTAGGACCCCGGTCCTCCCTTCATCTTAGCTTTATCATGTGAGTTGTACCATTGGTGCCAATAAATAAAGGTCTGCAAAATCCATAAATTAATAGATTTTATGGGCAGGAAGGCCCATTGTGGTCATCTGGTCTGAACTCCTGCATAACAAAAGGCAGGAGTTTCCTGCATCCAGCACAGCAAATTATGGTTGAACTTGAATGCATTGTGCATCTCTTCTTTGGATAGGCTCAAAAGATCCCAAGGGATCCTAAGTGCCCAATTCCAATTGAATATCAATGGGATTTGGTCACCTAACTAATTTAGATTACAAGACTCCAAGATATGGAGAATGCAGCACATTTCTTGTCAAGTCCTTACTCAGGAAAAGGTCCCACAATAGTTCTATTGTATATGGTTTTGTAACTGAATGAAGGACTGAATGACTGCAGGATCCTGGACCACTTCTGTCACAAATATAAAGAAAAGGGTAGCATAACATCCCTCCTTGGCAGCTGTTCTGAATCGCTTTAGCTGTAAGGTGTTAAGTAACTAAAATCACCTAGTTGGCACCTAACCAGAAGGATCAGTGAGGAAAGAAGACACTTTCAAATCTCGAGTGGAGGGGGATTTGTTTGTGGATTTCTTTGTTTGTTCCCTCATCTGTACCCCAGCATTCACAGTGGGTGGGGTGGGGACCCGAACAACTACCAAGGCTAGAAGATTGTTCATGGACCTATGGAGGTTGCCTCCTCCCCGAGAGTATTGGGATCCGCTATGGGGACAACACTGGCAGATCACAGAGCTAGCAGTATCATAAGCATTTTGCTGAGTTGGTGGTCCTGTGGCTGGATTGAATCCAGGCCTTGATCTTCTGCATGCCACCAGTGAATTTGCTTTATGTGTCCTGTTCTTTAGAGCCCCAATTCAGCGTGGTTCCTAAACATGGGCCTAGGTTTTAAACATGTTCATAGTCCCATGGGACTCTGGGAATTCTCTTGTGCTTAAAGTTAAGTGTGTCCTCAAGTACCCTGTTACATTCTTGTCTAACCTGCTCAGAATCTACTGGGGGTAGCTACCTTTTTGGATTCACTTCTGAAACAAACTGTTACTGAGGAGAGACACACCCACTGTGCTCTCACTCATGGAAACCCTATTTTTGTTCCTTCTCTTGCTATTTATAGTTAATATGAAATATAATCTCATTTAGACTGAGGCAGAGATTTTCATAGCTGCATTAAGGATATTGTCTCCCAATTTCCATTAAAAGCAATGGGAACTGGGTGTGCAAATCCCCTAGAAAGTTTTGAACTGCTCACCTGGAGTATAGCCCTGCTCTTTGTGTATGGCAAACAGAATTGAGCAAGATAGCTATAATGGACTTCAAGATCACAGTTCACGGCTGGAAAATTTGGGCCTGACCCACTAGTGGGCTTTGGGAATATATTTTTTATATTGCTCTATAGTGTAATATAAATCAGCTCCGCTGATCATGAGCTCCCTGCATGATGCTGTGGCCAAAGGGGCTAATTCCAGAGTGGGAATAGAGAGATTATTTTACCTCTTTATGTGACCACTACTGAAATTCTATCCCCAGTTCAGGTGTCACAAATCAAGAAGATGTTGATAAATTGGCTAAGGCTCAGAGAAGAGACACAAGAACAATTAAAGGATTGGAAAACATGCCTTATGATGATAGATTCAAGGAACTTAATCTCTTTAGTTTAACAAAGAGAAGGCTAAGGAGTGACTTGGTCACAGTTTCTAAATACCTACATAGGGACCAAAAGTTTGAGCTTGCACTCTGCAGTCCAGCAAACAAAGGCGTGACTTGATCCTACAGCTGGAATTTGAAGCTAGACACATTCAGATTGGAAAAAGGTGCACATTTTTGACAGTGTGGATAGTTAACCACTGAAACAACTCACAATCATAGGGTTAGATGAGATAACAAGGGTCATCTAATCTAACCCCCTGGAAAGATGCAGGTTTGTTCTATCTAAACCATTCAAGACAGATGACTATGCAGCCTCCAGTGAAGCAGCTTCCATGATCTCCCTAGGCAGTCTGTTCCATTGTCCTCCTGTTCTTATCGTTAGGAAGTTTTTCCTGATATTTAATCTTGATCTGCTTTGCTGTAGTTTGAGCCCATTGCCTCTTGTCCTGTCCTCTGTGAACAACTTTTCTCCGCCTTTTTTATGGCAGCCTTTCAAGCCTTTCAAGTATCTGAAGACCGCTATCATGTTCCCCCATAATATCCCTTTTTTCTCCAGACTAAACACACCCAGTTCCTTCAGCCTTTGCTCATAAGGCTTGCATTCCATCCCTTTGATCATCTTTGTCACTCACCTTCGTATCCTTTCCAGTTTCCCTACATCCTTTCTATATAGTGGTGGCTGAATTTGGACAAAGAACTCCAGCTGAGGCCTAATTAGTGCCTAGAAGAACAGTACTATCACCTTCTGTGACTTGCATGCTATTCCTCTGTTAATGAAACCAAAAACTGCATTTTTTTTGCAACAATATCGTATTGCTGATTTATGTGGAGGTTGTGATCCATCAAAACTCCCAGATCCTTCTCATCAGTGCTGCTGCCAAGCCAGTTTCCTCCCATTCCATATTTGTGCATTTGGTTTTTCTTCCCTAGGTGTCACACCTTACATATATCTTTGCTGAATTTCATTTTTTACTCTGTTGCCTAGTTCTCCAATTTCTCAAGATCCCTCTGAATTTTAGCTCTAGCCACTTAGAAAGGGGTGTGATGAATTCTCCATTGCTGGTTATTTTAACGTCAAGGTTGGATGTTTTTCTAAAAGATCTGCTGTAGCCTAAACATGAATTAATTCAGGACAGTCATATGGCCTGTGTTACACAGACAGTCACACTAGATGACTACAGCAGACCCTTCTAGCCTTAGAATCTACAAATGGCTGACTAATGTACAGTAGCTTTGTGGGACAGTGGAAAGCTTTGGCTTATGTGTAGAAGTGGTTGCAAGTTCAACTCCCATGTAATCTATAAATAGTATTTGGACAATGTCTCAAAGTTTACCCATACATACAGCTCCCATTCCCTATCTGTGTATGTTTCAAATTAATCCATAAGCTTCTCTTTTCTGGAAACTATTATCAGATCTGTCACGATAGAGTGAGCAGCTAGCAAGTGTGAAAAATTGAGACAGGCAGCATTAGGCACTTATATAAGCTAAAGCCCCAAATATTGGGTCTGTTCCTGTAAAATCTGGATATCTGGTCACACTAAGGTAAAACTTAGGCTGCAGCTCTCTGGAGAAGAGATTTCTTCACTGTGTGAGCCTCAGAGTCCCCTCTCCAGATGAAACTTCTTATTCTGGGACCATCTGCAAGCCAATGAAGGCTTAGGCTGGGATTTTAAAATCTATCACGGAAACTGATCATAGAAATCCATTAAGCAGTTTTATATCATCTCAGCCTCAGTATGTCCATGCATCCATAATGAAGTACTTCATACCCCAAAAGGAGTATGTTCAGGTGGGCAGGAGGTATGGCTAGGATTCCCCCAGCTCTGCATACTAGCAAACAATGGAAAGGAGGGATCATGCAGGGTAGACAGATTTTTCTCTGTACGTGTAGCAATCGTGGCTGCACATGATTATTTATTTTTATGTCCTTGTAGGGATTCATCCTAGAACAACAGTCATGCTTCACCTCCCCGAAGGGGTAGGTGAGAGAGACAAGTACTGGGATGTGCTGAATTATTATGACTTACTGTGATTGACATGAATGTAGTAAGGCTTGGTCTATCTGAATTTTCTAAAGGATTCTGGGAGCAGGGTTCTCTTAGCATCAGACCATTTGCATGGAAATTTGCACTATGGATTATGAAAGGTTAGCCAGAGGCTCTGTGTGTGTTTGTGTATTTTAGCTGAAACTTTGCTTATGGTCAGTCGATGGCTAGCTCACTAAGTAAATGCATAGAAAACATGTGAACAATGAGCTTCATACTAACTGAACTGGTTTAAGATGACACCTCAGGATGGCACCACTCTAACAGCTCAGGTAAGTTTGCTGAGTAAGTTTGCATCAACTGATCTTTGATTTGTCCCTTCTTGTCCCTTCCAAAGATATTAACTGGGAAAACTAGTAATGAAATGCCCACAGGGCATATTTCAGGGGCATGTAACTTCTTTGAAAGAAAGAGATATAAGTACTGGGACTATCATATGTGCTGAGAGGAAGACCCCTCAATTAATATCCAAAAAGGCCTGTGATGCTGTAGATAAGTCAGGGTACCCCAAACTCATTTGTGAGGGACCTTTGTGGGACTTTTGGACTAGAGGCCTTAGGGTAGCCAACACTCTGCCTCTGGGGACATTTGGCAGATGAAGAAAAGAAGTATCCATCACAGGACTAGTAGCTATACCTGCTTTGTTTGCCAATAAGGATACTGTGTAAGGCCAACATAATTACTGAGGGTTTATGCTTGGGGAATTGAGGCTTATTAAGAAGATGCTGTAAAAGGTTATACAATGTATGTGTGATTCTCTCTCAAATAAATTGCTTTGCATTGAGGAAACTGTATCTGAATTTTCACTGATACTGGTAACAATCTGCCCAGTATGGGCCATTAAAGAGCTGTTTTAACAACAAGCTATTGGTGCTCCCTCTGCAAACCAATGGCCTCAAGATGTCACCTCAGCCCACTGCAAAATCCCGAGATTCCTTCCCCCACAGACGCACACACAAGGGAGAAGTAGAAGAGTGAATGGGGGTCAAAGGGTGCTGTAAACAGGCAGACTCACCCCCGCAGCACCTTCTGCTGGTCGTTCTCAGGAATTAGCTCAGGTTCCAGTGGAGCGCCCTCTGCAGGCTGGTGATCCGCCTTGGTTCCTACTACGGGCCCCGTATCCCTCCCTGGACCCCAGTGCCCCTTTTACATGGGGTTCTGCCCCCTGGCACCAACCCCTTTTCCTCAGGGGTTTCCCCTCCCTGGGAACCCCCAACCCTCTATCCCCACTTTGCCTCTGTGTAGGCTACTGCCAGTCACTGTCTAGTCCCACGCCCTGAGGCAGACTGCAGTATCAGCCACTCATCATCAGCAAAGGGGTTTGGACCTGCTGCCTTGGCCTACCCCTGGGTTGCACCCTGCAACCCCCAGTACCTCTTAGCCTTCTGCTAGGCTGCAGCCTGGGGCTTTCCAGGCAGGAGCTCCCCAGCTCCTCTGCCTTTCCCCAGCCCTGCTTCACCCTAGGTACCTTATTTGGTTCTCTGCAGCCAAGCCCTTCTCTCTCTGAATGCAGAGAGAGACTCTCTGGGCTCCTGCCTTCTCTGCCCTTATATAAGGGCCTGTTGCTCAGTTTGGGGCATGGCCCCAGCTGCTGCACCTTCCCCAATAAGCCCAGCCTAAAAGGCTGCTTTCTCCAGCCCCAGCCCTTATCCAGGGCTCTTTTTAACCCCTTCAGGGCAGGAGCAGAGACTCACTCTGCTACAGGTGCACAGAACAGGCCATCGTGATGATCTTCCACAAACAAGACAAGTTCCCTGAACGAGGCACTCTGGAGCATCGGACCTGAGCTTAGAGGGATAAAGGCAGAGGAGATCCCAGATCTCCTTTTCCCTAAAGCAGGAACGTGGGGGCCCAGATGGACCCCAGTGGCTGCTAAACCACCTGCTATGCCCCTGATACAGCAGGGAGGCGAGTTTTATTGCAGCATAAAACTGCGTCTCATGGGCACTACTGCATACATGGGGGCAAATGATCTTCAAATGATGCTCAGAGGGGGCATATCACAAGGATGAATCCAGGGCAGCAAATGCATTTGAAGTGTTGATGATCAATATATCCTGCAATTCACTGTAATCCCCAGATCCTTTTCTGCAGAACTGCTGCTTAGCCAATTGATCCCCAGCCTCTAGCGGTGCAAGAGATTCTTCCGTCAAAAGTGCAGGACTCTACACTTGTCGTTGTTGAACCTCATCACATTTCTTTTGGCCCAATTCTTCAATTTGTCTAGGTCACTCTGGACTCTAACCCTACCCTCCAGCATATCTACCTCTCCCCACAGCTTAGTGTCATCCGTGAAATTGCTGAGGGTTCAGCCTATCCGTCATCCAGATCATTAATGAAGATATTGAACAAACCCGGTCCCAGGACCAACCCTTTGGGCACTCCGCTTGAAACCGACTGTGTCATGGTATAATTCCCCACTCTGAACCTTAGCGTCCAACAGATGGGGTACCAGCATGAATTCCTCTAAGCTTAATTACCAGTTTAGTAGTTTTAGTGCTGCCACCAACCAGGAATTCCAGTGCCTGGTACACTCTGGTCCCCCCAAAACCTTGCCCAGGGACCCCCAAGACCCAGACTCTCTGGATCTTAACACAAGGAAAGTAAACCCTTTCCCTCACCGTTGCCTCTCCCAGGCTTCCCCTCCCTGGGTTACCCTGGAAGATCACTGTGATTCAAACTGCTTGAATCTTACAACAGAGAGAAAAATGCACCTTCCCCCCTCCTTCTCTCTTCCCCTCCCAGACTCTCCCTGAGAGAGAAAGTAATCCTAACACAGAGAGAAAATCAACCTTTCTCTCCCCCTTCCTTCCTTTCTCCCCACCAATTCCCTGGTGGATCCAGACCCAGTCCCCTGGGGTCTCACCAGAATAAAAAAACCATCAGGTTCTTAAACAAGAAAAGCTTTTAATTAAAGAAAGAAAAAACTGTAAAAATTATCTTTGTAAATTTAAAATAGAATAGGTACAGTGTCTTTTAGCTATAGACACTGGGAATACCCTCCCAGCCTAAGTATACAAGTACAAATTAAAATCCTTTCAGCAAAATACAAATTTGAACTCCTTCCAGCCAAATGCACATTTGCAAATAAAGGGAACAAACATAAGCCTAACTCGCTTTATCTACCTAGTACTCACTATTCTGAACTTATAAGAGCCTGTATCGGAGAGATTGGAGAGAAACCTGGTTGCACGTCTGGTCCCTCTGAGCCCCCAGAGTGAACAACAACCAAATTCTAACAGCACACACAAAAACTTCCCTCCTTCAAGATTTGAAAGTATACTGTCCCCTGATTGGTCCTCTGGTCAGGTGACAGCAGGCTCACTGATCTTGTTAACTCTTTACAGGCAAAAGAGATATAAACTACTTCTGTTCTATTAACTCTTACTTATCTGTTTATGACAGGCTGCTAACTAGACATGGAGCCATTGATCACTACCTATTGAGCCCGATCATCTAGCCAGCTTTCTATCCACCTTATAGTCCATTCCTCCAGCCCATACTTTAACTTGCTGGCAAGAATACTGTGGGAGACCATAGCAAAAGCTTTGCTAAAGTCAAGATATATCACGTCCACTGCTTTCTCCATAGCGACAGAGCCAGTTATCTCATCATAGAAGGTAATCAGGTTGGTCAGGCATGACTTGCCCTTGGTGAATCCATGATGAATGTTCCTGATCACCTTCCTCTCCTCCAAGTGCTTCAAAATGGTTTCCTTGAGGACCTGCTCCATGATTTTTCCTGGGACTGAGGGGAGGCTGTAGTTCCCAGGGTTCTCTTTTTTCCCCTTTTAAAAGATGGCACTATAATTGCCTTTTTCCAATAGTCCGGGATCTCCCCCGATTACCATGAGTTTTCAGAGATAATGGCCAATAGCTCTGCAATCACATCAGCCAATTCCATAGCATCCTCGGATGCATTAGATCTGGAGCCATGGACTTGTGCATGTCCAGCTTTTCTAAATAGTCCTTAACAGGTTCTTTTACCACTGAGGGCTGCTCACCCCCTCCCCATATTGTGTTGCCCAGGACAACAGTGTGCAGCTGACCTTGTCTGTGAATACCAAGGCAAAAAAATCACTACTTCAGCTTTTTCCACATCATGTGTAATTAGGTTGCCTCCCCCATTCATTAAGGGTCCCACATTTTCCCTGACCTTCTTCTCGTTGCTAACATACCTGTAGAAACCCTTCTTGTTACCCTTCACTTCCCTTGCTAGCTGTAACTACTAATGCAGCTCAATATGCCATTAGGCTTCTTGGCAACAAGGGCACACTGGTGACTCATATCCAGCTTCTCATTCACTGTAATCCCCAGTCACCATGCAATTCTTCTGGTCATCACAAACCCAGTTATCTATGTTTCTAACGATCGATTCTCCCATTACGATTACCTGTCTCTTCCTAGTAACTGGAGTTCCCTCCCTTGCAGAGGTATCCTCAGTGCAAGAGGATACCACAACATCATCTGGAAGAAGGGTCACAACTGTGGGATCATTTCCCTCTACTCCAGCTGGATGTTCTCCTTCCCTGAGACTTTCATCTTCTTCAACAGTACTGCCTGTCGGGCTGGGGGAGGGACCGTTTTCCTGTGTCCTGGAATGTCTTATCTATATGTTTCTGTCTCTCTTATCTCCTCCAGTTTAGCCTCTCTGTCCTCCAAACCCCATACACAGTGTCTAAGGGCCAGGAGCTCCTTGCACCAAATGCACAGATATGCCACGTGCCCATAGGGCAGGTAATCATACATGTTGCACTGAGTGCAATAAACTGTTGAGTTTTATCCAAGGTATTGCATGCCCCCATTAATTCTGTGATGGTGCCAAATATAGCACCAACAGAGTAAAAAAAAAAAACATCTGGAGAATTTTCATTTCCACCATTTTTTATATTTTGAAGCTCGACTCATATGTGGCCTAAATCTGAATAGTTACTTGGATTGCTCTGAAATTTGGTGTGCCTTATGGAGGTATGGTAGCTTTAGTTATCCAAATTTGGGGGTCAAAGCATCACAGGGTGGCCCCCAAATTGATTTATTTCTTCTTCCTAGTACTGTTCAAGTAATGATTGGGCTAATCACAGGCATTGTAGAGACTGATGGCTATGAATTCACCCTTTCAGTAACATAACTAAGTAAAAGTTAATGACAAATGCCCACCTAGGACAAAATGTATTTTGGGCTGAGCTGCAGGGACATAACCAGTGTGGAGCAAGTGGAGTAGCTACCTGGTGCACAGAGCCAGGGCTAGGGACAGAAAAATGGGGTGTAAAAATGGTGCTCTCGAGCCACCCAACTCTGGAGGCATCACCTCGGTCAGCAGAAGCACAGAAGTGAAGGTGGAAATACACCATACCATGCCACCCTTTCTTCTGCACCGCTGGTGATGGCAGCGATGCCTTCAGAGCTGAATGGCCAGAGAGTGGCAGCTGCTGCCAATGGCATTCATGCTGTTTGCAGGGTGGGAGGATTATTTTTTAAATCTCACTCCAGTCCCACCCCAAAATACCCACTCCCACTCACTCCCGCACTGTTTGTGGAATTTTTATCCCACTCCCGCTAGTATGACGGTGGGAATGGGATCCAGTCAGTTCAGCTGCCATAATAGCAGGAAGGGAATAAAAATTCAACAAACATGGGAGCAGGTGGGGATGGGTATTGTGAGGTGGGATAGGGGCAAGATTAAAAAATATATTCGCACACAAGGCTCTAGTAGGGGGTGGAAATATGCTTGCTCACCCTGGGCACAAATAACTTTGGCACTGCTAAATCATTTTAGGTTGCTACAATTTGTGAGTCCTGGGTAGCAATTTTATTTGGGAGAGTATAGAAACAAATCAAATCAAAGTTTTTTAGAGAAAAGTTAGATATCTGAGAGCTTCCTGAGTGGGGAGGGGTAATTATGGGGCAGAAAATTGGGGGAAGAAGGATAGGGGACTGCAGCAAAGGGAGGGAGGAATGGGGAGGGGAATAAGTAGGGATGGTTAGTAGGGGAGGAGAGAGAGGTTGGGGGGAGGAGAGAGAGGTTGGGGGTCAGATGAAAAAAGTGTATGGGTAAGGGGCCAAGGAGAGAGGCAACACTGGTCAGGAGGATATGGGGTGTGGAGGAGGGAGAAGATAGGGGCAGGGGCACATGTAAGCCCTACATGCTCCCTTCCCATATGTGTGCCAAAATCTAGGGTCTCTTGCCTCACTAGGAGATGTCTTTGCCCTCATCCTCCCCACTCAGGGCTGGCTTTAGGCCGATTCAGCAGATTCCCCGGAATGGGGCCCATGCATAAGAGGGTATCGTGCCTTAGGTGCCTTTTTAATTTCCTTTACTTAACCTGGATGCAGTCCACTCCAGGGTCTTCCGTGGCCCCGCTCCCTTGGCCAGAGCGCTGGTGGGAGTGTGGCAGCCCCGCGGCCCAGCTGGGGGTCCCGCCTGAGCAGCAAGCCCTGCAGCTGCGGCAAGCCCTGCGGTCCCGGCCAGAGCACGGCAAGCCCTGTCCCGCAGCCCCACTCCCCCAGCTGTAGCTCCAGGCCCTTTAAATAGCCCCCAGAGCCCTGGGGTAGGGGGGGGGGCTCCGGGGACTATCTAAAGGGCTGGGGCTCCAGCTCCCTCTGCCACTCCGTCCTTTAAATAGCTGCCAGAGCCCTGCCACTTCCCCAAGGCTCCCCCGGCTATTTAAAAGGTCCCAGGTGGGATAGAAGCAGAGGAGCCCTGGGCCCTTTAAATAGACCCCAGAGCCCTGGGATAGCGGGGAGATTGGGGGCTATTTAAAGGGCCAGGGCTCCAGTTGCCTCTGCTGCACCCTTTGCCCTGCCTGCACCAGCCCCCACCGCCTGCAGCCAGCCCTGCACCCTCTACCATGCCTGCAGCCAGCCTCGCACCCGCTGCCCTGTCTCCAGCCAATCCTTGCCGCACCCCCCTGCAACCCTGCCTGAAGCCAGCCCGCTCCACACCCCTCTGTCTCCAGTCAATCCCGCACTCCTTGCTCAGCCTGCAGCCAAATCCTACCTCCAGTCAACCCCTGCCCTGCCTCCAGCCAGCCCTATGTCCACTGCTGCCCTGCAGTTCCCAGGGCAGTAACCCTGCATACTTGCTTTAATGAAAGGAGCAGGGAGCAGCTGGGACCCACACATCTGCACACCCCCAGGGAGTGGCGGGGACCCACACATGTGAAAAGGAGGTCATTAATAACCAATCAAAAGCATATATGATGCAATGTACATAATATATAATTTTATTATTTATATAGTTTTTGGAAAGTAAATAATACATGGAATAAATTAAAGGCTTTTTTATTACATTTTTCTTTTTTTTTTAATCATCCCTACCAGGGCCCTGCCAAAAATGTTCGAATTTGACCCCGCACTTCCTAAAGCCGGCCCCACTGATAGGAGTTGGTGTATGGGGGGCCTTTCCACTCTGTGGTATCTTTGCCCATCCTGCTGCCCCACATGTGTGCCAGTAAGTGGGAAGGGAGCTTTTCCCATCTTAAGGGGTGGATCCCTCTCCATACCTGCCCTTGTGCAATCAAGGTTTATGGAAGGGTTGCCATGTTGGGATCTTCTAAAACCCCTTCTCTGTCCTCCATGTGAGCCAGGATCTGGGGAATTCTGGCCCTTGGGATGGGGAGCTGAGAACGGGGAAACTTCCTGCCTAATGACGCTCTGAAGATCCAAGGAGGGGGTGGGTAACACCCATGGAGAGGAATACAGCTGTTCCCACATCTCAGAGCTACTGTCCCAGACTGTGTCATTGTAGTGTTCAAGAACTAGAGCCAATAAATGATATTACTGCACATACTTCATCTCTCTTGCACCTCAACCTGGTACAGTTCCTCAAATTCGTCCCCTAAAATGAATGGCTCAGCTGAAGGAATCTCCCTGATATGCTGTGTAGTGAAGCATGATGCAAAGAATTCCTTTAGCTTCTCTGCAATGACCATGTCTTCCCTGAATGCTTCTTTACATGTTTCAGGGGGTAGCTGTGTTAGTCTGTATCCACAAAACCAACAAGGAGTCTGGTGGCACCTTAAAGACTAACAGATTTATTTGGGCATAAGCTTTCGTGGGTAAAAACCCTCACTTCTTCAGATGCAACATCTTTACACGTTGATCGTCCAGTAGTCTCATTCATCAGATTATTTAACAGGGTCACTTGGGATTGTTTGACTGGGGACTGTTAGAGCCGTTGTTCCCAGGATTATCCTTAATCATCTTTGATCAGCCTCAATCAGCCTTGTGATAACCCTCCCCCTTTGTGATTAATGAGGGGAAGGGCTGACCTAGGAGAGAAGGCTTTAAAAGACTGAGGCTAAATGACCAAGGGGAGCTAGGGAACAGGGGACTGCAAATGGCAGCTTGAGAGGGAGTTTGCAAAAGGGAGAGGCATAGCCAGTGCCAACTTTGCTCCTGTCTCCTCCACCTGCATCTTCACCAGGCAGAGAAACTAACCATGGATGCCTCTACCCAGATCCTGGTATGGATTTGCAGAGACTATGGCCTTCATTTCCCACTCACAGAAAGCCAGGCTAGGGGGACCATCCAATGTGAATGGCATCTGCTGGTGGAATCTCTCAGGAAGCAGGTGCGAGAGCTGCAGGAGGAGGTGGTTAGGCTGAGGAGCATCCATGTACACAAATAATTCATTGACAGTATTCACATGGAGATATCCAAGGCTGTGGAAGCTATTGAGCTAGAGAAGACTGCTGTCACATCACTGGGGGAGGAGGATATGGCTCTGTCACAGGGAGGACACTGGCTGCTAGTTACTTCTGGCAGCAGGCTGTTCTCCACCCCAACTTCCAACTCACCCTCCATGGTGATGGTGAACCATTGTGCTGCCCTGGCAATGAGTGATGAGGAACAACCCCAAAGGTGGAGGAGGAGAAGCCATGTACTCTCTAGGCTGGGAGGATCACAACCACCACTCCTAGGAGGAAACGTAGGGTAATGGTGGTTGGTGACTGTCTTCTGAGTGGGACGGAGGCACCCATCTGTTGCCCTGACATGGCATCTCAGGAGATATGCTGCCTGCCAGGACCGGTATCCAAGATATTATGAAGGGATTGTCAAGGATCAGCTGGCCCTCTGACTAATACCTCATGCTACTCATCTATGTGGGCACTAATGATACTGTGGGGTATAACCCTCAGCAGATGAGAAGTGCTACATGGCTCTGGGAGTAAGGGCTAAGGAGATGAGAGTGTAGGAGGTGTTCTTTTCAATCCTTCCAGTCAAGGGAAGGGCACAGGCAGAGACAAATGCATCCTGAGGGTGAATGGCTAGCTGACAGGATGGTGTCACCAGGAGGGCTTTGGCTTCCTTGACCACAGGATGCTGTCCCAGGAAGAAGGACTGCTAAGCAGAGATGGGGTCCACCTATCAAGGAAGGGGAAGAGCACATTTGGATACAGACTGGCTAACCTAGTGAGGAGGGTTTTAAACTAGGGCTTCGAAGGTGGCAGGTGACCAAATCCCACATATAAGTCAGAGACATGGACACTTGGGAGAAGGGTCAGAATCTGTGGGGAGCATGGGCTGTTATAGCAGGGGTAAGAGAGAGACAAGACAAAACTAGGAGGAAGGGAATAAAATCAGTATCTTAGATGTCTGTATATTAATAGGAGAAGTTTGAGAAATAAACAGGAAGAACTTGAAATGCTAGTAAATAAACATAAGTAAGTAAATAAAGAATAACATAGTTGGCATCAGAGACTTGGTGGGACAATATGCATGACTGGAATATTGGTATAGAAGGGTACAGCTTGTTCAGGAAGGACAGGAAGGGAAAAAAGGAGGAAGTGTTGCCTTCTATATAAAAATGTATACGCTTGGACTGAGTTTGAGATAGAAATAAGAGACAAACTTGTTGAAAGTCTCTGGGTAAGGATAAAAAGAGTAAAAAACAAGGGTGATGCCATGGTAGTGGTCTACTACAGACCACCAAACCAGCAAGAAGAGGTGGGTCAGGCTTTAAACAATTAAAATCCACCAAAGCACAGCACTTCAGCTATTCAGACATCTGTTGATAAAAATAACACAGCAGGGCACAGATTATCCAACAAGTTCTTGGAATGTATTGGACACATTCTCCGCCAAAAGGTGGAGAAAGCTGCTATGGGAGAGGCTGTTCTAGATCTGATTTTGACAAATAGCGAGGAACTGGTTGAGAATTTGAAAGTAGAAGGCAGTTTGGGTGGAAGTCATAAAATGGTAAAACTCATAATTCTAAGGAATGGTAGGAGGGAGAACAGCACAATAAAGACAAAGGATTTAAAAAAGGCAGAATTTAGCAAACTCAGGGAATTGTTAGAGAAGCAAGTCTAAGGGGAAAAACACTTGAAGACAGTTGGCAGTTTTTCAAAGAGACATTATTAAGGGCATAAGAACAAACTATCCCACTGCATAGGAAAGATAGGAAGTATGTCAAGAGACCACCCTGGCTTAATCAGGAGATCTTCAAAGATCCAAAAAAAAAAAAAGTACTACAAAAAGTGGAAACTAGGTAAAATTACAAAGGATCAGTATAAACAAATAGCAGAGGTATGTAGGGACAAAATTAAAAAGGCCAAGGCTCAAAAGAAGATCAAACTAGTTAGAGACATAAAGAATAACATGAAAACATTCTACAAATACATTAGTAACAAGATGAAGACCAAGGACAGGGTAGGCCTGTTACTCAACATGGGTGGAAAATCAATAATGACAAGCCAGGGAATTGCAGACCAGTCAGCAGAACTTCTGTGCCCATAAAGCCAATGGAGTAAATAATTAAGCAATCAATTTGCTAACTTATAAAGAGAATAAGATGATAAGTAGCAATCAGTATGGATTTGTCAATAACAAATCATGTCAAACCAACCTGATAGCTTTCTTTGACAGGGTAAAAAGACTTGTGGATAGTGGGGAAGTGGTTGATGGAGTATTTCTTGACTTTGGTAACACTTTTGATACTGTCTTACATGATCTTCTCATAAACAAACTAGGGAAATATAACCTAGGTGAAGCTACCATGTGGTGGGCGCACAACTGGTTGGAAAATAGTTCCCAGAGAGTAGTTATCAGTGGTTCACAATCATGCTGAAAGGGTGTAACGAGTGGGGTCCCACAGGGATCAGTTCTGGATTCTGTTCTGTTCAATATTTTCATCACTGATTTAGATAATGGCACTTATAAAGTTTGTGGGTGATACCAATCTGGGAGAGATTGCAGGTAAAACTGGAGAAATGGTCTGAAGTAAATAGGATGAAATTCAATAAGGATAAATGCAAGGTACTCCACTCAGGGTATGTCTACACGATGAAATTAAATCAAATTTATAGAAGTCGATTTTTAGATATTGATTATATACAATCGATTATGTATGTCTCCACTAAGCGCACTAAGCTGACGGAGTGTGTCCTCACTACCGTGGCTAGCATTGACTTACGGAGCTGTGCACAGCGGGTAGCTATCCCACAGTTCCTGCATCTCCGCTGCCCATTGGAATTCTGGGTTAAGCTCCCAATGCCTGATGGGGCAAAAACATTGTCAAGGGTGGGTTTGAGTACATGTTGTCAGTCACCCCTCCCTCCGTGAAAGCAACGGCTGTCAATAGTTTTGCACCTTTTTTCCTGGGTTACCCATGCAGATGCCATACCCAGGCAAGTATGGAGTCCACTCAGCTCACTGTCACACACTTTAAAAGCTCGCTGGCGCTGTTTGCTGACTAGGTCACACCTCAGCACGACCAACATTGCCATCGTTATTGCTGCTTGCTGTGTGGTCCATAATACCTGTGAGAATAAGGGGTCGATGTTTATGATGGGGTGCGAGGTTGAGGCAAATCACCTGGCATCCAATTTTGAGCAGCCAGATACCAGGGCGATTAGAAGAGCACAGCAAGGTGCTCTGTGCATCAGAGAGGCTTTGAAAACCAGTTTCATGACTGGCCAGGCTATGGTGTGACTGTTGTGTGTGTTTCTCCTTGATGCAAACCTGCCCCCTTTGATGATTTTAATTCCCTGTAAGCCAACCACCCTCCCCCCTTCGAAATAAAGTAACTATTGTTTTGAAACCATGCATTCTTTCTTTATTAATTAAAAAAAAAGAAGACATAATGGACAAGGTAGCCCAGGTGAGATGGGAGAGGAGGGAAGAACAAGGCCATATTGCTTACTGTAGCTACAATAAAAATCAAATTGTTTGAATGACAGCCTTCTGTTGCTTGCGCCATCCTGTGGAGTGGAGTTGCTGGGTGTCCCGGAGCCTTCCCCCTGCGTTCTTGGGCATCTGGGTGAGGAGGCTATGGAACATGAGGAGGAGGGTAAGCGGTTATACAGTGGGTGCAGCAGGGGTCTGTGCTCTTGCTGGCTTTCCTGCATCTCCAACAGACACATCATCATGTCCGTTTGCTCCCCCATTAGCCTCAGCATCGCGACCTGCCTCTGCTCTTCATGCTCACTTAATTCTTTTCTGGCCTCTGCCACTGACTGTTTCCGTGCATTAAGCTGTGCCCTATCAGTGCAGGAGGACTGTATGAGCTCAGAAAACATGTAATCGCGAGTGCACTTTTTCACCTTCTAATCTGCGATAACCTCAGAGACAGAGATGATAGGGGGAGTGTAGAAACATTCTACTCTCTATGATTCTGGGGAGACTGCATGGCCACCTGTGCTGCTGAGTGCTGCTGAGTTCACCAGGCTGACCAAACAGGAAATTAAATTCAAAAGTTCCTGGAGCTTTTCCTGTGGCTAGTGCATCGGAGTTCAAAGTGCTGTCCAGAGCGGTCACATTGGAGCACTCTGGGATAGCTACCGGAGGCCAGTACTATCGATCTGCATTCAATATGGGGATGGTTGAAGTCCTCCATTATTATTAAGTTTTCTATTTTTATAGTCTCTCTATTCTCCCTGAGTGTTTCACAGTTACCATCACCATCCTGGGCAGATGGTCTGTGGTATATTCTTACTGCTATACTCTTATTATTCAAGCATGGAATTTCTATCCATATACATTCTATAGTTCAGTTTGATTCATTTAAGATTTTTACTATATTTGACTCTGTTCTTTCTTTCATCTATAGTGCCACTTCCGCATCAACATGACCTATCTGTCATTCCCAGATATTTTATACCCTGGTATTGCCATGTCCCATAGATTATCATTATTCCACCAAGTTTCTGTGACACCAATTATTTCAATGTACTCTTTTAATAACAGATCCTCAAGTTCACCCATCTTAGTAATTAGACTTCTTGCATTGGTACACAAGCATTTATAAAATGTACCAATAGATAGTTGTCTGCCTTCCTGTGATGTAATTGAATAGGGCTTTTTTTCATTTGATTGTTTCCTTCAGCTCTTACCTGTATTTTATCAACTTCTAGCCTCTCCTCCTGACTAATATAGAGAATCCCTGTTAATATATTAAGGGATATCTCTATCCAAACCATATGCTCTTTTGCACCTGTCGGCATTCTCCTAGCCATTAGTTAATAGAGATGACATCTTGGCCTAAAGAATCTGGTCTTTCAGTAGTAACTTGAGCACTGGTGTAAGTTACTTGTCAGGAGTCATTTTGTTCTAAGCTTGGTGTAAATGGAAATGCACACTTATATTCTCTGACCTGGCATTTCACGTACCATCCAGTGCTAATTGAGTCACATCCAACATGAAAAAGAGTCCAGCATTTGCCTGCTGCTATGAATAATATTTATTTCAGTACTATCTTTGTGCATCACTGTGTACAGTATGTATACAATAAAGAGAAGCAGAGTGGTTTTTTTTAAATAGACTGATGGAAAAGACCGAACACACATTTTTGTGTCATAATGACAGATTTCTATTTGATTGTGAATTATGGTAGACATATAGATGTTTAACATATTTACACTGCTGTAAATATATATTAACTCCATTGACTACTGTGGTTTGTGTGTAAATAACCATAAGAACATAAGAATGGCCTTACTGGCTCAGACCAAAGGTCCATCTAGCTCAGTATCCTGTCTACTGACAGTGGCCAATGCCAGGTGCCCCAGAGGGAGTGAACCTAACAGATAATGATCAAGTGATCTCTCTCCTGCCATCCATATCCACCCTCTGACAAACAGAGTCTAGGGACACCATTCCTTACTCATCCTGGCTAATAGCCATTAATGGACTTAACCTCCATGAATTTATCCAGTTCTCTTTTAGCCTAGTCTTTATAATCAGATTACATTCTATGTTTTCACGGAGAAAATACTGTCATCAGTTGATTACATTTACAAAGAAACACAGAATGGGGGCTTGGCTACACTGGAGAGTTGCAGCACCGGTGGTGGCTTTACAGCGCTGCAACTTACTCACCGTCCACACTTGCAAGGCACATCCAGTGCTGTATTCTGGGAGATACAGAGCTGGCTGTACTCCACTTCTGCCTGGGGAATAACTACTGCAGCACTGGTGATACAGCACTGCACCGCCAGTGTGGCCACCAAAAGCGCTGTTATTGGCCTCCAGAGATATTCGGAGGTATCCCAGAATGCCTGCTCAGCCACTTTGATCATCAGTTCAAACTCTACTGCCCTGACCTCAGGTGACCCGCCCTTTAAAAGCCCCGGGAATTTTAAAAATCCCCTTCCTGTTTGCTCAGCCAGGTGTGGAGTGCAATCAGTGAATCCTTTCAGGTGACCATGCCTCCACGCGCCAAACGAGCCCCAGCATGGAGCAATGGCAAGTTACTGGACCTCATCAGTGTTTGGGGGGAGGAAGCTGTGCAGTCACAGCTGCACTCCAGTCGTAGGAATTACGATACCTGTGGGCAGATATCAAGGGCCATGCTGGAAAGGGGCCATGACTGGAACGCAGTGCAGTGCAGGATTAAAGTGAAGGAGCTGCGGAGTGGCTGTTGCAAAGCCTGTGAGGGAAACTGCCACTCTGGTGCTGCCCCCACGACCTGCCGTTTTTACAAAGAGCTGGACGCGATACTTGGGGGTGACCTCACCACCAATCTGAGGACTACGATGGACACTTCAGAGCAGGGGGAGAGGGGGAGGTGGAGGCAGGGGAGGAGGAAACCGAGAGTGAGGGTACTGGGGTGGGGGGAGTCCCAGGAGGCATGCAGCCAGGAGCTCTTCTCAAGCCAGGAGGAAGGTAGCCAGTCGCAGCAGCCGGTACGTGGTGAAGGACAAGCAGAGGAGCGGCTTCCCGGTAAGTGGCTCTTATTTTCAGGATGGAAATGTTTTGGGAGAGGAGGGAGGGTTAGGGCTGCATGCATGCATGCCTAGATGTGGAATAGCCCATTGATGTGGTCTATCACGTCGCGGTAATCGGCCTCGGTAATCTCTTCAAAAGTTTCAGCCAGAGCGTGGGCAATGCGCTTGCGCAAGTTTATAGGGAGAGCCACTGTGGTCATTGTCCCAGTCAGGCTAATGCGTCCGCGCCACTGTGCCGCGAGGGGTGGGGGGACCATTGCTGCACACAGGCAAGCTGCATAGGGGCCAGGGCGGAATCCACATTGCTGTAGAAGACCCTCCCGCTCTTCCCAGGTGACCCACAGCAGCGAGATATCTTCCAGGATCAACTCCTGTGGAAAATGTTGAGAAAGTGTTCAGGGTAGGTGCCCCCTTCAGCTGTTTGCTTTCCCCAGTGCACAGAAACCCCTGCACAGCCCTGAAGCAATCATTCCCCCTTCCCAGGTGACTCGCAGCAGCGAGATATCTTCCAGGATTAACTCCTGTGAAAAATGTTGGGAGACTGTTCAGTGTAGGTGCCCCCTTCTTCTCTTTGCTTTCCCCAATGCACAGAAACCCCTGCACAGCCCTGAAGCAATCAGTCCCCCTTACTCATCATTTCGGGGCTCCTGTGGGTTATGTGCACTCTCTTTGGTATGGGAAAATTATGCTAACGTGAAGTAAACTCCTTCTCTGTGTGGGAATGTCCTTCTCTGTCTGTCTGAGATAAACAATGCTGCCTCTGTTAACGGTTGCCTTTTTTGCCTTTCCACAAGCGACCCTGAGTTCTCAGCTGCCTGTGTTATCAACATCTGAAAGACTCCAAAACCTCCGGAAGAAGCCGCAAAAAAGCAAAGACGACCTGCTGCAAACAGTTATGGATCACTCTGCCAGAGAGAATAAAAAACTGCAGGACTGGAGGGAAAGGGAAAGCAGGATCCGCCAGAGAAACGCAGCAGCCAGGAAGAAAAGCACAAAGGAGCTGATAAGCACCTTGGCGCACCAAACGGACTCTATCCAGGTGCTCGTAGCCATGCAGGCAGAGCACTACCACGCCGCACTCCCCCATCCCAAAGCTCTTTCCCTTGTGCCCCAATGTCAGCTCCAAACCCCCTTCCCCAGCATCCAGGTTCTTACTTCCACAGCTGCCTCCAACATCTGTACGTTCACCAACCAGCCCTGAGAACTACAACCCTTACCTTCTGCACTCAACCCCCAACACCATGCAGTATAGCCATCCTGAAGTGCAGCACTCATTGCACAGCACTCCAGACAGGACATATTCAAACCTGTGACTGTACAGTTCACCACCCCACCTCCCTGCCCTTTTAGGTTCCCAAAATGTTGTGTGTCTGTCAATAAAGTTATTTTCTTTTCAATACATGAATTCTTGGCTTTGAAAACAATCTTTATTATTGCAGAAGGTCAAAGATGCCTTAGTCTAGGAAAGAAACAGACACTGCAAATCAGCTTAGGAAAAACAGATTCCTACTAACATTGTACCCACTGCACTTCACTCCCGTGCAAGGCACCAAATATTACTGTTGGTTTTTAGCCTCAAATTCCTCCCTCAAGGCATCCCTAATCCTTGAAGCCCTGTGTTGGGCCTCTCTAGTAGCCCTGCTCTCTGGCTGTGCAAAGTCAGCCTCCAGGCGTTGAACCTCGGAGGTCCATGCCTGACTGAATGTTTCACCCTTCCTTTCACAAATATTATGGAGGGTACAGCATGTGGATATAACCACGGGGATGCTGCTTTCCCCCAAGTCCAGCTTCCAATACAGAGAATTCCAGCGCCCTTTTAAACAGCCAAAAGCACACTCCGCAGTCATTCGGCACCGGCTCAGCCTGTATTTGAACCGGTCCTTGCTCCTTTCAAGCTTTCCTGTATATGGTTTCATGAGCCAAGGCATTAATGGGTAAGCGGAGTCTCCAAGGATCACAGCGGGCATTTCAATGTCCCGTACTGTGATCTTCCGCTCTGGGAAAAAAGTCCCTGCCTGCAGCTTCCGGAACAGGCCAGTGTTCCGAAAGATGCATGCATCATGCACCTTTCCAGGCCAGCCTGTGTCAATGTCAATGAAATGCCCACAGTGATCCACAAGCGCCTGGAGAACCATAGAGAAATACCCCTTCCAATTAATGTAGTCGGATGCTAGGTGGGGTGGTGCCAGAACAGGAATATGTGTCCCATCTATCGCCCTTCCACAGTTAGGGAAACCAATTTGTGTAAACCCATCCAGAATGTCCTGCACATTCCCCAGAGTCACGGTTCTTCTTAGCAGGATGCGATTAATGGCCCTGCAAACTTGCATTAACACGATTTCAACGGTTGACTTTCCCACTCCAAACTGGTTCGCGACCAATCGGTAGCTGTCTGGAGTTGCCAGCTTCCAGATTGCAATAGCCACCCACTTCTCCACCATCAGGGCAGCTCTCAATCTCTTGTCCTTGCACTGCAAGGTGGGGGCGAGCTCAGCACACAGTCCCATGAAAGTGGCTTTTCTCATCCGAAAGTTCTGTAGCCACTGCTCGTCATCCCAGACTTCCATGACGATGTGATCCCACCACTCACTACTTGTTTCCCAAGCCCAAAAGCAGCATTCCATGGTGCTGAGCATTTCCGTGAATGCCACAAGCAATGTCGTGTCTTATGTGTCAGGCGACTCGCTATCATCGTCAGACTCCTCATCACTTTGGAGCTTAAGGAATAGCTCCACTGCCAAACGTGATGTGCTGGTGAGACTCATCAGCATAGTCCTCAGCAGTTTGGGCTCCATTTCCCACACGCGCTGCACAGAAACTGTTGGGAGAGTTACAATGGTGCCAAACATGGATGGAAAAACAGTGATTGCTGGGATGTGAAGCTATGCATCATGGGGCGTTGGGACAGGAAGCAGAATGACCCGCCCCCTCCGCCCCTTCCCACAACCCATGATGCCAAAATGGGACGAGGTGCTCTGTGGGATAACTGCCCACAATGCACCACTCCCAACAGCGCTGAAAATGCTGCAAATGTGGCCACACTGCAGCACTGGTAGCTGTCAATGTGGCCACACTCCAGCGCTTTCCCTACACAGCTGTGCGAAGACAGCTGTAATTCCTAGCGCTGCACACCTGCAAGTGTAGCCAAGTCCTGAGATAGTAGCAATGGGAGAACAGGAGACATCTTATTTTTGATGAATAGTCTCAAGCCAATCATTTTCCACAGGGCAGCTTTGAGGTCCTTGTTCCTCATGCTGTAGATGATGGGATTCATCACTGGAGGCAACATGTAATAGAGAACAGACACCGTGACATCCAGTCCTGAGGCTGAGCTGGAGGAGGGTTTCAGGTAAGCAAAGCTGCCAGTGCAAATGAAAAAGAAAACAACAATGAGGTGAGAGAGGCAGGTGATGAAGGTTTTATGCCGGCCCTGCTCAGAGGGGATTCTTGGCACCATTTTGAAGGTCTGAACATATGACACAATTATTAAAAAAAAACAAACTTGGCTAAACACACATCAAATACAAGAACCACAACTTTACTGCGTTGTGAGTCAGAGCAGGCGAGCTTAAGTAGCTGGGGGATTTCACAGAACAAATGATCCACCATGTTGCCTCCACAGAAGTTTAATGAAAAGGTGTTCCTAGTGTTCATTGCAGAATTGAAAAGACCACTGATCTGGGTACTGGCTGCCATTCGGACAGAAGATCTCCTGTTCATCACAGTCTAATAGTGCATTGACTGGCAGATGGAGATAAATTGGTCATACACCATGACAGTCAGTAAGAAGATATCTGCTGAAGCGAAGAAGAAAAACAGAAACACTTGAGCAATGCATCCATAGTAAGGAATCAACCTGGTGTTCATGAGAGAATTTTCCATGGATTTGGGAACAGAGACAGTGATGGAGCTGGGGTCTAGGATGGACAGGTTCATTAGGAAGAAGTACATGGGGGTGTAGATATGGTGGTCAAGGGCTACAACCGTGATGATGAGAAGGTTCCCCACCAGGTCTGTCAGGTAAATCACTAGTAACACCATAAAATGAAAAATCTGCACTTCCCAAACATCAGAGAATCCCAGGAGAAGGAACTCAGTCACAGTAGTTTGATTGTGCATTATTCCTTTTCTTAATACCATTCTAAATTTGTATCCGCCAAAGAGTTAATAGGGACATGCATGACTTGGGAAAAAGTCAACAGGTTGGGACCATTTTGACCAGCACCACATCAATGGCTTGATCTCTAGCATGGTGCAAAAATAAATAAATAAACATCAAAAAAATAAATACTGTTTTGGGGAAATGGCTATTTTATTCCAGGGTTTATATCTCTGATAGCCCCTGCACAAATGACTCCAAATTTGGATCACTAACTTTACCCTGAACCCTCTTAGGGCACACTATATTTCAAAGGAATCTGACTAAACATGTTGATGTTAGACATACACCCAGTTAGCCATGTTCTCTCCTCATTTACACTAATGTCTAACTCACCTGAACATCAGAGCTCTGGTTGCCATTTTATAAAGAAATAATGGGTGTGTACTGATACATACAATCATCCCTATCAACAGAAGAGATCAAATCCAGAATAATCTGCAGCAAAAACACTTCAACTATAGGAGAACCTCCATTGGCTGAGTGAGTGAAAGTCATTGGATCCAGACACAAGAAGGAAATTAATAGATTCTAAGGCTTGAAGGGACCATTGTGTTCATCTGTTTCAATCTCTTGTATAATGCAGGCCATAGAACTTCCCCAAAATAATTTCTAGAACATTTCTGAAAAAAAAATCCAATCTTGATTTAAAAATTGTCAGTGATTGAGAATCCACCATGACCCTGGGTAAAAACCAAGCTTTTCACAGGATAATTACTTTCAGAGTTAAAAGTGTATCCATTATTTCCAGTCTGAATTTGCCTAGCTTCAGCTTCCAGTAACTGGCTCATGTTATATCTTTCTCTACTAGATTGAAGAGCCCATTATTAAATAGCTGTTCCCCATGTAGATACTTGTGAACTAAACCTTCTCTTTGTTAAGCTAAATTGACTGAACTCCTTGAGTGTATTACTATAAGCCAGGGTTTCTCAAACAGGGGTTTCAAGTAATAGTGGACAGAATAAAGTAAATTACCAAATAAAATAAAATAAAACACACAAACCTATGCCTAATACAGTAAGAAAACAGAATACAGATAAAACCTCACCCTCAGAAGTGTTCCAGTAAGATTCCTTTTACAGACTAGTCTTCTTCTAGTCTGGGTCCAGCAATCACTCACACCCCCTGTAGTTACTGTCCTTTGTTCCAGTTTCTTTCAGGTAGAGAGACTCTCTCTTTAGCCAGCTGAAGACAAAATGGAGGGTTCTCCCGTGGGCTTAAATAGACTTTCTTTTGTGTGTGGAGACCCTCTCCTCTCTCCTATGCAAGTCCAGCTCCAAGAAGGAGTTTTGGAGTCACATGGGCAAGACACATATCCATGCATGACTCAGGGTTTCACAGGCAGCAGCCATTGCTATCTTGACTGTCTCCAGGAAAACGTCTTCTGTGGATTGGAGCCTTCTATAATCCACTATTCATTAAGTGTTTCTTGATCGGGCAATTAATTTGCACATTCTTTTCTCAGCATTATGTCCCAAACCAGACCTCTCCTTCCTTCTCACCAAGGTCTCTGAGCATCCCACCTGAAATAACATGCTCATCCTCAGTGGTACATAGCACATTTTATGAACCAAGACTCAATAACTCACGGAGCATAATCACAGAGCCAGCGGCCTCCAAATGAGTGAGGAAGCCCTAGGGAAGTCACATCTCAGAACTGATCACGGTTCACCTGACAGGCAGGGAAAACAGACCTGGTTCCAAAAATACAATATCTGGCCCCTGCACTAAGAGTGGTGCTAGGATCAGAGACTCTCTGAAATCTCCCTCAGCTTTTTCTGTGCAGGATCAAAAGAGCTGCCTCTTTAGAGACTAAGGGAGTCTGCCATGGGGAGAATCATTAAGAAATTACTGGAGTGGTTCAGTTTAGTTACGTGTTCATTTTAGCCACCCAAACTCAGCTTGTGCTGAAGTTTCCCTACCAGTCTGGGTGGATTCAAAGGGGATATTGGAGATGCATGGAAATAAATGGACATTAGAGGGGACTGTGAAGCAGCAGAAATCCCAGTGATTTTTATTGCTGGCCCTTGGAGAGAAATGTGATCAAGGGGTTAGTGCAGGGGAAAAGCACACAAGTGCACTGGGTTCTAGGCTAGTTTCTGGAGGGCAGTGAGATTAAACTCCTTGGGGTTGAGGTATGGACCATGTTTTTGTTCTGTTTCTACAGCATCACTTGGCACAATGGGGTTCTGGTCTATGAATGGGGCTCATAGCCACTAGAGCATTGACACACAAGAAAAATAACAACAATAATAATAGCAGTAACAATTATTGGCTTTTGTAGGGAAAATATTGAAATCCATCAGATGTCTTTGGAAATCTTAACTATTAAGGACATTTTCTGTTCTCCATTGAACAATTTTTTGAAATGTGTCTGTAAAAATGACAATGTCTGGGCTCTTTGGAAACTGTCTCTGTTTACAAATTAGACTTTATTTCCCTGCCTACTCTGGAAGCAGAATTACAAGCAGGGTAAACGTTTTAGTCAATTTAGGGATAGAATGAAAGGTAGGCCTAACCCTAACAACGCGAGCGTTGCTGTCTCTTGCCTCGCTTCTTGCCTTGCTTTTAGTTGATAAGAATGGAATGCAGATTTCAGCAGAAACCTTGTGTCATAAACAGATAGTTAAGGGTTAATGCCTCTTTTACCTGCAAAGGGTTAAGAAGTTCACCTAGCCTAGCTGACACCTGACCAGAGGAACCAATTGGGGAACAAGATGTTTCAAAAGGAAGGAGGGAAGTTTCCTTTGTTTAGTCAGTTTCAGTTTCAGCCGGAGTGAAAAAGATCAAGGACCAGCCTTTTATCAGAGTAGTAAGTTTTAGAAAGGAATAAACAGGTTAATGTTTATTTTCTTTTGTAACATGTTTGTGCAATTAAGGGAGTAATTAAATTTGGGTATTCTTGTGTGTACTAAGGTTTTTGCCCAGGGAAACATCTTGTGTTTTAAATCTGCTGTGTGTGAGATCAGCTTGTATGCTGTCTCCCAGAGGTTTTTTTTCTTTTACCTTTCTTTTCTTTAATTAAAAGCCTTCTTTGTAAGAACCTGATTGATTTTTTCCCTGTTTTTTAGATCCAAGGGAATTGAATCTGGACTCACCAGGGATTGGTGGGGGGGAAAAGGGAGGGGGAAGGACTAATTCTTCCTTGTTTTTGAGATCCAAGGAAATTGGATCTGGACTCACCGGGGAATTGGTGGAGGAGTCTCTCAAGGCTACCCAAGGGGGGAAGGCTTGCGGGGGGGAAGAGAGTTTTTCAAATATCATTCAAGTATTTTCAAAAATCTGGATAGTGGCAGCAAAACCAAATCTAAGCTGGTAATTAAGTTTAGAGGTGTTCATGCAGGTCCCCACATCTGTACCCTGAAATTCAGAATAGAGGTGAGACCTATGACACCTTGAGATAAGGTAGTGTCTGAAGGGAATTTGTATAAACAAAGAATAACCGTTAGCCATTGATGTATGTAATGGAAAGGTATAAATATTTGTCTTATACTGCTTGTAGGGGGAAGATCTGCCCAAGTTCGGGGGGGGCCCTGTCAGACCAGTCTTCCCTTGCAATTGCTCGTAATAAACTGTCTTTGACTAGTTGCTAACAAACGCAGAGTGAGGACTTGTTTTCTTCCACACTACTTATCCTGTGAGCTCAGCTGGGGACCTTAGCGTGAAGCTGTATCTCATCTTACGTTTTTCAACTTTAACTGAAAAGATGTTTTTCAAAGAAAAAAATCATTCAAAGAATTTGACCAGCTAAATACACTGTATGAGAGAGCCAAGGTATGCAATACATTTTATTGGATGAGCTAATGTTTGTGGAAGGGACAGATTTTCAAGACCTCCTACCTTGTCTTTCTCATGTCCTGGGAGCAACATGTCTACAATAACATTTTATTGCAGGGTTAGGGGAAAAGGCAACTAAAGCTTTCCATTCCAATGTGGGAAGTCCAGGTTTTAACAGACTGTTAACAATGACAGAACCAGTAATTAAGGGAAAGGACACCTCAAAGAGCCTGATTTGGCCTCGGTTACCTAGCTTAGCTTAAACTCATAAACTTAAACTGTCTGTCTGTAATGCGGCAATATATGAATACTGCTTGTGATCAATTCCAAAACTTCAGGGCCTTCTCTCATAACAACACTCTATCTCATCTCTGCCCATCCACCGAATAGAGTTTAACATCTTGATACCCTGCCTGGCTTATTAGCTATAGAGAAAGGAGACAAATAACTAGGAGGAGGTACAATGTAGGGGAAAGGTAGGAATGGGGGTTTGAACATGGTGGGAATGGGAGAGAGGATAGGGTGTGGGGAGCAGAAAGCCCACTTGGTGGAAAAGGACTAGGGGAAGCTGCAGAGAGACCTGAAATAGAGTGAGATGGAAGGACTGCACACAGGGAACTTGGGAGAATGCATAGAGCCCCTGGCTTATGCAATGACCTCAGCCTGCAGAAGCTATGAAATGTGTGACTCCAGTACAATGAATTATTACCAATGCACCAAGAAAAGGAGGTCTCATTTATGGAAAATGGGAAAATAATCTAAAAGCAGATATCAGTTGGAACAATGGGGAAACATCTGGAGGAAGGATAAAAACACATCTATTTGTGTAACCATTAAGGAAAATTATTAACAAAAATACTTCATTCCGGGAAGAAGAATTTCTAGGAAGAGATGGGATCTACCGAACAAAGAGAAGGAAGAGCATCTTTGCAGGCAGGCTTGCTAACCTAGTGAGAAGGGCTTTAAACCAGGTTCACATGGGGGTGGTGAACCAAGCCCAGAGGTAAGTGGGGAAATGGGATACTGGAAGGAAACACAAGGAGGAGAGTAGAAGATAGGAAGCCTCCAGATTCATACTGAGAAAGTAGGGCACTTGGCTAGTTATCTTAGATGCATATACACAAATGCAAGAAGCCTGGGAAACAAGCAGGATGAATTGGAAGTCCTGGCACAATCAAGGAACTATGATGTGACTAGAATACAATAACAGAAACTCGGTGGGGCAGTTCACATGACTGGATTACTGTGATGGATGGGTATAAACTGTTCAGGAAGGACAGGTACAGGAGAAAGGTGGAGGAGTTGCATTGTATGTAAGAGAGTGGTATGATTGCTCTGAGATCCAGTATGAAACTGGAGAAAAGCCTGGTGAGAGTCTTTGGGTTAAGTTTAAAGGCGAGAGCAACAAGGGTGATGTCATGGTGGGTATATGCTATAGACTACCAGATCATAAGGATGAGGTGGATGTGGTTTTCTTCAGACAACTAACTGAAGTTTCCAGATCACAGGCCCTGGTTTTAATGGGGGACTTCAATCACCCTGACATCTGCTGGGAGAGCAATATAGCAATGCACAGACAATCCAAGAAGTTTTTGAAGAGTATTGGGGACAACTTCCTGGTGCAAGTGCTGGAGGAACCAACTTGGGGCCGTTCTCCTCTTCATCTGCTGTTGCAAACAGGGAAGAATTGGTAGAGAAAGTAGAAGTGGGTGGCAACCTGGGCATCAGTGACCAAGAGATGATTGAGTTCAGGATCCTCACAGAAAGGAGAAAGGAGAGTAGCAAAATATGGGCCCTGGACTTCAGAAAAGCAGACTTAGACTCCCTTAGGGAACTGATGGGCAGGATTGTCACACCCCAATAGCCCCCTCCCTCAGGGAGTCCCTGGGGAAGGCAGATAAGCATTGTATGTGGCTAACACTGTTGCAAGCATCGCAAAGCATTTTGAGGAGAGTCAAAGGTATGTGAGTGGGGAATGGAAGATTCCTTTGCAGGAGTACGAGAGGCCAAGAAGAAAGAAGAAAGCAGAGAACGGGTTAACTCAACACTTCACCTAGCAAGCTCAGTCTGAAAATAAGACACTGGCCCCCATCCAAGGCCACTGCTCACAGTCAACACTTGGCTGACAGCTGAGAAAGAAGGGGACTTGAATGTGCCTGAGTGGCCATGAAAAGAGAAGAACTAAAGGAGACACAGAGTTGCAAAGATAACAGAGAAAACAGTGAAAGCAACTAAGACACAGAGCTGCACAGATAAACAGTGAGACCAGTGGAGTCCAAAACAGAAAAGAAAACAGTCTCCGGAGCTGGGATGTTTTGGGAAAGGGAAAGAGACCACAGAAAGCAGTTTGGACTGGCACGAGGAGCACCAGAAAGAGAGATCGTGAAATGGAACACACCCAAAGGAGCCCAGGACTTAAATCCTCCTGAGAGCTGGAGCAATTCGGAGATTACAGCAGATGCCCCAGACAACCTGGGCCCAGGGCAAGACCTCCAGTCCATCCCTTCCCGTCGTCTTCTTATGTTACACCCAGGCCTGACCAGCTTTGGGTTCTGTGTGTGTGAGTATGAAAGTAGGTTAGGGCTTGGGGCTCTAACACTTTCTTTCTTCCCCTGAGTGATGTGGGAACATTCCCAGCACTCTCTGGTGTATTTTATTGTTTTATTAATAAAGCTTTAAAATTTAAACTCTCTGTGTGTTATGTCATCCCCTCCCCAAACAATCCTGCAGTGTCAGCCTGATTACCTGATGCTCCAGGCAGACTGGTAACAAAAATCTGTCACAGGAGCCCCTGGGAAGCTAATATGAGGGGGCAAGGAGTGCAGAAGAGCTGGCTGTATTTTAAAGAAACCTTATTGAGGGTGCAGGAACAAATCATCCCAAAGTGCAGAAAGAATAGCAAATATGGCAGGCCCCCAGCTTGGCTTAACAGTGAAATCTTTGGTGAGCTTAAACTCAGAAAGGAAGCTTACAAGAACTGGAAATTAGGACAGATGACTAGGGAGGAGTATAAAAATATTGCTCAAGCATACAGCTGTGTAATCAGGAAGGCCAAGGCACAGCTGGAGTTGGAGGTAGCACAGGATGTAAAGGGTAACAAGAAAGGTTTCTACAGGTATGTTAGCAACAAAAAAGTCAGAGAAAGTGTGGGATCCCTCTTGAATGGAGGAGGCAACATAGTGACAAATGATGTGGAAAAAGCTGAAGTACTCAATGCTTTTTTTGCCTCACTCTTCACAGACAAGAGCAGCTCCCAGACTGCTGCATTGGGGTATGGGGAGGAGGTGAGCAGCCCTCAGTGGTGAAAGAACAGAATAAGAACTATTTAGAAAAGCTGGATGTCCAGATCTAATGAATCTGAGAGTGCTGAGGGACATGGCTGATGTGATTGCAAAACCATTGGCCATTATCTTTGAAAATGTGTGACAGTCGGGGGAGGTCCCAGCCAATTGGAGAACAGCAAATATAGTTCCCATATTTTAAAAAGGGAAGAAAAGGAACCCGGGGAACTACAGACCGGTCAGTCTCACTTCAGTCTCCAGCAAAATCATGGAGCAGATCCTCAAGAAATCCATTTTGAAGCACTTGGAGGAGAGGAAGGTGATCAGAAACAGTCAACAAGGATTCACCAAGGGCAAATTGTGCCTGACCAACCTGATTGCCTTCTATGATGAGATAAGTGGCTCTGTGGCTCTTTGGAAAGTGGTGGATTTGATCTACCTTGACTTTAGCAAAACTTTTGATACGGTCTCCCACAGAATTCTTGCCAGCAAGTTAAAGAAGTATGGACTGGATGAATGGACTATAGGGTGGATAGAAAGCTGGCTAGATTATGGGGCTCAATGGGTAGTGATCAACAGCTCGATGTCTAGTTGGCAGGGTTGGTTCTGTGGACGTTTTTGTCCAACATCTTTATCAATGGTCTACATGATGGGATTAATTGCACCCTCAGCAAGTTTGCAGATGACACTAAGCTGGGGGGAGAGGTAGATACACTAGAGTGTAGGGATAGGGTCCAGAGTGACCTCGACAAATTGGAGGATTGGGCCAAAAGAAATCTGATGAGGTTCAACAAGGACAAGTGCTGAGTCCTATACTTAGGAAGGAAGAATCCCATGCACTTCTACAGGCTGGGGACCAACTGGCTAACCAGAAGTTCTGAAGAAAAGGACCTGGGGATTACCGTGGATGAGAAGCTGGATATGACTCAGCAGTGTGCCCTCGTTGCCAAGAATGCCAACGACATATTGGGCTGTATTAGTAGAAGCACTGCAAGCAGATCGAGGGAAGTGATTATTACCCTCTGTATGGCACTGATGAGGCCATACCTGGAGTACTGCATCCAGTTTTGCCCCCCACTTCAGAAGGGATGTGAACAAATTGGAGAGAGTCCAGCATAGGACAATAAAACTGATTAAGGGGCTGGGGCACATGACTTATGAGGAGAGGCTGAGGGAACTGGGGTTTAGTCTGCAGAAGAGAAGAGTGAGGTAGGATCTATAACTACCTGAAGAGGGGTTACAAAGAGGATGGAGCTTGGCTATTCTCAGTGGTGGCAAATGATAGAACAAGAAGCTATGGTCTCAAATTACAATGGGGGAGTGTAGTGGGGTGGCTGCCCCACCCCTAGGTAAACAGGGCTGTGGTCGGGTGAGCTAATCAGCTAGGCTGATTGGCCTAGCAGCCTCAGTTGTGGCCATGCCCCAATCAGGGCCCAGCTGGCTTTTATAAGAGGGCAGTGATCCAGGAGCAGTCTCCCTCTAGCTGAGGAGGGGGAAAGAGATTGGCTGCCTGGGAAGCCTAAGGGTACTGGAGTAAAGCAGGGCTGGGAAAAGGCCAGAGGAGCTGGGAAGCTCTTGGCTGGTAATTCTCCAGGCTGCAAGGCCTTGTGCAAGGCCCCTGGAGGTACTGGGTTGCAGGGAAAGGCAGCAGGTCAAAACCTCCCTTGCCTATGATGACTGGCTTATACAGACTGCCCTCGGCCCCAGTGAAAGGTGGCTAGATGGTGACTAGCAGTACCCCATAGGCTGAGGCAAGGTGGTGATAGGGAGGGGAGGGGAGACCCAGCGAGACTGTGGGGTACTGCAGGAGGCAGACCGCAAGAGAAAGCGTACTTTGGTGCAGGAGGGACACCGGAACCAGCGACAAGGCGAGACTCCGTCCTACAGAGGGTGCTCTGGAGGCTGGTGAGTTAATTCCCTGGATGACCAGCAGGAGGCCCTACAGGGGTGAGTCGTCGCACCGCTCCTGGGAGGTCTAAGTTGGATATTAGGAAACACTATTTCACTAGGAGCGTGGTAAAGCACTGGAATGAGTTACGTAGGGAGGTGGTGGAATCTCCATCCTTAGAGGTTTTTTAGGATTTTAGGATTTAGGTGGTGTTTGTCCTGCTTTGAGCAGGGGATTGGCCTAGTTGACCTCCTGAGGACTCTTCAAACCCTAATCTTCTATGAAAATATAATCCCAACTACACATACAAAATGTTGGTGTATAAATTAGCTGTTACCACTCAAGAAAGAGATCTTGGAATCTTTATGGATAAAAAAGATATATTAGAACTGGAAAAGGTACAGAGAAGGGCAACAGAAATTATTAAAGTTATGGAACAGTTTCTCTATCAGAAAAGATTTAAAAGACTGGTACTTTTTAGCTGGGAAAACAGACGACTAAGAGGGAATATGATAGAGGTCAATAAAATCTTGACTGGTGTGTAGAAAGTGAATAAGGATGTGTTATTTACTCCTTCTCATAACACAAGAACTAGGGATCACCCAATGAAATTAACAGGCAGCAGGTTTAAAACAAAAAAAAAAGGAAATAGTTCTTCACACAACCCATAGTGAACCTGTGGAACTCGTTGCCAGGAGATGTTGTGAAGGCCAAAATTAGAATTGGCTTCAAAAAAGAATTAGATAAGATCATGCAGGAAAGGTCCATAAATGGCTATTAGCCAGGATAGGTAGGGAGGGTGTCTCTAGCCTCTGTTTGCAAGAAACCGGGAATGGTCAACAAGGGATGGATCACTGATGCTAACCTGTTCTGTTCATTCCCTCTGGGGCATCTGGCATTGTCCACTGTTGGAAGACAGGATGCTGGGCTAGATGGACTTGTGGTCTGACCCAGTATGGCCATTCTTATGTTCTAACTCATGTTCAGCACAGCCAAAGCCCAGGAAGGCAACAGAACCAAAGGAATGGAGGAGTTTCAAAAGGGTCCTTCCCTCAGGACACAGGTTTGGGGGAACCAGATTGACACACAGAGACCCTCTGGGGGTATCTGAACAAGCCTGGCCTGCTTAGGTGTCCACAATGGGATGGGATGGCTTTGGCTGAGATGCTTTGTTCCTGCTGTTAAAATAAATCAGAGTGGGATAAAGAGGCTGAATGTATGAGTCTTTGAATTCACTGGTCTTCCAAAGGGCAGAGCAGCACTTACTAAACACAGTCCATATGGTTAAGCAGGATGAATACACAGTCTCAGCCCAGACCTAAAGATCTCTGTGCTTGTTTCTTTCACCAGCTGAAGTTGGTCCAATGCAAGATGTTACCCCACCCACCTTGTCTCTCTCATTTTTTCGTGAACATTTTCATCTTTGATGAACTTCCTTATTGCAACAAAAATACAGTTTGTCACAAAAAAACAGCTTACGAGGGAGAAAGTTTTGTTTTGTTGAACGGGCCTTAAATAGACAGAGTTGCTTAAACCAATTCCCATTGGTTTAATTTAAATGACATTGATTTCACCAGTGGAAGATCTGACCCTATGAATTATTAACTGCCCTAAAACTTGATTAAGGGAGAAATCAGGTTGTCCAGTGCTGCTTTGTGCCCTTAAGCAATGTAGAAAATGGTGAAACATAAACCCCTGGAATCTAGATTTACATCAGCTGAGGATTCAACCACAGCCAATTTTTCTAAGTGCTCTAAAATCCACCTGCTGAATCACATTGTCTTGGAAAATTCCTGTCTGTCTTTGCTGCCTGAGCTAGGGTAAGTGGTGCAAATTTGGAGTCACTTGGCTCAGGGATTCCTGAAATAGAATTCCCCTAAATAGGGGCCCTGAGAATGGAACATTGCAGTTCGTTTTGGCTTGGCTTCTGTTTTGATTTCAGATTTGGCTTTCGCTTTCTTTCTTGCTCAAGGGTGCAGGTTGTAAAAGGAAAATTGATACACTTGGGACAGACCTGAGGCAGTGTTTACAGAGTATAAACAATGATTCTCTTGGGAGATGGCTCTGCAATAACTTCTGAGCCCAGAGTCTCTCTGAATGGAATTTGCCTGTCAGCTGGGCACAGAGCTGGGGCTGTGGATGTTGGTGGGTGAGGGGCAGGGAAATGCTTGCTTTCCAAAGCTCTCTTCAGGGCAGGACGGCAGAAAAGCTCTGAAGAGAGACAGTGAGGCAGGCAGCCAGGGCAAGAGAAGACAATTCCTGCAACGAATGGGCTAAGGATTTCAAGTTTGAATCTCAAATCAATTTCCTTCCACAGGAACATACTTACCAGACTGGATTATCAATCCATCCAGCTCGGTACTCCCTGCTCCCTGCTATGCTGGATCAAACTCCTGTGTGCATCTAGCCTGCTGTCTCCCCACCCCTTTACCTTAGACCCCAGAACAGACCTGTGTGACCATCCAGCCCATTTACCCCAGCTAGCAACCCCCTGATATATGCTTCACCAAAACAGACCCACAGTCCATATATTGCAGCCATTAATCATGACCCTGTCTCTGCTGGGACAATTTGTCCATTGAGCCTAGTTTCACCTCTGCAGCCATGGAGGATGAGGATTGAGAGCTACGGAGATGGTGAGCTCAGGCCCAGGACAGGAAAGGGCAGCGGGTTAGGATTGAGGGGCAAAGGGAGAGCTCCAGAGTGTGTGGGGGGTCCCTGGGATGGAAGAGCAGAGAATGTAGGCTGGGATTGATAGGAAGCATCAGAGCAGTGAAGGGGGAGCCCTGGGGTATGATAGCAGGGGTTGCTGGTCAGGATTAAGCGGCAGAGGCAGAACAGAAGGAGCCCAGAGCCAATAGCGCATCTTATTCCATCCTCAGACTCTCTCACTAGAGCTTTTCCAATGCCCCAGAATCCTTAAGGAGCAGTGAAGGGAGCAACTGGCTGTTCTCCAACCTCCCCTTCCAGAGCTGGGATAGAACTCAGGAGTCCAGGTTCCCATCAGCCCCTCCCACTCTAACCACTAGACTCCACTCCCCTTTGAATGCAATCTATATTATGGCAATGTTGGTGTCACTAGGCATAAATCTAGGTAGCTCAGGAGGGTGGACGATCACGAGTGCCGATGAAACCCTCCTGCTCAGGCCGCAATGAACCATTGTTCCTCCATATTAAACACTTTGTGTAACCTAGTGTAACCTAATGTACTAATAGTTGCAAAAATGTAGTGTTAGCAGTTAGTTTTTGCTTGTAACAGCCAGTTTTCTGCTGTAACACGCTGAAGCGAACTCAAGGTCGTTTTTGAATACTGTATACATGTCTCAGCGGAGAGGGGGGAGGAAGGGGGAAGACAAAAGATTGAATGAGAAAAGAATCTGCAGCTGGATGGGAAAGGAGAGGGGAATGAGAGATCAGCTAGTTAGCAAGAAAAAGTTTTGTAGTAAACAACTGGGATATAAAAGGAAGAAACTGCTTGTTTTAGGTGTGCAGGATTTGAGATTGTTATTTCTCCTTTGCACCTTATTTGAGCTCAAATAAACTTGGTTTGCTTCTCCACCCTGGTGTGTTTATTGGCGCTAC
Organism: Gopherus evgoodei; assembly: GCF_007399415.2. Lineage (NCBI taxonomy): Eukaryota > Metazoa > Chordata > Testudines > Testudinidae > Gopherus > Gopherus evgoodei. The sequence continues at coordinate 10,282,930 of NC_044342.1, read as the reverse complement.
GCACTCTGGGTGACGAACCTCGCTATTGCTTGCCTCGGGCACCCTGTGCAGGCAACAGTAATTATAACAGAGAACAGCATTGATGCCAGCTGTCCATCTTGGAGATGATATTTCCCTTTTGTTTTTATGTTGGCTTGTTCCCCAATAAATACCTAGTCAGGACCAATGTCTTTCACCTCCCTGCACTGTGGCTACAGTTCCAATATTAAGCCACTGCTCAGCTGGCAATCCAGTTTTGGGGAAAATGACAAACATTGTTTGATGTGAGGTCTCCCTCTTAGCCTGAGAGTATGGGTGCTAGAACACTGGGGCTATGAATCAGGATTCCTTGGTTGTGTGTCTGGGAAGGGAATCGGGACTAGTGGGTTAGAGTTGGGGAGGGAGGGCTGGGAGACAGACAGAACAGGGACTTGTACCTGTGTCTCCTACACCCCAGGAAAGCACTCCGGCTACCTTGCTATTCTGGTACCTGCTTGTCATCTGAAACTGCATCCTGGATAGGAGAATCATTCTCAATCACTTTTTGTGTTGAAACTGTTCCATGGCCGGGAAACTGTGGTTTTGACAAAATAACTTCTTTTTTTATAGAAAAAATTTTGCCAACTTAATTAATGTATTTATTTATTTATTTTTGTTGGGATGGGGGAGGGTTTGACCTGCTATAACTAGGGTCTTAAGGTCAGATATTGTAAAGAATTTAGGTTCCTCCTGAAATCTTCAAACACATCTTGGTGTCTAACTCTCTTTGCTGTCAGTGGCTGTTTTTGAAAATCCCAGTAGATGCCCAAAAAGCTTTTAAATCTGGCTCTTAAACATATTTGAAAATCTGGTCCTAAGTCACTCTGTAGCAGCACAAGTAACTCAACTTGAGTTATCTATACACCCACCAGCTTCCTCACTGTTTGACTATATTGTATTAATACAGATGGAATAAATGGGCAAAATCTGTTAACAGAACCCAGCCACTGTCCAACATTAGACAGTGTTAAACAAAGTTCAGTGTTTGGTAAAGATGCCTCAGACACCTTAGTGCTATAGCAGACACTCCATTAAACATCATTTTATTAAAGATACAGAAAAGAAGGAAAAACAGTCAAAGAAGCAAGGTGGATGAGATAGAACTCTGCATGGGTTGAAAGCTTGTCTCTCTCCCCAACAACAGTTGGTCCAGTAAAAGATATCACATCTCCCCATTTGTCTTGCCAATATCCTGGGACTAGCACAGCATACAGAAAACAGTTAAAGAATTTTAAATATAAAATATTAAATAAGTCCTTTATTGTAAGAACAGCCCTTGCTCCCTGGAGAGAGTTTCAGAAGAAACAAACTCCCTTGTTTGGCTATCTCTTAGATGGCATCAAAGATGATAATTCTTGTTGGAGAAAAGAAAAGCAGTCAGTTGAGATGGGCTGAAATTGTTGTTGTTGCTGCTGTCTGCTCTATTTTCATCTCAGGTGGTGGTTGGGATTCAGTCGGAGATGTTAGAGGTGGTGATGTCACCTTGGTCCATATCTCTGGCCCAGTCTGGTCAGGGCATCGCCCTGAATCAGGATGACAAAGGTCTGGGGTCCCAGGAATTGGTCAGGGTGGCAGTCATGTTGGTGAACCTCATTCCAGTAGTCTCTGTCTGTTCTTCCAACAAATCTCTTTCTTGAAGAACCCCAAAAGGAGGTGATGAGGGAATAGCCCATACCCTCATTATTTTGTCCACCAATCAGGCCTACTTTCCCACACTCCACTGATTTCCCACCCCACGCGTTCCTTGTTTAACAAGGATGGTCTGAACACTGTCCTTGAATTCTACCAGGAGACATTTTTGTTTGGACTAACTCAGTCTCTGTCTCCTGTTCATACCTTTTCCCATCACCATTTGTTACTGTAGGTTATGATATCTTTTTAACTTTCACATACTTTTTACAGTTAAGCTCATAATAAGGCTAAATGTTTCAGCTCAGCTATCACACTACTGCCCTTCCTCTGCTTCTAGGGGATGGACCTCCTCCAGCTGATGGGGCGGGAAAACAGCACCTCGGTGACCAAATTCATCCTCCTAGGTCTCACCAACAACCCAGAGGAGCAGCTCACACTCTTTGGGGTCTTCACAGTCATTTACCTGGTGGCTCTGCTGGGCAATATGCTCATCTTACTGCTGGTCAGCCTGGACTCTTGACTCCACACACCCACGTACTTCTTTCTTGGCAACCTCTCGGTGGTGGACATTGCCTACATCAGCTCCACCGTGCCCAAGATGCTGGCCAATTACCTGTCGCAGGACATGTCCATCTCGTGGGCTGTTTGTCTCTCCCAGATGTTCTTTTTCATCTCCTTTGGGAGGATTGAGTGCCTGATTCTAGAGGTATGGCCTACGACCGCTATGTAGCCATCTGTCACCCACTGCACTACTGTACATTCATGAGATGGCAGGTGTGAGCCTTGCTGGCTGCAGCTGCCTGGGCCATAAGTTTGGCCAACTCAACTGTGCACTCATGCTTGGTGTCCATCCTGTTCGTTCTTCTGCTGGTTCAACATCCTCCGCCACTTCTTTTTTGATATCCCCCCACTCTTACAGCTCTCCTGCTCTGACACGCAGGTCGACCAGGCTGCCACCTTTGCCTTGGGTGGTCGCCTTGTCTCAGGCTCTTTGCTGGGGACACTGGTGTCCTATGTGTACATCGCGCTGGCCATCCTTAGGATACACACAAGGGAAGGTCGCCTCAAGGCCTTTTCCACCTGCACCTCCCACCTGACCGTGGTCAGCCTCTACTTTGGCACTATCCTCCTCACCTACCTACGCCCCAACTCCATCTACTTGCAGGAGCAGGACCGGGCACTGCCCGTGCTCTATGGCATCATAATCCCCATGCTCAACCCCATCATCTACAGCCTGAGGAATAAGGAGGTGAAAGGCTCACTCCGAAAAGTTTTGGGCAGGAGATAGGCAGGTGAAGGGGAGGCATTGTCTTCTAATTTATAGTGAACTGGCTTAGGAGCCACCTGGGTTCTATATGCAGCTCTAGGATGGGAGTGATGTCTAGTGGGTAGAACGTGGGAGTTAGGACTCATGGGTTCCATACTCATTTGAATGAAAGGCTCTGCGTGTGTGTACACAGGGATTGTTATTCCAAGTGTCAAAGATTTCTCTGTTTTTGTCTGAATGTTTTTTAGTTTTCGGCAGTATTAGGTGTAACATTTGGGGAATATAAAAGCTTGGTTTTTCTTTACTGAAAAGCTTAAAACAATTCAGAAGTCAATTTTCAGTTTCTTAACATAACATCAGCAATTTCTGAGGAGTAGTTTTCCCACTTAGGAAAGAAATTGGTAGAACAGAGCTTTGAAACACCTTGTTTCTTGTTCCTGCCTTAGTTACTGGAATTTATAGTTGGGAAACATCAATCAACATGCTCCCCAAGGACCCCATGGTGATAAATCCATAGCTTGTGTGCCTCGTATACTCTAGTGCATCTGTTTTGCTAACTGTAGAAACCTGTATCATTAGCTAAAAAAAGGCCCATTATTTTCACAGGAAGTAAATAAATACATAAAGTTTTGTTTTGTAAGAAAATTTCCCACAAGAATCTTTTGGGTCTTTTTGTTCATTTGTTTGTTTTGATTTTTGCAATAAAAAAACAAAACAAAACTCCAAAAATTCTTTTTCAAAAACATACAAACATTTTTGTAGAAATGTTGAGTTATCAAGAAAATCATGCAATGTTTGTATACATGTTCAGTGTCAAAAGGCATTTTGGGTAAAATGTTTCAGGTTTCTGTGAAAATGTCCAATTTTCAGTAAAAAATGTTTTTTTGAAAACCTTTTAATGCTTTTTTAAAAAAGTATGTTTCTGATAATGGAATTATTTAAATAGACTTTTTATTTTAATTTTTTTTCCATTTCTTCATTTAGAATGAAAAACTGGACACATTTCTGATTTGATCAAAAATCCATTTTTCCATTGAACTTTTAGGAAAGATAGATAATAAGACAGAAAATATCATAATTCCACTATATAAATCCATGTTATATCCATATGTTGATTTTTGCATGCATTTCTGAGCATCCCATCTTAAAAAAAAGATTTATTAGAAATGGAAAAAGTACAGAAAAGAACAACAAAAAAGTTTAGGGGAATGGAACAGCTTCCAAATGAGGAGAGATTAAAAGGTCTGAAACTTTTCAGCTTGGAAAAGTCACAACTAGGAATTGATATGATAGAGGTCTGGGTCAGACCAAAGATCCATCTAGCCCACTATCCTGTCTCCTGACAATGTCCAAAGCCAGGTGCTTTGGAGGGAATGAACAGAACAGGCAACTATTGTGTGATCCATCCCCTGTCATCCAGTCCCAGCTTCTGGCAAACAGAGGCTAAGGCCGCCAACTGTTCCCATCCTGGCTAATAGCCATTGATGGACCTCTCCTCCATGGATTTATCTAGTTCTTTTTTGAACCCTGTTATAGTCTTGGCCTTTATCACATCCTCTGGCAAGGAGTTCCACAGTTTGGCTATGTTTTGTATGAAGAAATATTTTCTTTAGTTTGTTTGAAATTTGTTGCCTATTAATTTCATTTGGTGACCCCTAGTTCCTGTGTTATGAGAAGGAGTAAATAATGCTTCCTGATTTACTTTCTCCATGTCGGTCATGATTTTATAGACCTCATTCATATCCTCCCTTAGTCATCTCATTTCCAACCTGAAAAGTCCCAGTCTTATTAATCTCTCCTCATATGACAGCTGTTCCATACCCCTAATCATTTTTTTGCCCTTTTCTGAACCTTTTCCAATTCCAATATATCTTTTTTGAAAAGGGGAGACCACATCTGTATGCAGTATTGAAGATGTGGGCATACCCTGGTTTTCTATAGAGGCAATATGATATTTTCTGTCTTATTTTCTATCCCTTTCTGAATGATTTCCCACATTCTGTTCTTCTTTTTGTCTGCTGCTGCACATTGAGTGGATGTTTTCAGATGTTGTGGAAAAACTGACCACACATTGAGTTTGGATCAGTTAATCCTGAGGCTCCTTTACTGATACAAGTGCAGGGGGGTTAACAGATCTCAGTAGCTGCCCCCTGATTCAAGGAACACAGAAGCTTTTTAAAGCTTAAAACCACAGACAAATTACACACACTTCCATATTAATGGTGTCCTCGACAAGCATACAGATGTCATTTGCTGGGGAAAGTAGATGTCCTGTTAGGGTATTTTGTCCTATACCCTCCCAACAAATGCTGTCATAAGCTGTGACAACTTTTCCTGGCTTCAGTTTACGTACATACTGAAGCTGTGGGGCTCTAATGAAATGCATCTGATGAAGTGAGTATTCACCCACCAAAGCTCATGCTCCAAAATGTCTGTTAGTCTATAATGTGCCACAAGACTCTTTGTTGCTTTTACAGATCCAGACTAACATGGCCACCCCCCTGATAATGGCCAGAGTGTTCATTGATTTCCTATCCAGATATCGGATGTTATTTCAGGACCACTGACTATAAATTGGTTTGGCCTACCAGTTGGTTTAATTTTCCAAATGTCTTGGTGAATTATCCAGTTCCACATGCATCCTCCCCACGGACCCGGTAGGATTTGGTATGTGGAAGCCAACATCCCTCCGACCAGCCCATATGCTTCGAAGGATCACTGCGAACATTTGCATTCCCACCCAGAAAATCTGCTTGATGTAAATAAGAACAGGAACTCTGTGTTTCCATACACATTTTGTCATTTTAAGGATTTATACTGCCATTATCACCATGCTAGCTGAGCATCTTTCATACAAAATCAATAGCTACAGTTGAATCCCTAGTGAACATCATGTTGTGTCTGCCTCTCCTCCTACTTCAAGGTAAAATTTTTACTTGGGGTATGAATGATTTTGTTTCTTTGCTTGATTGTTTCTTCTTTTGTTTATGTTTTGTTTATTAGTTTGTTGATTTGCTTACTTTTTTCTAAATTTGGTTTGTTTTTTGAAAGGAGAGATATGATTAGATGGCTGGGTGTTGGTTCTTTTTGGCCATGTATTTGGGGAATCAATGTCACAATTTATTTGAAAGGTTTTTCCTTAGAGAGCTGCAATTTTGTTTCCCATAACGATGATGGGCAGAAAAGAGTTTCTGTAAGTGTCATAATGCCTGGGTTCCTGTTCTGATAATTATTTTAATGAAATTGGGATTTCAGAGTGATATTAATAATGTGTTAGGGCATCTAGAGCTGTGCACTGGCATATTTTAAAATATTTTTATCTAAATAAATTAAAAAGTGTAATTCTTGCTATTGTCAAAAGGGTTTTGTGAAGTAAAATGCATTGCCATGTTTCATAAAATAATCTGAGCCTGGAGTATGAGGCAAATGTTTTATTCCATTGGGATTTTTAGTGTGATGGACATGGAGTTGTGCTGTAATCATTTATCTTTTCAGTAGGTTTTGTTTTGTTGTGGGCTATTTTGGTCCTTCTGTGGTAAAGGAACGATTTGTTGAGAGAAGGCTCTCTGGTTACCCAACTCAGCACTGGTCACACCTCCTCAGGGACAAACTTCAGTCATCAAACCCAGTCATATCCTTTGGTGCGGCGGGGGCATGGATCAGTGTTCACATCTCGTTCCCCATCTGTACCTGGCCTGGGATGGGGAAGTTAGTGCCCAACCAGTGAACCAAACTTATTGATGAATGTTAGTTAAATGCCACCTGATGCACATTGCACATACACTAAGAAGAAGAATAGTTTTTGGGAAATTACAGCCAGTCCACAAAGTGCTGTGGTTGGGACTTAGTTTCAGAAGGGGCTAATTGCAAGATTCTGCATGAAGAGTGGGACAGGCACAAGGACAAAACCTGAAAGGTGCACTCAGAGAGACCAGAGAAGGGGGTAGAAGTGCAGCTAACTCTATACTATAACAGTTGGGATTTGGACATTCACATCAATGGGGTCTGGATTTGGCCAATGGCCTCTTACCTGCACAAGGTTCCAGTGTGTCTGGACCCTAGAGGTTGGTTATTATTATTGTTATTATAAGAAGGCCATATTTGTGCATGGGAGTAAATTCTAAATATATGAGAGAGAAAAGCACTGCTTTTTGACTGGATATATTTTAACAGGCTCTGTTTCTCTTTCCTGGCTGGATACACTGATAAATTATAAACAAGTTTCTTATAAATGAAGGGGCAGCTCCTCATCTGATCTAGATTATCATAGCTTCTGGTCCAAATACAGTGATTATTAATTTAAAACTCAACACCTTTGAATATTCGGAACTAAGGCACTGATCTGGACAATCACTTCAGCAAGTCCTTAAATTTAATAAAGGGGTCTGTCCCCTGAAAGGCTCTAAACATGCTAAAGAGTTTGTTTGTTTGTTTGTTTGTTGGATTAGGGTGTATGAATGAGATTTTCATCTGGGCCAGTAGTGATTAGGCATCCAACTGCTATCCATATTCAGAGGAATTCAGCAACTCCTCTTGAGCCCCTTTGAAAATCCCAGACCAGCAGCTTCAAGTTCACTGTTTCCATGAACATGAATATCTTCTTTGCTGGAGTATTCAGAGAATCTAAACACATCCATTCAGCTGATAGAAATGTAATTAAAAAATAAAATGACTATTCACAGAAATTTGTTTTTCCTGTATTCTTTCAGTTCTTCAATGGACAGCAGGTAGGAGCTCACTCAGGCTTCTGGGAGACTTAAATAAAGATGCAGATCACCAGTTTTGTATATTGCAAATTTATGCTGTATATTTCATTAAACACCAATGTCCAGTCACCAATTAGGGCGAAATCCTGCCTACACAACAGTAACACTTCCAGAAATTAGGCCTTGTTAAAACCACCAAGGTACTGAGTGTCTTATCTCATCTAGTAATCTATACTTCAATACAACCATAATCTGCAGATGCAACTGAGCAAACAACTCACGGTTCATTGACAGTGGAATGGTCTTCTCATGTGATAGCCAAAGTCTGCTGACTTGCAAGTTGTGTCCAATGGCTTATCTGTTCTCCCAAGCTGTCCTCAAAGAGGTGAATTGAGGATATGAAATGACTAAGTTGATGGGGAAAAAAAAGATATGGAACTTCTCATTGGAGGAGGGCGAATGTTTTGGTCAAGCAATGGTCCATGTTCTGATGATAAATGAAAAGGGGAGAGGCCTACAGTAGGGTTGTGCTCTTGTACACAAGAGCTGGATTTGACACTCCAAGGACTACAGCACCTATACTACCACCCTTTGGTAGAGGGGGAGAGCTGTTCAGCTGTTTTCTCTGACCTCATTCAACAATTAGGATTTGGGGACCTGGATGTGTCCCTTACTTTACACACCATGCTGATGAGTGGAATAGAGAGCGAGATGAACATTGACAAGGGCCTTCATGGAGAGCATGTAGTGCCACTGCCCATGTCATAGCTTCTCATTAGATCACTAAGGCTAAGATTTTTCATAGACTTCAAAGCCATTTTGATCCTCTAGTTGGACTTCCTGCAGGACACAGGCCACAGAACCTCTCCAAATATTGCTAGAACAGATCTTTTAGCAAATATCTTGATTTATAAATCATCAGTGATGGAGAATCCTCCAGGACCTCTGGTAAATTGTTCTAATGGTTAATTACTCTCACCATTAAAGATGACCACATTATTTCCAATCTGTATTTGTGTAGCTTCAACTTCCAGCCATTGGATCATGTTATACCTTTCTCTGCTTGATAGAAGAGTCCATAATTGAATATTTCTTCCCTATCTATAGACTGTAATTAGCTTTAACCTTCTCTTTGTTAAGCTAAATACATTAAGCTCTTTGAGTATATCACTGTAAGGCAGGTTTTATAATCCTTTATTCCGTCTTGTGGGTCTTCTCTGAACCATCTCCAATTAAACAACTATCTTCTTCAATTGTGGGTGCCAGAAAAGGACATGGTATTCCAGCAGCATGTCCAGCTTCCTAGGTAATTTCAAAGCTGTCAGGCAACTCAGGTTCCCTGTTCCCATTTATTGAATTGAGAACCAAATGTCCATAATCCCCTAAATGGTTTTGAAAATTTCAGCCAAAACATTAGAGAAAGGTCCCCCCAGAAAACCTCCAAAACTATTGCTGAGCCCTCCCAGACATTAAGGATTTTCTAAACTGCAATCATGGTCAGCTAGGAGTTCCAAGGATGGCCCAGTCTGTTTAAAATGGGACAAATCCAGAGCCCAGTACCAACACCTCATAAGCTTTACAAAATGTCTGGCTGTTCCCAGCTCAGCTCCGATACTGCCTATTTCACCACTAGATCACACAGTACGATCTGATTGCAGGTTGATAGAGGACTATAGATCACTCCATTTACTGGATTTTTGTGTTTCAGTAGTAGCTGGGCCCCTTTGAAAACAAGGCCCCTTTGAAAATGCCAGATGAGCACTTTCTCCAGCCTCTGATTTTACAAATGTCCCCTCTCTTTAACATTGGACAAACAAGACCAACAAATAAAAACATCACAGAACTTTGGGGTGCTCATGATCCAGGCTTGCATCCACCTCTACCAGCACTGCAGTCATTCCCCTTCTAGGTCTCTAGCAGTAGTGTTAAGACAAGCAGCAAAGCTCAGTTAGTACCTCCTGATGACTTTATGATGACCTCTGTGCAATGGCCTGGGGATCTTTGTGCAGTTCCCATAGAACATGCGTCCCCATCACCAAACAGCAATGTTACTGGCAATACTTTGTTTCCTTGTAGTCTGTCCAGGGACATGGAGAAGGAAATCCTCTGTCACTATGGTAAGTGGCCCTCTTGGGAAGCATGAAGGCACATGTCCAGGGAATGGTACATGGGGGAAGATTGTACAGCCACTGCTTGGGCTTCTGTGTGTTTCACTGAAAAATATCAGATTTCAGACTCTTGGGGCAATCATCTGGCCACTCAGAATTCAGATTAGCATGAAGCAAACCAAAAAGGTAGTTCGGCCAGGGCCTCAGCCTGGGATGAAGATCTGAGATAGCCACACGCAACCAGATCCTGTCAGGTAACTTCTGTTTACAGGGCAAGTGTGTCAGATGGGGCTTCCCCTTTTAAACTCAGTGGGAATGCTTCCTTCTCCCCCCCTCAACCGTTTTATCCACACTAAGCACCAAATCCTCATCTATGTGATAGGGATCTCCATGGAGGCTTACAGGAGGCACTGAATCATTTCCACCTCACGCAGTTTAGAGTTGTGGCTCCAGGCACCCGACACAGGTGAGCCAGGGGTTCTGTGTCAGCCCCAATGCCATTCTGTTTCCTCGTGGTTTGAGGTCAGTGGAGCTATACTGTGCACATGTTAACTGCTGGTCAATGTGTGTGATGCGCCTCCCTTTACCTAAACTATGCGAGGCAAATGTCTGAGGCAGCTGTCGGAGCGCAAGCTGTCAGTGTATGCTCGTTAGCTCTGGAAGCCCCTAGTCCAATCCCTGGTATGTCAGCCAAAATGGCATTTATCACCCAAGGGGGATTTAAACTGCTGTTGTCTTCAGGTGCTCGGTTGAGATTTCTCTTCTCAGAAGAAACATGTAAGGTCCTCATCAGTCCACATTACCTGTCCCCCCAATGTGTCCAGTCCACAGAGGATGAAAAAGTTGTATATGTTTTGGCTAGAAACTAGTGGCTTGTTAGCTCAAGAAGCCAGGAATGACTCAGACTCTGTGGAAGGAGTTCCATCTCTCAGGTTCCATCTCTCAGGTTCCATCTCTGATGGTGGAAAAAAATGAGGGCTGAATGACCAGAGTGCAGGGTGCAGGCAGGTGAACCTGCACATTAATCACAGATGTTAATTAGCTCCCCTTGAGAAAGCCAACAGGGATAATCAGACAGTTGGGCCAGCTTGCTGGGATAAGGAGCCCATTATTCCATCAGTCCAAGTCTGTTAAAACGTCAGAAAGACAGTCTCAAAGAAGACGAGAGTAAGGAACCAGGGCCTGCTCAGCTCAGTTACACTGAACCCTCAAGGGAGAAAGACCTTGATTCCCCTCAAGTCTTGGGAAGAGGGCCAAAAAGTGCCATGGGTGCTGTAAATATATTGTTGCAAGGGATGGTTGTGGAAATGGTGGCGGGAACTTTAAAATAACAGTGAAGGCACAGCCCGTGGAGTCCATACAGTTTCTGCAGGGAAGAGGGGAAAGAAGCCATTCCTTGTTACAGGCTGACACACACAGACATATCAACAATACTGTTTTGAATGGAGAGATGCTGTGGTGACATGATCAACTGGTGTCCCTATACAACACAGGTAGGAGACAATACAAATCTATGAGTTTTGTCAGCAGATAATATAACAGCATTCAACAGCATGGCATCCATCTCCGCTGAACACCCATGGAGAAGAGTAGCTATAATCTTAAATAGAAAACCTAGAGTGTCAAGGATGTGCTGTCACACCAAAATCACAGAGATCCCACCCCAAACACTGCAATAAAATATACACAGTGTAACCAAGAGCTGGTTAAAGCTACCTAGGAAATGGAGGGCAGACGGGGAAGAATAACTTGGGAGCAGACTGCGGTGGTGAAAACTAAGTCAATGGATACACTAGTTTTTCTCCCTCTGAGGATCTGAGTCTTGAGATCTATGTATAAATAAGTTAAAATCATGTCTGTCCTAGGATTTTACTTAAGGGTGCAAAACATAAGAGTTAAAACATTTTGATTAGTTATTGAGTGAAAATAAGTGTGACACATGAGAAACTTCAGGGACCAATTCCAAAGGGAACCTGAGGATTACCTTAGCCATTAACCTCAGCCATTATTCTGGTATAAATTGTACATCTTTCACTGAGAGGAAGGGAGCCTCTTAATCTCTTAGCCAGGGTATATAAGGGCTTTGTGAATGAAGTCTACCATCAGTGATGTCCCTTCAGTGATTCGCTGGTTCTGGGTTATGCTCATTTCATATCCTTTAACAATCGATTTGCAAGACAGAGAATGCATTTATTTATATGAGTCCAAAAGCTACAGGTCAGAGTGAAAACTTCACATTAGTATCCATCCTCATATGGAGTCCAGGTGAGTCTGAGACTTTTTAATAGGCTGAATGCTTTTTCTGTTTCAAAGACATTTTGCTAATGAGCTACTGGTGTCTGGGACAGGTGTGTGGATTCTGTACCTGACTGTCATTGGCCTGTGCGTTTTAGTCACAGGCATCTGGTTTAGAACAGTATATATATTTCTTACATTGTAGCCTGCAGTTGGGCTTCTCCTAGGTGATAAAGAAGGAAAATATTGGTATTGTTTCTTTTTAATATTATATATAATTTTGTTTCCTGGTCAGTTTGGTATTATCTACCTGAATGCATGAATTCCAATGGAAGAAGGCTGTAATAGAGAGGACGGGGTGCTAAGGGAGGGTACAACAATGGCAAAGAAAGAAAATGTCTCCTCAAACTCAACTGCCAGATTTATACCTATTTAGAGGGACCCACTCAGCCTGTACCCTCGGGAGAGGGCTGTTTGACCAAGGATGAGAAGAGAGAGATCAAAAGGCACTGAAGTTCTAGAAAGTGTCCTTTTTGGTGGGGGGCAGAAGTGTGGGAATGGTCAGCATGCTGGAGGCTGACAGATGAACAAACAGATTTACTGAGAGTCTGGAACTGCAGCAAGCAAGCCTGGTGCTCAGAAAGAACAGGAGACAGCCAGGCTGGGTTATGTCTAGCTAGTAGCCAAGGGGAATGCCAAGCACAGGGAAGACAATATGAAAAGAGGTCTCTGTTATTTTTAGATCTGCTTCTCTAGGCACTATTGACAAATGGGGCAAAATTCCGCAAACCATGGTACCATTATTGATATTGATGGAGTTACTCCTGATTTACATCATTGCACACAATACCTCAGCATAGCTATTAGAGGTGAACACCAGCAGTCATTCGGTGGGGGGAGTGGAGTAAAGGGTTGACTTTGACTAGCTACATGATGATCTACCTGTGCCTTGTCTCTTTAAATGGCGATAGCTATCTCAAGTTATCTATCTCAATGAAAAACATGCTGCTTTGTTCAGCAAAGATAAAGTGTGTGTGAAAAGGTAGGTATCTGAAACATGTGGGTGCTGTAGCTCCGAGAAGTGAGTGCAGGGCAAGGGTTCTTCCCAATTCAGGGAATCTCTGGGATCAGGGATTGTGACCATTACTTGGGAAGTGTCCAAAGTGAAAGCTGCATCTTAGGAAGTGATGCATAATATAGAAAGGGTCTGAGAACTACCCAGCTGAACTGTGTCGCTATAAATGATTACCATCCGTGTTAAAATGCCTGATTCCCTTTGATAGAATGCATACAGGTTGTCACATTCTCTGGTTTCTTATAGCTCAGATCACCTCTTTCAGGATATCAATTAATTTAATTTAATTTTTTCCCCATTCTCTCAGCTCATCGCTTCATGTGTAACAGTCAATGGAAAGTCAAAACAATGTGACTGAGTTTATTCTTTTGGGACTTTCCAATGACCCATGGCTTAAGCTTTTCCTCTTCCTGGTATTTTTAGTTATTTATTTATTTACCCTGGTGGGGAATATGGTGATCATGCTGGCAATAAGGACTGATCCTCAGCTTAATTCACCCATGTATTTCTTCCTCTTCTGCCTATCCTTCCTTGATGTCTTCTACTCCTCTGTCACCATCCCCAAGATGCTGGACAACTTACTATCAAAGAGGAAAACTATTTCTGTCTATGGCTGCTTTGCACAGATTTTCCTTATTATATTGTCAGGGTGTACTGAAGGTTTCATGCTTTCAGTGATGGCTTATGACCGACACGCTGCCATATGTAACCCACTGCACTATGTGAACATTATGAACAAGCGAGTCTGCCATCAGCTGGTGGCTAGTGCATGGACAGTGAGTTTTTTCTTTGCACTTGTCAACACTCTTTTTCTATTAAATGTAAATTTTTGCGGACCCAATGAAGTCAGTCATTTCATCTGTGAGCTCCCTTCACTGCTAGCTCTGTCCTGCACCACGACTTTCACTAATGAAATGGTACTTCTTACATCTGTTGTGATATTTGGATTGAGCTCCTTCATCCCCATTTTGGTGTCTTATATTCACATCATCTCCACCATCCTGAGGATACGCTCCGCAGAAGGCAGGAGTAAAGCCTTCTCCACCTGCAGTTCTCACCTCACCGTGGTGTGTTTATTGTACCTGACAGCTCTCTTACAATATATGAAACCCAACGCAGCACCCTCTGTGATTCTAAATAAACTCTTCTCCATCCACTACAGCATCTTAACTCCTATGTTAAACCCCATTATTTATAGCCTTAAAAATAAAGAAGTGAAAATGGCTCTGTGGAAAATATACTCAAATCATGTTAGTGATGTTCATTAGCTAGCTAATAAAGATGCACAGAAGAACTGAGTGTTTCAATAGCCTGAGCTCATGCAATGGACTGAGAATGTGTATTTATGTAGTTTCATTGATAAGTACTTTATTTTTGTCTTTAATGATATCTGTGATATCTGTGCAATTTCCTGCAATACCTTTGGGAGATTGTATTGCAGTAAGTTGATGCATCATTGTGGGCCAGGCATTGTCTGTAATTCCATGTGGGAGGGTGACATCAGCCCTGCAGGAACTAAGAATGAGGTGGGGTGGTGATTAGGGCAAATTCACTCATGGTGTAACACCTCCAGAGAGGTAACCCCACCTGGAAAGGCTCATGTATACTGAATCAAATTGGATTCTCCACCAACTAACAGACCAAGAAAGGACTTTTGGACAAATAGCCTAAGTTTTAATCGATTCAGGGCTTTTCTGGGGGGTCCTGAATCCTTCCTAATGTGGAGTGGAAGGACTTTGGCCTACTGAGGCCCCTTAAGATTGAAGGGTGACCACTGGTAAACTAACATACATATCGGGAATTTAATTTTTGTATGTGTTTTCTCTGTAAGAATAAATGTACGTGCTTAGAAAGGGATGTGCTGCCTTACAACTGCTGTCAATTATTTTCTTCGTAAGCCTTTGGAGAGAAAGCAAAATACAAAGGCAGGCCAGCTTGCTGGGAATATCACAGTGTAGGCAGGGAACAATGCAATCTGGAAAACCCCTTGTCAAGTAGGATTGGGATCTCTGCTGCTGCCCAAGAGAGCTGGAAGCCTAGAGTGGGTGCCCTCAAGGGGCCATGGAAGGGGAACACAAGTGCATTTGTCCTGAACTGTATCAAAAACCTTAGAGTTGGAAAGGACTTGGTAGTACCCAGCCTGCATATTAAGGCATGAGCTAGTATCTCTAAAGAGAAATGTGGTGGTAGGAAAGTCTGTCAGACTTTCATCTTCACTCTCCTCAGTTTTTACACATGCACTTTAGGGTGAATGGGTGAGAAAGGAGCTGAATACAAACTGACCCTGTCCCCTCTCTTGATATACCCCCAGAAGTCCCCTGAGATCCCTTCTGCGGAACAGAATTTGCAAAAACCTGCTACGTTCCACCCAAACTTATGCAACTGATGTGGCCCTATGTGCACAAACGCATTTGGACTAACATGATATTTTAAGTGAAATGCTGGCTCAAAGGGAGTTTGCTTTGCAGGCAAAAGGAGGCAAAAGATGGAAATCTGACTCAACCTGCTAGCCACTGGACAGTCCTTACCCACTCTTTCCTCATAATGTAGAGTGAATTTGTATCTGGTGTTGTAAAGCAGGAAGGATGGTTGGGGTATTACAGAGCTAGCTAGATGCCTGGGAGACTTACAGACCATTCACGGCTTTGCCATATGTCTCCTATGTGATGTTCAGCAATTCACATGGGGGCAGATTTTCAAAGGTATTTAGGTGACAAAAGTTGCAGATAGCCACCTGGTTTTCTAAAGCTTAATTTGAAAGCAATGAAATTTAAGCATCTAGGGCCTACTGGAATTTTTTGAAGTACATGGCACTTAAATACCTTTAAAGATCTGGTCACCAGGCACTTTTAAAAACCTTGCTAGTCACCTACCTGCACCAATAGGCCAAACACCTCTATACATTTTTACAAATCTGGCCCTTCGTCTCTTTCCATAAATCAGGTTATAACAGTAACTGCCTATCTCACAAAAGCATGATGAGGACAAAGACACTGAAGACTGTGAAGTGCTCAGATAATACCATAAGGAAGATTATGGAAGTATAGACTATAGACAGATAAGTGTGCATAGGATATTATGAGTATGTCAACACTGCATAGTTACCCCAGGTTCAGATTCAGGGTTAAGCCCAAGGCTCATTACCATCCACACACAAATCAGTTTGGCTTCAGTCAGCAAGCCCTCAGGACTCAATCCTGCAGAGTCTGGAATAGGGGTGAATCTGCACCTGAGTATCACTGCAATATGGGCCCAACCCCTATCAGTTTGCAGCGTTGATGCAGCTCAAGCCACAGACCCAAATCAGAAGGTCTGCATAAAGTAGTATGGAAGCATTATCCTGGTTGTGAGACCCAGGTAAACCCAGGTTTACAATGCAGTATGGATGCTTAAGTATGGGCCTGGAAACATTAAATCTACAAGCCCAGATCCCAGAGACCTGGGTTTACAATGCAGTGTAGACATGCTCTAGGAGTCCAGATTTCCATTATTGTGTCAGAGAGAAAATATTTCCTAGGGACAAGAGTTGGGAACTGGGAGCTAATATCCTTCTGGACCAATTTTTTAAATTACACCAGAAGCAGAAAACCTGTTAAACAAGCAGTGGGACCTGCAAAACCACAGTGCTAAAGTAGCACTCAAGGAGGATGAGGCCACTGCGGAGAAACCAAATGAATTCTTTGTATCGATCTTCACGGATGAGGATGTCAGGGAGATTCCCCATCCTGAGCCATTCTTTTTAGGTGACAAATCTGAGGAACTGTCCCAGATGAAGGTGTCCTTATAGGAGGTTTTGGAACAAATTGATAAACAGAACAGTAATAAATCACTAGGACCAGATGATACTCACCAAAGAGTTCAGAAGGCACTCAGATATGAAATTGCAGAACTACTAACTGTATTATGTAACGTATCATTTAAATCAGCTTCTGTACCAAATGATTGGAGTATAGGTAATGTGATGCCATTTTTTAAAAAAAGAGGTCTGAGTTATTCTCAGCTCCATGACTGTCTCACTACATCATCTCATTACTGGAGTAGGGAAAGTAGATCATAGAATATTAGGGTTAGAAAGGACCTCAGAAGATCATCTAATCCAACTCCCTGCTCAAAGCAGGACCAATCCCCAGATTTTTACCCCAGTTCTCCAAATGGCCCCTTAAGAAATGTACTCACAAGCCTGGGTTTAACAGGCCAATGCTCAAACCACTGAGCTATCCCTCTGCCCAGCTAAGGAAGTGTTGTTTACTACTTCTCATAACACAAGAACTAATGGTCACCAAATGAAATTAATAGGCAGCATGTGTAAATATTTCTTCACACAACACACTGTCAACCTGTGGAACACCTTTCCAGAGGATATCGTGAAGGCCACAACCATAACAGGGGTCAACCAAGAACTTGATTAATTCATGTAGGATAATTTCATCAATGGCTATTAGCCAGGATGGACAGGAATGGTGTCCCTAACCTCTGTTTGCCAGAAGCTGGGAATGAACAACAGGTATGGATCACTTGATGATTACCTCCACTGTTCATTCCCACTGAGGCACCTGGCACTGGCCACTGGATACTGGGCTAGACAGGATACTGGGTTAGAAGGACATTTGAGATGCTCCAGTAGGAAATATTATGAAATATTTCTTCACACAACTCACAGTCAACCTGGGAAATTCTTTGCCAGAGAATGTTGTGAAGGCCAAGACTATAATAGGGTTAAAAAAAATAGATAAATTAATGGAGGATAAGTCCATTCATGGTTATTAGCTAGTATGGGAGGGATGGTGTCCCTAGCCTCTGTTTGCCAGAATCTGGGAATGGGCGACAGGATGAATCGCTCAATGATTACATGTTCTGTTCATTTCCTTTGAAGCAGATGGCATTGGCCAGTGTCAGAAGACAGGATGCTGGGCTAGGTGGACTTCTGGTCTGACCCAGCATGGCTGTTTTTATGGATTAAAATTGCTATTTATTTATAATTTCTATTGCAGGAATAACTAGAGACACCGAACAAGAGTGGGGGTCCCATTTTGGTAGGTACTTTTTAAGCACATAGGCCATATTTCCAAAGGTGTTTAGATGCTCAAAGAAGCAGATAACTGCTTGGTGGTCTTTTCTAACATGTCTATGTGGCTTGATTTTAATGGGAGGTAGACATCTAGACACTTTTTATAAAAACACTAAGTACCTATCTATATCTTTAGGCACCTAAATATCTTGTAAAATCTGGGACTGGTTGTGTTTCTAAGCATGATTATAGTTCAACTGGATGTTATAGCCTGTGTTATGTAGGAGGTCAGACTAGATGATCAAGATTGTCTACTCTGGCCCAGAGAATTGATATGACTTGCAGCAGGTCAAACAGAAAGTCAGTGTCAGAGTTAAAAATGGAAGAAAGGAGTCCTGATTCCATGATCAGGTCTCAATGCACTTAATCACTACTGATAGACCAAGAGATCTCTTCCATGTTAATGTCCATCCCTCTGATCCTCCTTTTACCTGTTCAATTACTTTGCCTGCCAAGAGAAGAGCAGAGAGGGTGTGTCATGATACAATTCCCCACTCTGAACCTTAGTGTCCAAAAGATGGGGTACCAGCATGAATTCCTCTAAGCTCAATTACCAGTTTAGTACTTGTAGCGCTGCCGCCAACCAGGAATTCCAGTGCCTGGTACACTCCGGTCCCCGCCTAAAACTTTGCCCGGGGACCCCCAAGACCCAGTCCCTCTGGATCTTAACACAAGGAAAGTAAACCCTTTCCCTCACCGTTGCCTCTCCCAGACTTCCCCTCCCTGGGTTACCCAGGAAGATCACTGTGATTCAAACCCCTTGAATCTTAAAATAGAGAGGAAAATTCACCTTCCCCCCTCCTTCTTTCTTCTCCTCCCAGACTCTCCCTGAGAGAGAAAGTAATCCTAACACAGAGAGAAATTAGCCTTTCTCTCCCCCTTCCCTCCTTTCTCCCCACCAATTCCCTGGTGAATCCAGACCCAGTCCCCTGGGGTCTCACCAGAATAAAAAAACAATCAGGTTCTTAAACAAGAAAAGCTTTTAATTAAAGAAAAAAAAACAGTAAAAATTATCTTTGTAAATTTAAGATGGAATATGTTACAGGGTCTTTCAGCTATAGACACTGGGAATACCCTCCCAGCCTAAGTATACAAGTACAAATTAAAATCCTTTCAGCAAATACAAATTTGAACTCCTCCCAGCCAAATACACATTTGCAAATAAAGAAAACAAACATAAGCCTAACTCACTTTATCTACCTAGTACTCACTATTCTGAACTTACAAGAGCTTGTATCAGAGAGATTGGAGAGAAACCTGGTTGCACGTCTGGTCCCTCTGAGCCCCCAGAGTGAACAACAACCAAACACTAACAGCACACACAAAGACTTCCCTCCCTCAAGATTTGAAAGTATCCTGTCCTCTGATTGGTCCTCTGGTCAGGTGACAGCCAGGCTCACTGATCTTGTTAACCCTTTCCAGGCAAAAGAGATATGAAGTACTCCTGTTCCATTAACTCTTACTTATCTGTTTATGACACACTCCCTGTCCACAGCCATCTGCAGCCAGCCCCTGCCCACAGCCACCTCCTGCCCACAGCCGCCCCCGGCCCAAAGCCACCCACAGGCAGCCCCTGCCACAGCCCCTACCACAGCCAGCCCCTGTCTGCATCACCTCCCCACAGCCAGCCCCTGTTGCAGCCAGCCCATCTCACACTCCCTGCCTCCAGCTAGCCCTGCCCCATGCTCCTGTCTGCAGCCAGCCCATGTCCACTGGTGCCCTGCAGTTCTCAGGGCAGTAACCCTGCACACCTGCTTCAATGAGAGGGGGCAGGGAGCAGCTGGTACCCACACATGTGCACAGCCTAGGGTGACCAGACAGCAAGTGTGAAAAATCGGGACGGGGGTGAGAGGTAATAGGAGCCTATATAAAAAAAAGACCCAAAAATTGAGACTGTCTCTATAAAATTGGGACATCTGGTCACTCTAGCACACCCCAAGGGTGTGGTGGGGACCCACACATGTGAAACAGAGCTCATATCTAGTTCAGGCCCATCTTTTTTAAAAATAACTTTAGATTGGGTTAGCATAAATCTGTATTTTCCTGGACATGTCAGGCTTTTCAGTTCTTAAATCGCTGTCTGGGTGGAATTTTTAAAATTTAAAAATTCCTCTCGGGAAAATATAGATGTATGGTAACCCTATTGGTACAAAAAATACATGCTATGGCACATCCCTTAAATCAGAACTTTTTATAGGGAACCGGTTGTTAAGATTTTAGCAGCTCATCACTGATCCTATTACTATTACTCCAGTTTACAAGGTCATCCAGATCTTCCTGTATGATATACTGGTCCTTCTCTGTATTGGCAATACCTCCCTGCTTTGTGTCATCTGCAAAATTTATTAGCACATTCTCACTTTTTGTGCCAAAGTCAGTAATAAAAAGATTAATAAGATTGGTCCCAAAACTTATCCCTGAGGAACTCCACTAGTAACCTCCTTCCAGCCTGACACTTCACCTGTCAGCACAACCCATTGTAGTCTCCCCTTTCTCCTTATCCACCTTTCAATTTTCATAATGCTCTCCATATTTTCCAATTTAGCTAATAATTCCCCATGTGGAACTGTATCAAATGCCTTACTGAAATTGAAGTAAATTAGATCCACTGTGTTTCCTTTGGCTAAAAAATCTGTTATCTGCTCAAAGAAAGAGATCGGGTTGGTTTGGCATGATATACCTCTTGTAAAACCATGTTGTATTTTGTCCCAATTACCATTGACCCCAATGTCCTTAACTACTTTCTCCTTCAAAAAATTTTCCAAGACCTTGCACACTACAGATGTCAAACTAACAGGCCTGTAGTTGCCTGGATCCCCTTTTTCCCCCTTTTTAAAGATAGGAACTATGTTAGCAATTCTCCAGTCATACAGTACAACTCCTGAGTTTATAGATTCATTAAAAATTCCTGCTAATGGGCTTGCAATTTCATGTGCCAGTTCCTTTAATATTCTTGGATGAAGATTATCTGGGCACCCCAATTTAGTCCCATTAAGCTGTTTGAGTTTGGCTTCTACCTCAGATGTGGTAATATCTTCCTCCCATTTGTCATCCTACCATTATTCCTAAACTCCTCATTAACCTCATTAAAGACTGATGCAAAGTATTTGTTTAGATACTGGGCAATGCCTAGATTATCCTTAACCTCCATTCCATCCTCAGTGTTTAGCAGTCCTACTTCTTTCTTTGTTTTCTTCTTATTTATATGGCTATAGAACCTTTTACTATTGATTTTAATTCCCTTTGCGAGGTCCAACTCTACATGACTTTTGGCCTTTCTCACTTTATCCCTACATGTTCTGACCTCAGTAAGGTAGTTTTCCTTGCTGATCACTCCCATCTTCTACCCCTTGTAGGCTTTCTGTGTTTTCTTAATCGTCTCTCTGCCACAAGTTCTTCAGTCCAATCCACTTCCCTAACTGATTTCCGTAATTTTTTTAGGTTAGCCCTTTTGAAACCAGGAACCCTAGTCACAGATCTATTTTTGTTTATCCTTCCATTTAGTTTAGAATAAGGCATGATATTATCATAAGGTTTGTTGTACAAATGACATCCTATGCTGCTAAAGACACAATGGAGAATCCAACTGGAGCTCAAGTCTGTGTCGTCCAACTGAGGAGAAGGATCAGGGTGGGAGGTAGGCTTACTTTTTTCCCATTATGGTGGTTTAATTAGGAGTCAATTGCAATAGAGACAACGTTTCCATGTTTATTCCATGTTTATTTCTATGAAATAAAAAAAGTCATTTTAATTCAAAATTAATATTTGGTCCAAAACTGACTCCAGGTTCAACATAATCTGCCACACTTGAAATAATGCTATTTGCATCCCCATTATGTAGGCACTGCAAAGTAATACTGTTCACTACAATCCCATGAGCCAAATGCAAACTAATAGACCCTAGCAGTGACCTCTGGACACATCAACAGGAAGATCTTTATTGCTGTTATCTGGACCAAGCCCTGCTGTGACTGTTACCGAGGATTCCCTTACTTGGTAACTTTACTCTCTGTGAGGCGGTATCAGGAAATAAACCAAGGGAGATGCAGCACCTCACTCTGCTATATGACTGGCATAAATCATATAAAATCAAATACTGTACTTAAAGTCTTCACTTTATTAGTCGAAAGCAGTCTCACCGGAATGCCTTTATTCAAAGTCTCTGCTTTATTTAGTCTCAAACTTGTACAAACACAGTAGATTATACAGCATACCCAGACAATAGTTACCCATGGTCTGCAGGGGTCTCAAGTTCTCAAACAACAAGATTCCAGAGGCCAGCTATTCTCCTGTGACTGGAGACTCCAAGAAATGTCCATAAGATCAAATCTAAATTCCTCAGTCCTGTCTACCCCATTTATGCTATTAACTGCTACAGTTACTCCAGATGTGGCCGAATAGTGGGAAATAATCATTTCCCTGGTCTGCTGGCAATGATCCTACTAATGCAGCCCAATATGCTGTTAGCTTTCTTGGCGACAAGGGCACACTTGACTCACATCCAGCTTCTCATCCACTGTAATCACCAGGTCCTTTTCTGCAGAACTACTGCTTAGCCAGTTGGTCCCCAGACTGTAGCGGTGAATGAGATTCTTCCGTCCTAAGAGCAGGATTCTGCACTTGTCCTTCTTGAACCCCATCAGCTTTCTGAGGTCAGACTAGATGATCATAATGGTCCCTTCTGACCCTCCTGACCTTAAAGTCTATGAGTCTTTTGTCCCAATCCTCCAATATGTCTAGATCTCTCTGGAGCCTATCTCTACTCTCCAGCATATCTACCTCTCCCCCCAGTTTAGTGTCATCTGTGAACTAGCTGAGGGTGCAGTCTATCCCATCATCCAGATCTTTAATAAAGATGTTGAAAAAAACCCGTCCCAGGACCAGTCCCTGGGGCACTCTGCATGATACTGGCTGCCAACTATACATTGAGCCATTGATCACTACTGGTTGAGCCTGACAATCTAGCCAGATTTCTATCCACCTTATAGTTCATTCATCCAATCCACATTTTTTTAACTTGCTGGCAAGATCACTGTAGGAGACCATATCAAAACCAGTGCTAAAGTCAAGATTTATCACATCCACCAGTTTCCCCACATCCACAGAACCTTATCTCATCACAGAAGGGAATCAGGGAAGTCTTACTGTCCATCATACCTGACCCAGTTGGACAACAGTTATGGGGGCATGTTGTCTCATTCAAGGGGATGGGACTGCTCTCATAAGAAAGGATTATTGATCTGCTTTGGGATAGCAGGATCAGGACCTTGCTATGTACATCAGAACCTTTCAGTAATGCAATTAAGTCATCCCACAGTGAGGAAAGAACTCCTTTGAGCTAAGCAGGCTGATTTCATCATGACAGGTGTTTCTGCCAATTCTGTGTCGTGAAAACAGCAGGAACTCCCCAGAGTCAGCCAATAGAAAACCCACTCAGAAGTGGCATCAGGGGACACACAGCCTTCTCCAGCAAAGAATACAAATATGGAAGAGAAGGAAGGAATTGGTTCATACTGCATCAAGCAGATATTAGGAAAAGTCTTCTAACTCTACGGATAGTTAAGCACTGGAACTGACTAGCAAGAGACGGTGTGGAATCTTCACCTTCGCAGGTTTTGAAGAGCAGGTTAGACAAACCCTCTCAGGGATGACCTCTTGTGCTCCCTTCCAGCCCTACATTTCTATGATTCTATGAGGAGGCAACCACACCCTATCAACAGAGGGACGAGGGCATGGCCCAAACGAGAGAGAACATAATCCTGGTCACCCTACCCAGAGAGATCCAAGCTAAACTGGAGGCTGAATATCATGCGGTTGAAGGTGAGTGTTATGCCTTGTACTGCTGCTGCCACACGCTCAGACAAAACCTGCCCATCAAAGGCCTGTGCAGTCAGTTGATTCAGTCTTGCCTTCCCCCCAATATGTCCATCAGTGATAATATCAACATGTAATCAATGGGGAGACTGAAGCAGAGAGAGGGCAAATGTCAGGCTATTTCTCACCATCATTGGCAGAACCTAGAACAGAATGATAGAATCTAGAGTCAAGAAAGGAAAACTCTGTCCCTTCCAATCCATCTCTTTGCTAGGACCATCCCCAAGAGTACATTTATTAGTGTCTGCTCCACTTTACTTTTAAATAGCCCAGTAAGAGGATCAGGGCTTTCCAGACTGGACCAGTCCCAGGTCTGTTCAGCCGAGTCTCCTCTCTGACAGTTTCAGCCCCAGAGGCTGCAGAGAAATGTGTAAGAACTTTGCAGCAACACTTGTGGAATGATCTGCCTCCCCCCTTCCACCAATCAGGTTTCATCCTGATCTTTAATAGTTAGAGATGGAGGTACACCCTTAACTCTAAGGTGTAAGATCCCTTCCAGAACTGTTGTTAAACTCCAGAGTGAATAATAAACGCTTACTCATGGCAGATAAAGCTCTAATTTCTTATCCTTCTTTCAGTGACATAGAGAAAAATTAATTACCATCCTCTTTATAATAACCCTTCACATATTTGAAGACTGTTATCAGCTATCCTGTAGCCTTTTTTCAAGAAAACATTCCTATTTTTCATATAAAAGTTAAGCTCTTTTTTGAAACATATTAAGTTCTTGTCCCCAAAATTTCTTGTGGCAATGAGTTCCACTGTCTAATTATTGGCTTCCAAGCAAGGCAGTTTCACAGCCTGAAGCTTCTCACTGTCAGGATATACTACCTAATGTTAACCCTAAATTTTCCCTTTCTTTATTTTTTCCCTTTATTCTATCTTTGTTTTGTTAATCATGACAACTAGTTTCTATTTACATATTTCAAATAGTCATTAGAATTAGTTGAAAAGTGGAAATTCAATTTAATGAAAAATGTTTACATTTGTAATTTTTTTCCATTTATCAAGAAGCAGTTTACATTTTTTCAAACTTTTGCTTACTTAAAAAAATGAATACATGACATTAATTTTGTTTGCATTTTGTTTCTCTCTTTTTTTTCCTGTTTACTAATGGGTGCAGTAAAATGAACAGTGACATTTCTCCATGATCTTCCTCTGAGCTTATTCTTTTTTTTCTTTTTGCCATACAGAATATTTAAAAAGAAATCCTCATTTTTTTTTGAAAAATTACCACATGGCAAGGGGAAAGACATTCATTTTTCCTTTTACTTCTCAGTAACTTTTTCAAAGTTGTGGAAATTCAGAAAGGGGAATGTGAGTGGGGGATAAAAAGGAATTGTGGTCAAAAATAA
This sequence comes from Gopherus evgoodei, assembly GCF_007399415.2. Lineage (NCBI taxonomy): Eukaryota > Metazoa > Chordata > Testudines > Testudinidae > Gopherus > Gopherus evgoodei. The sequence continues at coordinate 10,257,592 of NC_044342.1, read as the reverse complement.
AATTCCTCAGACATGAAGGATGGCATATTTTCTGAATCATGTTAGTTTAGATCTCTTGTAAATGTACAGATTTACTAGCATAGACGTCAATAGAAATTTTTATCATTCAATTATCACAATGTCTCTGTGCAGTTTGAATCAACAATATCCCTTGGTAGAGAAATCCAAAAGTTGTGATGGACTGATCATAAAGCAGCATAAAAACTGATCCACGTGATACAGTATAAATGAAATCAAATGACTACCTAAAAAGGCATAGGGCACAACCACATTCATGGAACCTTGGTTTCTGTTGGGGACAAGGGAAACTTCTGAAGTTTAAACCAAGCCAATTCTCAGCCAACTAAATTGTGGGGTGTTTTATCAGCCCAAACGAGGCTTGCTGAATTCAGGGAATCCAGTCAGGGTTGCCAGAGGATTCAGGGGGCCTGGAGCAAAGCAATTTTGGGGGCTCCTTCCATAAAAAAAAGGTGCAATACTGTAGTAACGTATTTAGAAATGTAAAAAATAACCAGTGAAATACATGCAAAAATTAATTTTTAATAATTTGAAAATACACAAAATACATTATTTAAAAACATTAAATGCTTTAATATATTTGCAATTACATAATGGGCTGTTGCTGGGTGATGGTGATGGTTGGTGCCAATGGGCTGTCGCTGCCTGGGGGTGGCACTGCTGTTGCCCAGGGCTGGGTGGGGAGCTGGGCTCTGGGTCAGGGGGTGCCTGGCTCAGAGGGGCTGTGCTCAGACCTGGGGGTCAGGAGGTGATGGGGTCAGGAGGTGCCTGGCTCAAAGGGGCTGTGCTCAGAGCTGGGGGTCAGGGCTGTGAGGGGATGGGGTAGCGGGGGGTGTCCGGCTCAGAGGGGCTTCCCATGCTCCGACGTCTCCTGGAGCCTTAGCGCACCACGTCCAGGAGCGGCCCTGGACAGCCCTGGGATCTGAGCTCCTCCTACTCAGAGCTGCGTGTTATGGGAGTGAGGCTCGGGCAGGACCTGAGCTCGCAGCCCTGCCCCCTTACCACGCGTCTCTGAGCGGGAGGAGCTCAGGTCCTGCCACTGCAGTGCTGTCCAGGGCTGCTCCAGGATGCAGCGCGCTGAGGCGCTGGGAGATTGGGGAAGGTGGAGGTGGAAGCTGGGGGGGGTGCCTCCCACATTCTCGTGGGGGCCTCTGTGGGGCTTGAGGCCTGGGGCAAATTGCTCCACTTCCCCCCCTGCCGGGCAGCCCTGAATCCAGTGCCTACAACTTCATTTGCCAGGCTCCACCTGGTGAACTTGTTTACTCACTGCAAACCACTAGTGTCAGTTCTTTGGAGCAGAATAAATGAAGCAAGGCTTAATGTGTTGTCCGTCAGATAAATTAGGGTCTTTACACAAATCTGAGCTTGCTTCAGCAGCTCGTTTGTGTGTCAGTTTTTCCCACTCAGTCTCCAATACTCTTAACCTCCATTGTATGTGTGTATGTCTGCCTGTGTGCTGAGCTCAGTATTTAGGTTGGTGGCCTGAAGGAGAGGGAGCTTTTGAACATTAATGCATTTAAATTACTAATGTGATATTGATGTTTAATAAATGTTCTCGTTCTATTTGCAGGGTTTGGTTCATTTCCCTCATGGCAAACATGAAGCAGGGAAATCAAACCTCCTTCACAGAGTTCATCCTCCTGGGATTTGGGTCTATCCCCAAACTGCAGGCCCTTCCCTTCCTGTTGCTCCTTGGGATTTACATTGTGACTATAGCTGGGAACATCCTCGTAATTGCTCTAGTTGTGGCTGATCAACACCTTCAGACCCCCATGTACTTCTTCTTGGAGAACTTGTCCTGCTTGGAGACCTGCTACACCTTAACCATCCTGCCAAGGATGCTCGCCGGTCTCCTTACTGAGGACAAAACCATTACCATTGGTGGCTGCATCACACAATGTTACTTTGTTGGTTTCTTTGCAGCCACTGAGAGTTATCTCCTAGCAGTGATGTCTTATGACCGATATCTAGCAATATGCAAACCACTGAATTATGCAGCCCTTATGAATGGCAGTTTCTGCCTCCAGCTAGCAGCTGGGTCTTAGGTAAGTGGGTTATTGGCTAGTTGCATAGTAACAGGTATGTTATTACAATTAACTTTCTGCGGTCCCAATGAAATTGATCATTTCTTCTGTGAAGTTACACAAATAATAAATCACTGCTGCATTGATATTTACCATTTGGAACTTGTACTTACCATTATGTCTCCTTTATTCACATTGCCCCCATTTGCTTTAACTGTGATGTCCTATATTTGTATCATCTCCACCATCCTGCGAATACCTTCCAACACTGGAAGGCAGAAGGCCTTTTCCACCTGCTCCTCTCACCTGATCGTGGTGACAATTTTCTATGGGACTCCGATCATTGTGTATCTGCTACCAAAAAACAATACACTCAGAGACCTCAACAAAGTGTTCTCTGCCTGCTACACATTTCTGACTCCTCTGGCCAATCCCTTCATATACAGCCTGAGAAACACAGAGGTGAAAGAGGCACAGAGAAAAATGTGTAGATTTTAGAAGACTACAGAATTGCTAGTGTAGTTTTTGCAAGACAAAACAATAATGAGTGCAGCTGATTTACAGTTTAATGCTTAAATCTTGTGTAGCCCATTATTTCATGCCAGGTGTTTGGAACTGTGAGTTTATAACATATGAAGGGTGTGCAAAGATTTATCTGTAAGATCAATTAGAATGAGGATCTTTGTGTTTGGAATAAAACTGTGCTGTATTTTCCTTGCTGAAGGTGGGTAGATACTATTTTAATGAATTCCATAGACTAAAACAAAGTCTGCATGTAAAATAGTGACTTAAAGCTGGATCTACAAAGCGACTTAGACATTTCAATGCCTTGCTTCTAGCGCCATTCTAGCCAATGGAACCCACATCCAGACTTGGGCAGTCAGGGGGATCATCTACATTGAAATAAAAGACCCAAGGCAAAGCTGTGGCTAGCCCAAGTTATCTGTCTTGAACTTGGGGGGATTTAGGCCACAGGGGTAAAAATGGCAGGGTAGACATTTGGGTGAAGCCCAGACTCTGTAACCCTGCAGTGAGGGTGCATCTCAGAGCCCAGGCTGCAGCCCAAGCCCAGACCTCTACATGGCTATATTGAGCCCCTTAGCCTGAGCCCTGCTGGCACTAGTCTATTGCCTCAGGCTCTGAGACTCGGTGTTGTCAAGGCTAAATCCTCATGCTGCCTCTGCGTGCAGACAAGGATTCTAAAAATGAACACTTGCCACTCCAGGTTTGTAATAAACTCCCAAGGTTACAAGTTTTCTCTGATCTTGGCTTGGTAAATGCTGCCACCACCCAATGCAAAAAAAACAAAAAAAAACAAAAAAAAACAACCTTAGAACCCAGGAAGGAGCACTTGGGAATTCCTCCCTATGGGTACTCTCAAGCCCTTTTACCACCCCTCCAAGGAAGAGCTGATAAAGAAAACAAAGGAAATTAGCTGTAGCTTCCAGCTAATCAGACAACATGCACAAACCTCTTCGAACACCAAAAATCCAATCCTGTTCTTAAAAAAGGTAAATTTTATTAAAAACAAAAAGAGAAAAAATACTTAGGGTTTTTGTTAGATTTAAAAAAAATTACAAAAATTAAGCACCCCAAATAGCTTTCTTGGGGGTTCAGCTAAAAGATTACAAGGAAACAAAAGCATCAGGGGTTAGCACAGAGGAGATGCAAAAGCCAAAATAAAATATAAACCTGATAGCGTCTAACTCAACATTCCCAATCCAAATTATTTCTTCTAAGTTTGGAAAATACTTTTTCATACATAGTTCAAACCTTACACAGCATTTCTGCTTATAGCATTTCTATTCAGTGCCGGTGCAGCCCAGAGAACCATAGACACAGGGAAAGTTACTTTCCCAATTTTAAAAAGTTCTGCCTTCCCATTGGCTTTTTTGGTCAGGTGCAGACTTCCTTTTCTTTACCTCTGATAATAATTACATGAAGAACTAAATGGTACTTTTTACATTTCAAGGACTACAATGACTTAGAATGCAGGAGTACTTATGGCACCTTAGAGACTAACACATTTATTTGAGCATAAGATTTTGTGGGCTACAGCCCATTTCATCAGATGCATAGAATGGAACATATAGTAAGACTATATATATACAGACAGAACATGAAAAGGTGGGAGTAGCCATACCACCTCTAAAGGCTAATTAATTAAGATGAGTTATAATCAGTTATAATAACCATCATAGGACCTAATCACATCAGCCACACCATCAGGGGTTCGTTCACCTGCACATCTACCAACGTGATATATGCTTACGGGTACATTAACACATGTATGCCTGTGACAATGGACATGACTTGGTGAATGGTGGGACTTTCTGTTTCTCCCTAAGCTGGACAAAAAACATTCCTTTAGAGGCTCCTTTTTATACCTCAAGGTGGGTGGCGGGTGGTGGTGGATATTCTCTCCTCAGGGCGACTGAGTCATCTATCTGCTGAGAGGTCTTCTGCTTGCCAGGAGCTAGAATTCATGATGTGAGGGAGAGACTACCAAGACCCAACAAGCCCTCAGATTGCTACCCCTTCCTGCCATGTGGGCACCAATGATAATGCCAAGAGTGACCTTGAGCAGATCACTGCAGACTACATGACTCTAGGAAGAAGGATAAAGGAGCTTGAGGCGCAAGTGGTGTTCTCGTCCATCCTCCCTTTGCAGGGAAAAGGCCTGGGTAGAGACCGTCGAAATGTGGAAGTTAATGATGGCTATGCAGGTGGTGTTGAAGAGGCAGCTTTGGATTCTTCGACCATGGGATGGTGTTCCAAGAAGGAGGAGTGCTAGGCAGAGATGGGCTCGACCTAATGAAGAAACGTAAGAACATCTTCGCAAGCAGACTGGCTAACCTAGTGTGGAGGGCTTTAAACTAGGTTCACTAGGGGAAGGAGACCAAAGCCCTGAGGTAAGTGGGGAAATGGGATACTGGGAGGAAGCACAAGCAGGAGAGTGCAAGAGGGGAGGACTCCTGTCTCAGACTGAGAAAGCAGGACAATCAGCGAGTTATCTTAAGTGCCTATACACAAATGCAAGAAGCCTGGGAAACAAGCAGGGAGAACTGGAAGTCCTGGCTCAGTCAAGGAACTATGACATGATTGGAATAACAGAGACTTGGTGGGATAACTCACATGACTGGAGTACTGTCATGGATGGATGTAAACTGTTCAGGAAGGACAGGCAGGGCAGAAAAGGTGGGGGAGTTGCATTGTATGTAAGAGAGCAGTATGACTGCTCAGAGTTCCAGTATGAAACTGCAGAAAAACCTGAGAGTCTGTGGATTAAGTTTAGAAGTGTGAGTAACAAGGGTGATGTCATGGTGGGAATCTGCTATAGACCACCAGAGCAGGGGAATGAGGTGGACAAGGCTTTCTTCTGGCAACTAGCAGAAGTTAATAGATCGCAGGCCCTGGTTCTCATGGAAGACTTTCATCACCCTGATACCTGCTAAGAGAGCAATACAGTGGTGCACGGATAATCCAGGAAGTTTTTGGAAAGTGTAGGGGACAATTTCCAAGCGCAAGTGCTGGAGGAACCAACTAGGGGCAGAGCTCTTCTTGACCTGCTGCTCACAAACTGGGAAGAATTAATAGGGGAAGCAAAAGTGGATGGGAACCTGGAAGGCAGTGACCATGAGATGGTTGAGTTCAGGATTCTGACACAAGGAAGAAAGGAGAGCTGCAGAATACAGACCCTGAATTTCAGAAAAGCAGACTTTGACTCCCTCAAGGAACTGATGGCCAGGATCTCCTGGGAGAATAACATGAGGGGGAAAGGAGTCCAGGAGAGCTGGCTGTATTTTAAAAAATCCTTATTGAGGTTGCAGGAACAAACCATCCTGATGTATAGAAAGAATAGTAAATAAGGCAGGCGATCAGCTTGGCTTAACAGTGAAATCCTTGCTAATCTTAAATGCAAAAAAGAAGCTTATAAGAAGTGGAAGATTGGACAAATGACCAGGGAGGAGTATAAAAATATTCAGGCATACAGGAGTGAAATCAGGAAGGTCAAATCACACTTGGAGTTGCAGCTAGCAAGAGATGTTAACAGTAACAATTAGGGTTTCTTCAGGTATGTTAGCAACAAGAAGAAAGTCAAGGAAAGTGTGAGCCCCTTACTGAATGAGGGAGGCAACCTAGTGAGAGAGCATGTGGAAAAAGCTAATGTACTCAATGATTTTTTTTGCCTCTGTCGTCACAAACAAGGTCAGCACCCAGACTGCTGCACTTGGAAGCACAATATGGGGAGAAGGTGACCAGCCCTCTGTGGAGAAAGAATTGGATTGGGACTATTTAGAAAAAGTGGATGAGCAGATGTACTGCATCCAAGGGTGCTAAAGGAGTTAGCGGACGTGACTGCAGAGCCATTGACCATTATCTCTGAAAACTCATAGTGATTGGGGGAGGTCCCGGATGACTGGAAAAAGGCTAATGTAGTGCCCATCTTTAAAAAAAGGGAAGAAGGAGGATCTGGGGAACTACAGGCCAGTCAGCTTCATCTCAGTCCCTGGAAAAATCATGGAGCAGGTCCTCAAGGAATCAATTCTGAAGTACTTGGAGGAGAGAAAAGTGATCAGGAACAGTCAGCATGGATTCACCAAGGGCAAGTCATGCCTGACTAACTTAATTGCCTTCTATGAGGAGATAACTGGGTCTGTGGATGAGGGGAAAGCAGTGGATGTGATATATCTTGACTTTAGCAAAGCTTTTGATACGGTCTCCCACAGTATTCTTGCCAGCAAGTTAAAGAAGTATGGGCTGGATGAATGGACTATAAGTTGGATAGAAAGCTGGCTAGATTGTCGGGCTCAACGAGTACTGATCAACGGTTCCATGTCTAGTTGGCAGCCAGTTTCAAGCGGAGCACCCCAAGGGTCGGTCCTTGGGCAGGTTTTGTTCAATATCTTCATTAATGATCTGGAGGATGGCGTGGACTGCACTCTCAGCAAGTTTGCAGATGACACTAAACTGGCAGGAGTGACAGGTATGCTGGAGGGTGGGAATAGGATACAGAGGGACCTAAACAAATTTGAGGATTGGGCCAAAAGAAACCTGATGAGGTTTAACAAGGACAAGTGCAGAGTCCTGCACTTAGGATGGAAGAATCCCATTCACTGTTACAGACTAGGGACCGAATGGTTAGGAAGCAGTTCTACAGAAAAGGACCTAGGGGTTATAGTGGATGAGAAGCTGGATATGAGTCAACAGTGTGCCCTGGTTGCCAAGAAGGCTAACGGTATTTTGGGCTTTATAAGTAGGGGCATTGCCAGCAAATCGAGGGATGTGATCATTCCCCTCTATTCGACATTGGTGAGGCCTCATCTGGAGTACTGTGTCCAGTTTTGAGCCCCACATTAGAAGAATGATGTGGAAAAATTGGAAAGAGTCCAGTGGAGGGCAACAAAAATGATTAGAGGTCTGGAGCACATGACTTATGAGGAGAAGCTGAGGGAATCAGGATTGTTTAGTCTGTAGAAGAGAAGAATGAGGGGGGATTTGATAGCTGCTTTCAACTACCTGAAAGGGGTTTCCAAAGAGGATGGATGTAGACTGTTTTCAGTGGTAGGAGATGACAGAACAAGGAGTAATGGTCTCAAGTTGCAGTGGGGGAGGTTTAGGTTGGATATTAGGGAAAAAAATTCACTAGGAGGGTGGTGAAGCACTGGAATGGGTTACCTATGGAGGTGGTGGAACCTTCTTCCTTGGAGGTTTTTAAGGTCAGATTTGACAAAGCCCTGGCTGCTATGATTTAGTTGGGGATTGGTCCTGCTTTGAGCAGGGGGTTGTACAAGATGACCTCCTGAGGTCCCTTCTAACCCTGATATTTTATGATTCTATGAACAGCAATGGCAGTAGGTACCTAACCCCCTTGGGATCCTTTGAAAATCCCAGCCTAATAATAATAATTAGAAGAAAAAGAAATCCTCAAGGGATTTGAATAAGGATCTGTTATCTCTGTGGTGACTGCCCTGACCAGTGTTGGGGTCTCTCTCAGAGCATCCCATTGAGGCAGGTCCATTTTGTATTAAATAAATAATTCAATATGCATCGGGCTATAGAAAGAATGAAACCCACTCTACATTCCACTGCTTAGGGCACTCACCTGAGGGGCTCTACCCTAGCTGCCTAGTAATGTCAGTGTGGGAATTCAGGTGCTGTGCTTGACCTATTAGGCATTGAAAGAGCCATCCCCTGTTGTCCAGTCCCAGCACTTGACAGACAGAGGTTTAGAGACACCTGGACCATGCGGTTGTATCCCTGCCCAACTGGGCTAAGAGCCATTGATGGCCCTATCCTCCATGAATGTTGTGATGGGATCCCCTAGGTGCAACTTGGAGACTGCTGTGCCTCCTTAACTCCTTAATCTGGTTTGTGTCTCACAATGCCTTCCTGGTAACAAGCAGCAAAACGCTCCAGGGGCGTCTAACACTCCATACTGCCGCACGAGGAACCCCACACCCAGCTAGATTATGTGAATGCTTTCAGAGTCTCTCAGGAATCATACACAGAAAGGCACCAACCAAATTCCCCCAGCTCCCAGCCTTGTACCACAGGAATATATTGTCTGGCACAGCTCAAGACCCTTTCTTGAGCAGTACAAGTTTATAAATTGGTTCACCACTTCATCAGTGGAAAGTAGGCATACATAAGAGTTTGTGACCTGAGCAGATTTACCACTTCAGGCAAACTCGCTGATGAACAGTAAAACAAGTTTATTGATTACAAAAGATAGAGTTGAGTGATTATAAGTGATAGGCAAAAAGTCAGAGTGGTTACTGAAAGAATATATAATATGAGCACACAGTCTAAATTCTCAACCATATTAGACTGGACAACATCTATATTAAACAGTTTTTCTCATCCCACTGGATACTGCAGATTGGTCACTGTCTTTTATATGCAGGCTTTTCCCTCCTAACTTCGGGACCTGTCTCTTCAGCTCCAGCATTCTCGTTGCCTTCAGTGTAGATGGGAGAAAAGAGAAAGGATGAAGTGTGAGGCCACTGTGTTCTGTTTTATACCCTTAGTCCATGTGCTTAGAGAACATAAGTCCAGACATGTCTGGTGGGCATTGCAGAGCCATCAGGCAAGATTGAGCAATTCCCCTGGTCTGGCCTTGTCCAGGTGAATCATTAAATTGTAATGCCTTTGCTGGACAATGGCAGTTGATGGTTGTTGGACACCCGCCTGGGTGTTGGTTATCTCTCTTATTTTCTTCTCTGGGTATCTAATATCTGGGTGCATTTCCCAACTCGCAACATATTTTAATGACAACTATGATAGCCCCAGGCCAGTTGGGAACAGCAGAGTAGTAAAGGGGAGATATACTGGCCACTGGAGAAGCAAGCATCTGTTCCCTGAGTGACCAGAGCAGGGGCTGTTCCAGGCTAATGAGAATACCTGACTCCAATTAACCTGCTAAGAGTCAGGTGAGACAGTTAAGCACCTCACTCTGAAGCCTCTCTGATGCTATAAAAGGGCTCACTCCAGTCAGGCAAGACGGAGCCACAGGAGAGGAAGTGCATGTGAGGAACTGGCAGCAAGAGGCATGCAGGACGCTGAGAATGAGTAGGCATACTGGAGGACTGAGGAGTACAAGCATTATCAGACATCAGGAGGAAGGTCTGGTGGTGAGGACAAAGAAGGTGGTGGGAGGAGGCCATGGGGAAGTAGCCCAGGAAGTTGTAGCTGTCACTCAACTGTACCAGGAGGCACTCTAGATAGCTGCGGTCCACAGGGCCCTGGGCTGGAACCTGGAGTAGAGGTCTGGCCCGGGTCCCCCCCGAACTTCCCAACTCCTGATCAAACATAGGAGGAATTGACCTGGACTGTGGCTTCTACCAGAGGGGAAGGTCTCTGGGCTGCTTACCGACTTACAGGGTGAATCTGTGAGGTGAGCAAATCCGCCAATAAGCTCAGGACCCACCACGGTAGAGGAGGAACTTTGTCACACAGCCATAAAACATAGTCTCGTAACTTCATATGCACTAATGGTATACGTATGTAGATAGAACAATGGATTTCAGTAGATCAGAGCCTTTCCCACGATACCTTTCATGGCATGTGTGATGGATTGGATCACAGAAACTCACTTGGGAATTGCCAAGTGATGTGCCAAGACTACTTCTTCCACTGGCTTCCCCTGCCAGCTCGGGACCCCAGCATCCCTTCTTGCTGAGCCAGACACACCCGAGTGCTCCAGCACAGATCCATGGTCTGAATTCTTACTCCAAACAGCTGCAGGCTTAACTGAAAGCAGCTTACAGAAGTGTTCTTGTCTTTAACACTCAGATGCCCAATTCCCAATGAGGTCTAAAACCCAAATAAACTCATAAATTGTTCGCCCTCTATAACACTGATAGAGAGGCAGGCGCAGCTGTTTCCCCCACCTCAGGTATTAATGCATATTCCAGGTTAATTAATAAGTAAAAAATGATTTTATCAAATACAGAAAGTAGAATTCAAGTGGTTCCAAGTAGTAGCAGACAGAACAAAGTGAATTACCAAGAAAAATAATATAAAACATGCATGTCTAACCTAATACAGTAAGAAAACTGATTACAGATAAAATCTCACCACCAGAGATGTTCCAATAAGCTTCTTTCACAGACTGGACTCCTTCCTAGTCTGGGTCCAGCAATCACTCATACTCCCATAGTTACTGTCCTTTGTTCCAGTTTCTTTCAGGCATCCTTTGCTGGTGGAGAGGCCATCTCCTGAGTCAGCTGACGACAAAACGGAGGGATTTCCAGGGCCTTTTATATTCTTTCTCTTGTGGGCAGAAACCTGTTCATTCTCTGTGCAAATCATAGCAACATTATGGAGTTTATAGTCACCTGGGCAAACCACATATCCATGAATGATTCAGCCTTCTGCAGGCAGACGCCATTGTTTATATATTAGTTTGAACGTTCCCAGGAAAGCTTAGATGTGGATTGTCATCTCCCAAAGTCCATTTTCAGTTGTTTCTTGACTGGACACCTACTGAGCATGGTCCTTTCTCAAGAAGCTGACCAAAAGCTTTCCTCAGGCTATTTAGAATCAAACTCACTGACATACAAGTACATAGCCAATATTCATAACTTTGAATACAGAAATGATACATACAGACAAACAGCATAATCATAACCAGCAAACGACAACCTTTCCATAGACACCCCACTTCACCTCCTCTCTACAAGACCTAGTGCAACCATAGGTCCCTGGTTGCAACAATGATCTATATGGTCACAGTTCATGTCAATAATGTCACACTCAGTAATTAGGGGAAAGTACAGCACCCGTGTTGCTGAGTTCTGGTCCCAGCTCTTGGAGAGTAGTGGGGTCTACTGGGATAGAGAAGTGTGAAAGCACTCAGAATCCTGGGAAACTTTTATTCTGTTTTTTTATTGTGAGTGATTGGTCATGACTAGAACAGCCAACTGGGATTTGGGACTCCTCCTAGGTTGTGTTCCCAACTCTATAGCTGGGTCATTGTGTAACCATGAGTGAGCCCTTTCACCTTTGAGGTAGATGCTACTTCCATGTACAACAATGTAAATGCAGAGTACTTCCACTGCTTTCAATGAAATTACTTCACATTTACATTTACTTGACAGACGATTCTAGCTTTAGAGAAGTTGAGGTTATTGCCTTTAGTGGGTGTTTAACTGTAAGCTGCTTTGTTTTTATAATTGTCTCATATGTTCAATTCTTCAAAAACTGTACTAAGAATCCCCTCGGAGCAAGGATGTCATAAAGCCTTCTTCACCTGCATCCCTCATCTCACTGTGGCCTCTTTGTTTATTTTCACTTGCCTTTTTGCCTACCTGAAACCCATATGCAAGGTCTTGGGAAAAAAATTGAAGGAGAAAGTAGTTAAGGACATTCAGGTCAATGGTAATTGGGACAAAATACAACATGGCTTTACAAAAGGTAGATTGTGCCAAACCAACCCGATCTCTTTCTTTGAGAAGGTAACAGATTTTTTAGACAAAGGAAATGTAGTAGATCTAATTTGCCTTGATTTCAGTAAGGCATTTGATACAATTCCACATGGGGAATTATTAGCTAATTGTAAAAGATGGGGATCAATATGAAAACTGAAAGGTGGATAAGGAACTGGTTAAAGGGGAAACTACAATGTGTCATGCTGAAAGGTGAACTCTTAGGCTGGAAGGAGGTTACTAGTGGAATTCCCCAGGGATAAGTTTTGGGAGCAATCTTATTTAATCTTTTTGTTACTGACCTTGGCACAAAAAGTGAGAATGTGCTAATAAACTTTGCAGATGACACAAAGCTGGGAGGTATTGCCATTCAGAGAAGGACCATATATCATACAGGAAGATCTGGATGACCTTGTAAACTGGAATAGTAGTAATAGGATGAAATTTAATAGTGAAAAGTGGATCTCAATGTCCTTAACTACTTTCTCCTTCAAACATTGTTCCAAGATCTTGCACACTACAGATGTCAAACTAATAGGCCAGTAGTTGCCCGGATCCCCTTTTTCCCCCTTTCTTAAATATAGGAACTATGTTAGCAATTCTCTAGTCATACAGCACAACTCCTGAGTTTATAGATTCTTTAAAAATTCTTGCTAATGGGCTTGCAATTTCATGTGCCAGTCCCTTTAATATTCTTGGATGAAGATTATCTGGTCCCCCTGATTTAGTCCCATTAAGCTGTTTGAATTTGGCTTCTACCTCAGATGTGGTAATATCTTCCTCCCATTTGTCATCCTACCATTATTCAGGATTAGTCATCCTGCTTGGTCTACAAGTCCTGCCTATCAATTTTTTCCCCTTTCTTGGGATCCAGGCTTCTGATAGTTTCTGCAACCTTGACTTGAAGTAATTCCAGGCCTCCTCTACCTTTAGATCTACAAGTTCTTCAGTCCAATCCACTTTCCTAACTAATTTTCTTCATTCTTTAAAGTTAGCCCTTTTGAAATAAAAAACCCTAGTCCCAGATCTATTTTTGTTTATCCTTCCATCTAGTTTGAACTGAATTAGCTCATGATCACTCGAACCAAGGTTGTTCCCTACAACTATTTCTTCTATGAGGTCCTCACTACCCACCAAAACCAAATCTAAAATGACATCCCCTCTTGTTGGTTCTTCAACTACTTGGTGAAGGAATCCATCAGCTATCGCATCCAGGAAAATCTGAGCCCTATTATTATTACTAGCACTTGTCCTCCAGTCTATATCTGGGAAGTTAAAGTCTCCCATAATCACACAATTCCCATTAGTATTTACTTCATTAAAAACATTAAAGAGCTCTCTATCCATATCCAATTCGGATCCCAGCGGTCTGTAGCAAACCCCAAGCACTGTTCCAGGGGAGGCTCCAGTAGTTTTCTTTCCCAATGTGATTTTTGCCCAGACAGACTCTGTCTTATCCATTCCACCACTTCTTATTTCTTTACATTCTACCTCTTCATTGATATATAATGCTATACCACCACCTTTCCCTTTATTTCTATCTTTCCTAAAGAGCACATAGCCTTCAATACCTGTACTGCAGTCATGACTACTATTCCACCATGTTTCTGTTATCCCTATAATATCTGGTTTCACTTCCTGCACCAGTAGCTCTAGTTCCTCCATTTTATGACCTAGGCTCCTCGCATTAGTGTACAAACATCTTAATTTTTGCTGTTTGGCTTCTCTCACATTCTTTACCAGATTAGGCACAGACATTCTACCACCAGTATCACCTATTAGACTGGTATCTACACTACCCTTCCTCCTTATGTCCATTCTCATATCCACGGCTGTATCCTTTGTTACTTTGTTTTCTTCCCTCTCAATGTTAAATTCCGGCATGGAGATCACCTGGACATCTCCCAACCATCTCCCCCAAATTCCTAGTTTAAAGCTCTCTTAATCAGTTGTGCCAGCCTCCATCCTAGAAGCCCATTTCCCTCCTTACTCAGGTGAAGTCCATCCCAAGAGAACAGTCCTCTGTCCATGAATACTTCCCAGTGGCCCTACATCCCAAAGCCCTCCTTATAGCGCCACTGCTTGAGCGCCATAATCTTGTCACACCTTTGTTGCCCTTCTCTAGGAACAGGTGGAATCCCACTGTAGATCACCTGAGTTTCGATTTCCTTTAGTATCTTCCCCAGTCTGGCATAGTCTCCCTTGATACATTTTAGTGAGAATCTAGCTGTATCATATGTTCCCATATGAAGGACAGTCAGCAGATTCTTTCCTGCTCCCGTTAAGATCCTTTTCAGCCTCAAGTCCACATCCCATATCTTAGCAACCAGCACACCTTTCTGTTCTCCGGATCAGCTCTAGTTACAGGTCTGTCTATTTTTCTCAGTAAGGAGTCCCCAGTCACATAGACCTGCCTTGTCCTGGTGATGGTGCGATTCTCTGGTCTATCTCCTGTTCCTTCTGGCTGCAAGTCCTCTGGATTTCTATTGTCCCTCTTGGGGTCCATGTTTGGTGTTCTTATCTCCGTTGACTTTTCCCCTCTTCCTATAGTACTAGCTACTCTTCTCTTCTTCCTTGCCCTCTCACCTTCAGTGACCACCTGCTGTGCCCCTTCTTCATTTTCCAACTCCACAAACCTGTTCCTGACTTCTATTTCTCCTTGACTAGCTTGTCTTTTCCTCTGCCTGGTTCTCTTAGTCACATGCTTCCACCGCCCACTTTCCTCACCCAGCAGACTCTCCTCAGAATTCTTTGGTCCTGCTTCCATCTGCATGTCTGAGCTTTTGCCTTCAGACTCCTCATGCCTTTGCTCCATCATCCGCTTGAACCCACTTCTCAACTCGACCAGAGTTTCCCCCTGCATCTCCAGTCCTCGGATCTTTTCTTCCATCAGGTCTATCAGATGGCACTTCATGCAAACAAAACTCTTGTCAGGTACCTGTTATATCCTTGGGGGCAGCCAGTTTAGGAAGAAATCACTTGAGGCCAGACAGCAGACAGCTAACAAAGCTACCATTTATTTACACACACAGAGCTCGCCTAACCGGCCGAAGCTGGCTGGGCTATCCCCTAATAATCTAACTCCGTTGCCATAGGAACAAAAACCATGACAACCAAATACACAACATATTCCTCCTCCACTAATAAGAACATCCCCTAAACATAACACACACTAGACTAGGGAAGGAGGGTAGACTGTCTCCATTCCCGGCTAAACCCTGGGGATTATTTTGCCCCATAACCATGGGTTCGCCCTAGCTAAAGATCCAGCTGATGAGGAGGCCTTCTGTCTCTAGGTGGATTATGGCGAACTTCTGGTGTTGTTGCACCTGAAAGTACCATGGGCTCAGGGTCCGCAGCACGAACAGGTGAGTAGGTGGTATCAGCTCGTGTTGGGCAAAGGGGTATCTTTCGGAGGAGAATAGTCAGGAACAGGTGATTCGTGAGTCGGTGTCTCATCAGAAGAGGTGAAGTCAGACCACTCAACTGCAGATGTGTCCTGAGGACTGGCATGACCTGGCAACATCTGATCTACATATCGCCACCAGGTAAGATTCTCTGCAGTCTGGACTGTGTAGGAAACAGGTCCTGTTTGAATGATGATCGTGGCAGGGACCCATTTAGCTCTGGAAGTATAATTCCGAGCCAAAACTGGCTGTCCTGGGCTAAAGGTTCGGTCTTTTGCTCTGGGTGTGCTGATTGGTCCTCTGGTCAGGTGCTTTAGGTGAAAGAGACATTAACCCTTAGCTATCTGTTTATGACACGCCCCCCAAATTGCAGACAGTGGGGAAGCTCACTGGCGGCGATTTCCTTCTAGAACTTGAAAATAAACAGATTAATACAACACATGCACCTTTACATATACCCCTAAGTATATAACTAACAGACTTCTACATTTTAAGAACACTTTTTAACTACTGGATTCTGGGAAACTCTCACGGAAGAGTGCATCAGCAACTTTGTTAGAAGCTCCTGTGATGTGTTGAATTTCAAAATCAAAATCTTGGAGAGCTAAACTCCAATGAAGAAGTTTCTTGTTGTTCCCCTTGGCAGTATGAAGCCACTT
Source organism: Gopherus evgoodei (assembly GCF_007399415.2). Classification (NCBI taxonomy): domain Eukaryota; kingdom Metazoa; phylum Chordata; order Testudines; family Testudinidae; genus Gopherus; species Gopherus evgoodei. The sequence continues at coordinate 10,241,555 of NC_044342.1, read as the reverse complement.
TAGTGCAGCATGGTCATTTTGTAGTTTGAATCGCCGTCCCCAAACATATGGGCGTAGCTTTTCCAGGGCGTACACAATGGCATAGCATTCCTTTTCACTGACTGACCAGTGACTTTCCCTCTCAGACAGTTTCTTGCTGAGAAACACGACAGGATGGAAGTTGTGATCTGTTGCTTCCTGCATGAGCACTGCTCCTATACCACGCTTAGATGCATCCGTGGTTACTAGGAATGGCTTGTCAAAGTCCAGGGCCCTGAGCACAGGGTCAGACATGAGCATCGCCTTAAGCTGGGTAAAGGCCTTTTGACACTCATCAGTCCACTTAACGGCATTTGGCTGGGTCTTTTTGGTCAGGTCGGTCAATGGGGCAGCGATTTGGCTGTAGTGTGGTACAAATCGCCGGTAGTATCCGGCCAAGCCTAAGAAGGATTGGACCTGTTTCTTTGACCTTGGGACAGGCCACTTTTGGATAGCATCCACTTTGGCCTGTAGGGGGTTTATGGTTCCTCGACCCACCTGGTGCCCCAGGTAAGTCACTCTGTTTTGGCCTATTTGAGTCACTTTTTGGCCTTAACAGAGTGGCCTGCCTGCCTGATGCGCTCAAAGACCTTTTCCAGGTGTAGTAGGTGTTCAGGCCAGGAGTCTGAAAAAATGGCCACATCATCGAGGTAGGCAACTGCAAATTCTCCCAGTCCAGCTAGTAGACCATCTACCAGCCTCTGGAAGGTGGCGGGTGCATTTCGAAGGCCGAAAGGAAGGACATTGAATTCATACACCCCCGCATGGGTGACGAATGCTGACCTCTCCTTGGCAGGTTCATCTAGCGGTACTTGCCAGTACCCCTTGGTTAAGTCTATTGTAGAGATGAACTGGGCACGTCCCAACTTCTCCAATAGCTCATCGGTATATGGCACTGGATAGTTGTCCGGACGAGTTACAGCATTTAGCTTACGGTAGTCCACACAAAAGCGTATTTCCCCATCTGGTTTGGGTACCAGAACCACTGGAGATGCCCATGCACTGGTAGATGAGCGGATTATACCCATCTGTAGCATGTTCTGGATCTCCCGTTCTATAGCAGCTTGGGCATGAGGAGACACCCGGTAGGGTGGGGTTCTGATTGGGTGAGCATTACCTGTATCAATGGAGTGGTATGCCCATTCAGTCCGTCCTGGGGTGGCTGAGAACAATGGGGCGAAGCTAGTGCACAGCTCCTTGATTTGTTGCCGCTGCAGACGTTCCAGGGTGGTTGAGAGGTTCACCTCTTCCACGCCACCGTCTTTTTTCCCGTCATAGTAGACACCGTCAGGCCACTCAGCATCATCTCCCCGGACTGTAAACTGACAAACCTGTAAATCTCTGGAATAGAAAGGCTTGAGAGAATTAACATGGTACACTTTAGGCTTAAGTGAGGAATTGGGAAATGCTATGAGGTAGTTTACAGCTCCCAGGCGCTCTTGGACCGTGAATGGCCCTTCCCATGATGCTTCCATCTTATGGGCCTGTTGCGCCTTCAAGACCATAACCTGGTCTCCTACCCTGAAAGAACGTTCTCTGGCATGTCTGACATACCAGGCCTTTTGCTCTTTCTGAGCATCCTTTAGGTTCTCTCTAGCAAGGGCTAAAGAGTGTCGGAGGGTGCTTTGTAAGTTGCTTACAAAGTCCAGAATGTTAGTTCCTGGAGAAGGCGTAAAGCCCTCCCATTGCTGCTTCACCAATTGTAATGGCCCCTTAACCTCGTGACCATACACAAGTTCAAATGGTGAAAACCCTAAACTGGGATGTGGTACAGCCCTGTAGGCAAACAGCAACTGCTGCAACACTAGGTCCCAATTATTGGAGAATTCCAAGTCTTCCCCCAGTAGCATGGGGATAGGATAATTGTCATAGACTGCAAAAGTCCACATTCCTGACCAGCCTTTGTACTGGACAGGTAGTTCAGCTGTAGGCAAGTCTACAGCTTGTGACATGAAGGGGTAAATTGTAACTTTGGCCTTTGGGTTGATGAATTTGGGGTCTACGAAGGATTGGTGGATAGCTGACACTTGTGCCCCGTGTCTCTCCACGCAGTAACCTTCTTTCTGCCCACTCTCAAATTTTCCCTTCGCTCCAAGGGTATTTGAGAGGCATCCGGGCCTGGGGATCTTTGGGGTGATGGTGGTGTAATGAATTGCACTCGCATGGTGTTCTTGGGACAGTTGGCCTTGATATGTCCCAGTTCATTACACTTAAAGCATCTTCCATCTGATGGGTCACTGGGCCGAGGTGAGTTACTGGAGACTGGTGAGGTGGAAGAGTAGGGTGTTTGTGGCTTTACTTGGGTGGTATGCGGGGTCTTTGGCTGTCCTCGGTTGTAGGGTTTATGGTCTGTGTGCCCCCTGGGGTAATCGTTCTCCTTGACAGTAGCTTTCTTGCTTTCTGCCAGTTCCATCCATTTGGCTCCAATCTCCCCCGCCTCAGCGAGATCTTTGGGTTTTCCATCTTGTATGTACCGTGTGATGTCTTCAGGAACACCATCCAAGAACTGCTCCATTTGTATGAGGAGGTTCAGTTCTTCCAAGGTTTGAATGTTGTTTCCTGTTATCCAGGCCTCATAGTTTTTTGCAATGTAGTAGGCGTGTTTGGGAAATGACACCTCTGGTTTCCACTTTTGGGTTCTGAAGCGCCGACGGGCATGATCTGGGGTTATCCCCATCCTGTATCTGGCCTTGGTTTGAAAAAGTTTATAGTCATTCATTTGCTGCTTAGGCATTTCAGCTGCCACCTCTGCTAAAGGTCCACTGAGTTGTGGCCTTAATTCTACCATGTACTGGTCTTCGGGGATGCTGTACCCAAGACAGGCTCTTTCAAAATTTTCCAAGAAGGCCTCGGTGTCATCCCCTGCCTTGTAGATGGGAAATTTCCTGTGCTGTGGAGCAATAATTGGCGCCGGGTTGTTAGGGTTGGCTGGCACATGCAGCCCAGCTTTTGCCAAGTCCAGTTCATGTTTTCTCTGTTTTTCCTTCTCTTCATTCTCTTTTTGTTGTTTTTCCATTTCTTTTTGTTGTTTTTCCATTTCTCGGCGGTGGGCCACCTCTTCTTCTTCTTGCTTCCTTCTGTGGGCCAACTCTTTTTCTGCTTGCTTCCTTCGGTGGGCCACCTCTTCTTCTTCTAGTTTTCTTTTGTGTGCTGCCTCTAAGGCTGCCTGTTCTCTTTGGTAGGCTGCCAGTTTGATGCTTTCTTCCTTTTCTTTTAGCTCCAGTTGTCGCCGGTGTTCAGCTTCTTTGATTTGTTCTTCGGTCTCAATTTTTGCCTTGGTAGACATGGTTCCTGTTTTCTTGTGTTGGGGTGCCCTCCGGTGTTTATCTTCCGAACTGCAGGTTCTCTGTTGCCTTCTGAAGTCTGCCTAGCAACAGTGCCTTTAGCTAATCTTCAATGTTAAGTAAACCTGAAAAACCACTTTATTTGCATTTATATAGTGCTGGTATGACTCTCAATGGGAGTGCTATTGTGTGACAAAAGACTGTTAATAGTCTGGTAATGGCTTCTTGCTTAACATGCAAGCCACAAACTGCCAGAGAGAGCAGAAAAAAAAATTCCCTCTGGTTCCCTTTTAAAACCAACTGTTTCTCTCTGCTAAAAAGCCCTTAGCAGAGAAAAGAAAAATATAATATTCCTACTGGCTTCTGGATTCTGTCTAGATCCCACCCACTGCCACCATGTTATAACCTTAGTCCCAGATTTGGACCTTAGCGTCCAAAATATGGGGGTTAGCATGAAAACCTCCAAGCTTAGTTACCAGCTTGGACCTGGTACTTGCTGCCACCACCCAAAAAATTAGAGTGTTTTGGGGCACTCTGGTCCCCCTGAAAACCTTCCCTGGGGACCCCAAGACCCAAATCCCTTGAGTCTCACAACAAAGGGAAATAATCCTTTTTCCCTTCCCCCCTCCAGGTGCTCCTGGAGAGATACACAGACACAAGCTCTGTGAAACTACACAGAGTGACTCCCCCTCTCCGTTTCCAGTCCTGGAAACAAAAAGGACTTTCCTATTCCCCCAGAGGGAATGCAAAATCAGGCTAGCCAATTCAACACACACCGATCTCCCCTGATTTCTTCCTCCCACCAATTCCCTGGTGAGTACAGACTCAATTTCCCTGAAGTAAAGAAAAACTCCAACAGGTCTTAAAAGAAAGCTTTATATAAAAAAAAGAAAGAAAAATACATACAAATAGTCTCTCTGTATTAAGATGACACAATACAGGGCAATTTCTTAAAAGAATATTGAATAAACAGCCTTATTCAAAAAGAATACAAATCAAAGCACTCCAGCACTTATATTCATGCAAATACCAAAGAAAAGAAACCATATAACTTACTATCTGATCTCTTTGTCCTTACACTTAGACACAAAAGATTAGAAAATAGAAACTACTTCTCCAAAGCTCAGAGACAGCAGGCAGCCAGAAAACAAAGACCTCGGACACAAAATTCCCTCCACCCAAAGTTGAAAAAAATCCGGTTTCCTGATTGGTCCTCTGGTCAGGTGCTTTAGGTGAAAGAGACATTAACCCTTAGCTATCTGTTTATGACAGGGTGCCCGTCTGATGACTAGATATTGCTGCTGGTGTTGCACAATTTGTCAGGGTTCAGAAGGTTTCAGCAGATCAAAGCAAGTGCACAGCTGTCGTCCCATCATTAGAAAGGCTGGGGATGCCTGGGATTGTAGAATGAGGTGTGTTTCTGTAGGAAAGTAAGAAGATATCCAGACGCTTTTGAATGGAGTGTTGTCCCCTTGCTGATTTCAAAGCGTGTTTCATTGTCTGCACAAATCTTTCAGCTAATCCCTTAGTGGATGGATGACATGGTGCTGATGTGTAGTGGTGTATCCCATTTGCCTTCATAAAATTTTGAAACTCCTGAGAGATGAACTGCAGTCCATTGTCGCTCACAAGTTCTTCTGGCAGACCGAAACGACTAAAGAGTCCCCGTAGTTTTTGGATAATACTCTCTGCAGTAGTGGACTGCATTATAGAGACTTCTGGCCATTTAGAATGGTCATCTACTGCCACCAAGAACATGCTTCCTTCAAGGGGGCCAGCGAAGTCAATGTGAATACGTTGCCAAGGGTTTTCTGGCCAGTCCCATGGGTGTAGGGGCGCCCACTGGGGTGCATTCCTCACACCCTGACATGACTTACAAGCTTTTGTCTTCTCTTCAATAGCACTGTCCAATCCAGGCCACCAAAAATAGCTTTGTGCAATTTCTGTCATGCGCACTATTCCACAGTGACCGGAATGTAGCTGTTCTAACATCTGTGATCTCAGTGGTGGTGGAATAATGACATGCCTCCCCACAGCAAACAACCAGATTGGACCGATAACTCCATCATCCTGGACATGTACGTAACAAGGTCGGGTGAGACCGGAGAGGTTTGTCGAGATTTTCCATGCATCACCAGGTCCATAACTTGGGACAATACTGGGTCAACTCGAGTTGCCTTCTTTATCTGAGTAGCAGTGATGGGTGTATTCTCTACCTGTTCAAAGTAGAAGATTTCCTTTTGGGCACTATCTTGATGTTTGACCGGCAAAGGCAACCTTGAGAGGCCATCTGCATTGCCGTGCAGAGTGGATTTCTGATATTTGATTTCATATGTGTGTGCTGAAAGTAACAATGCCCAGCGTTGCATACTACTAGCAGCTAATGGGGGAATGCCTGTGTAGGATCCAAAAATTAACATCAGAGGTCAATGGTCTGTGAGAAGAGTAAACTTTCGCCCAAACAGGTAGTGATGAAACTTCTGAATTCCAAAAACAATTCCTAATGCCTCACGTTCGATTTGGGCGTAGTTAGTTTCTGCTTTGCTTAGAGTGCATGAAGCAAAAGCAATAGGTCTCTCTTCTCCCAAAGGCATAATGTGTGACACGATTGCTCCCACTCCATAAGAGGAGGCATCGCAGGCCAATTGTAGGGGTAAGGATAGATCAAAGTGCGTTAGAACTTCAGAATTTAGCAATGCATCCTTAGCTTTGTTAAATGCAACATCACAGGCTTCAGTCCACTTCCAGGCCTTGTTCTGCCCAAGGAGCTCATGAAGTGGTTTTAGCAGTGTGGCTAACTGTGAGATGAACGTTCCATAATAGTTCAGTAGTCCTAGAAACGAGCGCAGCTGGCTTTCATTTCGAGATGGGGGAGCCTCCACAATAGCTTTAATTTTTGCAGGGGCCTTATGAAGACCTGCAGAATCAATGATGTGTCCCAAATATTCAACAGAGGGCTTGAAGAATTCACACTTGTCTTTGCGAACTTGTAGGCCATATTCTTCCAGTCTTTGTAGGGTAGCCTCTAAATTCTTTAAGTGATCCTCTTCATTCCTTCTAGTGACCAGGATATCATCCAGATAGCACTGAACTCCTGACAAGCCACACAAGATCTGGTCCATAGCCCTCTGGAACAGGGCAAGAGCAGACGTTATTCCGAAGGGTAAGTGACAGTATCGATAAAGCCCCTTATGAGTCACAATAGTCATCAGCTCTTGGGACTTTTCATCGAAGTGCATCTGTAAATATGCTTGACTCAGATCAATCTTACTGAACTTTTGTTCCCCAGCCGGGCCTGCGAAGAGGTCATCGATGAGGGGAAGCAGGTGTTGCTCTGTACACAACACTGGGTTGACAGTGACTTTAAAATCACCGCAAATCCGGAGAGAGCCATCTTTCTTCACTATTGGAACGATAGGAGTGGCCCATGAGCTATGAGTAACTGGTATTAGGACTCCATTGGTGACCAGGCGCTCCAGGTCTGCTTCAACTTTTGGCTTGATGGCATATGGCACAGTTTAGGCTTTCAGATATTTTGGTGGATTGTCAGGTTTAATGTTCAATGTCACAGTGATTCCCTTCATACTTCCCAAATCATCTCCAAAAACAGCAGCATGTTTCCTTAGTACAGGGGTTAGACTGGTTTCTTCTTTAGTCATCCGGTGCACTTCTGCCCAGTTCAGCTGAATCTTCTGAAGCCAAGACCTACCCATTAAGGCTGGGTAGTTACCTCTCACCACAAACAGTGGCAATTTAGCAACCTGTCCATTGAGCTCCACCTTAACATCAATAGTGCCCAACATGAGCACAGCTTCTCCCATATACGTCTTCAAAACAGTTTTTGTTGCCTTAAGCGGAAGATGCTGTAGCTTTTCTTTATACACAGACTTGGGGACCAGCAAGACGGCTGCACCCGGTGTCCAGTTCCATGCTTATAGATTTCCCATCCAACAACGGGGTTACCCAGAATTCATGTGAGCCCAGCACCAAAGACAAAACATACAGTGGCACTTCCTCTTGCAATGAGGTGTCACCTTGATCCTCCTGGCTCTGCTCTAGGGTATGCAGGGTTCCTCTTTTTGTTGGCCAGACTGCAGGCCTCTTTTTCTTTTGTTTACAGGCACACTCAATGTGTCCCTTTTTGCCTCAGTGTCGACACACCAGGTCCTTACACCAGCATTCTGATGCCTAGTGACCTGGCTTACCACAGCGGTAACATTCTTGACTCTGCACAGTATTGTGGGTAGGTTCTTGTGACACCTTTTGCATCCTTGGGGATGCACTGATGTATTGTGCCACCCTTGTAGCCAGTTCCATGGAGACAGCAATATCAACAGCCTTCTGTAAGGTAAGCTGAGCCTCTGTCAGTAGGCGCTTCCGTATAGCTTCACTGTACAGGCCACACACTAACCTGTCACACAGGGCATCATTTAACATCTCTTTAAATTCACAGTGTTCTGCTAGCTTTTTTAAAATTACTACAAATTGTACAACTGTTTCATCGTCATTTTGGTCTCTTTTGTGGAACCGATATCTTTCAGCAATTACCAGTGGTTTGGGGGAAAAATGGGACCCCAGGATTTCCACGATGTCACTGTAAGATTTAGTCTCAGGCTTAACAGGGTCTAGTACGCTGCGTAGCAGGGAGTAGGTTTTAGCCCCTACAACACTTAAGAATATTGGCACCTTCTTCGCTTCTGTAATGTCATTTGCAATAACAAAAAGCTCAAAACGCTCAGTATACACAGGCCACTGCACTATATTCTCATCAAAAGGTTCCAGCGGCCTGGTCAGAGTAGCCATGATTTTTAGTTTCACTTTCACAGTCAGTGCAAACAAGCAGTTTTTTTGTTTGTTTGTTCTTTACCTTGACTTCTACTTCCTTCTATTACTGGAGCAGCACCGGAATCCCATCCATCATCACCATTCATTATATCCTTGGGGGCAGCCGGTTTAGGAAGAAATAACTTAAGGCCAGACAGCAGACAGCTAACAAAACTACCATTTATTTACAGACATAGAGCTCTCCTAACCGGCCAAAGCTGGCTGGGCTATCCCCTAATAATCTAACTCTGTTGCCATAGGAACAAAAACCATGACAACCAAATACACAACATTACCCCCTCCAGGATCATGTACATGCCGCAGCTTCCACATCCAGTCATCTTCATTGTGTCTTCCACTGCTGCTTATGTATCAGTCATAGCCTTCCCACCAAAAACCTGTTAGTCCAGAAACCACAAACCAAACCATCACCACCCACAGCAAAACAAACCCCCAATGGGCACCAAAACAGCAGCAGAACACCACCAACTCCCTTCACTAGCCTATCTATTCCTCTGCCTTGCTCTTGTTGGTGTCACTCTGACATAACCCTAGGTAACTCGGAAAGGTGATAGACCACAAGTGTCAATGAAGCCCTCCTGTTGTAGGCCTTAATGAACCAATGTTCCTCCATGTTAAACACTTTGTGTAACCTAGTGTAACCTAATGTACTAATAGCTGCAAAAATGTAGTATTGTTAGCTTTTGATTGTAATAGCCAGTTCTCTGCGGTAACACATTGAAGCTAGGCTAGAGCATGTTCAAGGTCATTTTAAGATACTGTATACATGTCTCAGCAGCAGAGAGAGGGAAGTCAAAAGATTGACTGAAAAAGGATACTGCAGCTGGATGGGAAAGTACTGGGGAGTGAAAGATCAGCTAGTCAGCAAGAAAGTTTTGTAGTAAACAACTGGGATATAAAAGGAAGAAACTGCTTGTTTTAGGTGTGCAGGATCTGAGATTGTTATTTCTCCCTGGCACCTTATTTGAGCTCAAATAAATGTGGTTGTTTGCTTCTCCACCCTGGTGTGTTTATTGGCGCTTAAGCACTCTAGGCAACGAACCACTGTTGCTTGCCTCTGGCACTGCTGTGTCTGCAACACTCTCTTAGTCTCCCCTGCAAACTCCCACTGAAACTCCCCTGTTTACAGCTCTGTTTGCTGGCTCCTGTGCCGCTGCAACTGTCTATGCCGTTCCCTGACTTGCTGGCTACTTTTATAGGACCCCTAAGCAGAGAAGCCCAGCCCTCCAATCAGGGCTCAGCTTCTCTCTCAGCGCACTGCCCCTACCAACCTCCACACATATAACTACAAAATACAATAGACAAAATACAAAAACCTTCTCCTCCAACACAATTCCCACTGAAATTCCCTTGTTTACAGCTCTGTTTGCTGGCTCCTGTGATGCTGCAGCGGTCCATGTTCAGATCTGGTTTGTAATAGAAATTATCATTCAAAAATTACGTCTTTAATTTCCTCTGTGAGAACAGGATTCTGCTCATCAGTCTCCTGATGGCCTTTTTCATCTCTGCATTTCTCAGGGTGTAGATCATTGGGTTCAGCATTTGGGGAATGACAGTGAAAAAGACAGAGGCCACCTTGTCCAGGGTGACCTTCTTGAATGGTTGAGCATAGATGAAGATGCTGGGTATGAATAGTACACACACTACAATAATCTGGGTTCCACAGGTAGAGAGAGCCTTACGTTTTGCATCTGTAACATGTGTCCTGATCTTGACTAAGATGATGATGTATGAAATTAACAGACTGATGAATAGGATTATGAGCAGTACTCCATCATTGAAGACCATCTGCAGTTCGACTACATGGGTGTCAGCACAGGCCAGTTTGATGACCTGTGGGAAATCACAGTAGAAATTGTCCAGGATGTTTGGCCCACAGAACGGAAACTGGAGGAGCAGTACCATCTGAACAGCAGAGTGAACCAATCCACCCACCCATGCCAGTACAACGAGCCCCACACACGTATCTCGGTTCATAATAATCAAGTATCTCAGTGGTTTATATATGGCCACGTACCGATCAATGGCCATCCCCACAAGAAAAAAAACCATTGCACCCCCAATGAAGTGGAAGAAGAACATCTGGAGGATGCACTCATTGAAGGAGATGGTTTTACGCTGAGAGAGGAGACCGGACAGCAAGTTGGGAGCATTAACCGATGAGTCGCTGACGTCCATAAAAGCCAAGTTGGCCAGCAGGAAGTACATGGGTGTGTGGAGCCGGTGGTCGGTGATCACAGTGATGATGATAGTGAAGTTCCCCACCCAGGTGGTCATGTAAACTATGAAGAAGACCATAAAGAGAAAATACTTCAGCTGATGATTCTGAGTGAGGCCCAAGAAAATAAATTCAGTCACTGTGGTGGTGAGGTTCTGCTGATCCATTTAATCTCCTTAAAATAGACCTGCAAATTTGAACTGAGAGAATAAAAATTATGACATTTTTCTAGCCCACTTCCCCTTTAATATATTGATATTAAATCTATTTTCAGTCCAAAATAGGAAACACACTTTGCTTGGAACTTTTCTTTTCTTATCTCAATTAACAGTGTGCCACTATGTCCCACTTCAGGAAAACCCTGATTGAGCAATTCTGAGTCATCCCTCCCATGTCCTGGAAGGGAAGTGGAGTAGTCTGCTCATGAACAGAGCCCTCTGCTCAACACAGTGTCCTTTCACTCTTCTATAGCCCTGGCTCAGCAGACCTACCAAATTTTGGCATTCACTGTTCAAGTTTTGGATTTTCAGTCTCTCTCCTCCTTGTCTCTCATTTTTTTTACTTTACCCCACTTTTTCCACTCTATAACTGTGGAAGTGAAATTTTTAAAGTGAGAGAAAGTTTGAAAAAAAAAACACCACCTTTCTCCCACAATTCATCATATGAAGATAAAGAAACAAACCCAAATAAAATGAGAGACACAAGGTGAGTGAGGTAATACCTTTTATTGCACCTACTTCAGTTAGTAACACACAAGCTTTCAAAGTTTATCTCTTTCAGTAAAAAAAGTTGGTCCAATAAAAGATATTACCTCACCTGCATTCTGATATCCTGGGATAAGCACACCTACAACAAGAAAGACTAAAAGAAAAGGAAAAGTTTTGTATTAATTTTACATTTTCTCCTGGAAAATCACACATTTTCATCAAAGAAGATATTTTCACATCAAATATTTCAATTAAAAAGAACCCTTTTCTGATAGCAACATTTCTTGTAACAGAATAAAGTTTTGTTTCAAAATTTAAAAAATCAGTTTTATGGAATTTTTATGATGATTTTTTTAAAAAAAGGGTTATAAAACAGATTTTCCCAAACCCCAATCTGTTGACATTTATTGGCAAAGACAGTGGGGTGATGGGATCCACTTCTGTCTTGCCTTGGTCAATATCTGTGACCAAGGGTAACTCACACTTCCATCTAGTCTAAAACAGTGGTAGGCAACCTGCGGCCCATCAAGGTAACCTGTTGGCAGGCTGCCAGACCATTTGTTTACATTAGCATGTCTGCTCGCAGCTCCCAGTGGCTGTGCTTCTCCATTCCTGGCCAATGGGAGCTGTGGGAAGCGGTGGCCAGGCCCACACCATTCCCACAGCTCCCATTGGCAGGGAATGGTGAACTGCAGCCATTGGGAGCTGTGTGTGGCTGTACAAATGTAAACAAATAGTCTGGCGGCCTGCCAGTAGGTTACTCTGAAGGGCCACGTGTGGCCTGCAGGCCTCAAGTTGCCCACCACTGGTCTTAAATGTTCAAGAGACAGGAAGATAGGTGCCCAGTTCACACACAACTTCACTGGGAATTTGATGTCTTGAGCCCCCCTGGATCCTTTGAATATCCCAGCCTTGTTGCCTCTGTTTTATGTGACAATAGTTTCCCTACTTTGCAAGAGTGTGGTATGGTTAAAAGCTTTAAGGATCATGAAGTACTCAGATACCATGGTGATGGGGCATTGCCCATCACTGCAGCATTTATTCCAACTGAGATATTCCATAGTCTTCTGGACAGTTCAAGGCACAGATGTTTTAGTGGGATGTCTGTGAGGATTGTCCTCATGATCTTGTAATGTCATGCTAAAGGAACAGAGCCCTTAGTTTAAAGTCCTGTGGCAGACCCTTAAAAGCCTACACTGGGTTCAGCCAATAGAAGGGAGCAAAGACCCACATTATGTTGCCTTTGATCTGAGGATCTGAGGACTAGATTCACAACACCACTTTGGCTTTTAGACACATAGAAAAAAACAGATATTCACAGAGCCTGAGTTTGGTGCCAGGCTCCCTATCGAACAGGGAGAGATAGGTGCCTAAGAATGGGATTCACTAAAGCCAACAGGCTGAAGGGCTCCCTCCCTCCATTTGTGATGGGGGACACAAAGGAGTGGGGTGCATTATAAACTCTACCCTTCTCACAGAGCTTGGCCCTTATGTCTGGGCTACAGGGATCCACAGCCAGGACCCCTCTCCTGGAGTTAGGTGTCTATGCCAAATTTTGGCATGATATGGCAGAGAAGGAGAAGTCAACCCAGTCACATCATAACATTTAGCCTAATGTTTTCATATGAGCTGTGGGAAACTCCTGTTCAAATCCCTTCTCCCCCTCTCCCTTAGACAGGAATTGAACCTGTCACCTCCACTGGCTGAAATTGGAATGGGGCCCAATCCAGCAGATGAGTTCTCAGCTTAGCTGACAGACCAAGCCCTGCCAGGAGGATAGCCATTCCTCCATCCACCTTCCCCTGATTTGTGGGTCACACTGGGGGTGAATGCCTAGGGGAAGGTAACATTGCTTCTGCCCAGAGCCATAAATTTAGGAGCCAAGGGAATTTTCACAACAGAAATCTAGATGCTGAGTAAGTTCAGGAGCCCATAGGGCCAGGTGGCAGCTAAGTGGAGGGTTGTGAATACCAGTGGCACCAAAACTTTGGACTTGGGCACCAAAAATAGCAATGAGGTTCCTACGGTCCTTTGTGAATCCAGCCCTTAGTGGGAATCTTGGGGGCTCCTAGACTGGGATTCCTGTTTTGGGGGCTCCTAGACTGGGATTCTTAAAGGAATATGTCTTCACTACCCCCGAAATTGGTGGATAGTGATCAATCCAGCAGGGATCGATTTATCACATCTAGTCTAAATGTGATAATTTGACCCGTGAGTGCTCTCCCATCTACTTCTGTACTCCACCACCGCGAGAAGTCAGCACCGCAGTAAGTCAATCTAAGTATGTCGAACCTGAGTAACTTAGATCGATTCCCCTCCCACCCCTGTGAACAACATGACTGAAGTCTACTTACTTAGATCGACTTACTATGGTGTTTTCACTGCAGTGAGTCGACTGCTGCAGCTCCCTCATCTACTCCTCCTGCACCTCTCATGGCGCTGGAGTACAGGAGTTGACAGGAGAGGGCTTGGGGGTTGATCGCTGCCCACTGATCCTGCAGGTAGTGTAGACATACCCCAACTCCATCATCAGTTGTGACATGGGTCTCCTTTGATGACTCCAATCTAAAGCTGCTGGAAAACTGCAGAACATGGGCTATAAAAAGAAAAAGCAAATAATGAAATCCTTTCTGGAAATCTCACTATAGTTTTATCCACTCATGTGCGTCCTTCCCTGGGCTCTTTCTGTAGTTTGTTTTCCTGCTCTAAGCTGCTCTGGAGCTTTGAGCCTCTCAGAGCTCCTGCTGTGGGAGAGCCTGGGATAACAGAAAGTGATGAGCTGCCAAAATCTTAAGAACTGGTTCCCTTCACTCTCTCCAGGTCTTCGGCGGCACGTTGGCGGCAGGTCCTTCAGTGCTGCTGAAGACCCGGTAGGGAAACGCCTGGTGAGTACAAACCCCATGTGCCTCCCAAAACAGCCTGTCCCCCGCATCCAACCTCCACCCACGTCCTGCCCCCAACTGTCCCCCTCAGAACCCGCAACCCCTCAAGCCCCCCACTCCTTGTCCCCTGACCACCCCCTCCTGAGACCCTCCAACCTAACTGCCATCCAGGACAACACCCCCTACCCAGGGCCAGCTCCAGCTTTTTTGGCCCTTCAAGTGGCAAAAAAAAAAACCTGGCTCCAGCTCACCACTGGTGACAGGGCTAGTCACAGGAAGTCCTCAAATGGTCATAGCAAGAATGAGTCTATTATAATCCAAACTCCTTTTATCTCCTCTGTCAGCTCCAGCCAATAGCTGTCAAACACTTTTGAACAGGACACAGGACAAGTGCCCAGTGTGATCTTTCAAACCAGACCTCTCCTTCCTTCCCACCAGGAGCTCTGAGCATCCCCCCGCCCATGCAATGGCTATTCCCACTATCACATGGCATAGTTTAGGAATCAAAGTCAATACCTTGCACAACCTGCTATGTGCATGGTCTCAAAGCCAACTGTCTCCAAAGATGCAAGAAAGTCCTGGGGAAGACACATCTCAGAGGTGATCACTGCTGTGCTGACACGCAGGAGAAGTGGACCAGGTTCCAAAAATGATACAGCCCCAGAAATCTTCCTCTTATATAATATCTGACCCATGAACTAAGGCTGGCTCTAGATTCATAGACTCCCTGAAATCTCCCTCAGCTTTGCTGGACCGGATCAAGACAGATGTCTCTTTTGAGATTGCAGGAGTCTGCCAGAAAGGGAATCATTAATAAATTCCTGGAGTGGTTCAGTTTGGTTTGTTTTAGCCACTCAAACCCAATCAGCTCTGGAATTCCCCTGCCAGGCCAGGGGGACAAGAGAGGGATATTGGGGATGCATGGAGAGAAATGGACATTTGAGTGGCCTGTGAAGTAGAGGGAATCCCAGTGAGTTTTATTCCTCACACTGAGAGAAATATGTGATAAAGTAGTTAGAGCAGGACAAAAGGAGTCAATTCTACTGAATTCCAGGAGGGCAGTAAAACAAAGTCCTTGGGGCAGGGACTATCTTTTTGTTCTGTGTTTAGACAGCACCTTGGGCAATGGGGTTTTGGTCCAGGTCTGGGGCTCATAGTCACTAAAGCACCAACACAACAAAAACAACAACAATAGAAATGATTGGCTATTAAAGGGAAAATATTCAAACATATCAGATGCCTTTGAAAGTCCCATCACCTGTGAACTGAGTACAGTTTCTGGGCTCTTTTGCACAACTTTCTGAAATGTGTCTATAAAAAGCTATTCTTAGGACTCCTTGGACATTACACGAGTTTACAAAATAAAATTTATTTCTCTGCCTATGTGTTCTTGTGAGCTCAGCCTGAGATCTGAAAGTGAAGCTGTGTCTCATCTTCTGTCTCATCATAACAGCATCAAA
Source organism: Gopherus evgoodei (assembly GCF_007399415.2). NCBI lineage: Eukaryota > Metazoa > Chordata > Testudines > Testudinidae > Gopherus > Gopherus evgoodei. The sequence continues at coordinate 10,226,141 of NC_044342.1, read as the reverse complement.
CGTTCTGCAGAGAACACCAAGCGTTAAGTAACCCCTGTGTAGACCAATCCCTTTCACACTCTGTCCTCGCACACTGCAGTTGAATACCATTCCTTTATAAAAATTTCAATTCCTGTTGACTTCATTAATTATATAGAGGTATAATAACTTTGAAATTCATTGACAATATTTTTAAGATATTACTGCCTGAAAAAGTGTAGCTGGTCTCTCACTTTTGTTCAGGAATTCTTAAGGGGTATGGATAGTTATTATTCATTTTGGATCTGAAAATCCAAGTCTGATATACCTGGAATCTACTCTCCAGTATATCAGAATTGGATTTTCAGACCCAAAAGTGCATTGTAACTATTCATTGTCTCTCTCTTCGGGAAGAAGTGCTCATTTTTACCTAAATATTTCTCAGTGTAGAGCTCCCTTTTTACTGCTTATACTTTGAAAATACACGTCTTGTTGGGAAATTAAAAAGGAGTCACAATATTGTTAGAAAATGCACATTTTTAATTTTTTTCATTTTTCTATTTTGAGGGGAAAATTTCAAAAGTGTTTCTTTTTTACTTAAATTTTCTTTCTTTCTTTCTTTCTTTCTTTCTTTCTTTCTTTCTTTCTTTCTTTCTTTCTTTCTTTCAAGGGAGAAAAAAGGACTAAATATGGAAAAATCCAAATATTTTATTCTAGTTTTAATTTTTTTCTTGATGTATAAAACTCCTTTCATTTAATGAGATTTTAGATTATCAATGAAAAGGCTAAGCTGAAAATCAATCAAAAACAAATTTCCCATCTATATCTTTCATTGCAATTTTGTATCAGGTTTAACAGAAAAGGCAAACCAAAGAGAACTTCAATTTAACCTGTGAGGTTAGGGATAAAAAAAGAAATATCATGAAGAGAAAACTAAAACCAATTCTTTTTTAAAGGAAGTTCTGAGTATTATGAAATGAAAGGAGATATCTTATCTCCTAGAACTGGAAGGGACCTTGGAAGGTCATTAGGTGCAGCCTCCTGCCTTCACTAGCAGGACCAAGTACTGATTTTGCCCCAGATTCCTAAGTGGCCCTCTCAAGGATTGAATTTCTAATGCCGGGTTTAGCAAGCCAATGCGCAAACCACTGAGCTATCCCTCCCCATTAAACCATGCCAATGAGAAATTACATAATGTATTTACATACGTGGAGTATATGTTGTCAAGTTGTCTGGAGTGGCTCATGTATATGAACACCAAACTCAGGGCACACTGTTACAAACCAGGGCACAAACTCCAAACTGGTTATGTGTTCTACATTTAGATTTCACCAACCAAGTATCAAGTCTGAACTCTTCAAGCAGTATAACAACCTTAGCTTGGAGTCACAGACAGTTCCCTTGGGCACTCCAATCTATCTTGCCACCCAGACAACCTTGCCTTTGTGATAAAGAGTCTTTAACCCCCCAAATCACACCAATATTCTGGTTATTCCCAGCCCCAAAAGAACAGTCAGCTACCACAGATCCATTGCACCTTAGACCTCACACCAAAGACACCACTTCTAGCCAATCCTATAATAAAATAACTAGAGATGAATTAACTATGAAAAAGAAATCAGAGAGTTATTTACAAGGTTAAAGCAGGTAACCATACACACACAAAGGAATTACAGAATTTGGTTTCAAAAGGTGATAGAAACTGCTGTGATATGCAAGCTTTCTATGTCCACTCCAGCTAAACAGCTTGGGGGTCCCTCTCCAAATACCAAACAGCATTGTGACGTAGTTACTTTTGGGCAGGCACTTTTATTCCCTCCTCCAAGAGTTCAAGCTGATGGAACAAGTGTTGATGCCTCTTTTCTCTTCCTGGGTGTGTGGGCGGGGGAGTGAGGATCAATCAACAAAGTCTTTGTCCTTTGATGTTTCACAATGGCTCATTTGGTTTCAGTGAGCCTTCCTGTGTCCAGCATGTTACCTTAATCAATGATTCTTTACTGAATTACACTGTTACAGCCTTTTACAATGCAAACACTCAATATAACTTTATACCATGGGCTGCAGATGTAATGTCAGAACCATGCAGCCTCCTAAAAACACATCATACGTCTAAATATTAAACACATTCTTATCAGCTTAACATCTATTTTAACAATGCTAATGCACAGGTGAGCCAGTCTGGTTTCCAGCTATGTATTTGCTGTATTCAGTGAAACCTGGGGGCTTTTGCAATAGCTGGGGCCTGTCTGCCAGTTTCACAGATGGGATTCCATGACGATAAATTCCCTAGATCTCTGTCATTCTAAAAACATGGAAGGGTTGGATGCATGTTCAGACAAGATACTAGAGCCTCAGTTCTGCAAACATGCATAAGCAATAAGTTCTGCATAAGCAACATGCTTACATTTACCTAATAGGTAAAAATACTGTTTGGTTACACTGGTGTAAATCTGGAATATAGTCCTTTGATTTAAATTTCCACCACTGGAGCTGAAAGCAGGATCTGTTCCCAGTCATCCAACAGACTTTTCCTGCTAATACTATTTGCCATGTGATAATTCTGGGGGCAGATCCATACAAATGCCAAACTCTGAGTGGCCAGTTCAGAGATGGATTAGGGTCCCTTGGAAAGCTGGCACTAAAGATGGAGATTACCTCTGCCTCCCACTTCCAAAGCAGGATTGTTTAAAGAGGGGATATCCAAAATATATGGATTGTCTGGATAACTAGCATATCCAGAATTGTTATAGTTAATGTTAAAATAAGAGTTTGGGGAAGGATGTAACACTTCATACCTTCCGGCACCATCCAACCTCTAACTGTAGAGATAAGATGATTTCCTCATGGAAAGCAGATTATCGCACATCTGCCTTCCACAAGGTCCTTGCGCCTTCCTCTGAAGCATTTGGTACTGGCTACTGTTGGAGACAGAATACTGGGCTAGATGGACCAGGAGAGTGATGCAGTGTGGCAACTCCAAGCTACATATGTTCTGATGTTCTTTGATTTACAAAATATTCTTGACTCTTGTCCAGATGATTTTTTAAATGAAAGCAAAGTAAATATTTGCATCAGATCTTCAGACGGAGTAAAATGAATTCAATGGAGCTAGGCTGGTTTATACCAACTGGAGATCTGGCCCATTGACTCCAGTGGGGCTATGGATAATTTTCACCAGTTCGGGACTGGATCCTTTGTGTTATGCTGAAAATAAAAACCTGGTATCTCTTTTACACAAGTGCAATTGCACTGATTTCAGTAGCTTTACTCCTGATTCATGCCTGTGTAAATGAGAGTAGAATCAGCCTTTTGATTTCCATTTAGATGTAGGTTCAAGAAATTAAACATATCTAAAAAATTTGGATGGGGAGGGAAATATTCCAGGCTCATTTATATCCGTATAAATCCAGAGTAACACCATTAAAATCAGTGCAGCCACCACAGCAGATTTGCATTGAAAGAAACTAGGACATACTTAGAACGTAAAGAATGTGGCACTCCTGACCGGATTCTGATTTAAAGCTGGTTGGTAAATTATTATTAATTTTTCCCATGTAAATTATTGATGAATATGAATTTATTTTCATTTTTGTAAAAAAAAAATTGGGTCATCAAATAGCTAAAACCCCAAACTAATCTGTAAAAACAGATATTTTTTCATAACAAAAATCTTTTTCCCGTAGAAAAGTTTCAACTAGGTCTAAACTCAACCAATGGGAAAGGTATTACACTAGTCAAAGCACTGATTACCAAGGAAACTTATGCTTCTAGGTTTCCAAGTTAATGTGGAAAATGGAAAATAAGCACGCAAGCCATTTAGGTTTTTGAAATTTTGAAAATTTTATAAAGGATGAGTGTTTGACTCATTGCATAACTGTTTCTCAGCATTATTCTCATTACCAATTTTAAGCTGCTTAGGAAAATGAAAAAGAAATCTCTCATAAAAATTTACCAATATCTCAGATGGTATAAATTGCAATCACTGGCAAAGAATCTATGTCAATTTGCATCACTTGAGAATCTTTCTCATAAAACACATCCTGTTCACATCTACCTTTAAGGAAATGGTTCTGGTCTCACACCAAAGGAGTTACTCTTGATTTGCACTTGGTTAAAGCTTGTAAAACATGGTGCATGGAATGAAATGATACAAAGATGCTTAAACCTACCTCAGTCTGCAAGAAATGCTTGTCCAATGAGTGCAAGATGTCAAAGAAGGGTTCGATAGCACTAAAGCACTGATGATTTTCAAAGCAGAGTGAACCAATTATAGACTCTGTGGCCTTAGAGACATGTGAGTTGGGGATTTTCAAAGTTAAGATGGTCGCATACACTTAAGTTGGAAAATTCACATCACAGTTATAATTAATAACTCCACTGGGTTTCACCAGCTTTACTAGTATGTTTAGCTGAGATTAGAATCTAATTGCATTTCCTACTCTTTGATTTGATTCATTTTGGTTGTGGGTTTCAAAAGAGAGAGAGTTAAACCCTCAACTCCCGTAAAACTATCTATGTATGGCCCTCAACACCATAGTATCTGAGTACCTCACAATTGTTAAATTTTTGGAGTTACGTGTTCATCTGCAATAAAAGGCAACAGGATTAGGGCATCAAACTTCCTTAGACTCCTTTGAAATAATATACTTCCTTATAGTCTGATGTAATATATTTAGTCTTCTCTAAAGTGTTTGACTTGTTATCACATGACATTTTGTTTAAAAAAACTAGAGCAACATAAAACGAACATGGCAAAACATTAAATGGATTAAATATTGGCTAAAATATAGGTCAGTCAGTAGCTGTAAACGGCAATTGTTATCAAGTGAATGTGCTTTCACTGGGGAGCAGAGATCGGTTCTTTGCCCTATGCTATTTAACATTTTTATCACTGACTGGAAGAGAACATAAAATCATCACTGATAAAGTTTGCAAATGATACAAAAACTGGAGGAGTGGTAAATAATTAAGAGGCCAGATCACTGATACAGAGCAGTCTGTAAACTGGGTGCAAGCAAACAATGTTCCATCGCACTAGCACATTGAACAGAAGCTGTTAAAGTTAGACATTTTAAAATCAGAAGGTCCAGATAACTTGCAGGCAAGAGCCTTAAAAGAACTAGCTGAGGAGCTCATTGCACCGTAATATTCATTTTCAATAAGTCTTGGAGCACTGGGGAAGTTCTCAGAGACTAGAAGACATCTAATGTGCCATTTTAAGAAAAGAAGAAATGGGATGACTGGGGCAATTATAGGCCTCTCAGCCTAAAATCAATCCTGGGCAAGATAATGGAGTAACTGATTCAGGACCTGATTAATAAAGAACTGAAGGAGGGTAATATAATTAAAGCAAATCAACATGGGATTGCAGAAAATAGATCCTATCAATCCAACTTGCAGTCTTTTTGGATGAGATTACAAGTTTGGTTGTTAAACTTAATAGTGAAGATGTAACAGACTTCTGTAAGATGTATGATTGGCAGCACATGACATTTTAATTAAGAAACTAGAATATACATATAACATGGCACACATTACATGGATTAAATATTGGCTAACTGTCAGTTCTATGATAGTAATAGTGATAGTTAGGTCTGTGATAACTGCAAATGGGGAATTGTCATTGAGTGTGTATGTTTCTAGTGGGGTCCTACAGGGATCTATTATGAGCCCTACTGTATTTAAAGTTTCCATCAATGACCTGGAAGAAAACATTAAATCATCACTGTAAAATTTGCAGATGACACTAAAATTGGGAAGTGGTAAATAATGAAGGAGTCAGGTCACATATTCAATACAATCTAGATCACTTGGTAAACTGGGGGCAAGCAAACAATATGTGTTTTAATATGTAAATGTAAATGTATACATATGAGAACACAAATGCAGCCCATGCGTATAGAATGGGGGACTCTATCCAGAAAAGCAATGACTGAACAAGATTTGTGGATTGTGGTGGCTAAATATCTGTATATGAGCTCTCAATGTAATGCAGTGGCCTAGGATGTATACATAGGGGAATCTTGAGTTGGAGATGAGACTTATTTTCCCTCTGTTTTCGACACAGGTGTAATCACTGCTGGAATACTGTGTGCAGTTCTATTGCCCGCAGTTCAAGAAGGATATTGATAAATTGGAGAAAGTTCAGAGAAAAGCAACAGGAATGATTAAAGGATTAGAAAACATGCCTTTTAGTGATAAATTCAAAGAACTGTATCTTCTTAGCTTAACAAAGAGACAATTAAGAATGATTTGATTACAGGCTATGAGTGCCTACGAGGGGAACAAATATTTAATATTGGGGTGCTTAGTCTAACAGAGGAAGATTTAACATGATCCAATGGCTGGAAGCTGTAGCTTGACAAATTTAGATTGGAAATAAGGCATACATTTTTAACAGAGTAATTAACCACTGGGAAAATTTACCAAGAGTCATGGTGGAGTCTATATCACTGACAGTTTTTAAATCAAGATTGGATGTTTTTTCTGAAGTATATTCTGTTAGAATTATTTGGGTGAATTTCTATGACCTTTGTTATACAGGCGGTCATGCTGGATGATCACAGTAGTCCCTTCTGGCCTTGGAATCTGTGGAGCTGTGAAAATCCCAGCCATTACTGATTCAACACTTCTGGGAAGTAGTGTAATATTATAGGCAAGGTTCTTTGGCCTAGGTTAGATTACCATAATGATCCAGTCTGGCCTTTAAATCCATTGCCCCCATTTGTAAACTATCCTTGTCATAAACATACAGCTAAGGGTAGCATAAAATCCCTCCTTTATCTGTAATAGGTTAAGAAGCTCAGATAACCTGATTGGCACCTGGCCAAAAGGACTAATAAGGGGAGAAGATGCCTTCAAATCTGTGGGGAAGGTTATTTCTTTGTTTTCTCTCCGGAGACAAAGAGAGAGACCAAGCAAGTAATCCAGCTTCTATTGAATGATATAGCTAAACTTAAAGAAATAGTAAGTAATAGCAAGGACGTGCATTAGAGTATCTTTTGTTTTAGCTTGTTAATTTTCCCTGTGCTAAGAGGGAGGTTTAGCCTTGTTTTTGTACCTTTAAAGTTTTGCCTAGAGGGAATCCTCTGTGTTTTGAATCTGACTGCCCTGTAAAATTACCTTCCATCTTGATTTTACAGAGGTGCTTCTTTTATTTTTTTCTTGATAATAAAGTTTTGTTTTTAAAGAATCTGATTGGGTTTTTAGTGTCCAAAAAACCCAAGAGTCTGGTCCGTGCTCACCTTGGTTACCTATTTGATTGGTGTATTATTCTCAAGCCTCCCCAAGAAAGGGGATGAAGGGACTTGGGGGGATGTTTTGGAAAAACAGGAACTCCAAGTGGTTCTTTTCCTAAATCTTTGTGTAACTCACTTGGTGGTGGCAGTATAATATCCAAGGACAAGGAAGGATTTGTGCCTAGGGGAATTTTTTAACCTAAGCTGATAGAAATATGGGGTCTTTCATGCTGCTCCCCACATCTGTACCCCAGAGTTCAGAGTGGGGAGGGAACCCTGACAATCCTGATGCAGAAAGTTGATTGGGACGAGATTTTCAAGTATAATGAGGAACCCAGTGGGATTTTTAAAAGCCTCAAGGCACCTAATACTCATTGAAATCAATGTATGGCAGTTGCCCAGGTGTATCTGAAAATTTCACAAGGCACCTAAAAGCGGCAAAGAGTTCTGTGGCACCTTAGAGACTAACAAATGTATTGGAGCATGAGCTTTCATGGATGAATACCCACAAGGTACCTAAATAATTTAAAAATCTGGCCTTAAGTGACTTCCTAAATGTAACACAGGAAAATCTATGATTGAGGCAGATATCTATGTCCCAAACCTTAGTAGTATCCACCAGACCACCTTTGCTGTCCCAACAGTAATGGGATTTGGGCGCATAACTCCCTGAAGCTCCCTTGAAACCCTTCAGAAAGAACATAGTAACTGTTATTTATGCAGAGCAGTGAGTCAATAGGGCCAATTGCATCAGAGTTCAACAGGCTTTGGATCTACTCTTCTCATACAGGCCCATGGGTTAAGAATGGAAGAGGGGAGAAAGTACTGAGTAGAGCTGGTAAAAAATGTTTTTGATGGAACAGTTTTCCTTGAGAAATACGATTTCATCAAAATCAAAACATTTAGTCACACTGTGTTAATGTATATGAATATTTTGACTGGAAAGGGTCAAAAGGAATTATTTTAATTTTCTCATTTCTTTTTGATAATGTCAGAATATATTGTTTTGATAAGGTAAGATTGTGCATATTGTGTGGACTTTCAGCAAGAGTTGGATACTCATCTCCAGTAGGCCCCTTTTAAAATCACAGCCAAGAACAGTTACAAAAAATGCTATGCCTTCTTTATGCATCATTAATAAAATGACCTTCTCTTAACCATTTTCAGATCACATTTAAGGCATTAACAAAAACAGTGAGGAAAAATAAAGAATTTGAGACAAAGAAAGACATTGTTTAACAGTCTGACATGTAAATTTCACTCCTAAATTTTCCTCCCTTAAAATTTAATTCAAACAAAAAGGAATTTAGCAAAAGCTACATTTTGATGGAATACCACATTTTAGTGAGAGATCTGCTCAAGGCATCTTTCACCTCCTGGTTCCTTAAGCTGTAGACAATGGGGTTGAGCATAGGAGTCACCACTATGTAGAGCAGTGAGAACGCCTTGTTGAAATCCAGAGACTGGTTTCCGGATGGGACCACATACATGATGATTAGCGCCCCATAGAAAGTTGACACAACAATGAGGTGAGAGGAGCAGGTGGAAAAGGCCTTTTTCCTCCCATTGTTGGATGGGAGTCTCAGGATGGTCAGGATGATATAGACATAGGACACGATGGTCAGGGCAAACGGGATCACTAATACTGTGGAAGATGAGATTAGAGCTGTCATCTCTATCAGGCTGGTGTCAGTACATGGAAGCTTCAACACAGCTGTTAAATCACAGAAAAAGTGATTGATCTCATGAGGACCACAGAAAGGCAACATGGATGCCATAATTATTGTGAAGAAAGGAGCCACAAAGCCTAATGTCCAAGATGCAAAAGCCATCCAAAAGGAAGCTCTAGGGCTCATATTACTTGCATAATGCAGTGGATCACATATTGCCAAGTATCGGTCATAGGACATCCCAGTCAGGAGGAAACACTCAGTAGCACCAAGAAAGCTAAAAACAAACAACTGAAGGAAACAGCCCAAGAGAGAAATGGTCTTGTCACCTGTTGCAAGACTCACCAGGAGCCTGGGGATGATATTGGAGATGTAGCCAGTTTCCAGGAAAGATAAATTGCTGAGGAAGAAATACATGGGCGTGTGCAGGTGACGGTCAGTCCACACAGTAAGAATGAGGGGAAGGTTCCCAGCAACGGTTCCTAGGTAGATGATGAAGAATACCACAAGGAGCGTTATCTGCAGCTCTGGAAAAGTTTCAAATCCTACAAGTAGGAACTCTGTGATTTGCGTGTGGTTTCTCTTTTCTAGTCCAGCCATTGGTTATCTAAAGGGAAATAAAATAGGGTTGATCTAAAGTCACAGAATTTAAGGCAAAAAGAGACCAGTGCGATCATCTAATCTGTCCTTTAGCATAAGACAGGCTAGAGAACTTCACCTAGTGATTCTTGCATCACACCCATATCTTGTGGTTGAACTATAGCACATCTCTTAGAGAAAGTTTCCAATTTTTATTTGGAGACTTCAAACTTGATGCTTTTTTTGAGGGGGGGCGGGGGATGAATTTACAAGCTCAGTTGATAAAGGCAACTGGGTTGACATAATAAAGTTCTATAAGGTATTTCAATTAGTACTGCAAGGCAGTCTGATTAATGGACAATGTCATATACATCTAGAAATGAAAAGGAAGGTCACATACAGGATTGAGGACTGAACAGTTACTCTGGAAAGGGCTTGGGTGCTGTGGTGGATAGTCAACTGAATTTGTGATTGCAGTGTGATGGTGTGGCTCAGAGAGTTAAATCAATCTCTGGATGTTTTAAAAAAGGGAATATTGAGTAGGAATAGAGAGGTAGCATTATAAAGATATAAAGAAGTGAGACAGTGACTGGGATACTGTTTCCAGTTCTGGCACCCACACATCAAAAAGGATGTTAAAAAATTGGAAAATGCTGAAAAAAAGAGTGATGAGAACGATGAGAGGTTTGGAAAATCTGCCTTACAGAGAGGGAATCAAGAAGCTCAGTCGATTTAGCTTCTGCAAGAGAATGTTCAAAAGTGACTTGATCACAGCTGTATGTATCTAAACAGGGAGAAAATTTCCGGCGGTAGAAAGCTGTTTGATCTAGCAGAAAGAGGCATAACAGAATTCCATGGCTGGAAGCTGAAGCTAGACAACTTCCGATTTGAAATAAAGCACACGCTTTTTTTTTAAAGTGAGAGTAATTATCATAGGAACAATTTACCAAGGGATGTGGTGGATTTTAGCCTTTAAATTAAGATTGGATGTCTCATTCTAATGTTCAAATTCGATGAGAAATTATGTGTTTGATGCAGGAATCACTGTTTAACATTCTCTGGCCTGTATTATACAGGAGGTCTGTCATAAACATACAGAAAAAGGTAGAATAAAATCTCTCTATTACCTCTAAGGGGTTAAGAAGCTCAAATAACCTGGTTGGCACCTGATCAGAAGGACCAATAAGGAAAGAAAATACTTTCAAATCTCTGTGGGGAGGTTTTGTTTGTGCTCTCTTTGTTTTTTCCCTTCTGGACAGAGAGGGACCAGGGCAGAAAGCAAACATTTACTAAAACCCTACCTAAAATAAGCTTACGAAAATTGTAAGTAATAGCAAGAAAATGCACTAGATCATCTTTTGTTTTAGCTTGTGAATTTTCCCTATGCTAAGAGGGAGGTTTATTCCTGTTTTTTGTAACTTTCAAGTTAAGCCTATAGGTGACTCCTCTGAGTTATAAATCTTATATCCTGTAAAATTACCTTCCATCCTGATTTTACAGAGGTGTTTCTTTTCCTTTTTCTTTATAATAAAGTTCTTTTTCTAAGAACCTGATTGTTTTTCAGTGTCCTAAAAACCCAAGGGGCTGGTCTGTGCTGACTTGGTTAACCTGTTGGTTGGTATATTATTCTCAACCCTCCCCAGGAAAGGAGGTGAAGGAGTTTGAGGGGGTATTGGGGAAATAGGAACTCTAAGTGGTCCTTTCCCTAAATCTTTGTTTAACTCACTTGGTGGTGGTAGCAATACCATCCAAGAACAAGGAAAGAAATTGTGCCTTGGGGAAGTTTTTAACCTAAGCTGGTAGAAATAAGCTCAGGGGGTCTTTCATGTGGGTCCCCTCATCTGTACCGCAGAGTTCAGAGTGGGGAGAAAACCCTAACAAGGTCAGACTAAATAATCAGAATTATCCCTTCTGGCATTAAAATCTATCTACACAAATCCATCCTATAACTTAGTAGAATCATAGAGTCATAGAATATCAAGGTTGGAAAGGATCTCAGGAGGTTATCTTGTACAACCCCCTGCTCAAAGCAGGGCCAATTACCAACTAAATCATCCCAGACAGGGCTTTGTCAAGCCTGACCTTAAAAACCTCTAAAGAAAGAGATTCCACCACTTCTCTAGGTAACCCATTCCAGTGCTTCACCACCCTCCTAGTGAAAATGTTTTCCCTAATATCCAACCTAAACCTCTCCCACTGCAATTTGAGACCATTACTCTTTGTTCTGTCATCTCCTACCACTGAAAACAGTCTACATCCATACTCTTTGGAAACCTCTTTCAGGTAAAAGAAGCAAAGACTCCTGTGGCACCTTATAGACTAACAGATGTTTTGGAGCATGAGCTTTCGTGGGTGAATATCCACTTCATCAGATGCTGCTTTTACAGATCCAGACTAACACAGCTACCTCTCTGATACTCGACCCCTTTCAAGTAGTTGAAAGCAGCTAACAAATCCCCCCTCATTCTTCTCTTCTGCAGACTAAACAATCCCAGTTCCCTCCGCATCTCCTCATAAGTCACGTGCTCCAGCCCCCTAATCATTTTTGCTGCCTTCCACTGGACTTCTTCCAATTTTTCCACATCCTTGTAGTGTGGGGCCCAAAACTGGACACAGTACTCCCGATGAGGCCTCACCAATGTCGAATAAAGGGGAATGATCACATCCCTTGATCTGCTGGCAATGCCCCTACTTATACAGCCCAAAATGCCTTTAGGCTTCTTGGCAACAAGGGCACACTGTTGTCTCATATATAGCTTCTCGTCCACTGTGACACTTAGATCCTTTTCTGCAGAACTGCTTCCTAGCCATTCGGTCCCTAGTCTGTAAGAGTGAATGGGATTCTTCTGTCCTAAGTGTAGGACTCTGCACTTGTCCTTTTTGAATCTCATCAGGTTACTTTAGGCCCAATCCTCTAATTTGTGTAGGTCCCTCTGTAGCCTATCCCTAACCTCCAGAGTATCTACCACTCCTGCCAGTTTAGTGTCATCTTCAAACTTGCTGAGAGTGCAGTCCACGACATCCTCCAGATCATTAATGAAGATATTGAAGAAAACCAACCCCAGGTTCGACCCTTTGGGTACTCCACTTGAAACCGGCTGCAAAGTAGACATGGAGACGTTGATCACTACCTGTTGAGCCCAACGATCTAGCCAGCTTTCTATCCATCTTATAGTCCATTCATCCAGCCCATACTTCTTTAACTTGCCAGCAAGAATACTGTGGGAGATCGTATCAAAAGCTTTTCTAAAGTCAAGGAATAATACATCCACTGCTTTCCCCTCATCCACAGACCCAGTTATCTCCTCATAGAAGGCTATTAGGTTAGTCAGGCATGACTTGCCCTTGGTGAATCCATACTGACTGTTCCTGATCACTTTCCTTTCCTCTAAGTGCTTCAGAATTGATTACTTGAGGACCTGCTCCATGATTTTTCCAGGGACTGAGGTTAGGCTGACTGGCCTGTAGTTTCCTGGATCCTCCTTCTTCCCTTTTTTAAAGATGGACACTACATTAACCTTTTTCCAGTCATCCGGGACCTCCCCCGATTGCCATGAGTTTTCAAAGATAACGGCCAATGGCTCTGAAATCACATTTGCAAATTCCTTTAGCACCCTCGGATGCAGTGCATTCAGCCCCATGGACTTGTGCTCATTCAGTTTTTCTAAATAGTCCCAAATCACTTCTTTCTCCACAGAGGGCTGGTCACCTCCTCCCCATTCTGTGCTGCCCAGTGCAGCAGTCTGGGTTGTGAAGACAGGCAAAAAAATCATTGAGTATATTAGCTTTTTCCACATCCTCTGTCACTAGGTTGCCTCCCTCATTCAGTAAGGGACCCTCACTTTCCTTTGACTTTCTTCTTGTTGCTAAAATACCTGAAGAAACCCTAATTGTTACTCTTAACATCTCTTGCTAGCTGCAGCTCCAAGTGTGATTTGACTTTCCTGATTTCACTCCTGTATGCCTGAGCAATATTTTTATACTCCTCCTTGGTCATTTGTCCAATCTTCCACATCTTGTAAGCTTCTATTTTGTATTTAAGATCAGCAAGGATTTCACTGTTAAGCCAAGTTGGTCGCCTGCTATATTACCTACTGTTTCTACACATTGGGATGTTTTTTTCCTGCAACTTCAACAAGGATTCTTTAAAATATAGCCAGCTCTCCTGGACTCCTTTCCCCCTCATGTTATTTTCCCAGAGGATCCTGCCCATCAGTTCTCTGAAGGAGTCAAAGTCTGCTTTTCTGAAGTCCAGGGTCCGTATTCTGCTGCTCTCCTCTCTTCCTTTTGTCAGGATCCTGAACTCGACTATCTCATGGTCACTGCCTCCCAGATTCCCATCCACTTTTGCTTCCCCTACTAATTCTTCTCTGTTTGTGAACAGCAAGTCAAGAAGAGCTCTGTCCTTAGTTGGTTCCTCCAGCACTTGCACCAGGAAATTGTCTTTCCAAAAGCTTCCTGGATTGTCTGTGCACCACTATATTGATCTCCCAGCAGAAATCAGGGTGATTAAAGTCTCCCATGAGAACCATAGCCTGCGATCTATTAACTTCTGCTAGTTGCCAGAAGAAAGCCTCGTCTATCTCTTCCCCCTGGTCTGGTGGTCTATAGCAGACTCCCACTACGACATCACCCTAGTAAGTTATTCAAATGCTTCATTACCCTCTGAGTTTAGAAAAATCACCTAAATTTCAATGTAAATTAGTTTAGTTTTGCCTTTGTAATTATTGGATACAAACAAAATTAATATACAAGCCACATATGCACAAATACACACACCTGGAGAAGAGAACCTGGAACCTTATTTCCTCAGCTAAGAAAAGAAAAACCAATGAGATTCTTCCGAGTTGGATTTGCCATTCATGGGTTTCCTTATTTAATGCTTCACCTGTTCTAAAGAATTATTTTTGTGATAATTCTATACTCACCCACAGGCTAGATGCAGCCTATATAGGAAATAAGTGTGAGATGAACATATTCAGAACATATATTCATATGGCACTCTTTGAGAAGCAAGAATGCTGGTTCCCTGTGATGGATGTGGAAGGGAGCTCTCAAAAAATTATTGATCCTGTATCCCAAAATGTGATTTATGAGCTATACATGTTAGTCTGTGGATCAGTGATTGCATGCCATGAAGTCTGAATGGATCTAACTATGCAAACAACATAGCAACCAAAGCAAATGTATTGTCCTAGATGGCTGGCTGGATGCCCCCACCAACTGGGAAAAAAGAATACAGACACAGAAGGAAGATTTTGCTCCTTGGCCCTGTAACAAACACAAAACTATGCAATATGTAATCTAGTCCCAACATACACAGTGGGGGCTGGAGCTTTAAAAAGCTCAGTTTTCCCTGCAAGAGTGGAAACAGACTGGGTCCTAGGAGCTGCTTGGCTTTCTGAAACCATGTCACTTTGTTTACATCTTATCCTTTAACTAAAAAAGGAAGGGGTAAATTTAGTTAAGACTAAATATGTGCATAGGCAGTTTGTTAGTTTAAACTCCTTTTCCCCTAGTGTTTTATTTCGACCATTAAACAATAACACTTTTCGTTAAGAATGTTGGTTGTCTCCATCTTAAAATGGGATACAACAGAAACAGAGGGAGTTCAGATTCAGATGGGGGAAAAAGGATTGATTGGATAAAAAATATTCGCTGAGAAGGTAGAAATAAAAGGGACTTTTAAGTAAGGCTAGCAGGGAAGATATTTTCTACCTTATAAACAATTTTGCTGAAAATGAAAATAAAATGAAAATATTATTTCAATGCTTGGAGTTTTCACTGAAAAAAATAATCCCCCAATTTTGGTGGGAGGGAAAGGTTCTTTGTCAAAACCAAACAAACCTACCACTTTTTGGATTTCCTTTTTTTGGGTAAGAACACTTTTTTATTGAAGCAATTTACTCTGGTGAAATTTCTGTTTCCTCAAAAAGCTATTTCCCATGAAAATACATTTTTGAAAAGAAAAAAAATAAAAGAGTATCAATTTAGACAACAACAATAAAACAACAGCAAAGAAAAAAATTACCTGTTGTGGATACTGATAACTCATCTATTCTGCACTGAGCAGTAATCAGATATTTTCCATTGACAATAACTCTCTCATAAATCACACAGCATCTATCCATCCATTATCTACTCAGACATGTTCAAGACAAACACCATTATATCAGACAGAATGATGTAAATCCTCAGAATGGCCCATTGCCAACATTCATTCAGGAAAGAATCTTTGGCTTTGAGGTCCAGTGGCTTTTCATTGCTTACTTCAGATCACTAAGACCCAAGAGATTCTACTTCTCTCTCTCTCTCTTTCCTCCCACTTCTCACTCCCTCCTGGCATGTGCTTTCAAAGGGATCTATTAATATGTTTCTGTAGCTGTGGCCACAGGCAATTTTACCCATTTCACTGTGACCTCTGAGGAGACAATCTGGTTATTTATTTCAGATGGTAAATGAGATCCCTTCTGATCAAGCTGCCTTTGTCTTTCTTTGAAACTTTCAAACATATTCACCCAGAAACTGGGCTATTTTTAAAGTTTATGGCCAAATTGTCTAGACATATCTGAAGTCTGCCTTTAGTTTTATGAAGTTAGTGACATGATCTATCTTTTTAAAAAAATCCAATAAGATGAATAAGAACCTGTAGGCATGATATTCTGGGAAACAGGCTGGAAATCTGTTCCAAAGCAATAAAAGTTATTCTTGACTTAGTCCTGGGAGTGCTGGTCTCCCTCACCCCATCTATCTAGTTCTCTGGGAGATGAGACCTCACATAGTATGGGCCTTATAAAGTAACTAGTTCTCTTCCTATACACTCTGGCTTACTCTGTTGGGGTAACAAGCGAAACAGCCACATGCAGGGCCCTCACCAAACTCACAGTCTGGCCTTGCGCAGTTCAAATGCCTGATGTTGCTAATCCATTTGTTTGTGAAGATGTACCAAGTCTTGTGGTCATCCCTCAGAACACAACCAAACTCTCATTGAGCTCATAGCAAGAAATCATTGCTTTGCACCTATCAATTCCATGCTAAGCCATTGCTCATTCTTCATTCACGTTCCCTTTGAAATCAACATTTTAAATAGTCGTTGGGCACATGCATCTTTTGTAGGGACCAAATCCTGATATTCTTTCTCAGGCTTTACTCAGGAAATGCTCCTAGGAATGCCAGTTGAAATTTCCTCTGAGTAAGAAGTGAGTAAAAGCTGAATGAAAATGGCAAATTAATTTCAAGGAATCTTGCCTGAATGATTATTAAGGCAGAAGTTCAAGTTCTGGCCCAAGCCAATTTTTTAAAAAAAATGCTCCGTACTTTGTCAACACTTCTTGAGTATTACAAGGGGCCTGGAAGTTTCTTTCCAGTAACTCTGTGGAGTCTGCACAGATCAACACTAATGTCATGAGCATGACAAGAACAGGGCACGTGAACCTGAAATATTTGCAGAGCTGCAGGAGGAACCGTGGGATATACAAAGAAACCATTCAACATTGTTGGTAGCATTCATGGAGCATTTGGCTTTGTCAGCCATATTGATAGATTTTGCTCAAGTTTCTTCTTCTTAAAACCATGTAAAGGAATTTGGGGGAAAAAGTAGTTAGTTTGAAAATCTCAGCAATTACATTCTAATTCTAAGTCCTTATGCAGATTGATTCTTTGTTTAATGATACAGATTCCTACAGAAGTTTACTTGGCAATACAGAGGGCCTCATTCAGATTTTCCTCTCATCTTACTCAGGCAAAGCTCTTGGTTGTGATTTTCTGCATAGCACCAAGATTTTCATAAGTGAATGATGATGTTGATTGCCTCATTTTTGGAGTGTCCAACTTGATATGTGAGCATGGCACCTGATCTTCAGAAAGTCCCAACCCCCTGGAAATCAAGACCCTTGAAGGAGTCTCAGGTTGGTAGTGAAAAACTACCCCCTAGACAATTACGAGTCTGAGGCCTGGTCTACACTACAAATGTAGGTCAACAACACCTGCCTTAAGTTGACCTAATAATTAATGCATCTACACTACCAGGTCCCTTCTGGCAACCTTAGTTGCTTGTAATGTCAACTTTTGTATTCCATCTCTGAGAGCAGCATAGCACTTAATTCAATGTTGATGGGCTGAATGAGAGGTAGTGTAGATGCAACTGTGACACTGCACCCCATATTCTTCACTGTGATATTATTATCCTATGATTATGTTATGCAATATAAGTCATGTGAGATATCATTGGAAAGGTTATGATTTACTGAATATGATTATTCTATTTGTATGTATGTATCAATTTTGTATCCAAAATTAGGAATATGACTATATATTTCTATTACAAATGTGATTAAATCATTAAAAAGGGGATAGAGAATAAGACTGAGAATATATTATTGCCCTTATAGAAATCCATGGTACATCCACAACTCGAATACTGTGTACAGATGTGGTCTCCTCACCTCAAAAAAGATATTCTAGCACTAGAAAAGGTTCAGAAAAGGGCAATTAAAATGATTAGGGGGTTGGAGAGGGTCCTATATGAGGAAAGATTAAAGAGGCTAGGCCTCTTCAGCTTGGAAAAGAGGAGACTAAGGGGGGGATATGATAGAGGTATATAAAATCATGAGTGATGTTGAGAAAGTGGATAAGGAAAAGTTATTTACTTATTCCCATAATACAAGAACTAGCGGTCACCAAATGAAATTAATAGGTAGCAGGTTTAAAACACATAAAAGGAAGTTCTTCTTCACACAGCGCACAGTCAACTTGTGGAATTCCTTACCTGAGGAGGTTGTGAAGGCTGGGACTATAACAATGTTTAAAAGGGAACTGGATAAATTCATGGTAGCTAAGTCCATAAATGGCTATTAGTCAGGAAGGGTAAAGAATGGGGTCCCTAGCCTCTGTTCATCAGAGGACGAAGATGGATGGCAGGAGAGAGATCACTTGATCATTGCCTGTTAGCTTCACTCCCTCTGGGGCACCCGGCATTGGCCACTCTCGGTAAACAGATACTGGGCTAGATGGACCTTTGATCTGATCCAGTACAGCCGTTCTTATGTTCTTATGTTCTTATTACACCTGGGGAATGCCCACTAGGCAAAAGACTGTCTGTCTAGATGGCAAGCTGGAAAGGGCCCATTCATGTTAAGGAACCATTAGGGAGACCAACAGGCCTTAAAAGAAGCTTATTCTGCACCTGGGCATGTTCCTGAGGATGCTACAAACAGCCTTCGAGCAATGGCTGCTATTTCACTACAGGGATATGTAATCAGGTCACCTGGTACTGGACTCCATCTTACTACTGACTGGCATGGGAACAACGTTTAGAAACAAAGGATTCCTGCCATATGCAAAAGCTGTTGAAGGCAGGTGTGACATCACCATGGTTCTTCACTGACTCCCTGCCCCAAAGAGACTCTTGGTAAGACTTGAAGAATGAGGACTGAACTGGGGAGAAATGCTGGACCCAGGCTAAAGGGAATTTTAGCCTGTGAAAGGAACACCTGGGGTTTTTAAACTGTAAGCAAGTGAAACTGGCCCTTTAATAATTTCTGTAGCCTGCTTGAATCATCATTTAGGGTGAGAATGCGCTACTCACGTCCAGTCTCTTTAGTGTATTAAGCTTAGTTTGCATGTTTTGTTTGTTTGCTAGGTAATCTGCTTTGACCTGTTTGCTGTACCTTATAATCACTTTAAATCTATCTTTTGCAGTTAATAAACTTATTTTTGCTTTGTCTAAAACCAGCGTGTGGGAATCATAACTTGCGGCAGAAAGCTATTGCATATTCCTCTCCCCATTGAGGGAGGGGATAATTTTCATAAGTTTATGCTGCACAGATCTCTGTGCAGTGCAAGACACAGAGGGGTGTGTGCATTGAGCAGCTAGGCAGTTCCTTATCTTTAGCCTCCCAATGCAGAACGCAGCACTGTATGTACTGCAGCTGGGTATGTCCCTACCTATATGTGTACTGGAGCCTGGAAGAGGGCTTGGCAGGATGGTCACAGCAGTAGAGTGTAAAAGGAGCCCAAGCCTGGTGGATCGGGGGGGCTCAGTGGTACAGCAGTTCCAGGTGGCACCCCAGGAGAAACCCCTCATAGCAACATTGTGTAATTCAATTTCATTGGCCTCCAGTAGGTGTCTCACAATGCTCGGCTGCAGCTGCTTTGAGACTGTTTCAAATTCCACTGCATGTCATCCAGGTACACAGGAAACATTCTGTCCCCCAATAAAGCCCCAGGAACTTTTGAATTCCCATTTCCTGTTTGATCAGTGTGGAGAGCTCACCAGCACAGCTGATCATGGACAGTCAATGCCTCAAATGTGGTCCAGCTGGAGTACACAGGAGATGATGGATCTGATTGCTATGTGGGGAGCAGAGTTTGTCCAAGCACAACTCCAATCCAGCAGAAGAAACAGCAACATCTTTGCAAAGATTGTGTGGTGCATGGGAGACAAGGAGTACACCAGGGATATACGTCAGTGCTGCATGAAAATCAAAGAACTTCAGCTGGCATACCAGAAGACCTGAGAGGCAAACAGTCATTCTGGTTCTGCACCACAGACGTTGCTTTCACAACGAGCTGCCTGTGATTGTCAGCAAGGACCTCACCACTGTCCTCTAACACAGCATGGATACCTTTCAGGAGTCTGAGTTCCAGGACACATCAGGCAACAATAGTGAGGACACTGTGGACAAGGAAGAGGAAAATGAGGAGAATGGGAGACAGGCAAGCAGTGGATCCAGTCTTCCCTAGAGTCAGGGGCTGTTTTCAACCCTTAAGCCCAGCCAGTCACAAGACACCATGGAGCCATGCGCGATGTCAGGGAACGCACCTCTGGTGAGTATACATTTCTTAGCTTACTGTAGGGTGTGACAAAGTTCCTCCTCTATCTTGGTGAGTCCTGCATTTATTAGCAGACTTGTTTGCCTCAGAGGTTCCCTCTGTGGGTCAGGGAACAGCCCAGAGACCTCCCGCTCTGGTAGAACCCCCATTCTAGATCAAGTATCAGAGGGGTAGCCGTGTTAGTCTGGATCTGTAAAAGCAGCAAAGAGTCCTGTGGCACCTTATAGACTAACAGACGTTTTGGAGCATGAGCTTTCGTGGGTGAATACCCACTTCCTCAGATGCATGTAGTGGAACCGGTGATGGTGTAGCTGATCTGGTTAGGTCCTGTGATGGTGTCGCTGGTGTAGATATGTGGGCAGAATTGGCATCTAGGTTTGTTGCATGGATTGGTTCCTGAGCTAGAGTTACTATGGTGCGGTGTGCAGTTACTGATGAGAATATGTTTCAGGTTGGCAGGTTGCCTGTGGGCAAGGACTGGCCTGCTACCCAAGGCCTGTGAGAGTGTGGGATCATTGTCCAGGATGGGTTGTAGGTCCCTGATGATGCGTTGGAGAGGTTTTAGCTGGGGACTGTATGTGATGGCCAGTGGAGTCCTGTTGGTTTCTTTCTTGGGTTTGTCTTGCAGTAGGATGCTTCTGGATACACATCTGGCTCTGTTGATCTGTTTTCTTATTTCCTCATGCGGGTATTGTAGATTTGAGAATGCTTGGTGGAGATTTTGTAGGTGTTGGTCTCTGTCTGAGGGGTTAGAGCAGATGCGGTTGTACCTCAGTGCTTGGCTGTAGACAATGGATCGTGTGATGTGCCCGGGATGGAAGCTAGAGGCATGAAGGTAGGCATAGCGGTCGGTAGGTTTTCGGTATAGGGTGGTGGTAATGTGGCCATCACTTCTTTGCACCGTGGTGTCTAGGAAGTGGACCTCCCGTGTAGATTGGTCCAGGCTGACGTTGATGGTGGGGTGGAAGCTGTTGAAATCATGGTGGAATTTTTCCAGAGACTCCTTCCCATGGGTCCAGATGATGAAGATGTCATCAATGTAGCATAGGTAGAGAAGGGGCGTGAGTGGACATGCCCCTTCTCTACCTACCATGCAACAAACCTCGATGCCAACTCTGCCCACATATCTACACCAGCGACACCATCACAAGACCTAACCAGATCAGCTACACCATCACCGGTTCATTCATCTGCACATCCACCAATGTAATATACGCCATCATATGCCAGCAATGCCCCTCTGCTATGTACATCGGCCAAACTGGACAGTTGCTACGGAAAAGGATAAACGGACACAAATCAGATATTAGGAATGGCAATATACAAAAACCTGTAGGAGAACACTTCAACCTCCCTGGCCACAGAATAGCAGACCTTAAGGTGGCCATCCTGCAGCAAAAAAACTTCAGGACCAGACTTCAAAGAGAAACTGCTGAGCTTCAGTTCATCTGCAAATTTGACACCATCAGCTCAGGATTAAACAAAGACTGTGAATGGCTTGCCAACTACAAAACCAGTTTCTCCTCCCTTGGTTTTCACACTTCAGCTGCTAGAACAGGGCCTCATCCTCCCTGATTGAACTAACCTCATGATCTCTAGCTTGCTTGCATATATATACCTACCCCTGGAAATTTCCACTACACGCATCTGACGAAGTGGGTATTCACCCATGAAAGCTCATGCTCCAAAACGTCTGTTAGTCTATAAGGTGCCACAGGACTCTTTGCTGCTTTTACAGTCTAGATCAATTCCTCCTCTGTCTAAACAGGAGTTTGGAGGTTTGTGTGGAACCTGGGCCCGCCCTCTACTCCAGGTTCCAACCCAGGGCCCTGTGGACTGCAGCTGTCTAGAATGCCTCCTGGAACAGCTGCGCCACAGCTATAATTCCCTGGGCTACTTCCCCATGGTCTCCTCTCAACACCTTCTTTATCCTCATCACAGGACCTTTCTCCTGCTGTCTGATAATGCTTGTACTCCTCAATCCTTCAGCAATACACCTTCCCACTCCTAGTGCCTCTTGCTCCCAGCTCCTCGCTTGCACACTACAAAGTGAAGTGAGATCCTTTTTAAATTCAAGTGCCCTGATTAGCCAGCCTGCCCTAATTGATTCTAGCAATTTCTTCTCAATTGGCTCCAGGTGTCTTAATTAACCTGCCTGCCTTAATTGGTTCCAGTAAGTTCCTGCTTGTTCTGGAACTACCCCTGTTACCTTACTCAAGGAAAAGGGATCTACTTAATCTGGGACTAGTAGATCTCTCTTTTCTAACACTCCTGCTGCCCTCTGGCCTGGAGGGTGGAGGAAAGCAGGGGGATGTTCCTGCTGCTGCTGGCCCTGGGCCCTTGCTGTTACTGCTCCAGCTGCTCCCTTGGCTGGATCAGACACCACCACCACCAACCCTTTCTCCTACCCAGTTGCTGGCTGGCTGCTGAACCTCCCTCCCCTCAGTTGCTGCTGTTACTCCAGCTACAGCCCCTTGGGGGGGGCCTACTAGCCTGCTCCCCAGAGGAGGGGATTGAGGAACCCCAGCCCAAACTATTGCTGCTGTGGACATTACCACCATCATCACCATCTGAGTGGGGTCCCTCCTGCCTGGCCACCAGACTACCACCTGGAGCTGCTGTGTTTGCTGCTGGGGAGCTGATGGAGCCCTGAGGAGGAGAAAAAAAGGACCACCTGCTGCTGGGGTAGCAGTCAGTGACTCTGAAGACCACCATGGAAGGGGCACTTAAGACCTGAGTAATTTTCAAACTGTGCTCTTGTGGTGGGGGTGTGGACTTTGTTTGTCGGGACACCGGGGGTGTGGCGTGGAGCCTGCCCCCAGTCCATCTGTGTCCCCCTTCACCCCTGCCACCACCACCGCCACCGCTGTCCTTAGCCTGGGGGAGGGGTCATTTAGCAGTAAGTGGGCTCCGCCTCTCCACTTCCTGGTTCCCAAGAGGAACACACTCCGGCAGCCATCTGGCCTGACCTTGTCACAAGGGGTAACATTCTCTTTTATTTTATGCTTAATCTGAACAAAAGAGGAGGAGATGTGGGTATCTGCTTCCCAATGGCTGCTCCAGCTATGCAGAGGGCACATAGGGATGGCCTGTGAATCCTACATTGAGATCTCTAAGAAACTTTCATTGAGGTACTCTCCAATCCTTTGCAGAAGGTTTCTGAGTAGGGCTGCCTTATTTATTCCACCCCGGCAGGACACTTTCCAATGCGACTACAGTATTAGCTCTGCTGGCATCATTACGGTACACAGGATAGCAGCATAAAGACTAGGTTGATACCAGATTCTTGGAGCATCTGCTCCCTTGCTGCCCCTGTTATCCTCAGGATAACAACATAGGGTGGCCTAGGGGAAACAGGAAGTTTTCATTATAAGTGCTCATGTTGCAAACAATACAGTATGTGCTGTATCCACCCACCTTGAATTCCTGATCCCTCCATGGTTTTCCTAATTTGCCGTTCCTTTGGTTGGCCTGGATCGGTGACTACTATGAACAGTGTGAAGGAATGGGTGGAGGGCTTCCTGTGTCTTCCCCCTCCACAGAGCTAGAATGTTAATGGATTGGTGAGGCCTGAATTTCCTTTACAAATCCATCTTGACTCTTCCCCAACAAATAGTGTTCATCTATGTGTTCGATTATTCTCTTCTTTACCATAGTATCAGAGGGATAGCCGTGTTAGTCTGGAGCTGTAAAAGCAAAGCATCTGACGAAGTGGGTATTCACCAACGAAAGCTCATGCTCCAAAATGTCTGTTAGTCTATAAGCATGCATCTGACGAAGTGGGTATTCACCCATGAAAGCTCATGCTCCAAAACGTCTGTTAGTCTATAAGGTACCACAGGTTTCTTTACCATAGTTTCAACTAATTTGCCTGGTACTGAAGTTAGGCTTTCCAGCCTGTAAGCACCAGGATCACCTCTGGAGCCTCTTTAAAATATTGGCATCACATTAACTATCCTACAGTCATCTGATGCCCAAAGCATTTAGGCACTCAAATCACATGGAACTGGTAGTTGGGCACCTAATTGCCCTAAGGGGTAAGATTTTCCAAGGCCCAAACACTCATCTCTGCAGACTCAATGAGTCATTTACATCTTTGATTCTTTTATCACTGACTGTAAAACTGGTGCAAGTCCATTGGTATATCTGGATCTGCTCTGGACACACCAATATATTTGACAGCCATTGATTAAAATGGAGTGGGGATACCGGGGGTGTGGCGTGGAGCCTGCCCCATGTCCATCTGTGTCCCCCTTCGCAATGCCTCCAGTGGAGTTGCTTCTGATACACTGTTCAGTGGGTGAGGCCTTTTCAACTTTCAAACTGTGATTCTAAACCAATTTCTGTAAACCATAGCAAATGTGCATGTGTAAACATTCCTATTTGGGGTTAAATGGCTTATTTATAGTTTTCATTTTATTTAATTTAAGTGAATTAGGAAAAGGCTTCAGCAGATGGCCCTGCAGCAGTTAACAGAAAATGTATGAATACACCAGTTTGGAAACTTAGATATAAGCGAGAGTGGGAACATTGATACTGTCCAATAATAGTAAAATTTGAACCCAGTCACTCTATTGCAATGATGTTTATTTCTGTTTCAAAGGGATACTTGGTGATTCATAAAATGTAGTAATCAGCAAAGTTGGCAGCAAACAGCATTGGTATTAAACATACTGGTACAGAGAATTGAAGCCCACAGCCAAAGCCTGTCTCTCTTATCCCTGCGAAGGGCATAGAGGATGTCAATGGAATTAGAACTGACTTCAGCTCTGTGTCATTAGCTCTTTATTTATTCTCTTGTCCCTATGTCTGTCTGTGTTACACGTCATTGCTCAAAAGTTTAAAACTGGGGATGTGTTTTAGTACCTTGCTGAACTGGGGCTTACATTTATTGTTTAAAATCAACTTTAGATACCACTTTTCTAAATAAAATACAGACAAAAATGCTGACCACAGGCAATACCATTTTATATATAATTTTAACAGATAATATTGATTATTATTAAGCATTTTATTTTTTCAATTTATCAATTTAAATGTTCACATTTGTGGGAAATTATGGAGGGGGTCAGACAATAATTATTTAATGTCAGTATATATTAAGATTCAAAAAATTAAAGCTATATACCATTAAAGCCCAATTTCTCAGCATATCAAAATATACAAAGTAAATAGCCTCAAATAAAACTCGAATAAGCTATCAGGCAGCATTTTTCTTAATTTCCTTTCTGTAAATTTTGATTATTAGTGACGGAAATATGTTGTTGGTTTATGCGTGTACAGTGAAATTGACCTGCCAACATTTTGTGATAAAAATCTAATCCTTCCAAGCCTATTTATAGGGATAGCAACAGAAATTGCATTGCATAAACAATACAATAACAAGCAGCTATTAGTATTGTTTTCCTAAAACATTAAAGCAGAGATCTGCACTGTGCAAAGTTCTCATTCAAACCTTGTACATGACCAAGAAATAATAACCAGAGCATTTTTTAAAAAATGAAACCTTTCCATCCTATAGGCTATATTCTCCATTCAATTATACCATGCAACACTGAAAAACTGGCACAATGGGGTGGAGAGTTTTTAATTCAGTCCCTACTCAGGGGAAATTCACAGTGGGACAAATTTTGAGCTTTGATTGATTAAATACTTATAAGAAACTCAACATTTGGCTCCTAAGTAAGCTTGTTCAGCAACTTATAACTATCCATAAATACATCACCTGTGGATATTCCAAACCCAACTATCTTCTCTCATGTACCTTGGAGAAAGGCAAAATTGTTACCCAGAGATGAGGATATGAAACCAATACACAGAGTGAATGTTTATCTTCTTGGCAACATGCATCTGACTCCAAAGCATCTCAAAGGCAGTAAGAAAAATAAGGCACAAAACTGCTTTAGCACCACCCTGGGAAAAGGCAGGCCTTGTGCAGATTTGTTAGAGCTTTCTTACCAAAGAGCTGTAATAATAATATTTGGTGTGTTCTGAGGGAACTGTAAATAAATACCCCCATGTAGGGGAGCTGATAGTAGCCCTGCAAATTACTCAGATGTCAGGGTGATGGGTATGGTTAGAATAAAGAAGAATCAAGAGAGTGGGGCAACATATTATGTATGGGAATAGATAGAATGATAAATCATTACAGTGCTTCAGCACCAAAAAGCCAGGAGATTTCCTATGGATTTTCATCTACCTTCTGTTTCCATTTCAATGCTGTGGAGATGGTTGTGGGAGGGATTTGTAGACACTCTCTCCACTCTGTGCATTGCCAAGTCTCAGCCTATATTCCCAAGTGTGGGAACTGATGCCTTTGCTCTCAAAATATTTTGTTCTTAATGACAAACTCAGATTTAGCTCCTTTTCTGTAACATCATTGTATATGCTGTACCATCTAAACTGGGGCCAGTGAGGTATATAGTGCATGGAGCGGTTGTGTGTGTGTGTGTATAAGAGACAGCAGGCATGTGTTGTGCTGGGGGAAAGAGTGTGTTTAGTGTGTTAGACTGGGTGTATGTGTGCTTCTCCTTGTGTGACGTGTGAGTGAGCATCATGGTGTATGTGTGTATCAGTCTATGCAAGACACTGCATGTGTGATTGTTTGAGCATTTTCCTGTGTTTAAATTACAACAATTTAATCTAGTAAAAGTTAGCCTCATTCTTCCTCACTGCTCCTGTCCAAGCACATCAAACTTCCAATGATACACAGGAGGCAAAATGGAAATAGGGCTGGGTGCATAAGATATTTTTCATTTTATTGGCAATTTTGAGAAATAGCAGAAAAAATAATTTTGGGCTGAACCAAAAATATTTTTCCAAATTTTTGATGACTCAAAAAGTCAAAAGCAAATTTGTTTCCATTTTGATCATTTTTAAAGTAAAATTAAAAAACATTTGAAATGAAAACTTTTTGGAACCAGAAAACCAAATTGTTTCATTTCAAAAAGGCAAAATGAAAGATTTTCTGGGAATTTTTTCTATTGTTTTATTTTTTAATGGACATTATTCAGAAAAACTGACAAGAATTGACTTAACTATCAATGACTTGACTTCACTGTTGCTGAAATTGCATTATCCATTGGAAAAGTTTTGTATGACAAATTTTATCCTTATATAGATGGCCTCTAGGACAATATCATTCGGACACACATTTCTATTGTCTTTATTGCTTATTCTACAACAATAAAGAAGTAACAACACACATTTGAAGATCACAAGCAGTTATGGTCCATTTTGAGAATCAGCCTAATTCTTCTCTTACCCTGATATAAATCCTTCTTATTTCTTATTTGGAGTTACTCCAAATTTATATTGGTCTAAACCAGGAGCTGAATGTGTTTCTGGCAGCTTGATTCTTGGTTCCATGGTACTCAAAGTATTGGGGCTTGTTTGCACAGGAATACTCAGGAAAGATCATCTAAATTCACACCTGTAGTTAAAGTGCAATAGTTAAATCACAGTATGCCCCTGTGTGTATGCTTTTATTCAGAATTAAAGTGGCCTCAATTTGGTCTAGTTCAGTTCACTTTGAAAGTAAACCCCCAAATATATATATATATATATATACACCAACTCCCACCCCACACCCCCGCAGCTTGAGATCCCCAGCCTCCAACCCCAGCTGCAGCTCACAATACATAAAGCTATTTTTAGAGCATGAGTCCCACAAGCATGAGTGTGTTAACCTGAGCTGGCAGGCTTCCTCCTGCTCCCTCCAAAATGCTGTGTAGATGTACCCGATGGGCTATGCCAATTTAGATCAGTTGAGGGTCTGAGCCTGCGTATCAGTTTGAACTTGCAATATCTGGCCTTCTCTTCTGCCTTGCCCTTCACTGAATGAAAACCTCTGCATGTAGCCCGATGGGGAGATTTAACTAATTGAAATCAATGGAATTTGGTCAGTCAGGGATTTGGATCCATTCAGCCCCTTATAAGATTGGGCTGAGAGCTGGCCTGAGCCCTTTTCTCTGCACTCCCTCTTTAGAGCTTTCCTCACCTTTTTTGTGGATTCCATTCCAAGATGCATCGCATTCCCCATTCACCGTACAGGGACCTACATCAGGCTTTCTGGCCCTCAGTGATTTTTCTAGGGGCTTAGAATTTAGGTATGGTGACACTGCGCATCACAATGCCTAAGTCCCTTCTTGAATCTAGTCTACTCTGCAAAGAAAAACGCATCGCACTGGGGCCACATGTACACTACAAAATTAAGTCGACCTAACTTACGTCAACTTACGTCAACAGACAGTTGTCACAGTAATTACATCACTTTTGCATGTCTACACTTTGCTCCTGGTTTTGGCAGTGCACATCCTTGTCAGAAATGTTGTATTGATTGTAGTGTCAGTATAGGCCATTGTGGGAAGGCTTCTGACAGCCAGTAACAGTTGACATACGCAAGATGGTGTCTATGCCGACTCTAAGTCAACCTAACTACATTGACCTTGACTTTATGTCCCTTGTGGAGGTGGAGTTATTAACTTAGCGTAGTAGGGCACTTACATTGGCAGGAGTGAAATTTAAGTGTAGACACTTCCGTAGTTAAGGTCAACATATGTTGCCTTGCATCAACCTGATTCTGTACTGTAGACCTGACCTGAGTGTCAGAGCTGTGGGTCTAAAAATAGCAACATAGATTTTTAGCCTTCTAACCTAAGCCCCATGAGCCCAGATCAATTGACCCAGGCTCTGAGACTCAGTGCCACAGGTTATTTCTTTGCAGTGTAGACGTATCCTAAGCGCTTTTTGTGATTTGAAATTCTCAGTTTAGACCAAGTTATCTGTATCAGAGTGGGAAATGTTTTCCCCATTTCCCTTCAGCACAATGGATTCCCCGTGCTACGTATAAAGCTAATGGTCTATATAACAATCAGTTCTTTGTACAAAAAATTAGCAGCAGATATGATGCAATTGGTTGAAACCTGCTCCCCTAGGTGTGTTCCTGTGCTATAGCTCATCACTGGAACTACCTGAATTGTCATCTTCCCCCAATGAATATTCAAAGACATCTATTTAAGGGTTTTTAACCCAGCTGTCATTAAAGGGACCTGAATGTATACTCCATATGCAAGAGCTGCCTTCAGGAAGCCAGTGAGATGCTGACCCTCTTGGAAACTTGGAAGGTAGGTGTCTCCAATACAAGACTAAACATAGCTCTAAGTGTACCGGAGCCCCCATGTGTGTTTCAAAGCACTTCATGGAGATTTCTTGGCCAAATACATTAATGGTATTATGGGAACGGGTTATTAGCTGAAAAGCTGAAATACTGGGCATTTTCACCAGGTATATTTATTGCTGTTTCTTTGTCCATATCTATCTATCTATCTATCTATCTATCTATCTATCTATCTATCTATCTATCTATCATAAAGCATCCTCTTGCTATATATAAATATATGAACAAGGGAAAAAATCTATGAAGCGGTGAATAGACAAATGAGTGAATGGAGAGGTAGAGGCAGTGTTAAGAATGGAGGGGTGGGTAGACAGAATGTTTTGCTTCTATGTTCATGTGACAAAATATGTAACATTCCAGTTCTCCTGAAAATTCTTTCCTTAATAATATGAAGCTATAAGGCCAATATGCTTAATGGATTAAAAAAAGATATTGCATTTATGTTGCCAAAAATAGTCATCAGTAATAGTAATTACTAATCAATCCATGTGAATTAACAATTTTGCAGATTAGTTTAATTTGTTCAATATGTCATCGTAAAGTATGTGATCGATCGATCAATCAAGCTATCTACTTCCAATGTAAGGTCAGTGTAACTGACAGAATAATCATCCCCTTGCATTGCTTTCTTGTCATTAATGTGTCAAGCAAATGCCCTTTTGTTACATGTATACAATTAGGTGATTTTCACCCCCACACTATAAAAGTAGATGGAGTAGATTTTTTCAAATACACTAGGTTTTCTTTGTCACTTTAAGCAAACTAATACAGCAAACTTGTGCCCATCTGTATTGTTTGTGTCATAAATGTTGAATAAAAATATGATATAAAGCATGGCAATGCCATTTTAGTTGATATTGAATTCAAAGGATCCTATCTTTGACCACTTTGTTGCCATGGTGAGCAAAGAACTCGCTGATTTCAGTTGTTGTAGGGTTGAGATACTACTGAGGTCATGGACTACAATGGAAGCTGCTAATTTGCAGAACATCTCTGGGTCCAGTCGTTGGAAGAATGCTTTCTGCCTTCATCAGATATAATGCTCAGGCACACTGAGATGAGGTCAGTCTCTTTTTTCCATTTTAGAATTTCAGATTGTGACTAATTTCAACTTTAAAAAAAATTCAAATTTGGGAGAAAATGGAAATTAAAAGGTTAAAAATATACATGCATTTCCCCCACCCCCTGCCCATATTTCTACTAGTGGTTTGGGCATCCTCAGCAGCTGAAGTGTCCATGACCGCACTCTGTGCCACACTGCTGCTGTTGTGATAACCACTTGAGAGTAAGGCTGGTTTTCACTCAGCTTAATGAAGACAGGACATTCCTCTTGAGATGCCCTTGACTTTGGAAGTCACAACCCACACTTGGGACTCAGTCCTGAACTCAATGAGGCTATTCATGTACTTAAAAGCTTGAATGTTCTTTGGTGGTCAGGGCCTGGACTTTCAGCCCTATGCAGGATTGAGCACTTCTGATCTTTAGAGCCCATGGCAAACCCAGTCTGTTTCCCCAAGATAGCGGAGTGAGTGATGATGGAAATGAAAGGGTGGAGTTTGCTGTCGGGATTGTATATGTGGAGCATTGTCAATTCTTTATTCCTCTGCATCATTAGTTTAAATGAGGTGGGTGAGGACAAGCTCTAGGGTACATTGATATTTTCATGTGTTTTATTTTTAACATATATAAAAAGTGCCTAGAACACTGAAGAGTTATTCATTGAGGTATCATCTGAGCACCTAATTACTTAGCCAAAGTGTAGGTGAATGAACCTAGACCTTTCTTTGGGTTTCACCTCTTCCACAACATGTGTCAGGAAAAAGAGTGAGAATTCTTCTCCTTCTCCTTCTCTTCCTCTTCATCCTCCTTCTTTTTCTTCCACACATACAGCTGTGGTGCTATGATTGTAATCTGTAAATTATTTGGTGGCCCATGCAGCTGCTTGACACAGTGTATTAGTGTTCTAAAACATGAAAATTAAATCAATAACTAATAAATCATTCAGCTAATGAGCTTGATATCCATGTGATAAAGAATTCAGTCGGAATTCAAAAATCTCTTAGAAATAGGGATGCACAATGAGAATACCCATATTTACAAGAGATAGCTATGGAGTGGCAATAAAGACATACCCAATGTCTAGCCATTCTCTTCATTTGTGATATTTGTGATTGGATAGAGCCCATAAATACCCATGCCTCTGGGCATAATATAAATTCTAACTCGTGGGTGAGTTAGGAAGAAACTTCCCCTTTGAGGAGACTATTTTGTAATCTTCCACTTTGGAGTTTAATACACTTTCATCTGAAGTGTCCAGTCCCAGCCACAGTTGAAGGATGGATGCAGAGTTAGATGGACCTTGGGTCTGATCTAATCAGGCCCTATGATCACACCACTCACATTTCATTGTTTGTTATCTCCACAGGCAGAGAGTCCGGTGCACATGGCAGATAAAAACCAAACCACTGAGTTTGTCTTTGTGACAATTTCCAACCAACCCAGGCTGCAGGGTGTGCTCTTTGTAGTGATTTTAATCATGTACATCACATCTCTGATGGGGAATATCCTTATGGGCATAATAGTTAGGCTCAGTCCTGCCCTTCACAGCCCCATGTACTACTTCATCTCCAATCTGTCTTTGGTTGATCTCTGTTACACCTCAGTCACCATCCCCAAGATGCTGGTGAACCTGCTTTCAGAGGACAGAACTATCTCATTCACTGGCTGTGCTGCCCAGCTGTATTTTCTTATTGCCCTGGGGCCAACTGAATGCTTCCTCCTTGCCGTCATGGCTTACGACCGCTTCACAGCCATCTGCCATCCCTTGCGCTATGTCATTGTAATGAACAATCGACGGTGTGTCCAACTAGTGACTGGCTCATGGGTCAGTGGTTTGCTGCTGTCCTTGGTGCAGACCTCACTGATAGTCACTCTGCCCTTCTGTGGGGACAGCCGGCTCAACCATTTCTTCTGTGACGTGACTCCCCTCTTAAGCCTGGCCTGCGGAGACACATCCATGAACGAAATCGCTGTATCTGCAGCCTGTGTCTTAATTGTGCTCATCCCTTCTATGCTGATCCTTGTGTCCTACGGTAAAATCGTCTCTACCGTCCTGAAGATCACATCAGCCCAGCAGAGACGCAAAGCTTTCTCCACCTGCTCCTCCCACCTCATAGTCATCACTCTATTCTATGGCTCTGCCAGCGCCATGTATCTGCGACCCAAATCCAGCTATGCCCCTGAAAGAGATAAATTTCTGGCTCTGTTTTACTCTGTGGTGACCCCGACATTGAACCCCATCATCTACAGCATGAGAAGCAAAGATATCCATAAAGCCCTGAGAAGAATACTTCAAAATTCTTTAACCCCAAACTGCAAGCAACCAGCCACTGCTTAGCTGAGACCTGATGCTGATTATTTGGGTTGAACACCGCTTTAACTTCAGTGGAGTTACACCTAAATTCCTATGAACGCATTTGCACTAGGAAGTTTTACCAGTAAGGTTTTTATCAGGGCCGGCTGTAGATTTTTAGCTGCCCCCCCCCCGACCCCAGCCCTGGGCTCCCCCCCATAACTGCACCCTCCTGCCACCCCAGCCCTGAATCACTGGTAACTCACTCCCAGGGCGGGTCATTCAGCAGGCATTTTGGATGTGCACAGAACACAGACAGGACTGGTTCCCATATGGTTACAGAACTGCAGTAAAGTGGAACTATTTTCAGTTTGTCTGATTGAATGATATCTGTATGCATATTATTAGACTGTCCTACATATATGAGGAAAAGTTGAGGTGCCTTTATTATTCTTTTATTCCACTCTTTGTTTCTATAGGGAATTTGCCAGTGCAATATCACTGTCTTTCTTTTAAACAAATAAAACTTAAAAAACAAAAAAGGCAATGGCTGTTGAAAATAGCAATTCCAGTCCTAATAACCACTGGGAAGCATTTTTTGCTCAATTTTATCCTACTTTTTCTACAGTAAGTTACAGTGGATTAGTCTATATAGGAGTAATGAAGAAACAGCTGTCCAAATTGAGCTTGAACATGCCTGAATTTTGAGGGTGTTCAAATCTGGAAGGCAGGTGCTAGATTCCCTTTCTGAATATTAGTTAAATCTGGAAAGGAAAAGTCAATTTCTGCTTCCATGGCTCAGAAGTGGAAATCCTCCCACCTGCATGGTATTGTACAAAAAGCTGCCCAGGTCCTCTAGTAGAACCTCTCCTCCCTTACTTTTCTTTTTAAATTCTAGTGGGATCCACATACATCCCTTGGTAGGCTTCAGGTAGAGAGGGGCACTGTCCATTTAGTCCCCCTAGTTCCTTCTTTGGGGGCTGCCAGGTGAGGTCACACCAGTATCCCTAATCCAGTCTGGGGATGTCTTCTGAAGGTGGTACCTGGGCCAAAGCCTTCTACTCCTTGGGAACACTTGTTCTCTGTTCTAGGGTTACCTACCATACATCCGTATTTTCACGTACATGTTCAGGTTTTGGGATTTTAAATAGCTGTCTGGGAGGAATTTGTAAAACTCTCAAAAGGTCAGGGATTTCCCTCCCAATGCATAGCGTGGCGTGGCTGACAGGGCGGCCCAGCCAGATTGAGCCACTCGCATCAGGGCGTCCAGCAGCCAGAGCACCCTCACCTCTCCCTACAGCTTCAGCGCACCATTCTGGCAGCACTCTGGGGGCACGGGGCTGCCTGCTCCGCGGGGAAGTGCAGCAACGCATCTGACTCCGTGTGGAACCATACACGCTGATCTGAGCGGCATGGAAAGGGGGCCAGGGGGTTGGAGAAGGGACATGGGATCCCAGGGGGCAGTCAAAAGACACGGAGCAGGAGGGTCAGATGAGTCAGGGGTTTGGGGGGGTGGCCTGTCAGGGAGTGGAGGTGTGGAGAGGGGTTAGGGCAGTCAAGGGACAGGGAGCAGGGGAGTTGGATAGGTCGAGGGTTCGGGGGGGCTGTTAGGGGCAAGGGTGTGGAGGGAGAGTGGGGCAGTCAGGGGACAGGGAGTAGGGGGGTTGGATGGGGTGGACGTTCAGGGGGGCAGTCTGGGGCAGGGAGAAGTGGGGGTTACATGGGTCAGGGGTTCTTGGTGAGCAGTCAGAGGACAGGCAGCTGTCGGATAGGCATGGGAGCCCAGGTGTCTGTTAGAGGGCAGAGCTGTAGATAGAGGTCAGGGCAGTCAGGGGACAGGTAGGGGGAATGAGATACTAGGGGATCAGTTAGGGTGGGGGGGTCTCAGGAGGGGGCAGTTTGGGACAAGGGAAGGGAGGCTTGGATGGGGGTAGGGTCTCGGTGGGGGGTTAGAGGCAGGGGTCCCAGGAAGGGGCAATCAGGGGACAAGGATGAGACGGGGTTGGATGGGTTGGGGTTTCTGTGGGGGGAAGTCAGGGGGTGGGACATGAGAGGGAGTGGATGGGGGCAGGGGTACCCTCCCCTGTGGAATGTCCTCTTTTTTGAATGTTAAAATATGGTATCCCCACTGTTCACAGTGCAACTCCGTGCGGGCAGTGAGCTCTCCAGTCACAGCAAGCTGCAGCACAAGGTCTCAGCCACCTCACTCCCTCCCCCTCCCTTTCCTGTTAATAGCTGCCAAGGGAATGCTGGGATATGTAGTTCTTTCTCTGCTCCAGGGCTGGCTCTATAGGTAGGGAGATAACCAAGGAACTACAGGTCTCAGGGCTCCCTGTTCATTCTTAGCTCTCATGCTGGATCCCTGTCGCCCCTGCAAACGTGCCACCCCAAGAACCTACTTGCTTTGCTGGTGCCTAGAGCCGGCTCTGGTTTTTATGAGCATACAGCTGTTGACACTGTAATGTCACTATAACACATGCACATTTGGCTGCCTCTGTTGGTGCTGCCTGCCCACTCTGAGAGGTTGCACTGGCAAAAGATAAACTGCATAGCTGTGGATTGGCATCCCAGGGTGTCCTACAACACCATCCAGCACACTGCCTTGTGGGATATTTTGGAAGTGCATTGTAGGCTGTCAGTGCTCTCCCCAGGGAATTGTGGGAGGCTGGAGTTAAGTTCCCACAATTCCCTTTGCTCCATCCCATAATCATTTTTTTCAGTTTTTTTTTAAATATCCACAGTTCATCATGCTGTTTTTCTACCTCCGTGACGCTACAGGCAGAAGCACAGATACCAAACAGCTCACCAGAGCTTTCTTATCTGTTTTGTAGACAGGGTGCCTGATTTTTTTGTACTGGGGAACTTCAGCAACTACCACAGCAGCAAAAATAAGGGAACTGAAAGGGGGGAGAATAAATGAATGATGGGGGCAGAGAATGCAAAATCTCCAGGAGGCATTCACATTGGCTTCTGGGCCTGTTTAATGGGCAGTGATTGGTGGGGTGCATCGAAATGCAAAGCTGTGGTGGCCAGCAGTGGCTGCAGAAGTTTTGGATGTGGAAAGCCATGTTCCTGTAGTTGTGTATCCAGTCTACCACAGCTCTGCAGAGCTCAGACGCCAAAATAAGGGCTGTTTGACAGCAGAGAAATGGGTACTGAGCATGCTCTGGAAGCTTGCAAACTTGGATTGCTATTGGTCAGGGGGCTACTAGTTTGGATGCTGGCAAGTCTACAGCAGGGGCTGTCATCTTCCAGATGTTCAAGGCTCTTAAGCATGTTCTGCTGCACAGGATTGTGGCACTGGGAAATAGGCAAGAAACAATAGGCAAGTTCAAAGATAGGAGCTCCCTGAATTGTGTGGGGAATAGATGGGCTTCATAGTCCAATCCCCTCACACTCCCATGTACACACACACATGGCTTCTCAATACATGACCAGAAAGAAATACTTTTCCATGGTTATGCAAAATTTTTTCTACAGACAAATTTGAGTTTTCAATTCAATTCAATTTGCCATTAACGTTTTCAGTTTTTCCTCAGACATCCCAAATCTCCAAATCTGAAAATGTGTAGCTGAAACCAGAATATCTTTTCCAACTGATTTTTATTTGTTTACTTTTAAGTGTTTTGCTGAAAAACAATTATTTTTCTGGCATTTTTCAGCCAATTGTTTCAAGGGAGTTTGAGAGGGAGATCCCCTACTGAAGAAGGAGCAAGCACTAATTCTTGGGGTGAGTAGGTGAGCTTGTTTGCTTATTTGTTTTTTCTTTTAGCTTGCTTAAAATTTAGAGTGTGGTCTTTTTGGTAGTTGTAGATGTTTGTGGACTGTTTGTGAGTGAGGGGCGGTGGTTGAGCAGGCCTTAGGGAAAATGGCACCCTTGGAGAACTTGTATTTTGGCGTTGCTGGCCCCTGCTGCCTCCCAAGGCTCCCCCCCCACCATCATCCCTGACCCTCTCTGCCTCTCCGGGATCTCCCCCCGATCACCCCTTCTCCCTGCTGCCTCCCCACATGCCTTGTTCCTAGTGAATCTACTGAGGATTAAATTTGCTTCTTTGCAGCTGGCCAATTCAACAGTTCAATCAGTGTTAAATCCTCAAAATAACACTTATGTTAGATTTAATCATCAAAAGGAGACAAAAGTGGTGCATAGGCCTTGTGAGTTTTCTCTGGATACAGATGAATTTCACCAGCAGCTTTGCCATTTGTTTCAATGAGGGCACTGAGGGCTGAAAGTAAAGCAGCAGGAAAGGGCTCGATGAAAATGTTCAGACTTCAAAATTAAGGGGAGAAAAAAATCAGATATTTTTGGCATTTTATTTTATTCATTTTTTTAAAACCAACCCTGAGCATAGTCTATGGACTTGTCTCCACTTAAAATGCTACAGTGGCAGAGCTGTGCTGCTGTAGCTGTACCACTTCAGTGTAAACACTACACTGCTGGGAAGTATTCTCCCATCCTCCTAGGCAATCCAGCTCCCCGAGTGAAGGCAACTACATCGACTGAGGAATTCTTCCATTGATCTTGTGCTGTCTATATGGGGACTGAGGCTGACTTAATAATGCTGCTCCACAGAGTGGATTTTTTACATCCCTGACCAATGTAGTGAAACCAACCTCATTCAACCTAATGGACCCACATTGCTGTAGATGCTGTACAAAAAAAGAATAAAAAAACAGTCCCTGTCTCAAAGAGTTTAAAGTCTTATCTGACCCCCCTTCTAATTCACGATGAAGCATATCTATTATTGATGCAGAAAGTTACTACAGTTCTCTGTTTCACAGGTCCTTTAATTCCTGGTTATCAGAAGTTAATGAGACAATTGTTTCCAGCCTTTGTTTGTTTGCTTTGGTAATTAATTTATGAGTGTATGTCTGCCAGGATGCAGAGTTGTAGGTAAATGTGAAATTTGGAGAGCTATCTGAGTGTGAACAAGTATTTACTACCTTTATTCATTGACACTGACATTTTGGGGCAATTTTTCCTAACTGTGCTAAATTTACTGGTTCTTGAGCAACATGAGAACACAGGGATTTGTCAAACTGTTTCAGAGTACTGATGCACTTAGTCTGGTGTCATCTCTCCAGCCGTGGACACCTTATTAGCATTCTATTCTGAGTTTTGTCTCTTTTGTAGCATATAATTTTTTGGTTGATTATGTCTCTCAAGACCTCTTTCACCGTCTCGTTCTTGAGGGCATAGATGAATGGGTTCAGCACAGGGGTTACCACAATTGTCAGCACACTCACGGCTTTCTTGATATCAATGGAAGGGGTCTGTGAGGGTCTGACTGTCATGGAGACACCGAGTCAATGCTCTGGAACTATTCTATACAAAGCCAGTCAGGATTCTGGGGGAGCCCTCTCTCTCTCTGAGCTATTGTCTCCAAGGCAAGATGATTACATGGCTTTGACCTTCCTGGGTCTGACCTCGGAGCATTCAGCATCCCCTTCCACACTGTGTGCTTTATGCAGTGAGTTCACCTGGGCAGGGCTCCTGGGGAAGGCAGAGGGCTCTGCACCCCAACTCCTCAGTCAGCTGTGACTCTCAGCCAGCCGGTAAAACAGAAGGTTTATTAGTTGACAGGAACATAGCATAGAACAGAGCTATGTTAGCACAGAAATCAATGACTTTCAGCCAAGTCCATATTGGGAGTCCTAGGCCAGATGCCCTGCCCTCGCACTCCACAAAAATCACTCACCCAATTCCCACCACCGAAGTATTGGGGCAGTACACTGGGAAACTAATGTATGCACAGTATTAGTATAGGACAGTAAGACTCACAAGTAACATAACAAAATGAATAACTCCCCACTTTGTCACATCTGAGAACAATCTGAGCGGACCACTTAAGTTTGTGACCTGAGGAAGTTCTGGCCGCCCTCTCTGGGACAAAGCATTGGCTATAATGTTGGCACTCCCCTTAACATGGACCACCTCCATGTCACAATCCTGAAGCTGGAGACGCCACCTCAGGAGACTGGCATTGGCCCCTTTCATCTGGTGTAGCCACATCAGGGGCAAATGGTCGGTGTACATGATGAAGCGCTGCTCAAATAGATATGGCTGCAGCTTTTTAAGGGCCCACACCATGGCCAGGCATTCCTTTTCTGTGGTCGCATAGTTCTTCTCCCAGGGCAGCAGCCTTGTGCTCAGGTACATGACGAGGTGTCTCTCCCTCTTTCCATCAACCTGCATTATCACCACACCCAGCCCTGTGTGTGAGGTGTCAGTGAACACCATAAAGGGCTTGTCAAAGTCCAGATTTAACAGCACCAGGTCCTTGACCAGAGCCTCCTTCAGACCACAGAGAGCCCCTGGCACTGCTTGGTCCAGACCACCTTATCTGGCTTACGCTTCTTACATAGCTCAGTGACATCTATGGAGCTAACGTGAGACACGAAGCTCCGGTAGTAGCCTGCCATCTCAGTGAAAGCCTGGACCTGCTTCTTAATCTGGGGAGTGGGCCAATCTCTGATCACCTCCACCTTGTCTGGCTCTGGCTTTAGGCAGCCACTCCCCACCTTGTGGCTCAGGTATAACACCTCTGACATCCCCACCTTGCACTTGCCAGCTTTTATAGTCAGACCTGTATCCTGGAGCTAGTCCAGCATTTGTTTAACCTGGGAAACATGGTCCTGCCAGGTCCGGCAAAAAACACAGATATCATCAATATAAGCCAGGGGACAATTCTCCATCCCCTTGAGTTATGACCCCTTTAGGTCAAAAGGTAGAACCAGGAACTTGTACAACCCCAGAGGGGTGATAAAAGCAGATTGCAGCTGGGCATCCTGATCCAATGGTACTTGCCAGTAGCACTTGGTGAGATCCATAGTCGTGAGATGAGCCCCCTGGGCCCATCTTGTCTAGGAGCTCATCTAGTCTAGGCATGGGGTAGGCTTTGAACTTGGTGATGGCATTAAGCCTCCAGTAATCCACAAAAAACTGGATTGACCCATCCTTCTTGGGTCACCCCCACACGTGAGAGGCCCAAGACCTGGAGGATGGTTGGGTCACCCCTGAAGCCAGCATGTCCTTGACCTCTATCTCCAGGTCTTGGGCTTTTATCCCAGTGACCTAGAATAGAGAGGATCTTACAGGTGGATGAGCTCCTGTTTCCACCTGGTGGACAGGCAGGTTAGTGAGCCAAGGCCGGTTGGAGAATAGCTGCTGGTAGGAACCCAGCACCCCTTGGATCTTTGCCCTGTAGGCACGGTTGAGCAAGTCAGAGAGGGGAATTGATTCCAGGGAAGAGCAAACCCCTGTCTCAGGGAATAGATCTACCAGGGGATCAGCTGTCTGCTCCTCCCATTGGCCACACACGGCCACTACCAAATTCTCCTTGTCAAAGTACAGATTCATCATGTTAACATGGTACACCCGGTGGCTGTGAGCCTGGTTAGACAGTTCCACTATGTAGTTCATTCAGCAGCTTGATGACCCTAAAGGGCCCTTCCCAGGCAGCTTGCAGTTGGTTCTTTCTCACAGCAATGAGAACCATCACCTGTCAGTTGGCATAGAAGTGGGCCCATGCTGAGCAATCATAACAGACCTTCTGCTTCCCTTGAGCCCTGGCTAGATTCTCCTTGGCCAAGCCCATGAGCCTTGGCACTATGGCTGTAAATTACAACACAAATCAATAAGCAGCGCTCAATCCAGCCCTTAGGGGTCACTGAGTTCACAGGTATGTGTGACATTCTGCACTCCAAAGCAGCCCATATTTACCATGGCGATGTAATTTTTTTTGTTTTGTACAATATGTTTTGTACAAACTATGCCTTGCTCAAATCCAAATCAGGAACCTTGGCACCATTCTAAGAAAAGATCATCTTCTGGCTTCTGTTTCTCTACAGATTTCACTGACACATTCTTGTTCCTTGCACACAGTGCACAAGCACTGTATTTAGACTCTAAGAAACCCCATGAGCTCCTCACCCCTCCAGTGGCTATGAGAGCAGAGCCTGGGACA
This sequence comes from Gopherus evgoodei, assembly GCF_007399415.2. Taxonomy (NCBI): domain Eukaryota; kingdom Metazoa; phylum Chordata; order Testudines; family Testudinidae; genus Gopherus; species Gopherus evgoodei. The sequence continues at coordinate 10,185,366 of NC_044342.1, read as the reverse complement.
TTAAACTCACAATTAGGGTTGGTCAACGGTTATGCCCCATTTTGTAGTTGAGCATTTGATTTTTCCTTCCTCAGTGTAGTATCAGCGGGATAGCTGTGTTAGTCTGTATACACAAAAACAATGAGGAATCCAGTGGTACCTGAAAGACAAATTTATTTGGGTATAAGGTTTTATGGGTAAAAAAACACTTCTTCAAATATATGGAGTGAAAATTACAGACACAAACGTAAATATACTGGCACATGAAGAGAAAGGAGTTACCTTACAAGTGTAGAACCAGTGATGAGAAGGCCAATCTTGTGAATTTTCCCTATGATAAGAGGGAGGTTTATTCCTGTTTTTTGTAACTTTGAAGTTTTGCCTAGAGGGGAATCCTCTGTGTTTTGACTTTGATTGCCCTGTTAAATTACCTTCCATCCTGATTTTACAGAGGTGCTTCTTTTAGTTTTTCTTTATAATAATCTTTTTGCTTTTAAGAACCTATTTGGTTTTTAGTGTCCTAAAAACCCAAGGGGCTGGTCTGTGCTCACTTTGTTAATCTGTTTGGTTGGTATATTATTCTCAAGCCTCCCCAGGAAAGAGGATGAAGGGGCTTGGGGGGGGTATTTTGGGGAACAGGAACACAAAGTGGTTCTTTTCCTTGAATCGTTGTCTAACTTACTTGGCGGTGGCAGTGATACCGTCCAAGGTCAAGAAAGAATTTGTGCCTTGGGGAAGTTTTTCACCTAAGCTGGTAGGAATAAGCCTAGGGGTTCTTTCATGCAGGTCCCCACATCTGTACCTAAAGTTCAGAGTGGGGAGAAAACCCTAGCACTTCCTGTTATTTAATCTTTTACAGCTAACTCTCCAAGGTCACTATCCACTTACTCTCTTCCACCCTTATGGTAATAATAATAATAATAATTGGAGATATACCTATCTCCTAGAACTGGAAGGGAAACTGAAGGGTCATCAAGTCCAGCCCCCTATCTGCACTAGCAGGCTCAAGTACTGATTTTTGCCCCAGGTCCCTAAGAGGCCCTCTTAATGATTGAACGCATAACCCTAGGTTTAGCAGACCAATGTGCAAACCACTGAGCTAGCCTAGCATGAAGGATCATGGCTTCAGTCCATCCAGTACAGTATCCGCTCCCCTTGATGCACTGGATCAAACCACTGACCTATCTAATAATGATACTTAGCTTCTATGAGTTTAATCAGCATATATTCAAGCACTTTACCAAGAATATCATTATCAACATTTTACAAATTGGGAAACTGAGGCCCAAGGAATGGAAGTGACTTGACCTAGGTCATATAGGAGGTCAATGGCAGACCCAGTATTTAACAGCCAGGTGTCCTGAGATCCACTCCAATGACATAACCATTAAACCAATATAGTCTGGGCCCCCATATTTCTGCCACATCAGAATAGCTGTTTGAAGTGGTGTTGTAGACATGTCTATCCCAGGATATTAAAGAGGTGGCTGAGGCAACATCTTTTATTGGACCAATTTCTGTTGGTGAAAGAGACAAACTTTTGAGCTATACAGCCCTGATGAACAAGTTTTTCATCAACAGAAGTTGGTCCAATAAAGATATTACCTCACCCACCTTTTCTCTCTAACATCAATAAATAAATAAAGCAATCATTTATCTATGGTTTCCCTACATCCTGCAGAGCTGGCTAGAACTTAGAAATAACATTCTGCAGGAAATTCTGGCATTTCAAATTTTATTATAATTCTAAATCAGAATGTAAGAATGGTCGCACTGGGTCATACCAATGGTCCATCTAGTCCAGGATCTTGTCTCTGACAGTTGCCAGTATCAGAGAGAATGAACAGAACAGGGCAATTTTGTGTGATCCACCCTGTCATCCAGTCCCAGGTTCTGGCAGTTGGTGGTTTAGGGATACGCAGAGCATAGGGTTGCATCCCTGACGCTTTTGGCTATCCTCCATGAATTTATCTAATTATTTGTACAAGAACATAAACAAAAAAAAATAGAAAATTCCAACAAATTATTTTTCAAAAATATTTCATTTTGCATCAACTGAAATAATCAGTTCTGATAAAATCAAAATATTTCATTCTGATTTAGACATTTTATTTCCTGCGTATTCTAATTTATAATATATGTAATACAATATTCAAGCAAAAATCATTTTGAAGTGACAAATTGGAATATTCCAATTTTGACCTTATCAAAACATTACATTTTAATTTATTTTCAACAACATTTCACTGAAATCGACACACTCCCATGGAAAATTTAGATTTAAATGAAATGCTATTTTTGCAACTGGAAAAAAAAATGGTCGGATCGAGTCCAGTACCACTGTTCTCTGTAGTAACAGACCAATTTTCCATCAAGTCTGGAACAACCAGTTTCAGATTATTCAGATCTGGCAAGGCCTAAATGCTCACATATAACAATACTATATTTTGCAGGGCTGACTCATGGAGGGATACTGACCTGAGGTCTGCTTATCTCATCAACTTGTACAAAAATATTCCATTTACATTTTTCCACAATCTCTGCACAAGTGCACAATAGTCTCTCCAGCCTGGCTTTTAGCTGGCTCTTGTTAGCAAACAGGGACTTTAAACTATTCAGGTGAAAATCATAATTTCCTCCACTGTGCAGGGCTTTGGTAGATCATGGCCCACAGAGCACTACTACAGACAGAATAGAAACAACTGGGATGGGACTGTAGTTCAGAATTCAGGGGCACTGGCAGAACTGAGTGTGGGGAGCCAACGACTGCAATAACAATGAGTGCTGGGGATCAGGAGTGAGGAACATATTCAGACTTGTGTAGTGTAGACACAGGTCGGAATAGACTGAACTGCATGTCAGGATTAAGAGGCATGCGCAGAGCAGTGGAGGAGCAATGACGCCAGGGCTCATTTAGCAGGTGACAGTACAGCATTCTTTGGGGAGGCCTCTGCAGGGGAAGTGGATGCAGTTAGGTTAGCAATGAGCTGCATCAACAGAGCTCTGGTGGGAGGGGGCAGGGAGCCAAAGCCCGGGGTTGGTGCGAGGGCTGAAGGTTGGGATTGAGAGTCACCAGCAGAGATGTGTGAAGTGGACGCCCAGGGCAAGATAAAAGGGGGATATGTGCAATGGCCCAGGACTTGGCTAGGCTATGCCTGCTGTGATGAGAGGCAGAGGCAAACCAACGTAATGGAGATAACTCTAAATTTTTAATTTAAAAAATGGAAAACTAAGAAACATGTCAGGAACGGAATAGGAATAATATGAAGTATCATCCATTGCTTACCCAGGAAAGTAATAAACTGTAAATTACCATCACAATAAAAGACATTTTTCAACAACCTAGCCCTTCTCCCTGGTTGCAAACTTCACCCTAGCTGTTCCTCCTTTGCCTTGCGATGATCTTTTGCTTCAACACTGCAGTGACCTCACCTCTTTCCAACAGGACCACCCACAGGCGACAGCTCCTCACCTATACCTGTTCCCCAGCACCCAAACCATATCCCTCCATCAAGGTCCCAATGGGCAACATCATTGCCCACGGTCATACGCTTGGTGCCCCTTTCAGCCGGGGTCCTTGCACACAGCCCTTCACGGACCTACATCTCCCAGCTCCTCAGCAAATCCCCTTTTTGCCAAGTGTTGTCCCTTTTCATTTCCTTCTTCTCCACCCACCTTCCCACTACCTCCTCTCCCAAACCCCTTCCTCAGCTGGGTCAGCCCTCTCGCAGCCTTGCTCTCTCTCTGGCACAGCACTCTACACTGCTGCATCACAGCTGCAGGCCCTAACAGAATCCCTGCTGCAGGTGCTGGTGCCAGGGCCAGGGTCATCGCACATGGATCTAGAATGACTATGGGACATCAGCAGAGCTAGGGAACCTGGAATAGCCTGCAGGCCTGAGGATGGGGATTGAGGGGAATTGGTAGAACTGAGCATGTGCAGTGAGGAGGATGGCTCATGGCAGAGATAGCAGGGGACTATAGGTTGAGACTGAGGCGCATTAACAGGGCAGTGAGTGGGGGAGCCCAGGGCTGGAACAGCAGTGGGTCTGTGAGCAGACATTGAGGGGCATTGGCAGAACTGAGTAGGTGGGCAGGAGGAGCCCAAAGCTGTGGGTCAGGATTGAGGGGCATTGGCAGAGATGTCAGAGTGGGGAGTCCAGGACTGGGGGTTGCGTGTCAGGAACTGGGGGTGTAGTAAGAGGAGGCCCTAAGATATAAACCTTGGTATCAGAGGCCTTGGTATCAGGCCCTGAGGCCTGAACTAAAGTAATGGTCAAGACTTTGCTAACAGAAAGCAAAGTTAAGCTGTGAGCCAGAGGCGGGCCCTGCTCACAGAAGCTGGCAAGGAAAGGGCTGATGCAAGAAGATACGTACCTAAAAGGTACTGAACACTAGATATCAGAACATTCACATACTTGCACATTCCACACAGATAACAAGGAACAGACTGACCCTTCCCAATGACAGGGGCAAAAGGCTAATATGATGGATAGAGTTGTTTTGTTCTAACTAACATGTACAAGGTGAGAGGCGGCACCTTACTACGTAGACGGGTTGCACCTCAATACGTCAGGAGTGATGCGTAACTTGTTTGTACCTGTGTATAAGAATGCATCCTTGGGGCGGTGTCTTTGTCCGGCTAAGGGGGCAGTGGAAAGTCCCGCCACTGACTGAGCCGAGTCCATTGTCAAGACGCACTTTCTCGTTGTATGCCCGGTAGACTAAGTAATCTATGGGGAACTGCAATTGTGTCCATAAGGCAATAAACCTAGCCGATGTGCCTTGCACCTTACTAGACTCTGTGGTCATTGGAGGTTCTTGTCGGGTCTGCTGCATCAGCTATCTGCAGAGCTGGGACAGCACACGGGGCGAGCAGACGCACCCAGCCGAGTGATACCAACAAGGAGAGAGCAGAGCACCACACCGGTAGCATCTGACAACCCCTCTGACAACAGGGGGAAATCACCAAAGCTGCAAGTAGGCAAAATGATTGTAAAACACAGGCCAGCTATTTCTCTTATTGTGTTTCTTTCCTCCCTTTCCAGTTTGCCAAGAGGAGCTGTGACCGTCTGAAGGATATGCACCCTACGGAGGAAGAAGAACTATTGTAGGGGAGCATGAGATGGGCAGTGAATAAGATGCAGTGAAAGCAAAGGAAAACAGCTAACTCAAAAGTTGGCTGCTTGTGCTGGGACCTCGGAGACAGTGGAATGCTTTGGCCAAAGCAGCTGATCTTTCCATCAGTTTGATGGGAAAGGGAACTGGGTACCAAACAGTGATAGAATCAATTTCACCAGTAGGTTGCTGGATCAAATCTATCCCGAGTTTAAGGCCAGAACGGACCATTATGATAACCTAATCTGACCTCCTGCATAACAGGGACCAGAGAATTTTCCCTAGTTATTCCTCCATCAGTTCCAATACCTGTTGATTGTGGGAAAGCATATTCTTTAGAAGGAGACACTTGATCAGGATTTAAAGTCTTCACTTGACAGAGAATCTACCATATCCCTCAACGAATCCAGCAGGCATTTAAGGTTGGCACTGACTGAAAGTTGTCCCTATATGATAAGGATTTTCTGACCATTATGTGGGTCCCGGTGTATTCCCCAGTTTGATGGGTGTCCTCATCTGAAAAATGCAACCTCCTGCTCATGTGCTCAGTGGAGAGGCCAGGAACAGAATGGGCCATGAGTTGTATCTACCCTGTGCTTGCAAATAATCTTGCTTTCCAGAAAATTTCACTGCAGCCTGGGGTTGCCATGAGGCTGGTAAAAATGTCATTTTGCCTTTACACAACCCTTTTAATATCTACAAAGGTGGCTGTACTAGAAAGATCCTGAGACATTAGGCCTGGTATAAGAGACACGTTACGAGGCCCGAGGCCTGAACTAAAGTAGTGGCCAAGCCTTGCTAATATAAAGCAAACTTAGCAAAAGTCAGGCTGTTAGCAGAAGTCAGGCTCTGTCTGCATGCAGGCTCACAGAACCTGGCAAGAGCAGGGCTGGTATTGCAAAAACACACACATTCCTGAGAAGTGCTAGGCACAGGACACTCACACAAACACATTCTAGAAGGATGGTAGCAGAATACCCTGATACCAAGTATGGCACAAACACACTTCTTGAAGATAGGAAAATGTTGACCTTTCTTAGAGATAAGGTCAGGATAACAGCGTGATGGACAGAGATGTTTTGCTCATACCAACATGTACAAGATAAATGGTGGTAACACATCGGGGGCAATATGTAACTTCTTATAATATATAGATATACCTATCTCATAGAAATGAAAGGGACCTTGAAAGGTCATCAAGTACAGCCTTCACTAACAGGACTAAGCACTGATTTTGCCCCAGATCCCTAAGTGGCCCCCTCAAGGCTTCAGCTCACAACCGTGGGTTTAGCAGGCCAATGCTCAAACCACTGAGCTATCCCACCCCTCTTTGTCTCAAACGGAGGACCCACCATTCACTAAACTGAATCAATTCATTTCCACTCCACAGGGAGAATTGACCTGCCATGTCTCAAAATCTGCAACCTTGCCCCAAAGAGGCAAGAGAAACAGATGCCTTGTCTTTGTCTGTAAAGATATGCTGGCAGTGCTTCCTAATGTAGATAAACCACATGTCAACAGGAGTTTTTCTGCCAGCATTAGCTACACTGACAGAAGCAGCCTACTCTCAGAATAGCTGTGCCTATGCTGGAGTGTTTGACGGCACAGCTATGTTGGTAAGGGGTTGTGGTTTTTACCACTCCCTTGACTAACATAGCTATGCCAGCCCAACTACGTAATTTAGACATGGCCAAAATCTGGTAACAGGAGAGAGTGAAATCTAGAAGGACTAAGTGCGAGGACAGAAGGGAGAACAAAAGAAACATGAAACTAACTGTATTAGTTACCCATTTATTTTTTTACTACTGAGTGGAATTTCCTAAGAAAATTGTAGTGGTGCTGAACTCGCCCCTGTGGCACCTCCTGCTGGTCATCTCAGGAATTAGCCCTCCAAGCCTTGGAGCGCCCTCTGCAGGCCGGTATCCTGCTGCTGCTTGGCCCCCGTGTCCCTCCCAGACCCCGATGTCCCTTTATCTGGGGTGCTGCCTCCTGGCCATACACCCCTCAGTCTCAGGGTCTCCCCTCCCTGGGGAACCCCCACCCCATCTCGCCTCAGTTGTAGGCTACTGCCAGTCACCAGCTAGCCCCTGTGCCCTGGGGCAGACTGCAGTGTAAGCCACTCATGACAGGCAAGGTTGGGTCTGGACCTGCTGCCTCTCTCTCTAACCCAGTGCCTCTATGGGGCCTTGGACAACGCCCTGCAGCCTGGGGAGTTGCCAGCCTGGAGCTCCCCAGGCCCTCTGGCCTTTCCCCAGCCCTGCCTCACTCTAGGCACCCTAAGCTTCCCAGCAGCCAGGCCCCTCTCTCTCTCTGTCTGAAGGCAGAGACTGTCTAGGTCCTGGCTACCAGCCTCTTATATAAGGCCAGCTAGGCCGTTATTAAGCCAGCTACAGCTGTGGTTGCTTCCCAATCAGCCCAGCTTTCAGAGCTATAGCCCTCTCCAGGGCTGCTTTTACCACTGCAGCCCTCTTTTAGGGCTGATTTCAAGCCCTTCAGGGCAGGAGTGGGTGACCACCCCGCTACAGAAATATTGCAACTGCACATATGCATCACACATGAATTCAAAAGAGTCAACACATTTTTTGTAAAGGGAAACCATGTTTCACCAATCTACTAAAATTATTTGTGTGTGTGTAGGTGCGGGGGGATTAGCAAGCATGTTGAAAAGGGTGATCCTGTGGATATAGTGTACTTAGATTTTTGGAAAGCTTTTGACAGGCTCCCTTACCAAAAGCTCTTAAGCAAAGTTAGTTGTTGTCATAAACAGATGGTTAAGGGTTAATGCCTCTTTTACCTGTAAAGGGTTAAGAAGTTCACCTAGCCTAGCTAACACCTGACCAGAGGAACCAATGGGGGAACAAGATGTTTCAAAAGGAAGGAGGGAAATTTTTCCTGTGTCTAGAGTTTTCGGTTTCAGCCAGAGTGAAAAAGATCAAGGAACCAGCCTCTTATCAGAGTAGTAAGTTTTAGAAAGCAATAAATAGATTTATGTTTATTTCTTTGTAATCTGTCTTATGCAATTAGAGGTAGAATCAAATTGAGTATTTGGGTAATTTTTTGTGTAACTAAATTTGTGCCCAGGGGAACATCCTCTGTGTTTTGAATCTGTTGTTTGTGAGAGTAGCTGGTATGCTAATCTCTCCCAGAAAGTTTTCTTTTATCTTTCTTCTCTTTAATTAAAAGCCTTTTTCTTAATACCTGATTGATTTTTCCTTGTTTTTAGATCCAAGGAGATTGGATCTGGACTCACCAGGGATTGATGGGGGAAAGGAGGGGGAATGGTTAATTTCTCCTTGTTTTAAGATCCAAGGGGTTTGGATCTGTGTTCACCAGGGAATTGGTGAAGTCCCTCAAAACTACCCAGGGAAAAAAGTAGTGGTTGGGGGATGGTGGCAGCGATACCAGATCTAAGCTGGTAATTAAGCTTACAAGTGTCCATGCAGGTCCCCACATCTGTACCCTAAAGTTCAGAGTGGGGAAGGAACCTTGACAGCTGTCATGGGATTGGAGCAAAATTTCCTATCATGGATTGGTAATTGGTTTAAAGACAGGAAACAAAAGGCAAGAATAAATGGTCAGTTTTCAGAATGGAGAGAGGTAAATAGTAGTGTCCCCCAGGGGTCTCTACTGGGACCAGTGCTGTTCAACATATTCATAAATGATCTAGAAAAACGGGTAAACAGCAAAGTGCCAACATTTGCAGAAGATACAAATTATCTTCTCAAGATAGTTAAGTTCAAAGCAGACTGTGAAAAGTTACAAAGTACTCTCACAAAACGAGGTGTTTGGGCAACAAAATGGCCGATGAAATTCAGTGTTGATAAATGCAAAATAATTAACATTGAAAAACATAATCCAAATTATACATATAAAATGATGGGGTCTAATTTAGCTGTTACAACTCAAGAAAAAGATCTTGGCATCATTGTGGCTAGTTCTCTGAAAACATCCACTCAATGTGCAGTGGTAATCAAAAAAGCTAACACAGTGTTGGGCATCATAAAGAAAGGGATAGATAATAAGAAAGAAAATACATATTGCCTCTATATAAATCCCTGGTACATCCACATCTTGAATACAGTGGGCAGAGGTGGCTGCCCCATCTCAAAAAACATATATTTGAATTTGAAAAGGTTCAGAAAAGGGCAACAAAAAGTATTGGGCTACAGAACGGCTTCGATATGAAGAGAGATTAATAAGGCTGGGACTTTTCAGCTTGGAAAAGAGATGACTAAAGGGGGATATGATAGAAGTATATAAAATCATGACTGGTGTGGAGAAAGTAAATATGAAAGTGTATTTTATTCCTCATAACACAAGAGCTAGGGGTCACCAAATGAAATTAACAGGCAGCGGGTTTAAAAAACAAAAGGAAGTATTTCTTCACCCAACACACAGTCAACCTGTGGAACTTCTTGCCAGAGGATGAAGTGAAGGCCAACACTATAACAGGGTTCAAAAGAGAACTAGATAAAGTTCATGGAGGATAGGTCCATCAATGGCTATTAGCCAGGGTGGGCAGAGATGCAAACCATGCTCTGGGGTGTTGCTAGCCTCTCTTTGCCAGAAGCTGGGATTAGGTAAAAGGGGATGGATCACTTGATGATTACCTGTTCTGTTCATTCCCTTTGAAGCACCTGGCATTGGTCACATCGGACGACAGGATACTGGGCTAGATGGACCTTTGGTCTGACCCAGTATAGCCGTTCTTATTTTCTTAAATGTGTAACTTAATTTTGTATGCAGAAAAACTAGAACTACTAAAAAAACTTGAATTTGTATAAATACCCATACTCCTCTCCCTCTGAAATGGGTTGGGCTTGTTTTGTTCTTATTTTGAAAGGCAAGGTCACTTTTTTTTTCTCATGAGACTCAGCAACACTTTGCTATAGCTGCCTCTTTCCAATTTGTGACTCATGTCACCTGGTGGCCATTATTGAGTGTAAGAGCTACAACATGTACTGCTATCCAGAGATCATTACATAGCACAGAGATCCTTTTCTCTTCAGTGCTCTTTCCTCACCACTCATACACCATTATACAGCTTCACCTCTCTATCTACTTCCCTCCGTTGGTCATTTGGGAACATAACTTCTCCTTTCTTGTCCTTCCACTTTGGCTGCAGCTTTCTCATTCCTGTACCCTGTCTCCACTTTTCTTGGTTCCCAGTTAAAAAACTCAGTAAGGGGACCATGGACCACTGGAATGGGTTACCTAGGGAGGTTGGTGAATCTCCTTTCTTAGAGGTTTTTAAGGCCTGGCTTGACAAAGCCCTGGCTGGGATGATTTAGTTGGAGATTGGTCATGCTTTGAGCAGGGGGTTGGACTAGATGACCTCCTGAGGGCCCTTCCAGCTCTGATATTCTATGATTCATGGTTATGGCCATCACCTACATTGGTCCGTCCACCGAGCTGGACAGCACTGACTGCTGAGATTTTCACTGAGAGTTTTCAACTTAATTTTTATGGGGACTGATTGCTTAAATCACCCAAGCAGCACTGAAAACCTCAGGTTAAGTTATTATCTCAGAGTCTGTGCATGGTTTTCTTGAAAGCTGCATTTACTGACTGCTTTGCGCAAGTCTTCCTTGACCTCTCTGTTTCTCAGGCTGTAGATGAGAGGGTTAACTAGGGGAGTCAGGACTGTGAAGCAAAGAGAGAGCACTTTGTTCAGGTCTCTCAGTGTGTTACGTTTCGGTAGCATGTAGACAATCATTGGGGTTCCATAGAAAATTGTCACCACTGTGAGGTGAGATGAGCAGGTGGAAAAGGCCTTTTGCCTTTTGGTGGTGGAAGGAATTCTCAGGATGCTGGCAACAATACACACATAGGATGTCAGGGTTAGTAGGAATGGTGGCAGGGTGAATATAGAAACTAAAATGAAATTGAACAATAACATCAGGTGTGTGTCACTGCACGACAGTTCCATCAGTGGAATGGGATCACAATAGAAATGGTTGATTTGATTTGGCCCACAGAATATTAGCTGTGATATGAATAGAACAAAGATGGTAATTGCCAAAAAACCATTGAACCATGACCCAGCAGCCAACTGTAGGCAAAACTTGGTGTTCATAAGAACTGAATAGTGCAGGGGTTTACATATAGCTAAATACCGATCATAAGACATAGCTGCTAGGAGATAGCATTCAGTAGCTGCCAAGGAACCAGAGAAATACATTTGTGTGAAACAGCCACTGACTGAGATGGTTCTGTCCCCAGTCAAGAGACTGGCCAGCAATCTGGGCAGAAGGGTGGAAGTGTAGCAGGTCTCCAAGCAGGACAAGTGCCCCAGGAAGAAGTACATGGGGGTGTGAAGGTGATGATCAGCCACAATGAGCACCACGATGAGAGTGTTCCCAACTACAGTTGCAATGTAGGTCACTAAGAACATCAGGAAGAGAAGATTTTGCAGGTCAGGGAGATCCCCAAAACCCAGGAGGATGAATTCTGTGACAGCTGTTTGATTTCTCCAGTGTGAGCCTGCCATGGGTTGAGTCCAGGAACAAGAACACTGCAATTGAATCAGAAGAACACAGAGTTAAGAGTTAATCAATTCTCAAGAGTTAATTCCATAAATATTCATAAACTCTCCTGGTCACTGGCTGAAATTTAAAAGCTAAATGTAGATGTCAGAGCTATGTGTCAGTAGTCTGAGTTTGAGAACAGAGGCACTGTGTTTGTCACAGAATTCATGGACGTCTGCAGCAACTGATGTGCCTGTGCCTGGCCCCCTCACAAGAGATCAGTTTATGCCATAAATTATGATGTGGAATAAATTCTCCCTTAGTTCATCTATCACCACTTGACACCTCATTGGGACACACACTGAGCCAGACCTTCAGCTGTTGTGACTCAAGATAGCTCCTTTTGTGGCAGTGGGACAGATCCCCAAATGAGGACCTGACACAAGACATGGATCTCAAGCTCCATCTCTGCTAAATGGTGCTCTGAATGCTGATGGACGTGGCTGTGGAAAGTGACTGAGGCTAAAACTGATAATATTCACCTGAGGAAGAGTTCTGTTTAGTTTGAAAGCTTCTCTCCTTCACCAACAAAAGCTAGTACAATAAAAGATATCCCCTCACATACCATGCCCCTCTCTGGAAGGTGGTATAGAAATGCAGTCAGGAAGATAACACTCACCTGTAACCACAGGACAGACCAAGCTTGAAGTGATGAGCTCTTATTTCTCAGAGTTTGGACGCCAGGTTCTTCAGCTGAGGTTCTTGTCTCTCCTTTTTCTGGAGAAACTGGATTTTTCTCCACGAAAAAACCTGTAGTTGCATGAAGAAATGAGCTGGTGCATTTGCTCTACTTGTGGAAAATGAGCTTTGATTTACAATGTGTAAATGCTGTCCCATATTTGTATTTGGTCTTCATGCTTTTTAATATGGTCCCAGTTCAACCTTTCTCTCACTTGGTGTCTCCAAAGCTTTGTTGCTAACGATGTCCAGTGGGACTTCTACAACATGATTTGTATATTTGTATGTTTTTTAAAGTCTAATGATCCTATGCAGAAAACATTTTATATCATGATGAAATACAGGTAACATTTTTGAGAGATGCCGGTCACATCTATGTCTCTGAATCTCTGCCAGGAGTAAACAATGCTTTTCCACACCTAGGTAAGTATGCTCCACAAAGGAAAACTGAGGTACACGCAAAATTCATAAAAAACATTACAAAAAATTCCCACTTTGTCACATCTCTTCCTCCTTGGAGATGGAACTGAGCGGCGTCAGTTCAGCCAGTGATCTTGGAAAGTTCTGCTACCTGTTTTGGAGACAAAGCATCTGTTATAATATTTTCTCTCCCATTAACATGAATCACTTCCATATCATAATCCTGGAGGATCAGTCTCCATCTCAGAAGCTTGGCTTTAGCCCCTTTCATTTAATGCAGCCGACTTGGAGAGTGGTCAGTAGATACTGCAAAGTGTCTCCCAAATACATATGGCTGCAGCTATTTAAGAACCCATCCCATGGCCAGGCATTCCTTCTTTACAGCAACATGTTTCTTCTCCTGGTAGAGCAGTTTCTCACTTAGATACACAAATGGGTTTCTGTCCCCGTCAGCACTGGTTTGCATCAGCACCACACCAAGCCCTGTGTCTGAGACCTTTGTGAGCAACAGGAAGGGCTTACCAGAACTGGGCACTGACTTAGAGCCTCTTTCAGTTCAGAGAGGTCCAGACCACCTTGCCCATCTTACCCTTTTTACATAGTGCAGTGATGGGAGCTGCCAAGGAGCTAAAGGGGGATACAAATCTCTGGTAGCACCCGATCATCTCAATAAAGGCCTGGGCCTGTTTCTTGGTTTGGGGAGTGGGCTAATCTCTTACCACCTTCACCTTGGCAGGCTCTGGCCTTATTCAATCGCTCCCCACCATGTGATCCAGGTGGATACCTCTACCATGCCCACCTTACACTTTCCAATCTTTAAACTCAGTCCTGCCTCCTCAAGGAGACCCAGCACCTGCTTCACTTGGGATAAGAGTTCCGCTCAGGTTTGGCTAAAGATACAACTATAATAAATATATGCCAGGGCAAAGTCCACTATTCCCCTCAGTAAGTGAGCCAGCAGAAGGGGGAAGGATAGCTCAGTGGTTCAAACATTGGTCTACTAAATCCAGGACTGTGAGTTCAATATTTGAGGGGGCCATTTAAGGATCTAGGGCAAAAATCTGTCTGGGCATGGGTTCCCTCTTTGAGCAGGGGGTTAAACTAGATGATTTCCTGAGGTCCCTTCCAACCCTAATATTCTACCTGGCAGGTGTCCCCTTGAGGCCAAAAGGCAGGTCCAGGAACTCAAAGAGCTCTATAGGGTGCTGAAAGCAGATTTCTATCTAGCTTTTGGATCCAAACACACTTGCAAGTAGCCTTTGATGAGATACATAGTGGTGAGGAGTGGGGTAGCCATCAGACACCATGATGGCCTTAGGCTTCCTGTAGTCCATACAGACTCTGATTGATCCATCTCTCTTGCACCCCAGCACCATGGTAGATGCTCATGGGCTGGTGGACATATGGATCCCCCCTAAAGCCTGCATGTCTTTGACCTTTCTCTCTCCAGGTCCTGTTTTCTCAGTGACTCTGAACAGGGAACAACTGATGGGAGGGTGGGATACTGTCTCAGTGGGAGGGTGGGATACAGGTAAGTTAGTGAGCCCAGGCTAGTTGGAAAATAGCTGCTGGTAGGACCGCAGCACCTCTCTGATCTCTGCCTGCCAGGAAAGGTTAGCTGGTCAGAAAGTGGAACTGATTCCAGCAGGAGGCCAGCTACTGTCTCAGGGAAGAGGTCCACCAAGAGATCATCCCCCACTCCTCCCATTGCCCACACACAGCCAGCACCAACATCTCCCTTTCCAAGTATGGCTGTATCATGTTGACATGCTACACTCAGTGGCAGTGAGCCCCATCTGACAACTCCACCACATAGTTCACCTCATTCAGCTGCTTGATGACAAAGGGTCCATGCCAGGCAGCCTGGAGCTTATAGAGATGAGAGCCATCATCTAGTGCCTGTTGCCCTAGGAGTGGGCATGTGCTATGCAGTCATACCAGACCTGTTTCTTACGGGCTCTAGCTAGGTTCTTCCTGGCCAAACCCATGTGCTCAGTAAGCCTTTCTCAGAAAGACAGGACATACTCAACCACTGATCCCCCACTGGGAGAGGCCTTTTCCTTCCATTTGTCCCTCAAGTCCCAGGGTCTCCTCACTCTTCTCTGTTCTATATGTGAACAGAAGATGGAGTAAATGCTTGTCCCAGTCCTGTGGGTGCTGGTCAATAAAAGTCCTCAGCATCATCTTCTAGAATCCCATTAAATTTCCTCAGGAGCCCCATTGGACTGAGGAAGATATACAGAGGTCCCAGTGTGCAGGATCCCACATTCATCCCACAAGCACTAAAGCAGGGATGACATGAAATTTCACCCCTGGTCTGTAAGGATCTCCTTGGGGAGCCCCAAAGTGCTGAAAATGGTCAACAGCACATCTGTCATTGAGTTTGCCCTGATGGAGGACAGAGCAAAATCTACCACCGCCAGAATGCATTCCTTCCCTGACCAGATTACCTTGCTGAGGGGCTTCATTATAGCCATAGCTACCTCCTGAAAAGGTGCCTCTATGAAGGACAGTGGTCTCAGGGCTGTTGTACACTGGGGTGATAATTTGGAATCGAGTTTCCCTGTGAAATGTGCATCCCGGGGCCTTTCCCAACTTTCCCATCAGTGGGTCCTCTTGTCCCTCTGCTTCTCCATCTCCAGTTCATGCTTTCACTGCTTTTCCCAGTCCTTTTGCTCCTTTGCTGTCAGCTACAACTCCAACCACTTCAAGTCTACCAATGAGGAGCCAGGTCATGAAGACTTCCTGGTGCATGGGGAATGAGGTATCATGGATGCCCTGCTTCTGCTCGGGCTACTGCCTCTGCTGCTCCCAGAGTCTCCTGAAACCCTGCTTGGGCCTGAAGACTGCTACTTGGCCTGGTCATCCTTCTCAATCCATGCAATCAGCTGCACCTTGTTGAGCTTCATCAGCTTAACCCTCTCGCCCTGCACCGGTTTGTAATGTTCTTCTTAAAGAGATGGCTATATGTTATTTCATTACAGCATCCTTCAACTGCCCTTGTTTTATTGATGCCCCTCACTTACCACAAGATTATTCTGGTGCCTTCAGTAGCTAATCATCTACTGGGTGCATTCACCAACCATCTTCTGCTACCACCTGTCACGGAACTTAGAATCATAGAATAGAATCATAAAATCATAGAATATTAGGGTTGGACTAGACCTCAGGAGGTCATCTTGTCCAATCCCCTGCTCCAAGCAGGACCAACACCAAATAAGTAATCAAAGCTAGGGCTTTGTCAAGTCGGGCCTTAAAAACCTCTAAGGATGGAGATTCCACCACCTCCCTAGGGAACCCATTCCAGTGCTTCCTAATGAAATAATGTATCCTAATATCCAAACGAGATCTCCCCCACTGCAACTTGAGATCAATGCTTCTTGTTCTGTCATCTGCCACTGCTGAGAACAGCCTAACTCCATCCTGTTTGGAAACCCCCCTTCAGGTAGTTGAAGGCTGCTATCAAATCCCCCGTCATTCTTTTCTTCTGCAGACTAAACAAGCCCAGTTCCCTCAGCCTCTCCTCTTAAGTCATGTGCTCCAGCCCCCTAATCATTTTTGCTGCCCTTCGCTGGACTCTTTCCAATTTTTCCACATCCTTCTTGTAGTGTTGAGCTCAAAACTGAACACAGTACTCCAGATGAGACCTCACCAATGTCAAATAGAGGGGAATAATCACTTCCCTTGATCTTCTGGTAATGATCCTACTAATACAGCCTAATGTCATTAACCTTCCTGGCAACAAGGGCACATTGCTGATTCATATCCAGTTTTTCCACTGTAAGCCCCACGTCCTTTTCTCCAGAACTGCTACTTAGCCAGTTGGTTCCCAGCCTGTATTGATGCATGGGATTCTTCCGTGCTAAGTGCAGGACTCTGCCTTTGTCCTTCTTGAACCGCATCAGATTTCTTTTGGCCCAATCCTCCAATTTGCCTAGCTCACTCTGGACCCTATCCCTACCCTCCAGTATATCTACCTCTCCCCCCAGATTAGTGTCTTCTGTGAACTTGCTCAGGGTGCAATTCATCCCATCATCCAGATCGTTATTAAAGATTTTGAACAAAACTGGCCCCAGGACCAACTCCTAGGGCATTCTGCTTGATACCGGCTGCCAACTAGACATCGAGTCGTTCATCACTATCTGTTGAGTCTGCAATCTAGCCAGATTTCTATCCCCCTTATAGTCCATTCATCCAATCCATACATCTTTAACTTTCTGACAAGAATATGGTGGGAGACCATATCAAAAGTTTTGCTAAAGTCAAGATAACACATCCACCACTTTCCCCATATCCACAGAGGCAGTTATCTCATCATAGAATGGAATCAGGTTGGTCAGGCATGACTTGCCCTTGGTGAATCCATGTTGACTGCTCCTGATCACCTACTCCTCCACCTCCAAGTGCTTCAAAATGGATTCCTTGAGGACCTGCTCCATGATTTTGCCAGGAACTGAAGTGAGGCTGAGTGGTCTGTAGTTCCCCAGGTTCTCTTTCTTCCCTTTTTAAAATATGGGCACTATATTTTCCTTTTTCTAATCATCCATGACCTCCCTCAATTGCCACAAATTTTCAAAGATAATGGCCAATGGTGCTGCAATCATATCAGCCAACTCCCTCAGCACCCTTGGATACATTTGATCTGGACCCATAGACTTGTGTATGTCCAGCTTTTCTAAATAGTCCTTAACCTGTTCTTTCACCACTGAGAACTGCTCACCTCCTCCCCATACTGTGTTGCCCAAAGCAGCAGTCTGGGAGCTGACCTTGTCTATGAAGACCGAGGCAAGAAAAGCATTGAGTACTTCAGCTTTTTCCACATCATGTGTCACTAGGTTACCTCCCCCATTCAGTAAGAGTTCCACACTTTCCCTGACCTTCTTGTTTCTAACATATGTATAGAAACCCTTCTTGTTACCCTTCACATCCCTTGCTAGCTGCAACTCCAGTTGGGTATTGGCCTTCCATGTTACACCCTTGCATATTTGAGCAATATTTTTATACTCCTCCCTAGTCATCTGTCCAAATTTACACTTCTTGTAAGCTTCCTTTTTGAGTTTAAACTCACCGAAGATTTCACTGTTAAGCCAAGCTGGTTTCCTGCCATATTTGCTATTCTTTCTGCACTTTGGGATGGTTTGTTCCTGTGCCCTCAATAAGGATTCTTTAAAATACAACCAGCTGTCTTGTACCCTTTTCCTCCTCATACTAGCTTCCCAGGGGATTCTGCCCATCAGTTCCCTAACAGAGTCAAAGTCTGCTTTTCTGAAGTCCAGGATCTGTGTTTTACTACTCTCCTTTCTCCCTTTTGTCAGGATTCTGAACTCTGTACATTGCTGTATTGCTCTCCCAGCAAATGTCAGGGTGATTGAAGTCCCCCATTAGAACTGATCTGGAAACATCAGTTAGTTGTCCAATGAAAGCCTTGTCTATGTCATCCTTCTGATCTGGTGGTCTATAGCACATGCCCATCATGACATCACCCTTGTTGCTCTCACCTCTTTTCTTAACCCAAAGAAAACTCATCAGGTTTTCTCCAGTTTCATACTGGAGCTCTGAGCAATCTTACCACTCTCTTACATACAGAGCAACTCCTCCACCTTTTTTCCCATACTTGTCCTTCCTAAACAGTTTATATCCATCCATGACAGTGCTCCAGCAATTTGAACTGCCCCACCAAGTTTCTGTTATTCCAATCACATCATAGTTCCTTCATTGTGCCAGGACTTCCAATTCTTCCTGCTTGTTTCCCAGGCTTCTTGCGTTCTTGTACATTCACTTGAGATAACTAGCCAATTGCCCTAGTTTCTCAGTATGAATCAGGAGGCTTCCTGTCATGTACCCTCCTCATGTTTCCTCCCAGTATCCCATTTCCCCACTTATCTCTGGGCTTAAGTCGTCATCGCTGGTGAACCTAGTTTAAAGCCCTCCTTACTAGCTTAGCAAACCTGTTTGTGAAGATGCTCTTCCATCTCTTCGTTAGGTGGATCTCATCTCTTCCTAGCAATCCTTCGCAGAACAACATCCCATGGTTGAATAATCCAAAGCCCTCTCTCTGACACCACCTGCCTAACCACTCTTTAATCTCCACAATTTGATGGTCCCTACCTGGGCATTTTCCTTCAACAGGGAGGATGGACGAGAATATGACTTGCACCTCAAACTCCTTTATCTTTCTTCCCAGAGCCACGTAGTCTGCAGTGATCCGCTCAAGGTCATTCTTGGCAGTATCATTGGTGCCTACGTAGAGAAGTAGGAGGGGGTAGTGGTCCAAGGTCTTGATCAGTCTCAGCAGACACTCCATTACATTCTGGATTCTAGCTCCATGCAAGCAGCACACTTCTTGAGTCTCCTGGTCTGGTTGGCAGATGGATGACTCCGTTCTTAGGACCCACATGTCTGGTGGTCATGAATGGCTCTGCAACAGACCCTGGGAGGACCCCTTCAGTATGACAGCCTTCTTAGGGTCACACACTCATTAGGGTAGGCCTTTTGGCTTCATGACCTCTTGGGATCCAACTTCAGAGCATTGAGCATCCCTGTTTCTCCCCGTGAGCTCCCCTCAGCCATTCCATTTGAATTGGACACCCGGGGAAGACTTTCACACACAAAGGGAGCAATTCACCTCTACCTTCCCGATTCTGGAGTGACTCTCAGCCAGCACTGTTAAAGCAGGAGGGTTTATTAGATGTCTAGAACACAGTGTAGAACGTCCTTAATTACCATGGAAAACAAAAAGTTACAGCATAGTGCATCTGGGTGAGTCCCAGAGCCTTCTGGCCCCTCTATATTCTCAGTCCAGAAGCTTCCCCCCTGCCACTAGGAACCCACACTTGACAGCCTCAACTGGCCCCTCCCCAGTGCTTTGCTGTCAATGTTGCCCAGTGTGACTTATGGTTTCCTTATAAAAGGGAGGGAAATCCCATCAGGGAAAATATTTCACTTAATAATGAAACACTAGATAATGTACTGTCTCTTTAGCTGGAAATTTATCTTCTTTTACACAAATAAATTCTGTATGATATTTGTCAGAAATGTGGTCATTTTCTCATTATTAGAGCTATTCAGGAACTAAAATTTTCATTTCATGGGAAATTCCATGAGTTCAAATTTTTGTTTTCATTTCAATTCTGACTTTTCAAATATATATATACACATATTGAATTTTACTTTGAGATTATTTTATTTCATTTGTATTACTTTTTATGTTAATTTTCTATTCTATTCTACCCTATTTTATTTGTATATTTCATTTTGTAATATTTTATAAAATACTACACAGTAATTATTTTCTTCCTATACAGTAGAACTTTCCTATAGAATATTTTGATCTTGACAATTTGACATTTTCTAATGGAAAAATATTTCATTATAAAAGTATTAATCATTTCTATATTTTCTTTTTTTTCTTTCGTTAAAACATATTAATTCTCTCTCTCCTCATTTGTGGATATCCAGTCTGCCATTACATTCTGGCTGCCTGCCTGCCATTACTAATCCTGTATCTGATTATGCATAGTTATGCGTAGTTAATTTTACACCTTGGGATAATTGTGTTGATGCGTAGCTTTCTTTCACTGAGGTCAAAGATGAAATTCTCACTGACTGCAAGTATTGCAGCCTTTGATTTCAATAGGATTTGAACAGCTAACACCTTTAGCCTTCTTCAATACTTATAGCCAATATCCCAATATCCCAAACCCTAGAACTGAGAGTGTCATCACGAGCAAATATCAGCGCTGTGTTACTCACATCATCTTGCTAGCCCTCTCAATACCCCACTGAAGAGGGTGCTGCCATTCAGAATACAATGTTCAACAGTATTTTAGCTAAAGCTAAAGTCAATGTATCTTAGGTTCTTAAATCCCTTTTGAAATTCACTCCAGTGTTTTTCAAAATGTTACCCTTAGTTCAAGATGCCCTGGTCAGGCATTGTGGAAAAGAACAAATGGAGATGTACACATTTAGGTTGGGATTTTCAAAGTGGTGGAGGACAATATATGCAATAAACACCCAGCTCCCACTGAATTGATAGCCACCTGGGATTATAAAGTGCAAATGGTTTCTTCACGTATCCCCAAAAAGTTTCAGGGCTCTTCAGTGCCATGATAACTATACAAATTAGAGAATCTTGTACCAAAATTATAGGTCTTTTGTTGGTATATTGGAATGTATGATAAGCATCAGAACATAACTGATTTTTCTCCTCCACAGAATTGGTTATATATTCCCACCAGCCAGTTCATGGCCCTATTTGGATACAGTGAATAGGATCATTTCCTTTGTGTGTACTATGGAATTCTAGAATTTGATTAAAAAACTTGGCTTTCCCACCATGATGTTTTTGACATACTGCCACTTATTTCTGAATGCAAAACAAACTAGACAATTGTTATTCACAGTCCTCTTCTAGCACAATTTTCTTCCTAAGCATGTAATAAGGTCTCAGACCAGTTTATCACCTGTGTGAATAATTTTGTGCTGCCAACACTTTGTTTGCATAATGTCTAATGCAGAATACTTGTGGCACACATAATTGTATTTTTTTAAAAACTGTGCTTTTTAGTTTTGTTTTCTTCTTTAATTAAGCGCTGACAAAAACATTGCTGAAATTGTTTAACCCTTTGAAGGCTATATAATTGATTATAATACAGAGATAGGCCTGAATCTTCTCACACTGTGGCTTAAATTTTTAATTCCAAGTTTATTGACTCTTAATCACATATGCAATATTTTTTTTTACTGAAATCACAGGTTTCTTATTTATTCCTGTCCATTTGTCATTCTCTATCATCAGCTGCCATCTAATGATCATAAGAACGAATACATAAAACACTGACCATATTAACCTTGGCTTCTCCATAGTGCCCATAATATACCATAGCCACCCCTTTCCCAGCCTTCGTCCTCTGCTATCCTGAGTATCCATTATACAATAAAGTGCACCTTTCCCATCCCTCACCCTTTGCTACCCCTCAATGCAGAGTTCAGCAACTGCTGCTCAAGCACATCTGGTTGCCCAAGGCATATTATTTCTTGTGCAGCTGGCACTGAAGCTGATATTGTGGTTTCCTCACTTGTATTTTTAGCAAGCTAACTAGAGTAGAGCTACCATAATGATGTCAACTGTCTATTCAATGCTCCCCTCACTCCTCCCCCTCCCCACTGCAGTGTATAAGTGCCTAGCTGTAGATTATTCACTCAGGCCTCTTTCCATCAGTCAGCCACTTTTGCTTCGTTAATCAGTGTAGATTATCAGCATTCCATTTTAATGCAAAAGCCAGTTTCCTTGGTTTACTGGAGTACTTTTCAAAGCCATGAATGCACTGAAATATTTTCACAGGGACTCACATATGCGAGGCCCCCACACAGATTTTGCACCGGTATAACTATTCTGGTTAGTGGTGTGAGTCTGTTACGGAAATCATTCTACCAGTACAATCTTTAGTATGGACACAGTTAACCAATGTTGCCATCCCTTATGCTGGTATAGGTTATTCCCCTTCCCATAGGGGGATCAACTATACTGATATCAGCAGCTTTACATCAGTATAATTGCATCATAGAATCATAGAATATCAGGGTTGGAAGGGACCTCAGGAGGTCATCTAGTCCAACCCCCTGCTCAAAGCAGGACCAACCCCCAACAAAATCAGTCAGAGTAGATGAGTGGCCCCTTCAGGGCACTCCCTGGAGGCATTCAGGCAAGTCCGAATGTAGCTCTTCACCTCAGTTGCTCTTCTTTGTTCCCTAAATAAACTCTTCCCAGGTTTGTCCAGTCTCATAACAACAGTCGTCATTTAGGTTTCATTTATTTTCACTTATTAACTTAAATTTCAAACCTAAACACAGACATCTTCCCTCCAGCTTCCTACACCCCAAACTGCTCCCATCTCCTGTGAGTCTTGCCCACCTTAGCACCCTTCTCCCAGCTCTTCCTAGATAGAGCAATTCCCCCAGTCTCTGGGTTTTCCCTCATTCACTCTCTAAAGTTTCTCTTCAGCCTCCTGAGTTTGCCTCTTCCCACATCCCCCTTCTGTCCTTTTATTGGAAATTGCCTGATTCCCCTGAGGTGGGGACCCTTCTCTAACCAGGGCTGGCTTGGCTCCTGGCTTTCCAGTCCATAGGCGTGTGGCCCTATCACAGGTAAGTTCCCCGTAAATAGAATATCATATCCCAAAACTGCTACCAAGGCACCATTGCCATGCCTGGTAACATGCCCTGTGCCTCATATTCTATGAGAAATGGGGAATGTCTTTTCTGATTCATTATATATCCTTCTGTGGGAAGGGGAAGTCTTCCACCAGCCTGTGGAATCTGATATGGGTCCTAAAAACAATGAGTAACTGGTTTTTAGAGGGCTCTCTGTTTCCACTTTCTCCAGGGCTGTACGTCTGTAAGACCATGACATGAAACCCTATAATATAATGGAAACAGAACCTTGGACTTCAGCAGGCTTCGGTTCAGGCCCTATCCCAGCCTATGTTATATCTATTTTATTTTAAACTAAGGCAATTGATCAGTTAGCATTTTTCAACCACAAATTTCCTGCAAGTTTTCCTCAGGGCTTCCTTCACCTCTTTGTTTCTCAGGCTGTAGATGAGGGGATTGACCAGGGGAGTCAGGACAGTGTAGATGACAGAGAGCACTTTGTTGAACTCACTCAGGATGCTGGTCGTTGGGAACATATAGACAATTAGTAGAGTTCCATAATAAATGATCACCACAATGAGGTGTGACGAGCAGGTGGAAAAGGCCTTTTGCCTCCCGGTGGAGGATGGGATTCTTAGAATGGTCACAATGATACAAATGTAGGACATCAAGGTAAGCAGGAATGGGACCAGTGAGAAAATCAAGCAGAGTGTGAAAGCCAACATTTCCATCAGCTGAGGGTTATTACAGGAGAGATTTATCAGGGGGATAAGATCGCAAAAGAAATGGTCAATATGATTCGGGCCACAGAAAGTTAACTGGGATATTGACAGTGTTGTTATGCTATTACCTATGAAGCCACCTATCCAAGAGCCACCTGCAAGCTGGAGCCAGGCCTTGCCACTCATAAGGGTTGTGTAGTGCATTGGATTGCATATTGCTACATAGCGATCATAAGACATCACGGATAAGAGAAGGCATTCTGTGGCAACCAGAGAACCAAAGAAATATAATTGTGTGAGACACCCATTGAAGGAAATTGTCTTGTCCTCAGTGAGGAGACTGGCCAGCATCCTGGGTAGGATGGTGGAGCTGTAGCAGGTCTCCAAGCAGGACAAGTTGCCCAGGAAGAAGTACATGGGGGTGTGGAGGTGCTGATCACACACAACTAGTGCAATGATGAGGATGTTCCCGGCCATGGTTGCCATATACAGCACTAGAAACAGCAGGAAGAGAAGAATTTGCAGATCACAATGAGTCCAGAATCCCTGAAGGATGAATTCTGTGATGGACGTTTCATTTCCCTGTTTTGGGTTCGCCATGGGGTGTGACTACAGGAAATAAATTAATGTTGCAACATAAATGAACAACATCCACCCAAAAAATATCAGCATTTTTTTTCTTGTCTCTCTCTGATGGCTATTGGAACAATAGCTGAGTGGAGAATGGAAGCCAGGGGAGAGGAAATGACATCTCTCTTACCCATTGAATAGATTTCATATCTGAGCAGACTGCAGGTTAAAATAAAATGTTAATCTCTCTTGAAACCTGTGTAGTACCTTGACAGATGGCACAGATGGTGAAGAGGCTCAGATACAACAGTACAGACACACAGACAGATTAGACAGATATTGGTTCAAATAGTCACATCACTTCCTGGTGTCTAAAAGCAGAACAAAATAGGCTGCAGTTCTACTGCTGAAATGGGTCAGGATTTTATATTTTAGGGGAAGCCATAATAAAGAAATAAACCAAGCAAACAGGGCTGGGAATTGCAATGAGTGGGCAGCCAACTCCAAGTGAACTGCAAGAAAAATTGTCAGCCTTTGAAAATTGTATCCTGTCAGGGTTCCCTCCCCATTATTAACTCTAGGGTACAGATATGGGGACCTGCATGAAAGACTTCCTAAACTTATTCCTACCAGCTTAGGTGAAAAGCTTCCCCAAGGCACAAATCCTTCCTTGTCTTTGGATGATACAGCTGCCACCACCAAGTGAGTTAGACAAAGATTCAGGAAAAGTACCACTTGGAGTTCTTCTTTTCTCAAAATCTCTCCCAAGCGCTTCACTCCCTTTCCTAGGGTGGCTTGAGAATAATATAACAAGGTGAGCACAGACCAGCCCCTTGGGTTTTTAGGACACTAAAACCAATCAGGTTCTTAAAAGCACAACTTTATTATAAAGAAAAAAGTAAAAGAAGCACTTCTGTAAAATCAGAGTAATAAGATTTAAAGCACAGAGGATTTCCTTCTAGGCAAAACTTCAAAGTTACAAAAAACAGGAATAAACTTCCCTCTTAGCATAAGAAAAATTCACAAGCTAAAACAAAAGATAATCTAACACATTTCCTCGCTATTACTTACAATTTTTGTAATATTGGATGCTTATTTCAGGTAGGGTTTTAGGATATGGTTTTTCCTGCCCTGGTCCCTCTCTGTCCGAGAGACCAACAAAGAGGACCCAAACAAAACATCCTCCCACAGATTTCAAAAGATCTTCCCTTTTTGGTCCTTTTGGTCAGCTGCCAACCACGTTATTTGAGCTTCTTAACCTGTAACAGGCAAAGGAGGGATTTTATGATACACTTAGGGACCTAGACAAATTAGAGGATTGGGCCAAAAGAAACCTGATGAGGTTCAACAGGGACAAGTGCAGAGTCCTGCACTTAGGACGGAAGAATTCCATTCACTCTTACAGACTAGGGACCGAATAGCTAGGAAGCAGTTCTGCAGAATAGGAACTAGGTGTTACTGTGGACAAGAAGTTGGATATGAGTCAACAGTGTGCCCTTGTTGCCAAGAAGGCTAACGGCATTTTGGGCTGCATAAATAAGGGCATTGCCAGCAGACCGAGGGACATGATTATTCCCCTCTATTCGATGTTGATGAGGCCTCATCTAGAGTACTGACTCCAGTTTTGGGCCCCACACTACAAGAAGGCTGTGGAAAAATTGTCCAACGGAGGGCAACAAAAATGATTAGGGGGTTGGAGCACATGACTTATGAGAGGCTGAGGGAACTGAGATTGTTTAGTCTGCAGAAGAGAAGAATGAGGGAGGATTTGATAGCTGTTTTCAGCTACCTGAAAGGGGTTTCCAAAGAGGATGGATATAGATTGTTCTTAGTGGTAGTAGATGACAGAACAAGGAGTAATGGTCTCAAGTTGCAGTGGGGGAGGTTTAGTTTGGATATTAGGAAAAACTTTTTCACTAGGAGGGTGGTGAAGCACTGGAATAGGTTACCTAGGGAGGTGATGGAATCTTCTTCCTTAGAAGTTTTTAAAGTCAAGCTTGACAAAGCCCTGGCTGTGATGATTTTGCTGGGTATTGGTCCTGCTTTGAGCAGTCGATGGGAGAGCGATCCAGGCTTGATTTATCACATCTACACTACATGCAATAAATCGATCCCCGATAGATCGATCACTACCCGCCGACCCAGGGGGTAGTGTAGATGTACCCTTAGCTGCATGTTTATGACATATCCTAAACAAAGAAGAATGTCTGTCCTTCCCTGTGGTAATATTCCATTGTCCTGCACTAGGATACTTGGCATATAAAGACCCAGCAGAACTTCCACTTTATGCAAAAAGGAATAAAATCTGAAATACCCTGTAGTTAGACCCCAGATGTGAAAATGTTATTACTGGTCATACAGTTATCCAATCTTTACTTAAAAAACCAAAACACCAGGTAGAAACCACCAGTTTAGCTAGAAAAGTACCCTCTTTTGCATGAATGATTTCTGTTGGAAATTTGTAACAAACATTTCTTATTATTACAGCAGTGGAGAACCCAAATTTCCATTTCATGGGCAATTCCATGATATCAAATGTTGCATTTAATTCCAATTTTGACTTTAAAATGTAGTGATTATTAATTTTATTTATAGATTTATGTTTTGCATTGCCAAAATGTTATCTTTGATTGCATTTTACTAGCATATTTTAAAAGTATTTAAATTAAATTTATTTTTATTTTATTTAATTTTATAAACCAAAATACAACTTTATTTCCTAAAGAAAATTTTGCAGAAATAAATATGTTGCCATGGAGTCTATTGATCTTGACCAATTGCTATTTTCTCACAGAAAAATATTCCATCAGTTTTTATCATCTCTACATTTTGTTCTTTTTGCTTTGTGTTTGGTTAAACATATGAATTTTGTCTCACTTTTTGTTTGCAACTGTCTTATCTGCCACTATTGTTTCTTTTGCATTACTAATCCTTAGAGAGACAGGATGGGTGAGGTACTAGCTTTTATTGCACGAATTTACTATTCCTTATTAACTGGTAAGTAAGGACATGATTCTGCACAGAGTTAATTTTACATCCCAGGAAAAATTCTCTTCATTCTGAGCTATCTCTCACTGCAGTTAAAGATAAAATTTCCACTGACTTCAAGACTTAGATCCTTTGATTTTAATGGGTTTTGGCCCACTAATCCCATTAGCCTTCTATGAAACTTATAGCTTGGCTTGGCATCATTCAATCAATAGATGTTGGTAAATGTTGATCTCAGCTGACACCACCAACAAAAAATATCAATAACAGTTGGTGTTAGTGCAGCCTTTCCCCCCACGCCCACCCTGTACCTTGTGCCTGCTGGGATGGTTTCAGCAGCTTTGTGACAATGCAAAGAACCCTCTGCACCCAGCCGTCACTGCAGCGAGTGAGTGGGGCAGTGACAGCTAGGGTGACCAGATAACAAGTGTGAATAATCAGGACAGGGGGTAGGCTGACAGCGGAGCTGTGGAGGGCTTCTTGCACATCCATGAGGCTGGTGACACCCATCCCTTCAGGTGCAAGGTGCAGGGACGACTGGTCAGATCTAAGACCCCCGGTCTGGGCTGTGAAAGGGAAGAAGGGTGCCTGGATGCGGTCTGGTCCACCCCGTTGCTGAATGGCTTCTGGCCATCACTGGAGCCATTTAATTATGCAGTCACTACCCCTGTGACCAGGGGGTTTGTCATCCTCCTCCTCCTCCTCTCAGCCCTGGCCATGGAAAGTTGATGCCCTGGGGCAGTGATGCCTTCCCTGCACCTTTGACCCAAGGGCCTTGGACCTCTTGCCCAAGCAGGAAGCCACCAGTAAGCTACTGGTCACTGCTGGGAGCCCCTGGCAGCCCTGTTGTAAGAGCTTACTTAACCCTAATCCTAACCCTACCCCTGCCACCCATTGAATTTCCTGTAGTAATTAAAACAGCAAAAAATCAGAGAAAAAAAATCAATAATAGTCAGCAAAATTGCATTAAAAAAATCTAAATTCTGCGAAGCCTACTCATAGCCAATGTCTCCTCCTCAAGCACTGAGCACAGCAGCAAATATCAGCTCTGTTTTACCCATACCATCTTGTTAACACTCGCCATGCCCCAGCAAAGTCTCTGGCAGTGGAATGATAGTTG
The DNA here is from genome assembly GCF_007399415.2 of Gopherus evgoodei. Classification (NCBI taxonomy): domain Eukaryota; kingdom Metazoa; phylum Chordata; order Testudines; family Testudinidae; genus Gopherus; species Gopherus evgoodei. The sequence goes on along the minus strand of NC_044342.1, from coordinate 10,157,092 downwards.
CTTCAGGGTTTGAAGAGCTTGCCTTGGACTTGAGAGATGTTAGTTCAATTCCCTCCTTTGTAACAAAATCTATGTATGACTTTTAGAACAGATTTTCAAAGCTCAGTAGGTACCTAAAAATGTGGATTGGTGCCGGATTGGGTGCAGTACCTTATGCCCATTGATTTCAACTCCCCCTAAGGGTGTCTGCATCCCTCTATACATCTGCCCCTCTGTGTGCCAGGTCCCCATCTGTAAAGATGGGACAATAGCTCTTCATGGGGTAGTGGGAGGCTAGATACATTCAAGACAGTGAGGTGCCCAGATACCATGGGTATGGGGACCAGATAAGGAGCTAGGATAGCCGAGGTGACAGGTCTTGCCTTTTTCAAAACGCAGTCCTTTTGCATTGAGTGGGGATTTTGAGCGAGATCCTAATTAGTTACCTAACAAGGTTTCATTGCTTCAAAAACCTCGAGCTTCAAGAAGAAGGGCTGAAAAGGTTGATTTACCTCTAAGGTGGGTCAGTCAGCATCTGGAGTCTGCTGTCACCTCTTCACTCAGCATTTCAGGAGTCAGGATCCAGGTTATTCAGTCCAGCTTCTCTCCCCACCGCATTCATGTGCTTCCGTGTTCCCTGTAAATAGACCATAATATCCCAGAACAGCTATCAAGGTTCCTTTGCCACATGTAGTAATGCACATAGTTCCTCAGACCCTTTGCCGAATGGGGAAGGTCTTTTCTGATTCATTATATATCCTTCTGTGGGAAGGTGCAGTCTCCCGAGGCGCGTCTGCTGTGGAGAATGTAACAGGCAGGGAAAAATTGGTATTTGGTTTGTTTTTAGAAAATGTCAGTAGAGTCAAACCTCTAATTTCAAAGGGAAAGTCCTAGAGAGGGAAGAAATTTCTAATCCTAAAATTAATCTCTCTTTTTATTGGGTGAATGCTATGATGACTGTCAAGAAATAATGAACTAATTCTACATTTTACATCAGACATTTTCAAATCTGCCTATGTGATTTATACACTGATTTCTTATTTATTTTCCTTTGGCAGCTTTGAAAAATCTCAGCATACTTAGCTGAGCTTGCACTTTCTCTGAACAAACCTCCTGTTGCCCTCGATAGCAGGAAACACAAGTGCCCATTCCCCATCCAATAAACTTACTCAATAAGTTCAGGTAATATTTAAAAAAAATTCTAAAGCATTTAGGAGCCTAACTCCCATTTTCAAAAGTGCCTTAAGGTACTAAAGGCTTAGCAGCCTAAACCTCATTGAAAGTCAACAGATTTTAGGCTCCTAAAACACCTTTGAAGTTCACTTAAGTATTTTTGAAAATGTTGTCTGATAATTACTCAGATAAAATGCAAGGACAACAAGGTGCTTTACACATTTAGGCTGGGATTTTCAAAGGGGGGGTAATATACACAATAAACACCCAACTCCCATGACACTGCTATGAGAGTGTGGCACCTAACACACTCAGGCTTCTTGGAAAAGCCGAGACAATAGAATCACGAAGGTCAGAGACCTGAGATTATAAAATGCAAACAATTTCTTCCCAAATCCCTGACAAGTTTCAGACTCACATGGATATTCAGTGCCACAGCAATTATACAAATTAGATAATCTTGTATCAGAACAATAGGCCTCTAATTGGTCAACTGGAATGTGTGATAACCAACAGAATAGTACTGATTCCATCCAGTAGAAGAAAAGTGTTTTATACGTTGATACTAGCCAAATCATGGTCCAATTTGGCTACAGTCAATATAATCATTTCAGTTGTGTGTATTGCAATATATTCTGCAATTTGAATACAAAACTGTCCTTTTTCAGCACGAACTTTGACATACTGTCACTTCTTGCCATGAAGTAAATGTTTGCTCCAGCCTTTACAGATGAACACAAAGATTTATATCTGAATGCAAAACAAATGAGAAGACTATTATTCCCAGTGCTCTTCTAGCATAATCTGCTTCTTAACCATGTAATAAGGTCTGATTCCAATTTAAAACCAGTGTGAATAATTTTTTGTGTCAGCAAAGCTTTGTTGTTCATAATGCCTAAATGTTGAACTTTTGGGCTCACATAATTGTATTTTGGTAAAAGGTGTTCTTTTGTTGTTATTTAATTAATCTCTGACAAACATACTAGCGAGGGATGAAATCTCATTGCCAAATTCTTTATAGAATACATGTCTAAACTGAAAAATGGCTATAATACAAGGGATAGACCTGAATCATCCCACACCAGAGCTTACATTTTTATATCCAAATGTATTGACTCTTAATCACCTAAGCAATATTTTAAACTGAAATCTCAGGGTTAACAATTCTTACTGTCTATTCGCCATTCCATACGATCAGCTGCGATCTAGAGATCATTAGAAAGGATACCTAAAACATTGGCCACATTAACCTTTCCTTCCCCCCTAGTGCCCATTATACAGTATAGCTGGCTCTCCCCACCCCCTCAGCCTCTGCTGCCCCTAGTGCCTATTATACAGCATAGCCACCCCTTTCTCAATCTTTTCTATCCCTAGTATCAATGCTACAGTAGAGCTGCTCCTTTCCCATCCCTCACCCTCTGCTGCCCCAAGACTCCCTTTGCCCATGGTACATTTTTGCTTGTCCAGCTGGCACTGAAGCCAGTACCACGGTTCTCTCATTTATATATTTTTGCGAGCTAGCTAGCATATGGCTTCAGTGGCTATGTTTATAGGAGTTAGCACTAACACTCCTGGCTGCAGTGTAGATACACTCCAAGGGTCTAAGCTGTGAATTATTCACTCTGGCCTCTTTGTCAGTTGGCTGCTTTTAATTTGGTAAATCACAATAGATTATCACATACCATATTAATGCAGAAACAAACTACAGTAATATAGGCTAGATAAGGAGTCAGCAGCTTTTCAGAAGTGGTGTGTCAAGTCTTCATTTATTCACTCTGATTTAAGATTTCGCATGCCAGTAATACATTTTAACGTTTTTAGAAGGTCTCTTTCTATAAATCTATAATATATAACGAAACCATTGTTGTATGTAAAGTAAATAAGGGTTTTAAAATGTTTAAGAAGCTTCATTTAAAATTAAATTAAAATGCAGAGTCCCCTGAACTGGTGGCCAGGACCCGGGCAGTGTGAGTGCTGCTGAAAATCAGCTCGTGTGCTGCCTTCGGCACGTGCGCCAGAGGTTGCCTACCTCTGGGCTAGATGGAGGTTATATAACTAGTTGAAAAACCTCTCTCAAAGAGTAATCGTCAAATCGTACTTAAGATGGAAAGGCATATTGAGTGGGGTCCTGCAGGGATTGGTCTTGGGTCCGGCTCTGTTCAGTATCTTCATTGATGATTTAGATAATGGCATAGAGATTACATTTATAGCATTTGTGGATGATACCAAGCTGGGAGAGTTTGCAAGTGCTTTGGAGGATAGGATTAAAATTCAAAATGATCTGGGCAAACTGGAGAAATGGTCTGAAGTAAAGAGGATGAAATTCAATATGTACAAATACAAAGTAATTTACTGAGGAAGGAACAATCAATTGTACAAATACAAAAAGAGAAATGACTGCCTAGGAAGGAGTACTGTGGAAAGGGATCTGGGGGGGTTATAGTGGATCACCAGGTAAATCTGAGTCAACAGTGTAATGCCATCAGAAAAAATTATGGCTGTCAAGCCATTAAAAAAAATTTATCATGATTAATTGTGTGATTAGTCACTCTGTTAAAAATATAGAATACAATTTATATAAATATATTTGGATGTTTTCCGCATTTTCAAATATATTGATTTTATTTAGAACACAGAATATAAAGTGTACAGTGCTCACTTAATTTTTTATTACAAATATTTGCATTGTAAAAAAGAAACAGTATTTCAATTCATTTAATACAAGTAATGTAATGCAATCATGAAAGTTGAATTTACAAATGTAGAATTATGTACCATAAATAACTGCATTCAAAATTAAACAATGTAAAACTTTAGCGCCTACAAGTCCATTCAGTCCTACTTCATGTTCAGCCAATCAAGTTTGTTTACATTTTCAGGAGATAATGCTGCTCGCTTCTTATTTACAAGAACACCTGAGCGCATCTGGCGTTGCAAGATACTTATGTGCCAGATGTGCTAAAGATTCATATGTCCCTTCATGCTTCAACCACCATTCCAGATGGCATACGTCCATGCTGATGATGAGTTCTGTTCGATGATGATCCAAAGCAGTGCAAACTGACACATGTCCATTTTCATCATCTGAGTCAGATGCCTCCAGTAGAAGGTTGATTTTCTTTTTTGGTGGTTTGATTTCCGTAGTTTCTCTTAAAAGTGTTGCTTTTTTAAGACTTCTGAAAGCATGCGCCACACCCCATCCCTCTCAGATTTTGGAAGGCAGGTTTGGAAGATTCTTAAATCTTGGGTCGAGTGCTGTAGCTATCCTTAGAAATCTCATATTGGTACATTTTTTATGTTTTGTCAAATCTGCAGTGAAAGTGTTCTTAAAAAGAATAACATGCTGGGTGATCATCTGAGACTGATATAACATGAAATATGTGGCAGAATGCAGGTAAAACAGACCAGGAAATGTACAATGCTCCCCCAAAGAGTTCAGTCACAAATTTAATTAACACATTTTTTTTTTAACAAGCATCATCAGCATGGAAGCATGTCCTCTGGAATGGTGACCGAAGCATGAAGGGGCATATGAATGTTGAGTAGCATTTTCTCCTCTAAAATGTAAACAAACTTGTTTGTCTTAGCAACTGGCAGAAAAAGAAGTAGGACTGAATAGACTTGTAGGATCTAAAGTTTTACATGTTTTATTTTTGAGTGCAGTTATGTAACAAAAAAATCTACATTTGTAAAGTTGCACTTTCACAACAAAGAGATTGCACTACACCAGTGATTCTCAAACTTGGGCCGCTGCTTGTTCAGGGAAAGCACATGGTGGGCCTGACCAGTTTGCTTACCTGCTGTGGTCCTCAGGTTCAGCCGATCATGGTTCCCACTGGCCGCGGTTTGCGTCTCTAGGCTAATGGGGGCTGCGGAAAGCGGCTCAGGGCGAGGGATGTGCTGTCTGCCGCTTCCCGCAGCGCCCATTGGCCAGTGGGAACCACTATCGGTCAAACCTGAAGATGCGGCAGGTAAAAAAACTAGCCCAGCTTTCCCTGACCAAGCAGCGGCCCAAGTTTGAGAACCACTGCACTCCAGTACTTGCATGAGGTGAACTGAAAAATACAATTTCTTTTGCTTATCATTTTTACAATGCAAATATTTGTAACGCGAATAATATAAAGTGAGCACTATACACTTTGTATTCTGTATTATAATTGAAATCCATATATTTGAAAATGTAGAAAAACATCCAAAAATTTTAATACATGTCAATTAGTATTCTATTGTTTAACAGTGCGATCCTGGTTCTGGAGCATGGTTGACAAACACAGGTCTCCTGGCCTAAAGGTGGGGAGGCTGCCACCCCAGGGTTGAGAGGGCAATGGGGTAGGGAGACCCTGGCCCACCCGAGTCCACGGGGTCCCAGTCCATGGCCCTAAGAGTGGCAGAGTAGTCCACCACTGAGTCAGCGGGGATCCACCTGCAATACGCTGACCTGGTATCAGGTCAATACTCAACCAGACAATGGTCTATTTCCCTGGGCTACTTCCTGCATCCTTGGGGTTTGATACCACCATACTTTGATTGTTCTCTGTCTCCTCAGGTAGCTCTGGCCAGACCTCAGGTGGCAGCCCCAGCAGCTCCTCAGTGTCTCAGTCAGCTGGCGACCCAGAGAAAACTGGCCAGTCCTCAGTTCGGCAGGGGTTCTCTGCAGATTCTAGCAGCTCGCAGGATGCCTCTGTCTCCCTTGGATGCTCCAGCCCAGCTAAGCTGCAAGACCTGCCTTTTATACTTCTGCTTCCAACTACCGTTGGGGCGGGCATGGCTTTTATGGTTCTGCACACCAGAGGGCATGTTGTCATTCCTTCCTGTCAATCTCTGAGGGAGGCCACTCCTCCTTGCTATAGTACAATATGGAACAAAGAGTCAGGGTGGATTCAGAAGAGATTCACAACAAGTGCCTAGGGACACTATTCTGAACACTTACAATGTTTTCCACAGCTGGGGGCGACCAAAGCTGATATCGCACTATTGAGGGTAATGGAGGATGTAAGGGTGCAACTCCTGCATGCATGTGGCGTCAGACTGGGTCTGTATGCTGCTCGCCTTTGTGCTATTTTCGTTCCTGCTGAAGTAATTGCCCATTGGCATGGCAGAGGTTCCTATGGGGGGGGAGGAGTAGTGGGGCGGTGCCCCAGTTCCTGAGAAAAAGGGCTGAAACAGGCCAGAGAGGCTGCGCAGACCAGCAGACAATCAGCAAAGGCCTGGGAATTGCCAAACAGGGCAGAGGAGGAGACAGCCAATCAGGACCGCCCTGGATCCTATATAAAGGCAGTTACTCCCTGACTAGTGAGGGAGGAGGACTGGCTCCTGAGCTAAGGAGTAGCATCTTGCACAGACCAGTGCTGGGCAGGCTTCGGGGAGCAGAGTGGAGCTCCGGCCCAGTTACCTGCCAGGCTGCAGCCCCTGCTAAGAAGAGTCGAGATGGTGCATAGGGCCAAAGGGGAAGTGGCCCAGGAAAACTAGACAGACTAGAGGGCAGAGAAGGAGGACAGAGGGAAGCTGCCTCTAGAGGGTCCCTGAGTCAGGACCCAGCGTAGCGGGTGGGCCTGGGTCCCCCCTTCCCCCTTTGCACTGCACCTGGCCACTGAGCAGTGGGGCCGAGACAGACTGCAACTTGCCTCTGAGACAAGGGACCTAGACTCTAGGGCTGTGGTTGGCCACCGAGGCAGGTACAGACAGAGGGACTGCTGTTAAGACCCCCCTGGAAGAGGGTAAGACTGGAGTAGCAGGAACTGCTGGAGGACAATGTCCTGAAGTGGACGAAGAGTGTCCTGAAGGGGGTACTGCTGAGCGAAGAGAAGTCCCACAGCAGCAGTGTCCTAGGGCAGCAGAGCAGATGATGGGCAAGACACCACGCGTCGAGGGTGGCCCGCAGCAGTAGAGATCTAATTCCCAGAGCGAGCAGCAGGAGGCGCCAGTGGTGGTGAGTCAAACCCTGACACAGAGGAGAAAAAACTAAGCAGATCTTCCAAAGAACCTTTGGCAGAGAATTGCAGAGTACCTTCAGGAAAATTTCCTAGAGCTCACAATGGAGAATTCCTGGGAGATCCTTGGGTGTATTAGCAAACTTTTCTGCAGGGCCCCCAGTGAGTAGCAGCACAGGGGAAAGAGATGCAGAGGCAAACAGTACCTAGTATTCTTAATCTTTATCCCTTCTTCCACTTGCATCATGTAACTAAATAAAGGACACATCTACCTCATGTCATTGTGCAATATCAAACCAAAATGAACATTTATCAGAGCTTCCCTCTCCCTCTCTTCAGGTACACCAGAGCCAGAGTATTGGGACTGGCTAGACCCCTCTGTAGTTTAGAAAGAGGTCCTGGCTTGCCAGGCCTCCAGACAACCCTATCGTCTGTCCCATGTCATCCTCCAACTTGACTGCCTCATCCTCCACTTCATCCTTGGCTTTGACTCCACGAGCTGCTGCCTCCAGTCCCTGCAAGGTATCCATAGGGCTCCTGGAGGTGGAAGTGAAGTTGCTGCCAAGGATGATGTGTAGCTCCTTGTAAAAATGGCGTGTATTTCGCACTGCTCCAGAGTGATGGCTGACTTCCCTTGCCTTCCGGTACGCCTGCCTCAGCACCTGGATCTCAGCACAGCACTGCTGCATGTCCCTTTCATGAGCAATCTGCTTGTAGGTATCAAAGTTTCTATGTCTGGATCACAGCTGCAACTGCACAGACTTTTCCCCACAGACCCAACAAATCTGGGGAGTTCCTGCATTTGCTGCGATAAACCAGCACGGTCAGCTTGGAAGATGTTAAGTGAGTTGTCTACATCAAGCAAATAGGAAGTGGAATATCAAAAAATCCTGAGCCTTTAAACAGTGCATACATGTGATACATACCTGTGTAAATGCAGGGCAGCAGAGTTGAAACTGCTGATCAGAGCAGTCATGATGGCATTGTGGGACACATCCCGAAGGCCATGAAAGGTGACATGACAAGCGTAGTGTCTACACCAGCATTTCTCAAATGAGACCACTGTAGCCGCATGCAACCACCAGGGGCTCTTCTTGAGGCCACAGCCTCCTGGACAGTGATGGGGGGTGGAGGGAGCAAAGCAGTGGTACCTCTCCTGGGGCTGACAGCAGGGGTTGGGCCCTGTCCCTTTCTGTAGCCAAAACACCAGATGAGCAGGCAGCTGATGTGAGCTCCCCACATTCCCAGGGGCAGCAGGGCTTGGGCTTCTGGCTTCCACCCTGTGGTGGCAGGTTCTGGCTGTGAGGCTCCATCTCGTGGCTGCAGAGCTTCAAGCTCAGGCCGCAGGCTAACCAACCCACCATTGTCTCTGGATCCCACCACTTCCCTCGGCCCTCTGTCACCTCTTGATCCCACCGCCTCCCTACCAATTTCTCTATCCAGGGTTTAATTTGTTGCCTGCCTTATGCCAGAGCTGAGTAAGACTGCTGTGAAAACTGATATTTGTATATTTGTTAATATCACTTTTCATTGCCTCCCTTCTAGATAGTAAGTTTGCTGTTTAAAGTTATATTAACAAGCGCCGTGAGGATGCAAATTAAGTAACTTTCATTTGATCTAAGATAAGATAACTTCAGCTGCGCTATTCTCATAGCTGAAGTTGCGTATCTTAGATCAATCCCCACCCCCCAGTGTAGACCAGGCCTAAAAAAAGGTATAAAAAAAACAAAAGAAACAACAAAAAAGACAAGCTCAAGCAAAGCACCTTATTTTGTTTCTATTCTGTCTAGTAAAGACTAGAGACAATTGTACATTATTTTTACTTCAGTCAGCAAAAAACCTTACTTAAACACATTACTATGATTTGGACATGCATATATGTATATTCGTTTTTCCTAAAGCATTATAGGAAAGATTGCTACAGTGACTACCAGCAAGAGTTTGTGGCCGCACTCTAAGGCTACCAACATTTTTCTTGTGAGAACTCCTGGTCAACACTGACTCTGTGTTGCTTTAACTTTGTTGTAAAATGACCGATGCCTCTCGTCGAGGTGGTTTTATTTTGTTGGCACAATGGCATGTTGCCTTGCCACAGGTGGAGATAGGCTGATATAGGTAAAGTGATGCAACTTCCACATATAGGTAAACCTTGACAGACTTAATCCTCACACTGTTTATGAAGGGGATAGATAAGGGGAAGCATGACAACAAAAAGAAAGAAAGAGAAGACTACGTTTAGTTCTTTTACTGCACAATGCTTTTGGTAACAGATACACAGTTATAAGGGTCTTCTAGAAAATGGTAAAACATGATAAGGAACTGGTGGAAACCATCCCCTGGGAGTGGAAGAAATTCTCAGGATAGTGGTTTAGCTATAAATGTACAGGCTGGATTTTCTCATAAGAGGCTGTTGTTAGGCACCCAAATCCCATGGTTGGTGAATGGTAGTTCAGCATCTAACACCCTTAGGTCCCATTGTCAATAATAACTGGACATGGTGGAGCAGATAGTGAACTGGATTGGATTTTGGATAATTGGTTTCTATTCCTTCTGAGTGACTCTGGACAGGTAACATCACCTCTTCCTGCCTTTGTTTCCCCAGCTATAACATGAGGACAAGGATGTAGACTTAGAGCTGGATTCATAAAGTGTTTACTTTGGGCATCTGGATCCCAGAATCTGCCTCCCCATCTAGGATTCACAAAGCCCAGGCTCAGCTGCTGGCAAACCCCGTAGGCACCTAAGTGTTTGCAGTAAAGGGGCCATAAGTGCCTCTAGAAATGCTCTTGGCAGCCCCACACCAGGTATCCAGACATTGAAGCCCCAGAGCGATAAACAAACCTAGGGAAAGTGGGCATTCCCCTGCCTGACTCACCTGTAGGGCCCCATCTGGCAGGGGAGGTGCCCAGAAGCTTTTGAAAATCCCCCTGGGCACCTAAGTATCTTGAAAAACTGGTCCTTAGTCATTGTTGAAAATGGGAAAATAAGAGGCTTGTGCTAGTGTCCTGTGTTCTGTGGCAAAAGTCAGGGAGTTTTCTTTTGCTTTTCTGTTCCTTTTGAATGATGCCTGGGAATGAAATGCACTATAAGGCACAAAGGTTAATTATATAATTACCTAACATTGGAGTTCCACGGTGACATTTCAACTTTATATTTTTATAATGTAGGTATATTGTGTGTAGGTATACATGTGTGTGCGCATACGTGTGTGTGTATATATAGCACTCTCTCACCCTACAATGAACGGATGCTTAGTGTTTCAGATAAGTCCATTTTGCTTGCACCCGCTCACTGAGCACAATCTTCCCTCATTGCCTGAATTTAGAGCAGCCACCAATTCATATCTCCCACCATCCCAGTAGTACTCACCTGTGGCATCTCACATAGGTCCTAAAAAGACTGGGGTCACAGATTTAAGAGATCTAACAGTCTCCACTTTCTCCCATGCCTGTGACTCTGTAAGAGCATGACATGAAGCCCAATAAATCTAACAGAAACATGACCTGGGACTACAGCAGGCTTTGTTCAGGCTCTATTCCAGCCCATGTAATATCTATTTTATTTTAACCTAAGGAACTGATAAGTTAGCATTGTCCAAACACAAATTTCCTGCAAGCTTTCCTCAGGGCTTCCTTCACCTCTTTGTTTCTCAGACTGTAAATGAGGGGATTTACCAGGGGAGTCAGGACAGCATAGACAACAGAGAGAAATTTCTTGAAGTCTCTGAAGATGTCAGTGGTTGGGAACATGTAGACTATTAGCAATGTTCCATAATAAATGGTCACCACAATGAGGTGGGAGGAGCAGGTGGAAAAGGCCTTTTGCCTCCCAGTGGTGGATGGGATTCTCAGGATGGTGGCGATGATGCAGATGTAGGATATCAAGGTAAGCAGGAATGGGACCAATGAGAAAATCAAGCTGAGTGTGAAAATCAACATTTCCATCATCTGAGGGTCATTACAAGAGAGATTTATCAGGGGGATAGGATCACAAAAGAAATGATCAATACCATTGGGACCACAGAAAGTTAACTGAGATATTGACAATGTTATTACGCCACCACATAGGAAGCCACCTGTCCAAGAGCCACCTGCAAGCTGGAGATATAACCTACCACTCATACGGGCTGTATAGTGCATTGGATTGCATATCGCTACATACCGATCATAAGACATCACGGATAAGAGAAGGCATTCTGTAGCAACCAGAGAACAAAAGAAATAATATTGTGTGAGACACCCAGTAAATGAAATAGTTGTGTCCTCAGTGAGGAGAGTGGCTAGCATGCTGGGCAGGGTGGCGGAGGTGTAGCAGGTCTCCAAGCAGGACAAGTTCCCTAGGAAGAAGTACATGGGGGTGTGAAAGTACTGATCAGCAACAACTAACACAATGATGAGGATGTTTCCAGTCACAGTTGCAGTGTAGATCAAGAGAAAGAGCAGGAAAAACAGGATTTGCAGTCCAGGAAGAGTCCCAAATCCCAGGAGGATGAATTCTGTGACAGTATGATTTCCCTCTTCTGGGTTTGTCATGGGGTATGTCACTGCGTGATATAAATGAAGCACATTCACTCAATAAAATGTCAGCATTGTTTGTATTTTCTCCTCAGCTGTCTACCGGAACACTAGCTGAGTGGAGAGTGGAAGCTATTGGCGGTGAAATGGGGAAAAATGGGGAAAAAGCCACCTCTCTTGACCACAGGAACAGTTTTAATATATGAGCAGATAGCATGTTCAACAAAATGTTAGTATCTCTGGAAACATGTATAGTAACTTCACAGATCACACCAAGTACTGATATACTATGGTGATGGGGCTCAGACTGAACAGTCGGGACGGCTCTAGGGATTTTGCCATCCTAAGCACAGCAGGCAGGCTGCCTCTGGCGGTTTGCCTGCGGAGGGACCGCTGGTCCTGCAGCTTCGGTGGATATCCCGCAGGTCCACCGAAACCGAGCAACCAGCGGACCCTCCGCAGGCAAGCCGCAGAGGGCAGCCTGCCTGCCGCCCCCTGCGGCTTGCCGCCCCAAGCACGCACTTGGCATGCTGGGGCCTGGAGTCGCCCCTGTGAACAGTAGAGAAACACCGATAGATATTGGCTTAATTAGATACTCCTTTCACTTTCTAGTGTATCAAAGCAGAGCAATGTCCTTTTGTAAGTTGCAGTTCCTCTGCTGAAATTGATGAAGATTTTTTTTATTTCAGGGGAAAACACAACAGAGAAACAAATCAAGGTGGGAATTGCAATGGGTGGGCAGCCAATTCCATGTGCATTGCCATGACAATGGGCAACCGAACTTTATCAGAGCAATTTGAATTTTTTTAATTCCAAACAGCTACATCCCTGTCCTTCCCTAGGACAATATTTCATTGTCTCATAGTAGGACACTGTACACAGAGACCCAATCTTCATTAAAAAATACACAAAACCAAAAAGCGCCATCTAGAAACCACCATGTTAGCCAGAAATGTATCATCTAGTGCAAAAAACATCTGTATAAAATTCAAAATGAGTGAAAAATGTGCTATTTTCATATTATGAGTTTTGTGGAACTCATATTTCCATTAATCAGTAATTGCAGATTTTTCAAATGTTGGTTTTCATTCCAGTTTTGAGGCCAGGACTGATATAAAGCTCTCAGCAAAAGTCAGGCTGTGAGCAAACATCAGGCTCTGCCTGCTTGCAAATTCACAGAATTCGGCAAGAACAGGCCTGACATTGCAGAAACACATTCCCAAGAAGTACTAGGCAGAGAGTACTGATGCAAACACATTCCAGAAGAGTGGTACCAGAACATCCCCATATCAGGGATGGTATAAAAACATTCCCCAAGGATAACAGGAACACACTGACCCCTCCTAAAAGATAAGGTCAGGATGACAGTGTGATGAATAGAGCCGTTTTGATTGAACAAACATGTACAAGGAGGTGGCTGCGAACTAGCCACGTCAGGCAGTAACTATGTCAGAGGTGCAATACGTAATTTGTTTGTATCAAGGTGTAAAGAGATATCTGTGAGATAGTGTCTTTGTCCAGCCAAGGGGAGGAATTGAAAGTCCTGCCATTCACTGAGCTGTGTCCATTGTCATGGGCATACATGTTTTCGTATCCTCATAGAGTCTGCCGCATTTTATTACCGTGCTTCATTAACAATAATCCTGGCTGGGTGCCTTTATACTTTAACGGATCTTCTAATCATTGGGTGCTTCACTCGAGGTCTGCTGTGCCAGCTGTCTGTACAGAGCTGGGGCAGCACTCAGGGAGAACACACATATGCAGCTGAGTATCTAACAACAAGTCCTAGCAGTGAGCTGACAGGTCTTTCATTTTTCCAAATTCAGTCATTTTGCGTTGGGTTGCGAGTTTTCAAGAGATTAGTGCCAAATTCCCCTTGGAGTGCCATAGGATTAGTTACCTAACAAACTTCTTAAATTTTATATTACTTTTATGTTCTTTTATATTTAATGTATTTTATTTGAATTGTATTATTTATACATATTTAAATATATTTTCTATTAATTTATTTTTCTATTATTTTGTTTCCCATTATATTATTTTACATACAATAACTTTTTTCCTCTGCAAAATTTTGTAGAAATTTATATTTTCCCACAGAACATTTTTATCTCAATGAACTGAAATTTTGATGGGAAAAATGTTGCATCTGAATTTTTTTTTCACCCCTAGCTTTTCTCTTTTTCTTCTTTTCCAGTGGTTAAATACATTTACTCCTCTCTCTCACTCTCTCTGTTTGTGGCTGTCTAGTCTGCCATTATTATTCCTTATTAACTGCTAAATAGGGACCTGATCATGCACAGAGCTATGTGCAGAATTAATTTTACACCTCAGGAATAATTCTGTTCAGTCTGTGCTTCCCTCACTGAAGTCTAAAATAAAATATCCTCTGATTTGAAAGATGGGACCCTTTGATTTCAGTGGGATTTGGACAGCTAACGACTTGAACCTTCTTTGAAACTTATAGCTCAGTTTGACAGGAATCTATTTCAATCAATAGATGTTGGTAAATTTTGATATCAGCTGACAGACTGAAATCATCAACAGAAAATATCAGTATCAGAAACACATTCCCAAGAAGTACTAGGCAGAGAGTACTGATGCAAACACATTCCAGAAGAGTGGTACCAGAACATCCCCATATCAGGGATGGTATAAAAACATTCCCCAAGGATAACAGGAACACACTGACCCCTCCTAAAAGATAAGGTCAGGATGACAGTGTGATGAATAGAGCCGTTTTGACTGAATAAACATGTACAAGGAGGTGGCTGCGAACTAGCCACGTCAGGCAGTAACTATGTCAGAGGCGCAATACATAATTCAGATGCAACATTTTTCCTATCAAAATTTCAGTTCATTGAGATAAAAATGTTCTGTGGGAAAATATAAATTTCTACAAAAATTGCAGCCTCCTCCCTTAGTCTTGCTCCTTTAAGGATGGTGTCACCGGCTGTCATAAACAGATAGTTACGGGTTTATGTCTCTTTTACCTGTAAAAGGTTAAGAAGCTCAGTAAACCTGGCTGACCCCTGACCATAGGACAAATAGGGGGACAAGATATTTTCAGATCTTGGTGGAGGGAAGTCTTTGTTTATGCTTTTTGTTTTTGGGTGTTGTTCGCTCTTGGGACTAAGAGGGACCAGATGTATACCCAGGCTCTCCAAATCTTTCTGAATCAGTCTTTCATGTTTCAAACTTGTAAAGTAGCCAGGCAAGGCGAAATAGTTTTAATTTTGTTTTCCTCGACTTGTAAATGTTGCTTTTGCTGGAAGGATTTTTACCTCTGTTTGCTGTAACTTTGAACCTTAGGCTAGAGGGGGTTTCCCCTAGGCTATATAAATCTAAGTACCCTGTAAAGCATTTTCCATCCTGATTTTACAGAGATAATTTTTACCTTTTCTTTCTTTAATTAAAAGCTTTCTTTTTAAGAACCTGATTGATTTTTCCTTGTTTTAAGATCCAAGGGAATTGGATCTGAACTCACCAGGGATTGGTGGCGGGAAAAGGAGGGGGGATGGTTAATTCCTCCTTGTTTTAAGATTCAAGGAGTTTGGATCTTTGTGAAGCCTCTCAAGGCAACCCAGGGAGGGAAAAATCTGGGGGAAAGTAGGGAGGATGGCTAATTTCTCCTTGTTTTAAGATCCAAGGGGTTTGGATATGGGTTCCCCAGGGAACGTTTTGGGGGAACAGAAAGCATGCCAGACACTAAATTCTGGCTGGTGGCAGTGTACCAGATCTAAGCTAGTAATTAAGCTTAGAAAGTTTCATGCAGGTCCCCACATTTGCACTCTAAAGTTCAAAGTGGGGAAAAAAACCTTGACACGGGCCCATTGACTGGCTAGAAGTCCTCTGCACCCAGCTGTCATGGGAGTGACACCCTCACTGGCCATGGTTCTCTGCTCCAGTGGGCCAAAGCATCCACAGTCCCTGCACCTTTCACCCTAGTGTCTTGGACTTCTCGGCTGGCAGGGAGCCAGCAGTGTCCCTGCTAGGAGCCCCCTGCAGTCCCATAGTCCTAACCCTGATGACCAAAACCCTACCCCTGCTGAATTTCCTGAAACTGTAAAAGTTAATATAGTAGGGGAAAAATAAAATTTTAGAGATAAAAATCCCCCCAATATTAATCCTCAAAAGAGCAAAAAGAAAAATCAAATTCTGCCAAGCCTATTTATAACCAATGTCTGCACCCAGAGCACTGAGCACAGCAGCAAACATCATCTCACATCATCTCACTATGGCTCCCAGATCCCCAAGGTGAGAACTGCCAGCAGGAGCCTAATCCTGTATGTAGTCAGGACAAAAGCATAGAGAGGATGAAGTCTTACCCAGTGTTTTAAGAGCTCACCTTAGATTTTAGAGATGTTGGTTCAGTTCTCTGCTTTGTCACAAACCTCTTGTGTGAGCTGCCAGCCAGATTTTCAAAGCGTATTGAAAATGCAGGTTTGTGCAGTACTAATGCCAACTGATTTCAAATCTCACTGGGGTGATTGTGTATTTAGGTGCCGAAATACTTCTGTAAATCTGTCCCTCTGTGTGCGAGTGCCCCATCTGTAAAGCAGGGATAACAACACCTTACAGAGTGGTGGGAGGATAGATACATTCAAGACAGTGGGGTGATCAGACACCATGGTGATAGGGGCCAAATAAGGAGCTAGAATAGCACTGAACTGACAGGTCTTTCATTTTTCCAAATTCAGTCGTTTTGCATTGGGTTGGGAGTTTGAGAGAGATTAGTGCCAAATTCCCCTTGTATTCCCATAGCATTAGTTACCAAACAAATTTACATTGCTTCCAAAACCTTGAATTTCAAGGAACAAAGGCGGGGTGGGGGGGAAGAGAAGGTTGATTTACCTCTAAGGTGGATCTATGAGAGCCCAGAGTCTCTGCTGTCTCCTCCTCACTAAGGATTTCAGGGACCAGAATCCAGATTATTCATTCCACCTTCTGTCCCCACCGCATTCATGTGCTTCCCTGTTCCCATTCAATAGAACGTCATAAGCCAGAATGTACCAAGTCTCCGTTCTCATGTCTGTCGTCAAATCAAGACAGTCTTTTCTGATTCATTATATATCCTTCTGTGGGAAGGTGCCATCTCCCGAGGCACGTCTACATGACAAACATAATGAGCAGGGAATTGTTAGTGTTTGATTTATTTTTAGACAATATTGGTAGAGTCAGACTTCTAGTCTCAAAGGGAAAGTCATGGAAAGAGAAAAACATTTTATCCTAAAACAAATCTCTGTTGACTGAGTGAATGCTATTGTGATTGTGAAGAAATAACTCATCAATTCTAGTAAAGTTTGCAGCTGACATTTTTGGCCTCATCTACACTATGGGTTAGGTTGAAGTTAGCTGTGTTAGGTTGATTTTAAAATGAATTCGTCTACACAACTAACCCCATTCCATCGACCTAAAGGGCTCTTAAAATTGACTTCTGTACTCCTCCCCAGTGAGGGGAGTAGTGCTAAAATTGATCTTGCTGGGTTGAATTACGGGTAGTGCAGACGCAAATCGATGATATTGGCCTCCGGGAGCTATCACAGAGTGCTCCAATGTGACCACTCTGGACAGCACTTCGAACTCTGATGCACTAGCCAGGTACACAGGAAAAGCCCAGGGAACTTTTGAATTTCTCTTCCTGTTTGGTTGGCGTGGCAAACTCAGCAGCACAGGTGACCATGTAGTTCCCTCAGAATCACAAATGCTCTACAGCATGGACCAAAAGGGAGATATTGGATCTGATTGCTGTATGGGGGGAGAAGCATCTGTACAGGCCAAAATACGATCAAAAACAGCATGTTTGACAGAGGGTACAAAAGGGACACACAGCAATGCCGCATGAAAGTTAAGATGCTCAGGCAAGCCTACCAAAAGATAAAAGAGGAAAACGCTCAGAGCCCCATACATGCTGCTTCTATGATCAGCTGTGTCATAACTATAAAGGGAAGGGTAACAACCCTCCTGTATACAATACTATAAAATCCCTCCTGGCCAGAGGCACCAGAATCCTTTTACCTGTAAAGGGTTAAGAAGCTCATGTAACCGGCTGACACCTGACCCAAAGGACCAATAAAGGGACATGATACTTTCAAATCTTGGGGGCTGTTTGGGTTCTTTGTTTTGGTGGTGTTCGCTTTTGGGACTAAGAAGGACTGGACATCAATCCATGTTCTACAAATCTTTCTGAGTCAGTCTCTCATATTTAAAACTTGTAAGTAACAGCCAAGCAAGTCATATTAGTTTAGCTTTGTTTTCTCAACTTGTGAATTTTACCTTTGCTAGAGAGAGGTTTATTCCAGTTTTACTGTAACTTTGAAACTAAGGTTAGAGGGGTTCCTCTGGGCTTTTTGAATCTGATTACCCTGTAAAGTTATTTTCCATCCTGATTTTACAGAGATAATTTTTTTAATAAAATCCTTCTTTTTTTAAGAACCTGACTGATTTTTCCATTGTCCAAAGACCCAGGGGTTTGGATCTTTGATCAGTTTGTAACCAATTGGTTAGGAATTATTTTCAATACTCCCCAGGAAAGTGGGTGTAAGGGCTTGGGGGGATATTTTGGAGAAAGAGGAACTCCAAGTGGTCCTTTCCCTATTTATTGTTAAATCACTTGGTGGTGGCAGCGTACCAGGTTTTAACCTAAGCTGGTAGAAATAAGCTTGGGAGTTTTCATGTGGGTCCCCATATCTGTACCCTAGAGTTCAGAGTGAGGAAGGAACCCTGGCAAGCTGCATGGCATTCTATGGGGGGACCCTACCACTACCACACCGCTGTCCGTGGACACCTGCAAGGGGAGAGTCTCATGCAACAGGGAGGAGGATTTTGTGGATGAGGAGGAGGAGGAGGAAGAGGAGGAGAAGAATGCGCAGCAGGCAAGTGGTCAATCTGTTCTCCCTGGCAGCCAAGACCTTTTCATCACCCTGGAGCAAATACCCTCTGAAGGCAGGATCCCCAACCCTGAAGCCGGAGAAGGCAGCTCTGGTGAGTTCACATTTGTAACTACAGTACAGGGTTTAAAAGCAATAGTGTTTAATGTTTGATTTGCCCTGAAGAATTGAGATGTATTTGCAGCCAGTACAGCTACTGGAAAAGTCTGTTCACATGTCTGGGGATGGAGTGGGAATCCTCCAGGGATATCTACATGAAGCTTTACTGGAGGTACTCTGAAAACCTTTGCAGAAGCTTTCTGGGGAGGACTGCCTTATTTCGTCCTCCACAATAGGACACTTTACCACGTCAAGCCAGTAGCAAGAAGTCTAGAATCATTGCAGCACAAACCATGGCAGCAAATGGTCCTGGGTTTTAGTTGAATTCAAACACCATTGAGTCTATATCTTCATGGTCACCTGGTTATAATAGGGGAATTTTTGTAAGGGAACAGTAAAAGGACCCCATTCATGCTGGGCTGTTTGTGCTTGGCTGACAGGGATCATCCCAGAGAATAGCCATGCAGCGAGGGGATGTGTGTGCTGCACATCCACCCGAAAACAACAGGCCCTCCTTTTAAATGGCAAACCCAACCCATTGCTTGCTATGGGAAAGGAGAGTGCTGCAGTTTGAAACCATTCCCACATGTTATGAAGGTCTAAGAAGCCAACCCCGCATACCAAAAGGCTTACCACGGCTGCCTGGAAACCGAATTCTGTTGTCCAGCTGTTTGTGATGTGTCACCATAGTGGCAGGCGCTCAATATAAAAGGCAAAATGTGACGCTTTACCTAAAGCACATGCGCTGTCTGCTGTGAATTGCTTGATTCGCTGGGAAAGAGTCTCCCTTTTGTTCTCAGAAATGTATCATCTTAAATTTTACTCTCCCTTTTTATCTCCCCCCAGGTGCAAATGTTTCTGTGCTCTCCCTATCATCTCTGTCCTTGAGGTTATGACAGAATAGAAGGCAAGAAAAAGGCACTCACGATGATGTGTTTTCCAAGCTCATGCAGTCCCTCCTCCAGTTATCTCATTTTTTTTAATTAATAGAGAAAGAATGCATGGTTTCAAACCAATAGTTATTTTATTTCAAAGTGGGGAAGGTGGTTGGCTTACAGGGAATTAAAATCAACAAAGGGGGTAAATTTGCATCAAGGAGAAACACAGACAACTGTCACACCTGATAGGGAAAATTAATCCCCCTCATCTAAGATACATTGCCTACAATAAATCATAAGTATAGATCCTAGGCCTTAAGACCACAGAAGAAATAAGCTGCTATCTTAACCACTGCGGAACTGCACTCCCAGAAAACAGTTTCGTTATACGCAAACCATGATCATGCTGCTAGCATAAGGGAAAAATTCAAAAAAGTCCCCTAATAACCAGCTCATCACTGCCCTAAAGTAGCATACTAAAAAGCCTGCGTTAGCATAAATAATCTAAGTATCAGCATAGCAACAGCTGGCCGGAATCGGGAACTGAACACCGGACACTGAGTCCCAAAGGGCCTTGCGAGGCAGTTCAGCTGGACCGCAAGTAGGGTAACTGATGTAAGGGTCTTCTGACAATCATGTAAACATCCATGAGGAAGTAAAAGATAAGAGCTTGCAATTTTACATATGTTATACCATATAAGGATAATATTAATTGCTCTTCTGCAGTGTATGTCATATGATAGCCAAATAAGGTTATGATTTATGTGTAAGCAAGATATGATAATTTGTGGTTTTATGCTTTATAAGCTCTAGCAAAAATCAGTTCGGGAGAGCAGCTTAACCCTTGCTAGGGGACACGCTGTCTCTCCGTGTGTGCACACATGTATTGATGATTTATCAATAAAAGGAGCCTCAGGCTGTCTGATCAATTGACAAGGTGGTGGTCTTTTCCCCAACAAACTGGTGCCGTGACTCAGATGCCACAAGGGGGCTTCCCTGGACCGGAGGACTGCGGGCAGCCCGTCCCAACCCCGGGCCCACCAGGTAAGAGACATTTTGAAATCTCTATGGGGTTTGGCGATGGACTGAGCCGTGGGCTCTGGTTTGGTGTAAGTCACAAGCTGGCTCTGAACTGTTGATCATCAGACAGGCCTGACACCCTTTCTAAGGTTCCCGTCCTGGTTCACCTATAATCCAGACTACAAATCCAGGTGTTATTCTAGAGTCTCCCATCCTGTCCCGAAGAGCCGGCTCCCCGGGGAAGGCCCATCCATAAGTATCGGGCCGAAACCCGAAGTACCCAAAGTGTTATATCTTGAAAGCGCTTGTGTGACTGTGCAAAGGCCGAGCGGTCGGAGTGACTGACAACTGTGGGAAGACGCCCCGAGCCTCTCGCGAAGCGAAAGCTCATGACCGGGAGTGCCTCAAAAGCAAGCCCCACAGTTGAGCCTGAAAGGACTGAGAAGCTTCCCCGGCTGACAGACCTTGGTGAGTAGCTCTACAACCGGGGTGCGAGTGTGTAGACCCATCTCCATCTTTCTCGTTGTGTGTCTTGCCGAGGGTAAAAATGGGGGCAGGCCAATCCAAAGGGATTCCTAGCCCGCCAAAAGGTACTCCTGCTGTTTATATGTACAGAAATGCAGAAATGGAATTGGTATACCAGAGACGACCCGAAATTGCAATTCCCCTTGGAGGGTAGTTTTGATCTTGACAGGATCATGCACCTCTGGGGTGCCCTTCTGGCCAACAAAGTGGGTCAGGGACAATTTGATGCGTATTTTGAATGGCACGATGAAATGGGAAAGCGCCGTCAGAGGTCAATCCCAGGGTATCCCAGGTCAGAGGTCTCAAGGATACCCAAGATAAATTAAAAACGCAACTTAAAGAAGCACAGGAGAAATTGGCTAATGCTCACAGTTCATTGAGCCCCCTTTAGTTCCCCTCTGTCCCACTAAGACCTGCCCAACCACCCCGACCCCAAAGCCAGGGAAGCCAGTCTCTGCTCCCTCCTCTGATGATTGATCTGTTCATAGAGAGCCAACAGTGGCCCGTTCCTCCGCCATATAACCCAGCCGAACGGGGCCCTTCAACAACATCAGGATCAGGGTCTGGATCCTCTGGAACTAGTTCAGAACACTATCCAAGTTCTGGTTCTAGTGAATCGACACCCTCAGCCTCAACAACCTCCTCCCCTCCAGATGGATCAATCCCCAGCTCAGCACTCACATCCGAACTGAAGGCAGGATTCGATAGCTTAGCGTCTAGGAGCGAGGAACTATTGGCGGAATGGCAGGCGACAGTGGGAGACAAAGAGGTTGACTGGGCTAGCAAATCCTCCTCACCTCACTCACCGCTGCGTGACTTATCGAATAGCATATCTGAGCTTAAAAATCTCATAACCTCACCAAAGTATCAGGCAATCCTTGATAATGTTAATATAACCCAAGATTCTATAGCCTCCCGTACCTGTAACCATCTTAAAAGCATATTGGAACTAGCTGAGAAATGCGAGCCAGACAAAAGTGTAAGCACCTTTCCTCTCCGGCAATTGCCAGGGCCAACAGGGTTAGTAACTGTACACGCCCCTTGGTCACCAGGCAATTTATATAACCTGATAGAAAAATTCCCGAAGATCCGGGAGGATCCCGTTAAATTCCAGGAACAACTAGGCATGATAGTACGCTGTTATGACCCTTCTTGGGCAGATATGGACCAGCATTTAACAGCTATAGTACGCAGGGAAACTCTTCTGCACCTCTACCAGGCGGCCGACTGGCCTACCGATACCAGTCAACGCTCCCATGACAAATTAGTAGTGAGAAGGAATGCCCTGGTCAGGGATGTGCTCACCGTTTGCCCTAAGAAAATGGATTGGGGTAAAATAAATGCCTGTAAGCAAAATAAGGGAGAAAATCCAGCTGATTATATGGAACGCATTAAGAAAGTGTTTGAAAGGTATTCGGGAATTGAAGATGCAGAGCAGATGGCTAGACAAGCAGTGGTAGCTGCCTTTGTGCAAGGACTCTTGCCTAAGGTGGGAGAACAGTTAAGGATTAATGTAGTGGATTGGGAGGGTAAGACTTTAGAAGAAATCTTGGCTGCGGCCCAGCATTTTTATTGATAATTAGAAAGAAAAAAGGACGAGACAGAATGTAAGCTTATGGCCCTGCAAATACAAACTATGCAGGACACTAATGTGAAAGGACCCAGGCAAAGGCAACCGCCACTGGTAGCTGGGGTTCAGCCCCTGACTGGCGGTAACCCTTCAACCGTTCCCAATCCAACAGCATGCTTCCTATGTGGACAGGAGAGGCATTGGAGAGCAAATTGCCCGCAATTGGGCAATGTCTATTGCAGATATTGCAAGAAAGAGGGACACCACATTAAGGATTGTCCCACGCGCCCCCCTAGACCCAACCCGAGAATGGGGGGAACCGCAGGACAACCTTATGCCACTCCATCTTTCCCCACTCCACCCCCTCCATCCCTTAACTATTAGGGATGCCAGGAGACTGATATCGTCGTCATTGCCCCACTTATTTCAGTGGACCAAACCGGTCCAACAGTTTTTTGTTTAATTAATGGTGTTCCCACTCCCTGTTTGATAGATACAGGAGCCTCTAGATCTACTCTTAGAGCACAGGAGTTTCCCGCTGTGCCCCTTTCTTCTGATGTAGTCACCGCTATAGGCGTGGGGAACACCCCATCCCCCACCCTGTTTCTTCCCCTCTGTCAATCTCCATTGGCCCCCTCTCCGCTGGCCATGCTTTTCTTCTCAGCCCTTGCTCTCCCGTTAACCTCTTAGATAAAGATCTGTTATGCAAACTAAATTGTACTATCTTTTGCTCCCCTGATGGGGTATTCCTGGAAGTGCCTGATCCGGAACACAACGAAGTGTTAGCTCTCTTACAAACAGATCACGCCCCAACAGGGAGACCGACCCCAGCCCTTCCTCATTGCAACAGTAACTGCTGGCTAAGGTTTCCCCCACACTGTGGGCCGAACATGCCAACCAAGTAAGGCGCATTAGCTCTGCTCAACCTGTTAAAATTCGGCTGAATCCAGAAAAACCTCTTCCCAAAATTCGACAATATCTCCTCTCCCAGCAAGCGGAAGAGGGAATTCGTCCAGTAATTTCTGCCTTACTCGACCAAGGAGTTATTGTACCGACAGTAAGTGAATGTAATTCGCCTATTTTACCTGTACGAAAACCCGGGAAAAATACCTGGCGATTCGTACAGGATTTGCGTGCCATTAATGCTGCTGTCCTTCCAACTTTCCCGGTGGTCCCCAACCCCGCCACAATTCTCTCTTGCATACCCCCGATTGCACAGTATTTCTCTGTGGTGGACTTATGCTCAGCTTTCTTCTCCATTCCGATTCACGTAGATAGCCAGTTTCTTTTCGCCTTCACTTATCAGGGTACCCAGTATACCTGGACCAGATTGCCCCAGGGATATACTGAGTCTCCTACTATTTTCTCTCAAATCCTAAAGAAGGATCTGGATGATATCCAGTTCCCTAAGGGATCTGTTCTAATCCAATATGTTGATGATTTATTACTAGCATCTGATTCTCTAGAAGCCTCTAAAGCCGATACGCTAGTTCTGCTCCAGGCCTTGGCTCAGAAAGGCCATAAATCTTCTAAGGTAAAACTGCAACTCTGTCTCCCTGTGGTTCACTATCTCGGTCACGATATTTCCGCTGGAAAGCATGGTCTGTCTTCCTCACGGATCCATGCTATTCAGCAGATTCCAAAGCCAATCACTAAGACACAACTGAGGGGGTTCCTAGGCATGGCAGGCTATTGCAGGCAATGGATTCCTGGACATGCTTCCCTTGTGCGGCCCTCACAAGATCTAACCTTCAATAAGGTCACTGATCCCATTCCGTGGCCCGAGGAAGCAGAAAAAGCATTCCAACAAGTCAAAAGCGCCTTGGCTAAGGCTCCTGCTTTAGGCCTCCCGGATTATAAAAAACCTTTTACCTTGTTTTGCCACAAAAAGGAGGGTTCGGCCCAAGGCGTCCTTACACAATCGCACGGGGAGAAAAATAGACCCATTGCTTATTTTAGCTCTTCCTTGGAGCCTGTGGCTGCGGCATTACCCCCGTGCCTTCGGTCGGTGGCTGCTGCCGCAATGTTAGCTGAAGCTTCTGCTTCACTTGTCTTAGGCAGCCCTTTAACTGTAGCAGTTCCCCATGCTGTTACAGCCCTTCTGACTAAAAGTAAAACTCAGCACCTTTCCAACTCTCGGCTTACAAAATACAAAATGCTTCTTTTAAATGCTGCAAATGTTACCTTAATTAGGTGTCCAGTACTTAATCCTGCTTCCCTTCTACCTATGGCAAACGATGGGGAGCCCCATGATTGCTTATCTGTAACTGCTGAGTTGTCTGCCCCTAGACCTGATTTGCAGGATGTTCCCCTGCAAAACCCGGAGCTGATTTATTTTGTAGATGGTTCCTGTTTAAGGAATTCAGAAGGCCAGTTAGTAGCAGGATATGCTGTGTGTGATCAGCAAAGTATTATAGAGGCTTTTTCCCTTCCCTCAGTGAAGTCAGCCCAAGTTGCTGAACTATTCACCCTTACTAGAGCTTGTTGCTTAGCAATTGGTGTGTCCGTCACCATTTATACTGATTCTAGATATGCCTTTGGAGTGGTACATAATTACGGGCAACTTTGGAAATATAGGGGTTTTCTCACCTCTACCAGAGCTCCCATCAGTCATGGCTCATATGTCAATTCTCTTTTGTCTGCACTACAGCTGCCTTCTGCCATCGCTGTAGTTAAATGTCCTGCCCATCAGAAACCCCAAGACTACGTTACTCGAGGAAATGCCCTGGTGGATGCTGCCTCCAGGCAGGCAGCCCTTTCCGGGTCTCCAGCTCCTACTGAAATAGTTGCTCTTTGTATGTCTCAGCCTTCTTCTCCAATCGATTCCCTGCAAGATCTATCCCTTATGCAGGAATTCGGGCCAGAGGAGGAAAAGAACCATTGGAGACAGTCTGGTTGCTTCAAGCATCCAGATGATGCCTTGTGGCGTGCACCAGACGGCCGCCTGGTAGCGCCCCTGGCCTTACTTCCTCACCTTGCCTGTGTAACCCATGGGCCGGCTCACGTGGGGAAAGAAGGAATGATTGCATCTGTAGCGAAATATTGGTATGCTCCGAATTTTACGAGCATAGCCCAGCAATATTGTCGTTCCTGTTCTATTTGTCTAGCATAGAACAGTGGACAACCAGTTTGTACCACCCAGGTGGCACATCCGCCACCGTGGGGACCTTTTGTAAATATTCAACTAGACTTTATAAACTTGCCTAAGTGCTGTTCGTATGAATACGTGTTGGTATGTGTCTGTATGTACTCGGGGTGGGTGGAAGCGTATCCCTGTGCAAAGGCAGACTCAACAACAGTCGCTAAAACACTACTAAAAGACTTCATTCCCCGATTCGGACTTCCCGCCTCCATAAATAGTGATAGAGGCACCCATTTTACTGGCCAAATTACAAAACAGATCTGTAAAGCTCTCCAGATAGAACAACATCTACACTGTGCACATCACCCCCAAAGTGCTGGGGCAGTGGAACGTAAAAATGGGGATCTGAAAAATAAACTGGCAATATTGTGTGCAGAAACGGGCCTTAAATGGCCAGACGCATTACCCCTGGTGTTAATGCAAATGTGAAATATCCCTATGCATAAACATGGATTGTCCACCCACGAGATTCTCATGGCTAGACCAATGAGAATGCCTGTAACCCCGCCTTTAAACCCTAAGGCAATGGACATGCAATTATGTGATGAAACCGTATTAGAATATTGCAAGGCACTAATTCGCCATGTTAGATCTCTTCACTCACAGGTTCAAAGCGCCCTACCGGATCCAGCAAAGACCGCTTGCCACCCCCTGGAGCCTGGAGACTGGATCTGCTACAAAGCTTTCCAGCGAAAGTCATCTTTGGAGCCCAGGTGGAAAGGCCCATACCAGGTTCTGCTGACTACGCATACCGCAGTAAAGGACCTTGAACTGCAAAACTGGCCCACTGCCCTTACTAACACATCAGGCGTCCCACCCAATTTGTGGCCATGGAGACACACATGGAAATTCTCCGGATGGAAGTGTTGGTGCTCACAATGTTCATTCCGGGCCTATGGACCTGTGAATGGAGTATGGGTGCCTGCATACCGTATCCTCCCAGGCCCGTGGGGTGGATGCTTGTGGGACTTGGTAATCCACCAGGATGTATGGGAAATTAAGCCTCCCGGCGGCCCTAACCGCTTTTTTATCAGTGCCCCAGCCATCACTCCTGACCTTTGGATAGGCCTGGGTAACCACTGGACCTATTAGCCTTTACAGCCTCCCCAGATTCAGTGCATTCGAAAATTAAATCCCGGAGAGGTAGTTACTGTTCATCACCGACTATGTTGGGAAGGTGTCAGACACCTGCAAGATTTAGCCTCCCACTCCCTCTTGAAAGCAAAGAACAGCTGTGTCTACGTTAATTCTTCTGTTTTACATGATGTGGCTTTTAACTTGCATACGAATTCAGGTACCCATGCTATCTATTGGCCCACAGACAAAACATACTGGGTTTCTTTACAGTTCAGAGTCCCTTTTGATTGGACATCGGTAATACCTGATCATTTTCACACCCTATTGTCCCTCTTACCGGAAATTCAATCTATACCGCAATTACAAACACAAATCCATTACCTTGAAACCATATATCAGAATAACTTACAGGCACTCCAGACCGCCCATTTAGTTATCTCACTGTGCGTAGAAAATGATGTTCTCTGCCAAGTCACCAAGGTCTTACACCCCTCCCAGCTCCCTTGGCATGTATGGGCCCTTTTAGGAATCGGCACACTCATCACCTTATGCCTCTGTTGCTGGTGTTGCTGTTGTTGCCGCACTCGTTATTGTTGTTGTAAAACAGGTTCTAAGTGCCTAAGCTCTAGCCCCACATCATATACACCACCGCCAATACCCTTAAATTTGTTAACAGAATCTGCTCCCACCACTGATCATCACCTGCTCTATGCTGCATTGGAGGTATCCTTCAACGAAGCCACTTATGAAAGTATTCTTAATTTGGAAAACCCACCCCCAGAAGACCAATTGGTGGTCCAAGACTTAATGAACATCCAAGGTGAGGAGTTTGTTTGATGCCATGTAAGCTAAAGGCATCAAAAAGGAGGGAATGATAGGGAAAATTAACCCCCCTCATCTAAGATACATTGCCTATAATAAATCATAAGTATAGATCCTAGGCCTTGAGATCACTAACACAGAAGAAATAAGCTGCTATCTTAACCACTGTGGAACTGCACTCCCAGAAAACAGTTTCGTTATATGCAAACCATGATCATGCTGCTAGCATAAGGGAAAAATTCAAAAAAGTCCCCTAATAACCAGCTCATCACTGCCTTAAAGTAGCATACTAAAAAGCCTGCGTTAGCATAAATAATCTAAGTATCAGCATAGCAACAGCTGGCCGGAATCGGGAACTGAACACCAGACACTGAGTCCCAAAGGGCCTTGCGAGGCAGTTCAGCTGGACCGCAAGTAGGGTAACTGATGTAAGGGTCTTCTGACAATCATGTAAACATCCATGAGGAAGTAAAAGATAAGAGCTTGCAATTTTACATATGTTATACCATATAAGGATAATATTAATTGCTCTTCTGCAATGTATGTCATATGATAGCCTAATAAGGTTATGACTTATGTGTAAGCAAGATATGATAATTTGTGGTTTTACACTTTATAAGCTCTGGCAAAAATCAGTTCGGGAGAGCGGCTTAACCCTTGCTAGGGGACACGCTGTCTCTCCGTGTGTGCACACATGTATTGATGATTTATCAATAAAAGGAGCCTCAGGCTCTCTCATCAATTGACAAGGTGGTGGTCTTTTCCCCAACACACTGTAGCCTGGCCAGTTATGAAACTAGTTTTCAACGCCTCTCTGATATGCAGCATGCCTAGCTGTGCCTTGGTGTCCGGCTGCTCAAAAATCAGATACCAGACGATTTACTTCAACCTCTCACCCTGCCATAAACATACTCCCCCTTACTCTCACAGATATTATGGAGCACACAGCAAGCAGCAATAATAATTGGAACATTGGTTGTGCTGAAGTCTAACCTAGTCAGCAAACAGCACCAGTGAGCTTTTAAACATCCAAAGGCACATTCTACCACCATTCTGCACTTGCTCAGCCTACAGTTGAACTGCTCCTTACTACTTTCCAGGCTGCCTGTGTATGGCTTCATGAGACATGGGAGCAAGATGTAGGCTGGGTCTCCAGGGATAACTATTGGCATTTCAACATCTCCAATGGTAATTTTCTGGTCAGGGAAGTAAGTCCCTTCTTGCAGCTGCTCAAATAGCCTGGAGTTGCTAAATATGTGAGCGTCGTGCACCTTTCCTGGCCATCCCACGTTGATGTTGGTGAAACGTCCCTTGTGATCCACTAGTGCTTGCAACATCATTGAGAAGTACCCCTTGCAGTTTACATACTGGTTGGCAAGACAGTCCGGTGCCAAGATAGGGATATGCGTTCCGTCTATCGCCTCACCACAGTTAGGGAACCCTATTGCAGCAAAGCCATCCAATATGACCTGCACATTTCCCAGAGTCACTACCCTTGATAGCAGCAGCTCAGTGATCACATTGGCTACTTGGATAACAGAAGCCCCCCACAGTAGATTTGCCCACTCCAAATTGATTCCCGACTGACTGGTAGCAGTTAGACATTGTAAGCTTCCACAGGGCTATCACCACTCACTTCTCAACTGTCAGGACAGCTCTCATCTTGGTATTCCTGCTCTTCAGGGTGGGAGAAAGCAACTCACAAAGTTTCAGGAAAGTGGCCTTATGCATGCGAAAGTTTTGCAGCTACTGTGAATCATCCCATACCTGCAACACTATGCGGTCTCACCAGTCTGTGCTTGTGTGCTGGGCCCAGAATCAGCATTCCACTGTATCAACCAGCCCCACTGCTGCCATGATATCCCAAATGCAACAGCCCGTGCTTTCAGGAATGTCTGTGTCCATGTCCTCATCACAATCATCTCTTAATCCGGTTCTGCACATACTTCAGGATAATGCTTGAGCTGTTTATGATGCTCACAACAGCAGCGGTGAGCTGAGCGGGCTCCATGTTTGCCATGGTATGGTGTCGACATTGGTAACCCAGGAAAAAAGGTGTGAAATAATTATCTGTCGTTGCTTTCACGGAGGGAGGGGCAACTAATCACATGTTCCCAAAACTACCCGTGACAATGTTTTTGCCCCATCAGGCACTGGGAGCTTAACCCAGAATTCCAGTGGGCAGCGAGGATTGCGGGAGCTGTGGGGTAGCTACCCACAGTGCACCGCTCCGTAGGTTGATGTTAACTGTGGTATTGAGGATGCACTCCACGACTTAATGCGCTTAGTGGGGACATACACAATTGACTGTATAAAATCGATTTCTAAAAATCAACTTTTTTAAAACAGACCTAATTTCGTGGTTTGATTTAGACACCATGTTCCATTTCAGTGCCCTTACGCAGCTTTGAAAGTATCAACATAGTTAGCTGAGCTTGCACTCAGAGCTGGCACTAGGCAATTGCTTAGGTCCCCGAGCATGTCAATGGAACTTGCTTATCTTAGTATTGTGGGAGGAGCAGTGGTGAAATATTCCTACTTATGGAATTTAATGGGTGAGCACCAGCTCTGCTTTCACTGTCTCTAAGCCAGGGGTAAGCAACCTATGGCACACGTGCCAAAGGTGGAACACAAGCTGATTTTCAGTGGCACTCACACTGCCCAGGTCCTGGCCATTGGTTTGGGTGGGGGGCTCGGCATTTTAGTTTAATTTTAAATGAAGCTTCTTAAACATTTGAATAACCTTATTTAATTTACTTACAACAATAGTTTAGTTATATATTATAGATTTATGAAAAGAGATCTTCTAAAAACATTAAAATGTATGATTGGCACACATCCTTAAATTAGAGTGAATAAATGAAGACTCGGCACACCACTTCTGAAAGGTTGCCAACCTCTGCTCTAAACAAACCTTCTGTTGCCCTAAGTAGCAATCACACATGTTTCCAGCCTCCCTCCAATAACCTTGGCTGTTCAGTTAACATGCTGAAACCTGTAAAAAAGCCTAAATTCAATTTTCAGAAGTGTCCTATTTACTGAGGCTTAGCAGCAAAAGTCTCTCTGAAAGTTAACAGGTCTTTGGCTCCTAAATCATTTTTGATATTTGCTCTAGTATTATTGAAAATGTTACCCCAATTGTTGCTCGGATAAAAGACACAGAAACAAGGTGCTTTACACATTCTGGCTGGAATTTTCCAATGTGGGGGAATATACACAACACACACCCGACTCTCACCTAATTGCGATGAGATTTTGACATTTAGCCCCCTTAATCTTCTTGGAAAAGCCCAGAGACTGAAAGCTTTGAAGGCCAGTGACCTCAAATTATAAGAGTGCAAAAAGTTTCTTTCCAAATGCCTGAAATGTTTCAGGGTCATAGGGATCTTCAGTGCCACAGCAGTTATACAAATTAGGTAACCTTGGACCAGAACTCTAGGCCTCTAATTGGTCTATTGGAGTGTTTGATCACCAACAGAATAGTACTGATACCATCCTATTGAAGCCAGTTCATGTTCTATATGGGTAGAGTGACTAGAATAATTTCATTTGTGTACATTTCAATTTATTCTGCAACTTGATTCGAAAAAAATGCTTCTTCAGCATGAAGTTTCACATACTGTCACATATTCCCCTGAAGGAAATGTTTGTGGCAACCTCTGCAGAAGAGTACCAATATCCTTTTATTACTGAATTCAAAACAAACTATTGTAATGAACGGCTAGCAATTGCATTATGTATATCACTATAAGTGGATTACTTGTGCATGCATAGGAAATAGAATGTTAACTTCAAAGCAAGGATCATTTTGTGTTCAACAATGGACAGTCACAGCTCAATCGGCTGCTGGTACTCATCAAAATGCACGTGGGAGGAGACATCTCAGCTTGTTTGCTGTGGGTAACATTTATAATATTGGTTTAGCACAGTAATCGTTCCTCTCTGAACTGGTTGGATTTTGACAGGGAACCCTAAACAATTGAACAGAAGATCCCAAAGCCCTTTTGGGAAACCATGAGGAACTTATGGAAAACTAGCAGGCATGACATGTCTGCATCATTTGGATTCCAGACTCAAAATCATCTGTAATATATTTTATCTGCTTTAACCTCTCAATAATTCAAGTTTCTTTTTCTTAGCTAATCCATATTAGCAAAAGAAATTGGCTGTCATCATTGCCTTTGGTGAGATTTGGAGCATACTTTATCTGGGGTAAGTGACTGGCCTGTTATAGCTGGAAGTAACCTAACGTGAGGATTTTTTGTTTTAATAACCTTTTACCACTAAGTCCAGTTTGTCTGGGTGTTAATATACGCTGGAGGGCCTAAGAGGACCAGTTATGGCTCTGTGGTAAACTATCATAGTGATCTAGGAACACATATTGGTTGCTGCTTCGATTAAATTGAATTATAGAACATACCACCAGTGTGGGCATGTCTGCCCTGTTTTCTGACAGTCAGACCTAAGCTTTGTACTCTCAGTTTTGAGCCATTCTGGACACCGTGATACTTTGCTAGACACAAAATATCATGGATTGACCAGAGACACTGGATTTATGGCTTATTACAATATTCTGTAATCTTCTAACCCCTCTTTTTTGTTCCATTACTGCAGAGGTGCTAATGGGCCTCTTTACCTTGAAGGGTACCTTACAATACACATAGACAGCGAGTTATATGGGCCAGTGGTGCCCATGCTCCACCAATAGTCTGGAACATGGGCCTGGCTCCACCAATGTTTGGGCTTATATTTTCAGATCCGTCCCATCCATAGGATGGAATGGGGGAACTGCCCCAGGCCCTGTGCTTTAGGGGGCCCTGTGTTTCAGGGCAGGTGGGGTCCAGGGAAGCCTGGGGGTTGCGGAGGGCCTGGCACCTCTTCCCATTCCTCCCCATCCCACCCCTTCCTCCAAGTCCCCGCCCTGCCTCTTTCCAGCTTCAGATCCCTACCCTGAGAGATGCTGAGAGCTGTCAGGGTATGGCAGAGTGGGGCAGCCTGGGGTCACATTGCTCACTGCTGCTGGCCCCAGGCCCCCTGCTAACCTCCAGGCCACCCTGGATCCTACATCCCCCTTAAGTGTGGGGGCCCCCAAAGCACGGGGCCTGCAGTGGTTACCCTGGTCCTTCCTATGGACGGGAAGGCTCTGTGGACCTGTACTGGGCACCACTAAAAATTTTACAAAGCTGGCACCCATGATCTTGAGCTAGCTCCCCAGCCAGTGTAAATTGGCCATAGCTCCATTGGAGTCAATGGGCCAGATCTCCAGCTGAGGACCTTTAGCAAAACATGTATCTCAATTTCTCCCTTGTTTAAAGACACTATTAACATGGACTAGCTCTGCTGTGGGAAGGTCAGGATATCTCTGTGAATATGAGCAGTTTTAACAAGGGTGAAGCAATACCTTTTACCAGATCAGCTTCTGTTGGTGAGAGAGACAAGCTTTCGAGGTGAGCTGTGCATAGCTCATAAGCTTGTCTCTTTCACCAATAAAAGTTGGTCTGTGAAAAGATATTACCTCACATGCCTTGTCTCTTCAATGTCCTAGGACCCACAGAGCTACAATCAAGCTGCAAACAGTATTCACAAAGCACATTCCACCCTGTTTGGAAGGTAGTATAGAAACGCAGTCAGGAAGAGGATGCTCACCTGTAACCACAGGATGGCTCAAGTGATGAGCTTTTATTCCTCAAGGTTGTTGGCCAGGACTCAGTTTCCACCACTGAGGTTCTTGGGTCTCATCTGAACTGTCTCAGCAAAGTCCCATACATCTACCTGGATAGATGAGCAGCTGCTGTGATCTGTCTTAGAGCATGCTCCTCCCCCTCCATTCACAAAGTGCAGAGTCCTCATAGTTGTATCCTTCTCCATGGCAGGCTGCATCTCACTTGATTCCATCTCTGAAGGGGCTGAGCCTGGGGAGTTAGTGCTGTGTTTTCTGTTCAGACAGTACAAGCAACTGTCCTGATGGAACCAACCTCCCACCCCCAGAGACATCTCTTTTCTGCTACCTGCTGTATGAGATCATTGTTCTGCATAGCTTACATGTAATGCAGTGTCCATGGAGTGCATGGCCCAGCGGAGACTAACTCTACTCAGTATCTTTACTCGTATCAGTTGTCCCATTGCATTCAGTGGAAGAATTGAATGAGTAAGAATGACCATGTGTCAAGCCTCCTTGATGGGCTGCTGAAACCATGCAGTTTAACAAATACACAGGAGACTGCATGGAAACCAAATTTAATCCATGCACTGAAAATGAAAACTTTCGATGAAAGAAAGAATCTCTCAGTCTCACTCACAGTGGAAATTACTAATGTTTGTTTATTTAATAATATTCTCAGCCTTCTGCTGAGTGGTAGCCAAACTCAGGGTCTTGCAGATTGGTTTTTCATTGGAGGAAAATTTAGTGATGTGGAGTCTGGGTAATTTCATAGTGTAACTTGTTTGTGTACATTATATATACCAGTTCTGGAACAGAGGTGGCCACAGATAACATGTAGGGACTCCTCTTTTAGGGATCTCAGCCCATATGCTAGGAGCAGGACTAGCATGCAAGGACCTTCCACTATACAATTCTTTCAGCCCAGGAAACTAAGGGTGAAAGCTCAGTCATCAACAGCAAGTGAGAGCTGGGCAAGGCAGAGGACTTCTCTGGTTGACCCCCTCTGATGAGTATCGTGCTTGTCTCTAACGCTTTTGGATCATGAACTAACTGTTGCATTGAAAATATGTGAACAGCATTCTAGACTGTATCCTAATAACTATTGCAATAGTTTCTCTATAGTTCCAATGTCATTCCTGGGATGCCCTGTGGGTTTTCTACCCATCCTATGTATTGGATTCTCATTCTGAGAGATTCCAGCCTCTCGCAAAGGAACAAAAAATAAATAATTTGAAACAGGAAAGGAAATGTTCAGCACTTTCAGTCCTGAGACTACTGGGATTATGCACAGGGTCCGCTTTCTGGGAAAACACTGTTTTAAAGTGAATTTCTTAAGCTTTCTTATCTCTTTGCTTTGGCCAATGTTCATCCCAAGTGTCACAAAAGTTCTCAAATCTGTACCTACAAGAGTGCCAGAGAGATTGTAGGGATGACAGTTGGAAAGGGTTTTCCATAAATGTGTCCTTTTCTATTCAGCTCTTTCTGATCCCTTCCCTGGCCAAGGAATGTACGCTGGACATCTGGAGGCCTCCTGATTAGTCTCCCCTATCCCTGGTCTCACTGACTGAAGAGATATGGAGTGGGAGAATGTATTCATACTCACGTCCGAAATGGAAATAGCATGGGTGGTGAAAAGCAGCACTAAATACAGAGTCACTGCACAGGGGTTATTCTAGGGTAACTATTCTGTGGGCACATCATGGTTATTACTAAGCTGCAAAGCATCACAGTTTGGACCACCAGGGACTGGATATTTACATGGGTATCAGTCATGTTCAGAGTGATCCTGATTAATGACTGTCATAACTCTAGTCCCAGATTTGGACCTTAGCGTCCAAAATATGGGAGTTAGCATGAAAACCTCCAAGCTTAGTTACCAGCTTGGACCTGGTACTTGCTGCCACCACCCAAAAAATTAGAGTGTTTTGGGGCACTCTGGTCCCCCTGAAAAACCTTCCCTTTGGACCCCAAGACTCAAATCCCTTGAGTCTCACAACAAAGGAAATAATCCTTTTTCCCTTCCCCCCTCCAGGTGCTCCTGGAGAGATACACAGACACAAGCTCTGTGAATCCAAACAGAATGCCTCCCCCTCTCCGTTCCCAGTCCTGGAAACAAAAGCACTTTCCTCTTCACCCAGAGGGAATGCAAAATCAGGCTAGCAAATCCAACACACACAGATCTCCCCCTGATTTCTTCCTCCCCCCAATTCCCTGGTGAGTACAGACTCAATTTCCCTGAAATTTCCCAGTAAAGAAAACTTTAACAGGTTTTAAAAAGAAAGCTTTATATAAAAAAGAAAGAAAAATACATACAAATGGTCTCTCTGTATTAAGATGACAAATACAGGGTTAATTGCTTAAAAGAAATATGAATAAACAGCCTTATTCAAAAAGAATACAAATCAAAGCACTCCAGCACTTATATTCATGCAAATACCAAAGAAAAGAAACCATATAACTTACTATCTGATCTCTTTGTCCTTACACTTAGAAACAGAAGATTAGAAAGCAGAAACTACTTCTCCAAAGCTCAGAGAAAGCAGGCAGACAGCCAAAAACCTCAGACACAAAATTCCCTCCACCCAAAGTTGAAAAAATCCGGTTTCCTGATTGGTCCTCTGGTCAGGTGCTTCAGGTGAAAGAGACATTAACCCTTAGCTATCTGTTTATGACAATGACAACCACAATTCCAGAAAGGATATTAAACCTCCTGCATTAGGGCCTGAGTCAATCTCTAAATAGAAGAGATCAAGGTGAGAGGTGTATGGTAGGTTTGCCCACTTTCTAATCCCATAAAACCGAAAAACCCTGCCCCGTCCCTGCCCCAAGGCCCCCCCTGCTCGCTCCTTCTCTGAGACCCCACACACACTCACTCCATTCCCCCTCCCTCTGTCGCTCACTCTCCCTCACTCTCCCTCACTTTCAACAGGCTGGAGCAGGGTGCGGGGTGCTCAGGTCTCTGGGTGCGGGCTCTGGGTGGGGCCAGAAACGAGGGATTTAGGCTAAAGGAGAGGGCTCTGGACTGGAGCAGGAGTTTGGTGGGGGAGGGGAGTGTGAGGACTCTGGATGAGGGGATATGAACTCTGCAGTGGGCAGAGATGAGGGCTTTGGGGTGAAGGAACAGACTCTGGTCTGGGTCAGGGATTGGGAACGGGGGTTGACATGTTGGGGTGTCTGCGGGCTCTGGAGGGAGTTTGAGTTTGGAAGGGGACTCAGGGCTGGGGCAGGAGGTTAGGGTGTGGGAAATGATTTGCAGTGTGGGGTCCCAGTGGTGCTTACTGCAGCTTCCGGGACACGACTTCCGGGTCCCTGCAGCCCCTAGCTGCATGGGTTGTCAGAGAGGTTCCATGTGCCGCCTGCATGCTGGCAGATGCTGCCCCCCACAGGTCCCATTGGTCGTGGTTCCCAGCCAATCAGAGCTGCGGAGCTGGCCCTTGGGGCAGGGACAGCGAGTGGAGCCACCCTGGCCATGCAAGTGTCTAGGGACTGCAGGGACCTGGCAGCTGCTTCTGGGAGCCACATGGAGCTAGGGAAAAGGGAACTTGCTTTAGCCCTGGGACCCTGATGTGCTGCCTATTGGACTTTTAAGGGCGTGGTTGGTGGTACTGACTGGAGCTGATAAGGTCCCTTTTTGACCGGGCATTCTGTCTGAAAAACAGATGCCTGGCAATCCTAATATATGGGGAGCAGGTTATCCACATATGCATTATGTTGGGTTTTTCCACCTTCCTCTTACACATCTAGGTCTGGCCACTATCAGACAGGATACTTAACTAGATGGACCTAGTGTCTGATCCAGACTGGCAATTCCCATGTTACTATGAAAACTGAATAGGCAAATCTGGGGTCATTCTGTTCAAAGCACAGACCAGTATCTGAGTTCTGGAATACTTGAAATAGATATTGGCAGAAGAGGGCATATTTGACCAGATCTAGCTCAATCCACTTGAAGGTAGCCCCTCCACCCCCTTAAATTATTATTCTATTTTCTATAGACCCATTCCATTTCTGGATCACACAATTCTCAATATACTTGCTTTCCAGATGCTGATATAGAAGCATGACGGGAGAGGAGTGTGACAGGTTGGATCACAGAAACCCCCTGGGAGTTGTCACCTGATGTGCCAAGACTACTACTACCCCTGCCTTCCCTGCCAGCTCAAGACTCCAGCATCCTGTCTTGCTAAGCCAGACACACCCATCTGCTCCAACACAGATCCAGGGTCTGAATTATTTGCCCCAAAGCTGCAGATTTATCTGAAAGCAGCTAACAGAAGTGTCCCTGCCTTTAATACTCAGATGTCCAACTCCTAATGCAGTTTAAACCCAAATAAATCCAGTTTATGGATTTATGCAGCTTTATACAGGGTAAACTCATAAATTGTTTGCCCTCCATAACACTGATACAGAGATATGCACAATTGTTTGCTTCCCCAGGTATTAATACATACTCTGAGTTAATACGTAAAAAGTGATTTGATTAAATACAGAAAGTAGGATTTAAGAGGTTCCAAGTAGTAACAGACAGAACAAAGTAAGTCAACAAGCAAAAAAAAAATAAAATGTGCAAATCTATGTCTAGTCAAACTGAATACAGATAAGAGCCTCACCAGTTCCAGAATGCTCCCTTTTAGAGACTAATCTCCTTTTAGCCTGGGTCCAGTAATCACTCGCACCTCTTGCAGTCACTGTCCTTTGTTCCATTTTCTTTCAAATATCCTGGGGGGTGGAGAGGCTCTCTCTTTAGCCAGCTGAAGACAAAATGGAGAGGTTTCCCAGGGGTTTAAATAGACTATCTTGTGGGTGGAGACCCCCTCCTCACTCCTATGCAAAGACCAGCTCCAAGATGGAGTTTAGGAATCACCTGGGCAAGTCACATGTCCATGCATGACTCACAGTTTTTACAAGTAGCATCTATTGTTTACATGCTACCTTGAACATTCTCAAGTAGACTTCTTATGTGGATTGGAACATTCCGAGATCCATTGTCCTTTAAGTGTTTCTTGATTAGGTACTTAACTTCAACATTCCTTTCTCCAGGAACTCACCAAATGCTCTGCTAAAGTTATTTAGAAATCAAAACAGTACACAGCCAACATTGATAACATTGAATACAAAAAATGGTATATGAATGCGAATAGGATTAATACATTCAGAAGATCATAACCTTTGAGATATGTTACATGGCATACGTAGCATAAAACACATTCTAAGCATATTTCCATAAAACCTTATGGGAAGGTACTGTCACAATGAGGATCACTTTTTTTTTTACTAAGGGTCCCACTTCAACCTATCTTCCAGCTTGTATATCCCAAGCTTTCTTGTGAACATTTCACAATGTGACTTAATGATTCCTTACAAAAGTGGAAAAAATCCCATGAGGGAAATATTACACATGATGAAACACTACGTGATGGCTGTGATGGGTTCCCCTCCCCCAGGGGGCCTCCTGGAACTAGGGTATCACTGAGCCTCCTGGCCTGTCTCACACTATACTGCTGTTACAAGGTACAAAGCCCTCCAGCCTGTACTTTCACACGCAGGTAGGGGCACAACCAGCTTCAGTTACAAGCAGGCTCTCTGACCAGCCCCTGCATGGGAACGATACTCCCAGGTCCTCACGCACACACCTCCTCTGGAATATAAACCCAAAATTATACCCTCTTGCACTGTACAGAAAACTGTACAGTGTGAGCTCACAAGAGGTGCCCCCTCTTTCAATGTGGAGAGGAATATTCAACAGCCTTTTGCTCCTGTGTTGAGATTTCCACATACTTCACTCCAACTCACTGGTATAGATAAAGCAAAAACAAGGTTATTAACCATAAAAGACAGATTTTAACTGATTAGAAAGGATAGCAACCAGATCAAAGCAGATTACCTAGCACAGGGATTGGCAACCTTTGGCATGCATGCCAAAGACGGCATGCAAGCCAATTTTTAATGGCATGCTGGGGCCTGCCGGGACTCCAGTGTGCCATTAAAAATCTTGCCGCCTTGACAAGCGACCCACAGGGCTCCAAGGTTAAAAATATTTCCTAGCTCTTGGTGAGAACGTATCCATCGCTCGCCTGTCTCCCATTCTATGCCTGTCTCCCATTCTCCTCCTCCTCCTCCACCACATCATTTTCCTTGTTGTCCCTAGACTTACACACCTGTGAGGTATCCACATTGCTTGTGGGAGTATTGGTAGGGTCACCCCAAAGAGTCGCATGCAGCTTGTTGTAAAACCGGCATGTGTGGCGTTCAGCACCAGAACAACTGTTTGCCTCCCTTGTCTTCTGGTACACTTGGTGAAGTTCTTTTATTTTCATATGGCACTGCTGGGTGTACACCAGGTAAAAGGGCACCAGGACCAGGGAGGGACACAGGGGCCAGAGGACAGGCAGATCACTGGCCTGCAGAGGGTGCTCCGCAGCTGGAATCAAGCTAATTCCCAGAAGTCACCAGCAGGAGGCACCACAGAGGTGAGTCTACTCATCTATAAGCAGGCTCTCTGACCAGCCCCTGCATGGGAACACTACTCCCAGCTCCTCAGGCACACACCTCCTCTGGAGTATAAACCCCAAATTATACCCTCTTGCACTGTACAGAAAACTGTACAGTGTGAGCTCACAAGAAGTGTCCCCTCTTTCAATGTGGAGAGGAATATTCAACAGCCTTTTGCTCCTGTGTTGAGATTTCCACATACTTTCCTCCCTTCTAATCAGTTAAAATCTGTCTTTTATGGTTAATAACCTTGTTTTTGCTTTATCTATACCAGTGAGTTGGAGTGAAGTACCTCTCTAACTGTGCTCTAGTGGTGGGGGTGTAGACTGTGTTTGTGGGGGCACAATGGGTGTGGCGTGGAGCCTGCCCCCTGGTCCATCTGTGTCCCCCCCACCATCACCGCTGCCCCCTCCATCACCCCCACAGATGGCTTATCATCTGCCTCGGTCCCCACCTCTGGGACTCAGCTGCTTGCCTGGCTATCCACGCCCTTTTGCCACTGTTTGGGCCTCCTGCAGCAGCCAGCCACCCATATTGACTGTGCACGAGTGCTCGTGGGTGCACGCCCCCCCACCTGACTTCTTCCCCTCCGCGACAGGCCCCCTAGCCTTTCCCCTTGTTGCCTGCTCCATTGCCCCTTGTAGCCTTTTGCCCACCCCCCCGCTTTAATTTGTTTGCCTGCCCTGCCCATCTCCCTTTGCAGCCTTGTTTGTCCTGCCTCCGCCCTGCAACTAGCCCCTTGGTAACTCTGCCCCACTCCCAGCCTTGTTGTGCCCCTTCCCTACGGCCCCTTCGCCCTGATCGGTACCCCTTTCGTGCGCTTGTGCCCCCCCATTGAGTTTCCCCTCTTGCACTGCACACCCCAATTGCTTTTGTATCCCTCCCGTTCCCTAGTGCAGCTAGAGGAGCCAGGTTTTCCTTCCGTGTCAGTGACTGCCCCCCCAAGTCCTTCATAGTTTCCCTATCCCCCCCCCATTTCGGCACCCTCCTCCCCTGCCCACAGCCTAGCGGGGGGGAGTGGTTGACCGGCTTCCCCTCCCCTCCCTTTCTCCGGTGTTCCCCTTTCCTCCCTACTCATCATGGCGGGGGATGCAGCGGGTGGGACCCTGGGATGACCCCTGTCCCCCTCCCCCGCCTGCTCCCTTGACCACCCCACTAGTCTCTACCGCTGCCGCCGCTGCCGGACCACCTGCCACCGCTCTCACTGGGGCGCCAGCAGCAGCGGGCGCAGGGGTGACCTCTGCTGCTGCCACGTCCCTCTCCTCCTCTGCTTCTGGGGGAGCTCCCCCAGCTGGCGGGAAGGGCCAGGGCAAGAAGAAGGGAAAGGGCCCCGCCAGGAAAACTAAGCCCTCCATGGCGGAACCTGCCACCTCTGCCACGGCCCCACCACTGGCCGCAGTGCTCCTCCCTGCTGTTCCCTCCACCAGCTCTGCAGGTGCCCCTCCCTCGGCCCCCAGGGCGTACGCCCAAGTGGCGGTGGCCCTGCTGCTTCGACATCTCCCCAGCCCGCTGCCGCTGCTATCATCTATAGTGACCTGGGCCCCTTCCCCATCTTGACCAGGAAGCACGGCGTCCATTGCCTCCTGGTGCTCGCCTTGCCCCACGTGGAGACCTACGTGCGGGCGTTGGCGAGGGTGGTGGGGCCCACAGCCATTGTGGCGGCCTCCAAAATGTATGGCAAGGTTATCTTTTTCCTTGCCTCGGAGGCCACTGCCCAGGAGGCGGTGGAGAAGGGCCTGGTGGTGGGGTGTGTGTTTGTCCCCCTGGAGCCGCTGGAGGTCCTGGGGGTCTGTGTCGTACTGACCTCTTTCCCCCACTTGCTCCCCAATGCCGCCCTGTTGTCCGCCCTCTCTACCCTGGGGAAGCTCATTTCTGTAGTGAGCCCTCTCCCCTTGGGCTGCAAGGACCCCGCCCTCTGTCATGTCCTCTTGTTCCGCTGGCAGGTGCAGCTTCAACTGCCGCTGGTGACGCATGGCAAAGAGGCGCTCGAGGGGTCCTTCCTGGTCCCCTATCAGGGGGCCCATTACTGAGTGCACTATTCTGCGGGGGAGGCCTGGTGCTACCTCTGCCGGGCGACAGGGCAAGCCTGGAGGGACTGCCCCTTGGCCTGGGTTGGAGGAGCGCCCGGGACCCCCGAGCCCCAGCAGGGTGCCGGCCCCATCATCGCCGGCGCCCAGGGCTGCCCCTCCTCCTTCTCAGCCCATCACTGCTCCCTCTCGGGCTGCAGGGGTACCTCCCTCGGCATGCCCAGACGAGCGGGAGAACCCCACCTCCTCTGCCTGCACTCTGGCGGGGCCCCCTGCTCCTTTGCCACCTGCGCCCCCTGCAACACTCGAGGTGCTCGTTGCCTTGGGAGCTAGTGGGGAGGACCCCGGGCTGGTGGGAGGCGAGCCCCCTCCATTTTTGAGGAGATCGAGGCCCTGGGTCTGACCCCAGTTACCCAGGGGGAGGATGACCCTCCTCCGGCGGGCCTCCACCTAGCCGTCCTCCCCCCCGCTCCCCTTTCCCTGTGTTCCCTCCTCCTGACTGCTGCATCCGCTCCCGCCTCCGAGGGTCCCCTGGACTCCCTGCCCTGCCCGGCCGTGGATGGCACCCTGCTGATGGCCGCCGAGCCTGTTGAGGCGACGGCTGGTGCTTCGCGGCCGGGAGATGGGCTACCAGGGGTATCCCTCAGTGGTGCAGGGCACCCGAGTTCCTTCCCGGGCGGGGGCCCCACTGAAGGTGTTACATCTCCTGATGCTGTGGCTAGCGCACCTCCCGTTGAGCTTGAGCCCGACATCACTGGGGACCCCATCTCTACCCCTCCAACCGCCGAGCCTGGCCGTGGTGAGCCGCATCCTGACGGTTCAGCTCCTGCGGCCCAGGATCTCGTCTCAGTTTCTATCTCTTGACCTCCGCCCTGCCCTTATCCTTGACCCTGTCCCTGTCCCCTCCACCTCCCACGACGTTATTGCTGCCCCTGGGGCTGTCCCCTTCCCTTTCCCAGAGGGTGACCCCCAGTGGGCGGCCTTTACATTTCACAATCCCGACCCCCTAGGGGCTGCACTCTTCCCTCCGCTGCCCCCCATCGAGCTGGGGTCTGGAGCGGATCATGTGGCGCCGGCCCATTGGGCACCACTTCGAGGATCTGCCCCTTGCCTTCCCATTTATGTAGGCCACGGGGCTGTGCCAGAGGCCCCGCTGCTGGGTCACCAAATACCAGTGACCCCACCCCCCCATGCGCTGCGAGAGGAGCTGCGGGAGTTCCTGGACGACATCAGGGGCTCCCACAACAATGTACGGCTTGCTCTCCAGCGCTGGGGGGATTTCCACCAAATTCTCCGGGCCACGAGGGCCCTCATGAGGGAGGGCAAGAGGACCGGGAAGCAGGGTGCCACGACTTACCACCGGGTCCGCAAATTTCGTGACACCTTGCTCACCTCCGGGGTGGGTCAAGGTTTGCTGCACGGCCCAATGGGGGCCGTGGGCGTCCCTGCCGGCGAGGATTCCCCCCAGCCCTCCTCATGGCACTCGTCACCTTTGCCACATTGAACACTTGGAGCTGTAGGGTGGGTTTCCACAGGAGCCAGGTGCTCTCGTTCCTTTGGGAGGGGGGTACTTTGTGGTTTTTCTACAGAAGACCCACACGGATCTGGCCACCGAAGCCAGCTGGCGGCTGGAGTGGGAGGACGGGGTCTACTTCAGCCATCTCACAACCTGTAGGGCTGGAGTGGCTACCTTGTTCTCCCCCAACCTATGGCCGGCGGTGCTGGGGGTCGCCGAGGCTGTGCCGGGCCGCCTGCTGCCCCTCCGGGTCCGCATGGAGGGGCTCGTGGTCAATCTCGTGAACGTCTATGCCCTGACATCGGCCCCGGAGCGGCTGCCGTTTTATCAGCAGGCATCCACCTTCCTCGGCTCCTTGGATCCTCGTGAATGCCTGGTCCTGGGTGAGGACTTCAACATCATCTTAGAGGAGCAGGACCACTCGGGGACCTAGCAGAGCCCAGCTGCTGTGGACGTCCTCCGAGAGATCGTCAACTATCACTCCCTGGTGGATGTCTGGCACGACCACCACGCGGACGATGTCTCCACGTTCACCTATGTCCTGGTGGGAGCCCATAGGTCATGCCACTCTCTGTTGGACCACATCTACATGTCACACTTCCACCTTTCATGGGCCCACTCCTCCAGCGTCTGGCCAGCCCCTTTTTCCGATCACCACCTCGTTACTGTGACGGCCTCTCTCATTGCGGAGAG
This sequence comes from Gopherus evgoodei, assembly GCF_007399415.2. Classification (NCBI taxonomy): domain Eukaryota; kingdom Metazoa; phylum Chordata; order Testudines; family Testudinidae; genus Gopherus; species Gopherus evgoodei. The sequence goes on along the minus strand of NC_044342.1, from coordinate 10,113,083 downwards.
GCCAAGGATGGCCTATTGGCACTTCAACAACAGCTTGCTGGAGGATGCGGGCTTTGTGGCGTCTTTCCGGGAGTTCTGGCTGGCCTGGTGAGGGCAACGGCGTGCCTTTCCCTCAGCGCGGCACTGGTGGGATGTGTTGAAGGTGCGCGCCCGGCTCTTCTGCCATGACTAGACCCGGGGCATCAGCCGACGGAGGGATGCGGCGATATGGCAGTTGGAACGGGAGCTCTTAGAGCTGGAGAGGTGTCTGACCGCCAGCCCGGAGGATCCATCCCTTTGCGGAGCATGCCAGGAGAGGCGGGAGGAGCTACGGGTCCTCGAGGACGATCGGGCTCGGGGCACCTTTGTTCGTTCCCACATCCACCTCCTTCAGGAGATAGATCGCGGCTCCCGCTTCTTCTACACCCTGGAGAAATGGAGGGGGGCCAAGAAGCACATCACCTGCCTTCTGGCGGAGGACGGCACCCCCCTCACGGATCCAACGGAGATGTGCGAGAGGGCCCGGACCTTCTACGGGCTCCTTTTCTCCCTAGAGCCAACCGATCCTGCCACTCGCAGAGTGCTTTGGGATGGGCTCCTGATGCTCAGTGCAGGTGACTGGGACCGGCTAGAGCTGCCTCTCTCTCTGGCTGAGTTCTCGGACACTCTCCATCGCATGCCCGCCAACAAGTCTCCGGGCATGGAAGGGCTGACCGTGGAGTTCTACCACGTGTTCTGGGATGTCCTCGGCTCGGACCTGGCCAGCATCTGGGCCAAGTCCTTGCAGGGCGCGGTCCTCCCTCTCTCGTGCAGGCGAGCTGTGCTCGCCTTATTGCCGAAGAAGGGGACCTCCGTGATTTACGGAATTGGCGTTCCATCTCGCTCCTCAGCACGGACTACAAAATCGTAGCCAAGGCCATCTCGCTGAGGCTGGGGGCCGTGCTGGAGGACATGATCCACCCTGACCAGACCTACACCATCCCGGGCCATAGCATCTTTGATAACCTCTATCTGGTCTGGGATCTCTTGGAGCTTGGGTGCAGGGATGGTCTGTCGTTCGCCCTCCTGTCCCTGGATCAGGAGAAGGCATTCGACAGGGTGGACCACGGGTATCTACTGGGCACTCTGCGAGCGTTCGGCTTCAGGTCCCAGTTTGTGGGTTTTCTCCAGGTGCTGGTACGCTTCCGCAGAGTGTCTGGTCAGGCTCAACTGGACCCTGACTGAGCCGGTCAGCTTCGGGCGGGGAGTGCAGCAGGGGTTCCCCCTCTTGGGCCAGTTGTATGCTCTGGCCATCGGGCCCTTCCTCTGTCTCTTCTGCAGGAGGTTGACGAGGTTGGTGCTTCGGGGGCCGGAGCTGCGGCTGGTCCTGTCGGCATACGCCAACGATGTGCTCCTCGTGGTCCAGGACCCGGGCGACTTGGTGCGGGTGGAGGCCTGCCAGGCAGCATACTCGTCAGACTCCTCCGTCTGGGTCAACTGGGTCAAGAGCTCTGGCCTGGTGGTCGGGGACAAGTGGCAGGCAAGCTCCCTCCCCCCTGCGCTTCAGGCCATTCGGTGGAGCGTGGGTCCACTGCTCTATCTCGGCATTTACCTTTCTGCCATGCATCCGTCTCCGCTGGAGAACTGGCAAGGTTTGCAGAGCAGGGTGACGGAGCGGCTCCGGAAATGGACAGGACTCCTCCGGAGCCTTTCCCTTCGAGGGAGGGCACTGGTGCTTAATCAGCTGGTCCTGTCCATGCTCTGGTACCGGCTCAACACCCTGGTCCCGGCCCCAGGCTTCCTGGCCGATGTTTGGAAGGTGGTTCTGGAGTTCTTTTGACCGGGACTGCACTGGGTCCCTGCGGGGGTACTCCACCTGCCCCTGGAGGAGGGAGGGCAGGGCCTGAAGTGCCTGCACACTCAGGTCCACGTCTTCCGCCTCCAGGTAATGCAGAGGCTTCTTTATGGTGCGGGTAATCCGGCGTGGAGAGCACTGGCGCATGCCTTCCTGCGCCGCTTCCAAGGGATCCGATACAACCGGCATCTCCTTTATCTCGAACCGAGGGGTCTTCCGCGAGACCTGTCCAGGCTGCCGGTCTTCTACCAGGACCTCCTCCAGACCTGGAAGCTGTTCTCTGCCACCAGGTCTGTGGTGGCCACTGAGGGGGCAGATCTCCTCGCGGAGCCCCTGCTACACAATCCCCAGCTCCGTGTGCAGGTGATGGAGTACCCTACAGTGCGCCAGAGGTTGGTCCTGGCAGAAGCTACCAGGGTTGGAGACCTCCTGGACTACAACCAGGGAGGCTGGCTGGATCCCCTGATGCTCGCTCAACACATGGGGCTCTCCAGACCTTGCACCCCCTGGCGTATACTCCAGGAGGTGGAGGCCGCTTTGCCGCCTGCTGCTCGGGCCTACCTCGACCGGGTCCTGTGAGAGGGCACGCCCCATCCACCCACCACCCCAAGCCCTCCGGATCTTTTCATAAAGCCCCTGACCTGTAGACCCGACCGGCCCCCCTGCCCCTTCTCCTCAAGCCGACTGCACAATCTGCAGCCGGTCCGTTTTCAAACCTCGCCAAGGAAACAACTCTACATGCTCGTGCTTCACACCCTTCACTTCCTCACCCTCGTGTCCCACCCTGATACAAAGTGGCAGGACCTCCTGCCACCTCCGGAAGGTGAGGAGCCCCGGTGGGCCAGCCTCTACTCTACCCTGGTCCCAAGGCCCGCCGGGGATGTTAGTTGGTGGCTCCTTCATGGAGCCATGAGCACTTGGCGCGGTTTACCCCTGTCCCAGACCCCTGCCCCTTCTGCGGGGTGAGGGAGACCCTGGTGCACCTCTACTTAGATTGCGCCAGGTTGCAGCCCCTATACCAGCTCCTCACTAATCTTCTCTTGCATTTCTGGCTGCACTTTTCCTCTCACCTCCTTCTCACTCCCTATCCGTGGCCCCACAAAGTCACGGGATCTCCTGGTCAACCTCCTCCTCGCCCTGGCTAAAATGGCCATCTACACGACCAGGGAGAGGAGGTTGGCCGATGGAGACTCCAGTGACTGTGGGGCTTGTTTTCAATCCATGGTCCGTTCACGTATCCGGGCGGAGTTCCTTTGGGTGCATCCACTGGCTCCCTTGACGCCTTCGAGGAGCAGTGGGCGCTGTCCGGGGTTCTCTGCTCGGTGTCCTCATCAGGTTCCCTTCTTATGACCCTTTGACCGCACTCCTGTCCCTGTTCTTTTATTAGTTGTCCCCCGTAATCAGTGGGTTCTGTGGTCCTGTGGGTCCTCCACTTAGGCTGGGGGGCGGGATCCTTTAGCAATGCGCAGGCTTCGCCTGCCCACTTCCCAGACAGCCAATAGTACAGTCTCTCATGTAGCCCTTCTCCCCAATTCCATGAGCAATCTTTGCACAGATGTCAGTATTTCTTCTGCTGGACTGGAGCTCTGCCAGCACATAGTCTGGTGTGCGTTTGTGGTGTGTAGTCTCCATGATCAGCTGGCTCCCAATGCTGATCAAACAGGAAATGGGAAATCAAAAGTTCCCAGGGCTTTAGTAGAGGAGGCTCTGTTTCCTGTGTACCTGAATCAAAGCATACCAGGTTTGGAAGGGACCTCAGGAGGTCATCCAGTCCAACCCCTTACTCAAAGCAGGACCAATCCCCAGAGATATTTTTGCCCCAGATCCCTCAATGGCCCCCTCAAGGATTGAACTCACAACCTGAGTTTAGCAGGCTAACGCTCAAACCACTGAGTTAACCCTCCCCCACAGTGCAGCACTATTAAGAAAAATCTCCAGAGCGGTCACATATGAGCATTGTGGGACATGACCTAGAGGCCAATTAAGTTGAATTACACAACACTGCATCTGCACTACCTCACAGTCGGCCTATGACAATCAAACTAAGCACTACACCTCTCGCAGAGCTGGATTATAGAAGTCGACATCAGAGGCAACTTATGTCGATTTAAAGGACCCAGTAGTGTAGACACATATATTAGCAGGTTGACTTAAGGTGGCTTCCTTCAACCTAACTCTGTAGTATAGAACAGGCCTGGGGGAGGCCAGTTATGTAAACATAATGAACAGCAGCATCTACCCTGGCACTTTGTCAACAAAGCCTTTGTGCAAAAAGCCCCATGTCTCTTGTCAAGATGGTTTTATTTTGTTGACAAAACTCTACCATGTAGACAAGGCCTTAGGTTTGGCCCTTTCCTTCCCCTCCCCCTGCATCATGAGGAGCAGACACTGAGTGGCACTGTGAGCCCCTTGTGCCAGGTCACAATGTGGAGAGCTGGGCCCAGCATTGCAGGACAAGGACCACCATTGCAGAGTAAGTGAGGGGCGGGCTTGCTCTAAAATCCCTCCCCCCACACACACAGCCTGGTGGGTGATGTGTCCGATCATTTGGGATTGGGAGAACTTTTTATACGATGAACAAGATTTTAATAATCCTCATCGTATTTGACTAGGCTGTCTGGGTGGGAGCTCAAAGGCTGGGTTGCTTTAAGGTAGTGGTTTTCAAACTGTGGGTTGCGACCTTGTACTTGGTCACAGAATGTAAGGCACTGGGTCGCAGCGGCTGTGGTCAGCACTATTAAAAGTGCCATCAGCGGTACTGCCCGACTAAGGCAAGCTAATCCTTTCCTGTTCCGACACTGCTGTTTGCTCCAGAAGTGGCCAGCAGCAGGTCCGGCTCCTAGCTGGGGGGCCACAGGGCTCCATGTGCTGCCCATGCCCCGAGCACCAGCTCTGCACCCCTATTGGCTGGGAACCAGGCAATGGAGTTTGGGGGGTTGGTGCCTGTGGGTGAGAGCCACATGGAGCCGCTTGCGCATCTTCACCTAGGAGCCGGACCTACTGCTGGCCACTTCCGGAGTGCAGCACTGTCTGCAGTGCCAGGACAGGCAGTAAGCCTGCCTTAGTGCTCCCTCCCCCCACTGTACCGCTGACCAGGAGCCACCTGAGGTAAGTCCATGTCGCAACCACGCCCCCCAATCCCCTGCCCCAGCCCTGAGGCCCCCTGAACCCAGAGCCCCTTCCTGCACCCCAAACCTCTCAACCCTGATCCCACCCCAGAGCCTGCATCACAGAGTCGTGACCCCTGCCCCATGCCCCAGCCCTGAGCCCCTCACACACCACAAACCCCTCATCCCCAGCTCTGTTGGGTCATGGGCATCAACAATTTTCTTCAACTGGGTCACCAGAAAAAAAGTATGAAAACCACTGCTTTAAGAGAACTGGGTTTTTGGTTTCTGGGTAACCAGTAAGAAATTGTAGAATATGTTTCGTTGCTGGCTTCGTAATTTAAGTACTAAAATAAGCACCACTCTGGAGGATTGTCTGCCCCATTCTTTGCAGTTTTCTGTAAGTGAGCAATCTCACCATGTCCCCCAACCCCCAGGACTCTGGTCATTCTCCCACACCCGCTGCTTGCCACATCCCTCGTCACACCACCACCCATATGAACCACTCCGCCTGCTTATCACCGCATCCCTCCTCTACCCCCTCCCCCACAAGACACCCTGCCTGCTACTTGCCACATCCCTAATCACCATCCTGTTTCCACAGGGGAAAGTTGTGAAAGAGAGGAGGAACGTGGAAAAAGTTAGCAGAAGGGGCCTCCGGGAGGAAGGGGGTGGAGGAGAGGTGGGATGCGGAGAGTGTGAGCCATTGGGTTCTTTTGGGGGAGAGGGGAGGAGAGGAAGCACATAGGGAATGGTGGATGATGGGGGCCTCACAGGGGAGAGGAAGAGGAGAGGAGGCAAGCAGCGAGAAGTGGTGAGAGGTCGAGCAGGGGAGGGGGCAGAGCCTGGGGAGGTCTGGGGCTGTGGCCTGGGGTGGAATGGTGGTGGAGTATGGGTGGGGCCGCAGGCGGAAGAGACTAGCCTTCCCCTGGGGAAGCTTCTGAGAGGAGGCTGACAGGACAGTATTTTTTCCTGTGGAACATGGTAGAGAATAGAAGCCAGGTTGTCTAACGCCAGGCCTGTTCTCTGGCCACTGAGTCACACAATGATTCTTGTAGGCATGGCAGCAGAAATCCTGCAGTGTGAGTTGAATGAGGAAAGGATAGCATGGATTAGTTCATAGCAGATGTTTTATGAGTAAAGCATGGTTGATAGAAAGGGCAGGGAGAGTTCTAGGCATAGTGGACAAATGGGCATTGACTATTGGCAGCACTGGTGAAGAGCAGGCTGTGGGAGCATGAACATGTGAGCAAAGAAAAGAGTGGATATTTAAGGAGACAGGGTTCTAAACAGCCTTGGAGGTGAGTAGTCATTTCTGATTTAAACAAAAAGTATCAACAGAATAAACAAGCATGAAATCCCAATATTTCCCAACAGTCTCTGTAATATGAGGAGAAGATAGAACTAGGATTGACAGAATTAATATTTTTATATATTCATTTTGACAATGTTTATTCTTAAGCATATTCTCTCTTTTTATTTTATTCAATTCACATTTGTGGGAAGTTGGGGGGAGTCGAAAAATGAAGAGGTCAGACTATCATTATTTAATGATTGGAGACACTGGGATAGAAAAAGTTAAAGTTTTATAACCATTAAAACATAAAATTGTCAAAATGATGTGTCAAAATATACAAAACAAATTGTCTTAAACCAAATCTAGTAAGTTCTCAGGCAGCACTTTTCTTACTATGACTGCCTGTAAATTTCGACTATTATTGATGGAGGTATTTTTTCATCAGTTTGCGTGTGTATGGGTAAATGTTTACTAACATTTAGTAATAAAAACATAATCCTTCCAAGCCTAAATATAGCCAAACAAGTGAAGACAAGGTTTGGAAATAAGAAAAGACCAATATTATCCTATAGTTTCCACTTATAGACTCATAGACTGGAAGGGACCTCGAGAGGTCATCGAGTCCCGTCCCCTGCCCTCATGGCAGGACCAAATACTGTCTAGACCATCCCTAATAGACATTTATCTAACCTACTCTTAAATATCTCCAGAGATGGAGATTCCACAACTTCCCTAGGCAATCTATTCCAGTGTTTAACTACCCTGACAGTTAGGAACTTTTTCCTAATGTCCAACCTAAATCTCCCTTGCTGCAGTTTAAGCCCATTGCGTCTTGTTCTATCATTGGAGGCTAAGGTGAACAAGTTTTCTCCCTCCTCCTGATGACACCCTTTTAGATACCTGAAAACTGCTATCAGGTCCCCTCTCAGTCTTCTCTTTTCCAAACTAAACAAACCCAATTCCTTCAGCCTTCCTTCATAAGTCATGTTCTCATGACCTTTAATCATTCTTGTTGCTCTTCTCTGGACCCTCTTCAATTTCTCCACATCTTTCTTGAAATGCAGTGCCCAGAACTGGACACAATACTCCAGTTGAGGCCTAACCAGCGCAGAGTAAAGCGGAAGAATGACTTCTCGTGTCTTGTTTACAACACACCTGTTAATGCATCCCAGAATCACGTTTGCTTTTTTTGCAACAGTATCACACTGTTGACTCATATTAAGCTTGTGGTCTACTATGACCCCTAGATCTCTTTCTGCCAGACTTCTTCCTAGACAGTCTCTTCCCATTCTGTATGTGTGAAACTGATTGTTCCTTCCTAAGTGGAGCACTTTGCATTTATCTTTATTGAACTTCATCCTGTTTACTTCAGACCATTTCTCCAATTTTTCCAGATCATTTTGAATTTTGACCCTGTCCTCCAAAGCAGTTGCAATCCCTCCCAGTTTGGTATTGTCCGCAAACTTAATAAGCGTACTTTCTATGCCAACATCTAAATCGTTGATGAAGATATTGAACAGAACCGGTCCCAAAACAGACCCCTGCGGAACCCCACTTGGTATACCTTTCCAGCAAGATTGGGAGCCATTACCAACTACTCTCTGAGTACGGTTATCCAGCCAGTTATGCACCCACCTTATAGTAGCCCCATCTAAATTGTACTTTCCTAGTTTATCTATAAGAATATCATGCGAGACTGTATCAAATGCCTTACTAAAGTCTAGGTATATCACATCCACCGCTTCTCCCTTATCCACAAGGGTCGTTATCCTATCAAAAAACGCTATCAGATTAGTTTGACACGATTTGTTCTTTACAAATCCATGCTGGCTATTCCCTATCACCTTACCACCTTCCAAGTGTTTGCAGATGATTTCTTTGATTACCTGCTCCATTATCTTCCCTGGCACAGAAGTTAAACTAACTGGTCTGTAGTTTCCTGGGTTGTTTTTATTTCCCTTTTTATAGATGGGCACTATATTTGCCCCCTTCCAGTCTTCTGGAATCTCCCCCGTCTCCCATGATTTCCCAAAGATAATAGCTAGAGGCTCAGATACCTCCTCTATTAACTCCTTGAGTATTCTAGGATGCATTTCATCAGGCCCTGGTGACTTGCAGGCATCTAACTTTTCTAAGTGATTTTTTACTTGCTCTTTTTTTATTTTCTCTTCTAAACCTACCCTCTTCCCGTAAGCATTCATTATGTTAGACATTCCTTCAGACTTCTCAGTGAAGACTGAAACAAAGAAGTCATTAAGCATCTCTGCCATTTCCAAGTCTCCCGTTACTGGTCCCCCTCCTCATTGAGCAGTGGGCCTACCCTGTCCTTGGTCTTCCTCTTGCTTCTAATGTATTGATAAAAAGTCTTCTTGTTTTCCTTTATTCCCATAGCTAGTTTGAGTTCATTTTGCGCCTTTGCTTTTCTAATCTTGTCTCTGCATTCCTGTATTATTTGCCTATATTCATCCTTTGTAATCTGACCTAGTTTCCATTTTTTATATGACGCCTTTTTATTTTGTAGGTCACGCAAGATCTCATGGTTAAGCCAAGGTGGTCTTTTGCCACATTTTCTATCTTTCCTAACCATCGGAATAACTTGCTTTTGGGCCCTTAATACTGTCCCTTTGAAAAACTGCCAATTTTCCTCAGTTGTTTTTCCCCTCAGTCTTAATTCCCATAGGACCTTACCTATCAACTCTCTGAGCTTACCAAAATCTGCCTTCCTGAAATCCATAGCCTCTATTCTGCTGTACTCCCTTCTACCCTTCCTTAGAATTGCAAATTCTATGATTTCATGATCACTTTCACCCAAGCTTCCTTCTACTTTCCAATTCTCAACAAGTTCCTCCCTATTTGTTAAAATCAAGTCTAGAACAGCTTCCCCCCTAGTAGCTTTTTCAACTTTCTGAAATAAAAAGTTGTCTGCGATGCAGTCCAGGAACTTATTAGATAGTCCGTGTCCCGTGGTGTTATTTTCCCAACATATATCTGGATAGCTGAAGTCCCCCATCACCACCAAATCTTGGGCTTTGGATGATTTTGTTAGTTGTTTGAAAAAAGCCTCATCCACCTCTTCCACCTGATTAGGTGGCCTGTAGTAGACTCCCAGCACGACATCACCCGTGTTTTTTACCCCTTTTAGCCTAACCCAGAGACTCTCCCCCCTTCCGTCTCCTATGTCCATCTCCACCTCAGTCCAAGTGTGTACATTTTTAATATATAAGGCAACACCTCCTCCATTTTTCCCCTGTCTATCCTTCCTGAGCAAACTATACCCATCCACACCAACATTCCAGTCGTGTGTATTATCCCACCAAGTTTCAGTAATGCCAATAATGTCATAGTTGTATTTATTTATTAGCACTTCCAGTTCTTCCTGCTTATTACCCATACTTCTTGCATTTGTATATAGGCATCTAAAATACTGGTTTGGTCTTGCCTCCCAGCTTTGCCCTGACCCTCCTTCCTCTCTGCCATTGTAGCCCGTGCTCCTTCCTGTTTCCAACCCATCTCCCAGGTCTTGTTCCCACTTACCTGTGGGCTTTGCTCACCTGTCCCCGTCAAACCTAGTTTAAAGCCCTCCTTACTAGGTTAACCAGACTGTGCGCAAATAAGGCCTATCCCTTCTTCGAAAGGTGAACGCCATCTGTTCCTAGCAGTCCTTCCTTGAATAGCATCCCTTGGTCAAGGAAGCCAAAGCTCTCCTGGCGACACCATCTTCGCAGCCAAGCATTCACCTCCATGATGCATCTGTCTCTGCCCGGACCCCTACCTTCAACAGGAAGAATCAAAGAGAATACCACCTGCGCTCCAAACTCCTTAGCCCGTACTCCCAGAGCCCTGTAGTCACTCTTGATCTGCTCAGTGTCACACCTCACAGTATCATTTGTGCCCACATGGATGAGTAGCATGGGATAGTAGTCAGAAGGCCGGATTATCCTCAACAATGCCTCTGTAACATCTCGGATACAAGCCCCTGGCAGGCAGCATACCTCTCGGGATGAACAGTCAGGGCGACAGATGGGTGTCTCCGTCCCCCTCAGCAGAGAGTCTCCAACCACCACTACCCTACGTTTCTTATCAGTGGTGGCAGCAGACCTCCCAGCCTTAGGGGTACGAGGCTTCACCTCCTTAACTGTTGGGGGTGATTCCTTCTCTCCTGTAGGAAGAAGAGCATAACGGTTATCTTTTACCACAGCAGGAGGGTTCGCAGCAGCGGTGGAGCACTGCCTGCTGCTAGAAGTAACCAGCTGGCTGTGTCCACCCTGAGCCTCCTCCCCCACTGGTGTGTCAGATACACCCTGAGGCATCTCCTCCTCCACTGGTGTGTCGGTAGTCCTGTGAATTGGGACAGCTACGTCAGCTGTCTCCACATGGATACTGTCCAGGAATTGCTCATGGATATGGATGTTCCTCAGCCTAAGCACCTCCTCCTGTAGCTCTCCAACCTGCTGCCTGAGAGATTCCACCAGTAGGCACCTTTCACATTGGATGCCACCCCCAGCCTGGATATCAGTAAGTGGAAATTGCAATTTACAGTCTTTGCAAGCCCACACCACAATCTGGGAAAAAGCATCCATGCTTTGGTGCTCTGTCTGGCTACAGGCGCAGGTGGAGAAGACAGAAGCAGTGCTGGCACAGGTGTTGCGGGTCCTCCTCACCATTGTAAGCCTTCCTCTGTCAAACTCTCTCAAATTCCCGTCTGCAGCTCCCTGTCCGCTCTGCTCTGCTATAAACAGAAAGGTTTTGGATGTGGCTTGGTTTATAGGTTCAGGGGACCAATGGGTCACGGATGAGACAAATAAGGGATCCCCCACTCCCTTCCTACTCCCCTTCCAAACTCCCTTGTGAAACTCTCTGTTAGCAGCTCCTGTTCGCTAAGCTCCCTGGTCGCTTGTGCACAGCTTTATAAAGCCCTGGCCTGAGTGAATGCCCCACCCACTGGTTAAGGCTCAGCCAATTGCCAGAGGCTTCTAGCTTTCAAACCTTCCTGGTAGCTCTGCCTCCAACTGCCAGCTACAGCACACGGTCCTTCAAACAAACAAACCAAACAGACTGACAAACACAAGCTCAGCACACAGCCAGTAACCCACAAACACAAACACAAACACTGCAGACAGTCACTTACCCCACAGATGCTGTATGTGCTCCTCCTTCACCTGGAGAACTCCCTTGCAAAACTCCCTGTTAGCAGCTCCTGTTCGCTAAGCTCCCTGGTTCGTCTTAGTGCACACCCTCAAGTCAGAGGTGTTGTACAATTACCTTTCTTAGCTTGAAATTTTGCAATTTTCTCATGCTGTTACCAGGTCCTAGGCTTCAGTATACCATGTACCCACCATGTTTACTCCATTGGTCTGACAGGTTTCTGCACCTTTGGGAGGCTGCGACCAGTGGTATATAATGCCAAACAGTATTCTTAAAACCAAAATACTGATCACTTAGCAGACGGAACAAAATGTTTAGAGAAAAAGGATTTTAAGCCAATAAATAGCCTGCATGCATGTCAGTCATGTCACAGTCAGCATGGTTTCATGGAAGGTAGGTCTTGTCAAACAAACCTGTCACCTTTTTCGACAGAATTGCTGGTCTGATCAATAGAGGCAGCTGTGCTGATATTATTTATTTGGATTTCTCCAAGACATTTGACCTAGTACCACATGACATTTTGATTAAAGAGCTAGCATTATATGGAACTAACAGGACACACATTAGATGGATTAAAAACTGATTCACTGACAGATCTCAGAAAGTAGTTGTTACTAGGGAGATATCAATGAACAGAGCTTTTTCTAATGGATCCCACAAGGAATGGTTCTAGGTATAACGGTATTCAATATTTGTATCCACCCAATTGATGGTGATATAAGATCTTGACTGTGAGGCTTGCAAAAGACACAAAGATCACTGGGGTAATAAGTGGTCAGGACACTGCTTTGCCTGGTTAAAAAAATCACAGTCCAACAATAGGGTGTTATAATACAGCCAAATGCCAGGTCATACATCTGGGAAGCAAGAATGCAGGCTATACCTATGGGATGGGAGACAGTCTTGGAAAGCAGTGAATCGGAGAAGGACTCATTACCATTTAGATAAATCACTTCAACATGAGCTCTCATGGTGGCAAAAAGGGCTAACGTGACCCTGCGGTATATAAACAGAGGAATGTCAAGTAGAAGTAGGGAAGGGATCTTGCCTCTGTACTATGATTGGCTGGGACCATGGGGTTTTTCTGCCGCCTTCTGCATAGGCTGGGCTGGGCACATCTCATCTAAAATTTTTCCTGTAGTTGCAGGGGCCTCAGACATTTGTGGCAGCTTGGTCTCCCCTTTTCTCTGCCCGTGGCACACAATGGTTTAGTCTCCTGAAGACTGAAGTGCTTTGGATTCAGTGAGAGGTAGCTGGGTGGAATGTGGTGGCCTGTGATTTACAAGAGATCAGACTAGATGACCTGATGGTCACATCTGGCCTTAAACTCTATGAAATTGTCTCTGTCACTTCAAGCCATACCTTGCCATGTTGGCAACCTAGGCTGGCCTAGCTTCTTCAGATACCCCCAGCAGGTTCCTATGTCTCACTTTGGTTTCCCCAAGCAACTACTGCTCCTTTCTTGAGTGTCCCTTGAAATCTTGCCAGTTGTGTGTCGTTGTTGTTGTTTCTGTGCTTGGCCTGTCCTGGGTTGTTTTTAAGGGTATGTTTTTAAGAGGATGTTTACAATGCAAACACTACAGCAGCATCGCTGTAGTATAGGCACTTGCTAATGCTACTAAAGGGGATTTTCCATTGCTGTAGTCAATTCACCCCCTCAGGAGGGAGTAGCTACTTGTCACAGGAATTCTTCCATTGCCCTAGCTGCATCTACAGTGGGAGTTAGGCTGACTTAACTGCATTGCAAGGGGCATCTAAGTTTTAGGGGTAGACCAGGACTAGACAAACCAGTTCTGTAGCCTCAGCAGGAGATGGAGCTACAATTCTAGCCAATGGTTCCAGTCTTGTCCCTTTATTGCTCTTGCATCAGTTGATAGGAGGATATCTGGAGTCATCTCTTCCTTCCTGCCTGTATTCTAGACAAAGTCCTATCGAGCTGAACCAATTTATTCATACACGGTCCATTGCATGGAGCATCCTAGCCTGGGTCAACAGACTCAGGCTAGCGGGACTTGAGCTACCACACTAAAAATATCTGTTTAGATAGTAATTTCCAGTTGTGGCTCAGGTTCTGGAGCCCACCACACTCCCTAGGCTTCAGAACTCATGTCAGAATGTTTACCCAGCTATTTTTAGTGCAGAAGCTTGGGTCCAGCAAGCCCAAGCCTGTTGACTCAAGCTGGGTAGCTCACAACCGTGGGCTGTGTAGACATACCCACAAAAAACATCTCAGTCACCAGGTCAACATACAGTATCCATCAATTCTTACAAGGCAGCTCCAACTCCATTACAAATGTATTAAATTTTACAGCTGGGCAAAAAAATGTTGGTGGAGCATTTATCCATTGAAAATGCAGTTTTGTCAAAATCAAAAGGTTTTACGAGAAGGTGTCAATTTTATCAACATTTTCTAAGGAAGAAAAGTCAAAGCATTTCATTTTAATTTTATCACAGGGTGGCCAAACTTACTGACCCTTCGAGTCACATATAATAATCTTTAGAAGTTCGAGAACCAGGGGTATGCCTTTCAGGTTTCTGCGCTTCTGCCCCATGGGGTGCACCTGCCGGGGCTTCTTTTTGCTGTCCCAAGCACGGCAGACAGGCTGCTTTCGGTGGCTTGCCTGCTGGAGGTCCGCCCGTTCCGCAGCTTTGGCATACCCGCTGCCAAATTGCCACCGAATCTGTGGGACCGGCGGACCTCCTGCAGGCAAGCAGCCGTCACAGGACGCTGGTGCTTGGAGCCACCACTGGCTTCGGCCCCACTTCTTCTGAAGCCTAAGCCCGGCAGGGGTTCCCTGAGCCTTAGTGCCCCCTGTGGGGCGAAACCGCAGAGACCACCCTGCCAGAGGGTAGAAGCTCCCCCTACCCCCTGTCTGGTAGGCGGAGAATTGAGGGGTGGGGGAATCTGAGAGCTGCACTTTACCTGTCAAAGTCACAGGCAACTCACGGTTTGACCATGCCTTCTCTATCATTTCAATTCATTTTTTTTTGAGTTTTATATTATAATAAAACTGTCATGTTAATATTATATAGTATTTATATATTATATTTAATATTTTAATATAAATCAAATATAATATTTGATATATTATAATATATTATAATTATATTAATATATTATAATATAAATCAAACCAGTATCTTAGATGCCTTTATACAAATGCAAGAAGTATGGGTAATAAGCAGGAAGAACTGGAAGTGCTAATAAATAAATACAACTATGACATTATTGGCATTACTGAAACTTGGTGGGATAATACACACGACTGGAATGTTGGTGTGGATGGGTATAGTTTGCTCAGGAAGGATAGACAGGGGAAAAAGGGAGGAGGTGTTGCCTTATATATTAAAAATGTACACACTTGGTCTGAGGTGGAGATGGACATAGGAGACAGAAGGGTGGAGAGTCTCTGGGTTAGGCTAAAAGGGGTAAAAAACACAGGTGATGTCATGCTGGGAGTCTACTACAGGCCACCTAATCAGGCGGAAGAGGTGGATGAGGCTTTTTTCAAACAACTAACAAAATCATCCAAAGCCCAAGATCTTGGGCTTTGGATGGGGGACTTCAACTACCCAGATATATGTTGGGAAAATAACACCGCGGGGCACAGACTATCCAATAAGTTCCTGGACAGCATTGCAGACAACTTTTTATTTCAGAAAGTTGAAAAAGCTACTAGGGGGGAAGCTGTTCTAGACTTGATTTTAACTAATAGGGAGGAACTTGTTGAGAATTTGAAAGTAGAAGGAAGCTTGGGTGAAAGTGATCATGAACTCATAGAATTTGCAATTCTAAGGAAAGGTAGAAGGGAGTACAGCAGAATAGAGACCATGGATTTCAGGAAGGCGGATTTTGGTAAGCTCAGAGAGCTGATAGGCAAGGTCCCATGGGAATTAAGACTGAGGGGAAAAACAACTGAGGAAAGTTGGCAGTTTTTCAAAGGGACGCTATTAAGGGCCCAAAAGCAAGTTATTCCGATGGTTAGGAAAGATAGAAAATGTGCCAAAAGACCACCTTGGCCTACCCTTGAGATCTTGCGTGACCTACAAAATAAAAAGGCGTCATATAAAAAATGGAAACTAGGTCAGATCACGAAGGATGAATATAGGCAAATAACACAGGAATGCAGAGGCAAGATTAAACAAGCAAAGGCACAAAATGAGCTCAAACTAGCTATGGGAATAAAGGGAAACAAGAAGACTTTTTATCAATACATTAGAAGCAAGAGGAAGACTAAGGACAGGGTAGGCCCACTGCTCAATGAGGAGGGGGGAACAGTAACGGGAGACTTGGAAATGGCAGAGATGCTTAATGACTTCTTTGTTTCGGTCTTCACTGAGAAGTCTGAAGGAATGTCTAGTATAGTGAATGCTTACGAGAAGAGGGTAGGTTTAGAAGAGAAAAAACGAAAGAGCAAGTAAAAAATCACTTAGAAAAGTTAGATGCCTGCAAGTCACCAGGGCCTGATGAAATGCATCCTAGAATACTCAAGGAGCTAATAGAAGAGGTATCTGAGCCTCTAGCTATTATCTTTGGGAAATCATGGGAGATGAGGGAGATTCCAGAAGACTGGAAGGGGGCAAATATAGTGCCCATCTATAAAAAGGGAAATAAAAACAACCCAGGAAACTACAGACCTGTTAGTTTAACTTCTGTGCCAGGGAAGATAATGGAGCAGGTAATCAAAGACATCATCTGCAAACACTTGGAAGGTGGTAAGGTAATAGGGAATAGCCAGCATGGATTTGTAAAGAACAAATCATGTCAAACTAATCTGATAGCGTTCTTTGATAGGATAACGAGCCTTGTGGATAAGGGAGAAGCGGTGGATGTGATATACCTAGACTTTAGTAAGGCATTTGATACAGTCTCGCATGATATTCTTATAGATAAGCTAGGAAAGTACAATTTAGATGGGGCTACTATAAGGTGGGTGCATAACTGGCTGGATAACCGTACTCAGAGAGTAGTTGTTAATGGCTCCCAATCCTGCTGGAAAGGTATAACAAGTGGGGTTCCGCAGGGGTCTGTTTTGGGACCGGTTCTGTTCAATATCTTCATCAACGATTTAGATGTTGGCATAGAAAGTACGCTTATTAAGTTTGCGGACGATACCAAACTGGGAGGGATTGCAACTGCTTTGGAGGACAGGGTCAAAATTCAAAATGATCTGAACAAGTTGGAGAAATGGTCTGAGGTAAACAGGATGAAGTTCAATAAAGATAAATGCAAAGTGCTCTACTTAGGAAGGAACAATCAGTTTCACACATACAGAATGGGAAGAGACTGTCTAGGAAGAAGTATGGCAGAAAGAGATCTAGGGGTCATAGTGGACCACAAGCTTAATATGAGTCAACAGTGTGATACTGTTGCAAAAAAAGCAAACATGATTCTGGGATGCATAAACAGGTGTGTTGTAAACAAGACACGAGAAGTCATTCTTCCGCTTTACTCTGCGCTGGTTAGGCCTCAACTGGAGTATTGTGTCCAGTTCTGGGCACCGCATTTCAAGAAAGATGTGGAGAAATTGGAGAGGGTCCAGAGAAGAGCAACAAGAATGATTAAAGGTCTTGAGAACATGACCTATGAAGGAAGGCTGAAGGAATTGGGTTTGTTTAGTTTGGAAAAGAGAAGACTGAGAGGGGACCTGATAGCAGTTTTCAGGTATCTAAAAGGGTGTCATCAGGAGGAGGGAGAAAACTTGTTCACCTTAGCCTCCAATGATAGAACAAGAAACAATGGGCTTAAACTGCAGCAAGGGAGATTTAGGTTGGACATTAGGAAAAAGTTCCTAACTGTCAGGGTAGTTAAACACTGGAATAGATTGCCTAGGGAAGTTGTGGAATCTCCATCACTGGAGATATTTAAGAGTAGGTTAGATAAATGTCTATCAGGGATGGTCTAGACAGTATTTGGTCCTGCCATGAGGGCAGGGGACTGGACTCGATGACCTCTCGAGGTCCCTTCCAGTCCTAGAGTCTATGAGTCTATGAGTCTATAATAGGATAGTCTAAACAAAATAAAACCACGTTATCAAAAGGCAACAGTGTTACCTTATCTCAGTGAAATATTTGGACATTATCAAAATGAAATGAATCAATATTATCAAAATATAACATTTTGATGTTTCCAAATCCAAAACTTTAAGAATCTTTGTTCCATGAGAAATTTATTATTTAATTCCAATTTGGAAAAATAATTGTTTTGAAATTTCAGAATTTCTCATAGAATGGAAATTCCAGTCTCTGACTGGCCCAATTAAACTTTAAATATATATATTGTCCATGTTCTTCTCCAGGTTTTGTTGGATTTTCTCTAGATACAACCCATGGCAAATGCAGACTTGGGAGATCAAACATCCATCACAGAATTCATTCTCCTAGGATTTGGGAACCTCCAGGAACTGCACTTTCTTCTCTGCCTGCTGTTTCTAGTGATCTACATTGCGACCATGGTGGAGAACATCCTCGTTGTGTTAGTTGTTGCTGATCAGTATCTTCACACTCCTATGTACTTGTTCCTGGGGAACTTGTCCTGCCTGGAGACCTGCTACACCTCCACCATCCTTCCCAGGGTGCTGGCCAGTCTCCTGACTGGAGACAGAACTATTTCTGTTAGTGGTTGCATCACACAATTTTATTTCTTCGGTTCTCTGGCATCTACAGAAAGTTATCTCCTTGTCATAATGTCTTTTGACCGGTATTTAGCAATTTGTAACCCATTGCATTATGCAGCACTTATGAACAGCAAATGTTGCCATCAGCTAATTGCTGGTTCTTGGATAAGTGCCTTCTTGGCCAATTGCTTGGTGATATTTTTGGCATCACAATTAACTTTTTGCAAGTCTAGTGAAATTCTCCATTTCTTTTGTGACTTCTCCCCAATTGTAAAACTCTCCTGCAGTGACACTAACCTCATTGAACTTCTAACTTTCATCATGGCCTTTATATTCACAGTGACACCATTTCTCTTAACCATGATATTCTACGTTTGCATCATCACCACCATCCTGAGAATCTCATCCACCAGAGGGAGGCAAAAGGCATTTTCCACCTACTCCTCTCACCTTATTGTGGTGACCATTTTCTATGGAACCATAATCATTGTCTACATGCTGCCAGACACCAATACACTGCGAGACC
This sequence comes from Gopherus evgoodei, assembly GCF_007399415.2. Taxonomy (NCBI): domain Eukaryota; kingdom Metazoa; phylum Chordata; order Testudines; family Testudinidae; genus Gopherus; species Gopherus evgoodei. The sequence goes on along the minus strand of NC_044342.1, from coordinate 10,094,578 downwards.
TGAACAAAGTGTTCTCTGTCTTCTACACAGTCTTGACTCCTCTGGTCAACCCGCTCATCTACAGCCTGAGAAACAAAGAAGTACACAAAGCCCTGAGGAGAAAGACTGCCAATAAATGGAGAGCTTTTTGCAAGAGTGAAGATGATCTGATGCCATTCCATTAGGTTCAATTGAAATAGGGGTAAATTGACATGCTTGGATGAGTGAGAGCAGCACATTTAGGGTAGCCTGAGACTGGCAATTGGAATTCCACTAGAGAGAGTGATGGCACATTGAGGTTACCGACAGCTACAGAGGAAGAGTCCAGTGGCTGAGGTGCTATCCTGAATTCTGTTCTTTGCTCTCCTTAAAGTCCTTTGTGACCATGAATTTAGTCTCTCTGAGTCAGATTTTTTTAAAGGATTTAGGTGCATAAAGATGCAGCAGGGTGCCTATGGCTAGAGGAGTGTACCTCTGTTTAAAAATAAGAGGAACCTTCGCACTTTGGGACGCCATTAAAAGTTTATGTTTAAAAGTTAAGAAACAGACCATCTATGTGTAATCAGCCATCAATACTAACAATAATAAATGGTACCTGTCTTCTGTAAATAAACTGGGCACCACAAGTATCAATGGTATTGATAATAATTACACTTAGGGATAGATTTTTAAAGGAATGTAGGCACCTAGTAGGATTTTTAAAAACACCTAATATCCATTGAAATGGATGAGGTTTAAAGTTGAAGCTAAACAAATTCAGCCTGAAAACGAGTGCATTTTTAACTGTCAGCTCATCAGATAGAAAGTGGTGAGAGACAGATCAGAATGTTAGGTCAGGCCACACACACTCCATTCTAGGACTGATAGGTAGTCTGTGGTATAGATATGGGGTGCTGGTTATTAAAATGTTTCTGTTGTTGTGATGGGTGTGAGCCCTTGAAAACACTCACTGAGACCTCCGGGCAGAGAAGTGACTTCTGATATGTTGTACTGAAATTGTATTTAATTATTCTTAGGCTAGGAAGCATTGATTTTTATCAGTAAAGGTCAGTAAATGTTGATTTCACTGCACACAAACAATTCAACAAAAATATTTCCATCCATAAACATTGAAATTTACAGATAGACAAAGAAAGAAAAATCCTTCTTGAGAATTTATTACAGTTAAATGTAAAGCTATTTACTTTATATATTTTGACATGTGATATTGACCATTTGTGTTTTAATGTTTTTAAAGCATTAAACTTGTTGAATCTGACCATCAGCTGTGATTAAATAATTTTTGTCTGACCCCCATAGTCTTATCCCTGCATACTTCCCCCACCGTGAAAATTTAAATAGATAAAAATTTAAAAAAATGAATATTACCCATTGAAATATATGAACAATTAAAATAAAATTGTATCAAGCCTACTTATTCTTTGCATTTTGGAAAAATGGGTTTGTTGCATAAAATTAGAATTTAAAAATAAAATTAGCACAAGAGTCAACTGAGAATACAGCCCCTTTGTGACAGGCATTGTACAAATATAAGGAGATAAAAATCTCTGCACAAAAAGCTTGCAATCTAAGTAGACTATGGGTAATGAGGTGGCTAGTATATTAGTCTACAATGCCAGATAACAGGGCTCGTATCTGTGCTCTGCTATAGACCCCCGTGCCATCGTACATAAGTCACTGAAGGGCCAGGTTTTTAAGGCACCTAGTGGGATGTTCAAAAGCATCCAGGTGCCTAAAGCTCAATGGATGTTTTAAAAAAATCCATTTATGTTCCTAAATCACTGTAAAAATCTGGTCCTAGGACTATAAAAAAATGTCAGTTCTACTTTTCCCCTCAAAGTGAGCAGCTGATGAGCTCAGAGTCCCTCATTTTCATTTTATCTCCAAATAAATTGCCTCTGAGCATCTGAATTCATTCCCATCCTTCTCCTTAGCCTCTTTGTGCCTCATTTTCCTTATTCTAAAACAATAGTGCTGCTCTATGTCATGGGGTGTGGTGTGGATGAACACATTAAAGAGTGTGAAATAGATAAGAGTCAGATAAATAATTAGGCTGTGGGGAAATGGTAGAATAAGCAGTGGCTGGCCGGGGGGGAGGGGGGGCAGGAAGGGTTGCAAGTGTCATGTTGGGTCCATGTTTAAACAATTCCCCATTGTTAAATAGTTAACTAGACACTGGACCAGGGATTCCCAGGTGAATGCTGGAAGCACCAGGCTAGTGTGTCTCTCTGTCCCAGTGACTGCTCAAGTGCTCTTTCTTCGTGCACTGCAAAAAGACCTTACACAGCCCGGAGAAAGCCCTGGAGAATTATTCCAGGAATCTCCAGCCAGGGCAATGCCAACAGTGGCAGCCTTCTCCACTTGCCGTCACCTTCTTTCAATTAGTTGCCCAGCTTCTCAGACTGAACCCACCATGTCAGTGCAAGTGTATGCAGGCTGTAATATGAGGCTACTCCTTCATGTCACCATCTAGTTCAGTTGTTGATATCCCTCTCTAGTGGCTTTTCCACAGGGATATATCACTTTTATGGTGTTTATCAGTAAAGGGGAGTACCCAAGGTCTCTACTGAAAACTCATAACTTATCAATACTCAAACATTATGAGATGTACATCTTGGAATGTTTAGAGATTAATGGAACTATATTAAAATTTTTTGCCCTTATGGTCTTGGAGTAGGAGTTAGTCAGCAGGGAATCCTATCTCCTGGTGATGGCCCATCTAAGTAGAAGAGACAGGTCACCCTTACCTGGCTAACCTATTATGTAATGTATTGCTCAATTGTTTACCTTTGCACCAACCCAGAACAGTCAATGGAAAGTTGTCAAGGTTCCTTCCCTACTCTGAATTTTAGGGTACAGATCTGGGGACCTTAATGGACACTTCTAAGCTTAATTACCAGCTTAAATTTGGTATTGCTGCCACCACCACCCGAGCACTACTTTTCTCCCTTGGGTAGTCTTGAGATACTTCACCAATTTCCTGGTGAACCTAGATCCAAACATCTTGGATCTTAAAACAAGGAGAAATTAACCATCCCCCTTCCTTTCTCCCACCAACCCCTGGTGGATTCAGATCCAACTCCCTTGGATCTAAAAAACAAGGAAAAATCAATCAGGTATTAAGAAAATAGGCTTTTAATTAAAGAAAAGAAAGGTAAAAGAAAACCCTCTGGGAGAGATTAGCATACCAGCTCACAGACAACAGATTCCAAACACAGAGGATGCTCTCCTGGACAAAAACTTTAATACACACAAGAATACCCAAATCTGATAATTCCCTTAATGGTATCAAGACAAGTTACAAAGAAAATAAACATAAACCTATTTATCCCTTTCTAAAACTTACTACTCTGATAAGAGGCTGGATCCTTGATCTTTTTCACTCCGGCTGAAACTGAGACTCTAAACAAAGGAAAACTTCCCTCCTTCTTTTGAAACATCTTGCTCCCCCATTGGTTCCTCCAGTCAGGTGTCATCTAGGCTAGGTGAACTTCTTAACCCTTTAGAGGTAAAAGAGGCATTAACCCTTAACTATCTGTTTATGACAAAAGTCATCAAAGAAACTCTGAACATCAAAACCCTGTGGAAAGGAAAAGGAAGACACGAGAGCATGGGGATGGCACTGTCTGGGAATAAAGGCAAAAGACCGATTATGTATATGTCACAGGAAAAAGACACTCTGTACCCATCACTAAGGAGGTACCTTGCTGAGCAAGGGTGCTTTATGAAAGATTGCATGTTAGCTCCTTGGGGCCAGCAAGTGCTACAACTGTCTGTACTTTTGAGTGAGAATCTACTTTAGCTAGAAAAGGTGCCCATTAGTAATCGTATGTCCTAGTTTGTGTTTCATAGTTTTGTTTTGTAGGTAGACATTAGTTTCTGTCACTCACGCTTATTTGTGTAAATTTCTATTCTTTCTTAAATAAACATCCTTTTGTTCTACTGTAATTGAACTCAAGTGTTGTGTGATACAGGAGCAGCTAATGTGGGCTAATGTGAAACTGGAGTACACAAGTCTTTGGCAATCCAGCAATCAGGGTGGACCCCAGAAGGGGACACTTTCCAAGGACTCAGAGGCTTGAGGTGCAGTGACTGTCAGTCTTCCGGGCTGGTGGAGCCCAGAGGAGAGTGGTGAACGGCTGACCAGCCAGTCATGTCAGGGAGCTGTCACTCAGCAGGCACAGGCAAGACTCTTGTGCTGGAGGCAAGGGGTATCAAGGAGATTCATAGACCTGGGCACCCTGAGAAGAATCACAGTTGTAATAGTGTTGTTACATTTTAAAGGTGCAGGGGTGCAGGCTCAGCATTGGGGGCCAAGAATTGCAGACGTTGCCTGTCCATTGCCATGACAAGGCAAGGAGGCAGTGTGTGTATTAAAGGAGTGAGATGGGGCACTGTGTACTGAGGACAGAGTTAAGGTGGGGTGAGCCTTTACCTTACCAGAAGTTTGAGTTTTGCTGAACTCAATGATATGGAGAGGCACAAGTTTTTCCATAGGCTACATGGTTGCACTGTGATTCCTGAGCATTCCTGCTCCCATACATTTGTTGTGGGGAAGTGGTTTTCAGACTTTTTTCATTTGCAGACCACTAAAATAATTCAACTGCCAGTGCAGCCCCCTTTGGAAATCTTAGACATAGTGCATGGATCCCCTGAGGTCCACTGACCACAGGTTGAAAACCATGGATACAGTGCAATGGTGATAATTGCTGTGTTTTGCAATGTTTGCATTACACAGTTGCTACCTGGGCTGGTGAGAGAAACCTCATCCATGATCTATGGCCTAAAACCTTGACTGCTTTATCACATCGTTGTTACAGTAACTTTAATGACATGATCAATGACTGGTGTGTATCTCTCCCTCTCCATCCTCTCCCACACATGTATCCCCCCTAACATTTCCAGCCCTCTCCCATTAAACCATTAGTTGCACTGTAGAAGCCATTAACATGCCAGGAACTAATCATAGAATATCAGGGTTGGAAGGGACCTCAGGAGGTCATCTAGTCCAACCCCCTGCTCAAAGCAGGATCAATTCCCAACTAAATCATCCCAGCCAGGGCTTTGTCAAGCCTGACCTTAAAAACCTCTAAGGAAGCAGATTCCACCACCTCCCTAGGTAACCCATTTCAGTGCTTCACCACCCACCTAGTGAAAAAGTTTGTTCCTAATATCCAACTGTAGCAATGCAGGACTCACCCCTGTGGTGCCTCCTGCTGGTCTCTTCTGGGAATCAACTCATCCAGCCTCTGGAGAGCCCTCTGCAGGATGGTGTCCCGCTGCTGTTGGGTGCCCACGTCCCTCCTGGACCTAGTGCCCCATTATCTGGGGTACTGCCCCCTGGCAGTAACCCCTTTATCTCAGGGTGTCTCACCCAGGGGGAACTCCCACCCACTACCTCCACTTTCCTTCAGTGTAAGACTATTGCCAGTCACCAACTAGCTCCACTCCCTGGGTCAGACTGCAGTCTCTGCCACGCATCACTGGCAAAGGGGGGTTGGACCTGCTGCCTCTGTCCAGCCTTGGGCTGTCCCTTACAACCCTAGTACCTGTTTGGCCTTATACTAGGCCGCAGCCTGGGGCTCCTCAGCTCCCTTGGCCTCCCCCAGCCCTGCTCCACTCCAGGTACCTTATTTCGCTCCCCATCCATATTGCCACCCATTCCTTCTGTGGCCACATTTGGTATGCCAAAAGGTGTCAATAGCTTCCATCAATTGGTTCTTTGATCTCTTGATAGTTACCAACCTGACTGAAACTGCTGGATCTGTTAGCTAGATCCCAGGGGATCTGTGTGTCCACTTAGTACCCTCTTCTCATTTCTGGTTTTCAGCAAAATCAATCGGATTCTTCCTATGAATTCTGAGAATGTTCCCTGACATTTTGGAATTAATCAGATGTGGCCTTTAAAAATTATTGGGTTATAGATAGATGGACAAACAGAGAAATGCCACAAAGTTGAGCGTACGGCCTTCCAAGTTTGGCCAGTTACAGTTGTTGGGGGAATTTTATGTCAAAATCAGAATTTTCTGTGGGAAAATGTTGATTTTGTTGACTTTTGTATTATAATCTGCTGGGACCTGAATCAAAATATTTCATTTTGGGTCAGGCCAGCTCAGCATTAATCTGCATCTCTGTGAGTTGTTATGGTACCTTGTAAAAGTTGTAGTTTGGTTGCCTCATTCCTCCATTTTCCCCTAAGGGCTAGGCAACCTATGGCACAGGTGCCGAAGGTGGCACATGAGCTGATTTTCGGTGGCACTCATACTGCCCAGGTCCTGGCCACCAGTCCAAGGGGCTCTGCATTTTAATTTAATTTTAAATGAAGCTTCTTAAGCATTTAAAAAGCCTTATTTACTTTACATACAACAATACTTTTGTTATATATTAAAGACTTATAGAAAGAAACCTTCTAAAAAGGATAAAATGTATTACTGGCATGCAAAACCTTAAATTAGAGTGAATAAATGACGATTAGGCACAGCATTTCTGAAAGGTTGCTGACCCCTGGTTTAGATTTTTGGTTTCTTTTTTTTTTCCTTTCACTTCCCTATTCCTCCTTTTTCCCCTTCCCTCTTATTTTGGTGGCTAAATGGAAGAAAAGGTTTGGTGTGGGGGAATTGGGGAGAGAAAAAACAAAACTATGAAATGTTCAACAATGCCGACATGCTTCAAAATTGTTCTTTTTCAATATTTGCAGAATGACACATATTTCAAAAATATTTCAAAAACTCATTCCACAATTTTTTTACCATTTTCCAAACAGCTCGAGCTTTAAGACTTATAATTGTTGTCTAATTTTCTCTTCTTTTTCTTGGTGATGGTTGGAAATTCAGATAATGATTCAGAGATTCCTAGACTCTAGGACTGGAAGGGACCTCGAGAGGTCATCAAGTCCAGTCCTCTGCCCTCATGGCAGGACCAAATACTGTCTAGACCATCCCTGATAGACATTTATCTAACCTACTCTTAAATACCTCCAGAGATGGAGATTCCACAACCTCCCTAGGCAATTTATTCCAGTGTTTAACTACCCTGACAGTTAGGAACTTCTTCCTAATGTCCCACCTAAATCTCCCTTGCTGCAGTTTAAGCCCATTGCTTCTTGTTCTATCACTGGAGGCTAAGGTGAACATGTTTTCTCCCTCCTCCTGATGACACTCTTTTAGATACCTGAAAACTGCTATCATGTCCCTGCTCAGTCTTCTCTTTTCCAAACTAAATAAACTCAATTATTTCAGCCTTCCTTCATAGGTCATGTTCTCAAGACCTTTAATCATTCTTGTTGCTCTTCTCTGGACCCTCTCCAATTTCTCCACATTTTTCTTGAAATGCAGTGCCCAGAACTGGACACAATACTCCAGTTGAGGCCTAACCAGCGCAGAGTAGAGCGGAAGAATGACTTCTCGTGTCTTGTTTACAACACACCTGTTAATGCATCCCAGAATCACGTTTGCTTTTTTTGCAACAGTATCACATTGTTGACTCATATTTAGCTTGTGGTCCACTATGACCCCTAGATCTCTTTCTGCCATACTCCTTCCTATACAGTCTCTTCCCATTCTGTATGTGTGAAACTGATTGTTCCTTCCTAAGTGGAGCACTTGGCATTTGACTTTATTGAATTTCATCCAGTTTACCTCAGACCATTTCTCCAATTTGTACAGATCATTTTGAATTTTGATCCTGTCCTCCAAAGCAGGTGCAATCCCTCCCAGTTTGGCATCATCTGCAAACTTAATAAGCATACTTTCTATGCCAACATCTAAGTCGTTGATGAAGATATTGAACAAAGCCGGTTCCAAAACAGACCCTTGCGGAACCCCACTTGTTATACCTTTCCAGCAGCATTGGGAGCCATTAATAACTACCCTCTGAGTACGGTTATCCAGCCAGTTATGCTGGCCCCATCTAAATTGTATTTGCCTAGTTTATCGATAAGGATATCATGCGAGACCATATCAAATGCCTTACTAAAGTCTAGGTATACCACATCCACCGCTTCTCCCTTATCCACAAGGCTCGTTATCCTATCAAAGAAAGCTATCAGATTGGTTTGACATGATTTGTTCTTTACAAATCCATGCTGGCTATTCCCTATCACCTTACCACCTTCCAAGTGTTTGCAGATGATTTCTTTAATTACTTGCTCCACTATCTTCCCTGGCACAGAAGTTAAACTAACTGGTCTGTAGTTTCCTGGGTTTTTTTATTTCCCTTTTTATAGATGGGCACTATATTTGCCCTTTTCCAATCATCTGGAATCTCTCCCATCTCCTATGACTTTCCAAAGGTGATAGCTAGAGGCTCAGATACCTCCTCTATTAACTCCTTGAGTATTCTAGGATGCATTTCATCAGGCCCTGGTGACTTGCAGGCATCTAACTTTTCTAAGTGATTTTTAACTTGCTCTTTTTTAATTTTACCTTCTAAACCTACCCCTTCACATAAGCATTCATTATGTTAGACATTCCTTCAGACTTCTCAGTGATGACCGAAACAAAGAAGTCATTAAGCATCTCTGCAATTTCCAAGTCACCCATTACTGTTTCCCCCTCCTCAATGAGCAGTGGGCCTACCCTGTCCTTGGTCTTCCTCTTGCTTCTAATGTATTGATAAAAAGTCTTCTTGTTTCCCTTTATTCCCATACCTAGTTTGAGCTCATTTTGTGCCTTTGCCTTTCTAATCTTGCCCCTGCATTCCTGTGTTATTTGCCTATATTCATCCTTTGTAATCTGACCTAGTTTCCATTTTTTATATGACGCCTTTTTATTTTGTAGGTCATGCAAGATCTCATGGTTAAGCCAAGGTGGTCTTTTGCCACATTTTCTATCTTTTCTAACCGTCGGAATAGCTTGTTTTTGGGCCTTTAATAGTGTCCCTTTGAAAAGCTGCCAACTCTCCTCAGTTGTTTTTCCCCTCAAGCCACGTCCACACTACAGAGTAAAATCGAAATTAATAAAATCGATTTTATAAAACAGGTTTTATAAAATCGATTTTACGCGTCCACACTAGGGCACATTACTTCGGTGGTGTGCGTCCATGGTCCCAGGCTACCATCAATTTCCGGAGCGGTGCACTCTGGGTAGCTCAGTAAAAGAATGGGTCCAATAACTTCGATTTCCGTCCACACTAACCCTAAATCGATATAGTAATATCAATCTTAGTGTTACTCCTCTCGTTGAGCAGGAGTACAGAAATAGATTTTGAGACCCCTTAAAATCGATTTTAACTGCCTTGTAGTGTGGACGGGTACAGCGTTAAATCGATTTAACACTGTTTAAATTGATTTAACTCTGTAGTGTGGACCAGGCCTCAGTCTTGATTCCCATGGGACCTTACCTATCAGCTCTCTGAGCTTACCAAAATCTGCCTTCCTGAAATCCATTGTCTCTATTTTGCTGTACTCCCTTCTACCCTTCCTTAGAATTACAAACTCTATGATTTCATGATCATTTTCACCCAAGCTTCCTTCTACTTTCAAATTCTCAACGAGTTCCTCCCTATTTGTTAAAACCAAGGCTAGAACAGTTTCCCCCCTAGTAGCTTTTTCAACTTTCTGAAATAAAAAGTTGTCTCCAATGCAGTCCAGGAACTTATTGGATAGTTTGTGCCCCACGGTGTTATTTTCCCAATATATACCTGGATATTGAAGTCCCCATCACCACCAAATCTTGGGCTTTGGATGATTTTGTTAGTTGTTTAAAAAAAGCCTCATCCACCTCTTCCACCTGGTTAGGTGGCCTGTAGTAGACTCCTAGCACGACATCACCCTTGTTTTTTACACCTTTTATCCTAACCCAGAGACTCTCAACACTTCCGTCTCCTATGTCCATCTCCACCTCAGTCCAAGTGTGTACATTTTTAACATATAAGGCAACCCCTCCTCCCTTTTTCCCCTGTCTATCCTTCCTGAGCAAACTATACCCATCCACACCAATATTCCAATCATGTGTATTATCCCACCAAGTTTCAGTGATGCCAACAATGTCATAGTTGTATTTATTTATTAACACTTCCAGTTCTTCCTGCTTATTACCCATACTTCTTGCATTTGTATATAGGCATCTAAGATACTGGTTTGATCTTGCCTCCCAGTTTTGCCCTGACCCTCCTTTCACTCTGCCATTATAGCCCACGCTCCCTCTTGTTTCTGACCCATCTCCCAGGTCTTCATGTTCCCCACTTACCTGTGGGCTTTGCTCACCTGTCCCCATCGAACCTCGTTTAAAGACCTCCTCACTAGGTTAGCCAGTCTGTGTGCAAATAGGGTCTTTCCCCTCCTCGAAAGGTGAACGCCATCTCTGCCTAAGAATCCTTCCTCGAATAGCATCCTGTGGTTGAGGAAGCCAAGTCCTCCTGGCGACACCATCTTCTCAGCCAGGCATTCACCTCCATGATGCATCTATCTCTGCCCAGGCCCCTACCTTTGACAAGAAAAATCAAAGAGAATACCACCTGTGCTCCAAACTCCTTCACACATACTCCCAGAGCCCTGTAGTCACTCTTGATCCACTCAACATCACACCTCGCAGTATCATTTGTGCCCACATGGATGAGTAGCATGGGGTACTAGTCAGAAGGCCGGATAATCCTCGACAATGCCTCTGTAATATTTCGGACATGGGCCCCCAGTAGGCAGCTTACCTCCCGAGATGAAATGTCAGGGCGACAGATGGGCACCTCTGTCCCCCTCAGCAGAGAGTCTCCAACCACCACTACGCTACGTTTCCTATTTTCAGTGGTGGCGGCAGACCTCCCAGCCTTAGGGGTACGAGGCTTCTCCTCCTTTACTGTAGGGGTTGATTCCTTCTCTTCTGTATCAAGAAGAGCATAACGCTTACCTATTACCACGGCAGGAGGGTTGGCAGCAGGGATGGAGCACTGCCCGCTGCCAGAAGTAACCAGCTGCCAGTGTCCATCCTGAGCCATCTCCTCCTCCAACAGTGGTGTGTCAGCAGTATTGTGAACTGGGACAGCTACCTCAGCTGTCTCCACATGGACACTGCCCAGGAATCGCTCGTGGATATGGATGCTCCTCAACCTAGCCACCTCCTCCTGTAGCTCTCCCACCTGCTGCTTGAGAGATTCCACCAGTAGGCACCTTTCACATTGGATACATAATGGTAGAGAACACTGGTAAATTCTGAGCCTAGGTACAATATTAGAGATCCTTAAATTCAAAGGAGAGTTTCTGTGAATTCTTCCAGTCATGTATTAATATTTCTCTGTTACCAAACTCTTATATTAAATAAAAATGATGAACACAATGGGCTACATTTCTATAAACTGGACATCTTCACATTTTGATGTTGTGCGTCTAAGTGCATTTGGAAAGGAGCTCACAACTTGACTTCAAGTCATTATTGTCCAGATGAACTTGGCTAGCTGGGAATGCCTGGATGGGAGTTTTGCCCCAAAATAATTGACAATCAAGGAATGCTGAAATGCCTATATATAGATCTGCTCAAAATTACTATCTTATTGCTTTACAAAAAATCAAATGTTTCTAGTTTTGATAGTATATGAGCAATGCACAGACTTTAAAGAAGTCTTGTATTGTTGTTAGTTTTGTGAGGCAGTTTCTTTTTGTGGCAAGCAAAAACAGTTCACCTTCTGCTCTCATGTCAGTAAATAGAGTCAAATATTGGGGCCGAGCTGCTTCTTTGGAACCAGTCACTGGTGCATGGGTGGAGAGCCCCCACAAGATGGATGTTGTTTGTGACCACCTCTGCTCCAGAACTGCTGTATTGGGGTTAATAAAGAAGAAACTATCCACACTCTAAAACACTGTTTTCTCCTTGTGAACAAGCTCCACCTTCCACTCCCAGAAACCCAGACTGGTTGACCCTCTTTGTGGATGAAGCAGCACACACAGTCCAGCAGAGTATCTGCCTCGAGTGTCTTTCTAGCTTTTGATGCTCTGGGTAAATCACAACTTAACAGCAGTTATATGGAGCCCTCTTCCTGCTCCCTCGCTCAGCCTTTTATGCTGCAAGTGATCCCTTAGAATCATAGAATTGGAAGGGACCTTGAGAGGTCATCTAGTCCAGACCCCTGCAGTCAAGGCAGGACTAAATATTATCTAGACCATCCCTGACAGGCATGTGTCCAACCTGCTCTTAAAAATCCCCAATGATGGAGATTCCACAAAGTCCTTAGGCTGCAATTTAAGCCCATTGCTTCTTGTCCTATTCTCAGAGGTTAAGAAGAACAATTTTTCTCTCTCCTCTTTGTAGCAACCCCTTATTTACTTGAAAACAGTTATCATGTCCTCTCTCAGTCTTCTCTTCTCCAGACTAAACAAACACATTTTTTTCAATCTTCCCTCATAGGTCATGTTTGTAGACCATTAATCATTTTTGTTGCTCTTCTCTGGACTTTCTCCAGTTTGTCCACATCTTTCCTGAAATGTGGCGCCCGGAACTGGACACAATACTCCAGTTGAGGGCTATCAGTGAGGAGTAGAGTGGAAGAATTACTTCTTGTTCTTGCTTACAATACTCCTGCTAATACATCTCAGAATATTGTTTGATTTTTTTGCAATATGTTACACTCTTCACTCATATTTAGCTTGTGATCTTTTATGACCCCCAGATCAATTTCTGCAGTACTCCTTCCTAGGCAGTCATTTCCTATTTTGTATGTGTGCAACTGATTGTTCCTTTCTAAATGGAGTGCTTTGCATTTGTCTGTATTGAATTTCATCGTATTTACTTCAGACCATTTCTCCAGTTTGTCCAGATCATTCTGAATTTTAATCTTATCCTACAAAGAAGTCACAACCCCTCCCAGCTTGGTATCATCCGCAAACTTTATAAGTGTACTCTCTAGGCCATTATCTAAATCATTGATGAAGATATTGAACAGAACTGGACCCAGAACCAATTCCTGCGGGATTCAACTCTTTATGCCCTTCCAGCATGACTGTGAATCAGTGATAACTACTCTCTGGGAACGATTTTCCAAACAATTATGCACCCACTTTATAGTAGCTCCATCTAGGTTGTATTTCCCTATTTGTTTATGAGCAGGTCATGTGAGACAGTATCAAAAGCCTTACTGAAGTCAAGACATAACACATCTACCACTTCCCCCCAGTCCACAAGGCTTGTTTCCCTGTCAGAGAAAGCTATCAAATTGGTTTGACATAATTTGTTCTTGACAAATCCATGCTAACTGTTATTTATCACCTCATTTTCTTCTAGGTGTTTGCAAATTGACTGCTTAATTATTTGCTCCATTATCTTTCCAGGTACAGAAGTTAAGCTGACTAGTCTGTAATTCCCCGGGTCATCCTTATTTCCCTTTTTATAGATGGGCACTATATTTGCCCTTTTCCAGTCTTCTGGAATGTCTCCCATCTTCCATGACTTTTCAGAGATAATTGCCAATGGCACAGATATCTCCTCAGTCAACTCCTTGAGTATTCTAGGATGCTTTTCATCAGGTCCTGGTGATTTGAAGACATCTAACTTGTCTAAGTAATTTTTGACTTGTTCTTTCCCTATTTTAGACTCTGATATTACCTTATTTTCACTAGCATTTACTATGTTAGACGTCCAATCACCACCAACCTTTTCGCCATCAAAACCAAAACAAAGAAGTCATTAAGCACCTCTGCCATTTCCATATTTTCTGTTACTGTCTTTCCCACCTCAATGAGTAATGGGCCTCTTCTGTTCTTGGTCTTCCTATTGATTCTAATGTATTTGTAGAATGTTTTCATGTTTCCTTTTATGACTCTAGCTAGTTTGATCTCATGTTGTGCCTTGGCTTTTCTATTTTTGTCCAGACATACTTGTGTTATTTGTTTATATTCTTTCTTTGTAATTTGTCTTTCTACCCTTCCAAACCCAAACTACCTAAGCCCTTTCTACTCTACTTATGCCCAGTACCTAAGTGAACAGGGTGCTGCCTTCCAAAAGGCTCTACTTGAAGCTACTAACAACACCCTGTCACTCTCCTCCAATGGGGAACCAACCTTCAACGCCCTGAATTCTCCTACTATTCACCAGAAGCAAGAGACTATTGTTAAATAAATGAATAAAGATTAACAATCACATCAAAGTTCTTTGGAATGAATATTTCCATTGGGTCTGTGTGTCTGTGTGTGAGAGAGAGATTTCCTCTCACTCAAAGCTTTCATTTGCAAACCATGTATTAAATCAGGGGTAGTCAATAGGCAGACCACAGGTCAAATCTGGACCACCAGCCATTTTTTAATAGACCCAGAAATCTTTTTATTTACTTGTGGCAGTGAGTTGTTGTTGATGGGCCTTTTTTTATTATTTTCCTCTGGAGTTTGGACCTTGACTATACCTTCAGAAAGAAAGGTAGACCTTGACACACAAATAATTGACAATCCCTGGTTTAAATTTACATTCAATCTCTTTTGTTTTTGCTAAACTGCATGTCTGAACTGATGTGCCTGACTCATCTTAGCCATTGTTACTCATGGAATTGTTCCACAGAAGGCAATGGGACAACTGACATGAGCAAAGATTACTCAGCAGAGTGACTGTCTGTATGGCTATGGACTCCCTGGTCCAGGTGTTACATTTCAGTGATCTCACACAGCAGGGAGCTGGAAGGCAATTCTTCTGGGCATGGGAGGTTGGTTGCATCAGGACAATTGTTTGCACTGTCTGTACAGAAAACACATCGCTAACTAACCAGGCTCAGCCCCTTCACTGGAACTCAAGGGACTCAAGGGACACACAGCCTGCCAAGAAGAAGGATACAAATGACAAGAGACCTCTGCATTTAGCAAATTGAGGGGGAAGAGCATGTTCTAATGCAGATCACAGCAGAGGCTCATCCATTCAGATGTATGCAGGTCTCTCTACTGAGAAGATCCAGATTCTGCAGAAGGATGAGAGACAAGCACCTCAACTCAAGAACCCAAATCCTGGTGACCAAACCCTGAGAAATAAGAGCTCATCGCTTCAAGTTTGGGCTGTCCTGTGATTACAGGTGAGCGCCCTCTGCCTGGTGGCATTTCTATCCCACCTTCCAAGCAGGGGCATGGCTGTGCTTTGTGAATATTTGCAGTTTTATCCTGACCTTTCCACAGCAGAGTCAGTTGGTGTGGATAGCACCATTTTACAATGGGGAAATTAAGATATGTCTTGTGAAAGGTCCTCAGCTGGGGATCTGGCCCATTGACTCTGGAGTCAATTGAGTCTGGAATAGGAAAACAGGAATCCAAAATAAGTGATGCTGATGGAAAGGACCATAGCAAGAGCATGGAAAATGTCACAAGGAGGTTAGCAGGGTAGCAGTTTTTCACAAAACTGGGTGACTGGGCAACAAAATGGCAGTTGAAATTCAATGTTAATAAATGCAAAGTAATGCACATCGGAAAACATAATCCCAACTATACATATAAAACAAAAGGGTCTAAATTAGCTGTTACTACTCAAGAAAGTGATCTTGGAATCATTGTGGACAGTTCTCTGAAAATATCCACTCAATGTGCAGTGACAGTCAAAAAAATGAACAGGATGCTGGGAATCATTAAGAAAGGGATAGAAAATAAAACAGAAAATATCATATTGCCTATATATGCCCACATCTTGAATACTTCGTGCAGATATGGTCACCTCCATCTAAATTCATGGAGGATAGATCCATAAATGGATGGGCAGGGATGATGCCCCTAGCCTCTGTTTGCTAGAGAATGGGAAGAGATTACTTGATTATTACCTATAGAATATCAGGGGTGCAAGGGACCTCAGGAGATCATCTATTTCAGCCCCCTGCTCAAAGGAGGACCAATCTCCAATTTTTTTTTTTTGATCTGGATCCTTAAATGGTCCTCCATCAAGGATAGAATTTATAACCCTGGGTTTAGCAGGCCAAAGCTCAAATAGCTGAGCTATCCCTTCCCCCTGGTTTGTTCATTCTCTCTGCGACACCTGGCATTGGCCATTGTTGTACGACAGGCTACTGGGGTAGATGGACCTTTGATTTTACCCAGTATGGCCATTCTTATGTTGCTATAATTTAAATCAGACTCTGTATCAGATGACTGGTGAATAGATAATGTAATGCCTATTTTTAAAAAAGATTTCAGAGGCGACTCTAGCAATTAATAGACTTAGTACCAGGCAAATTGCTTGAAACTATAGTAAAGGGAATTATCAGACACATTGGTGAACACGATATATTAGGAAAGAGTCAATATGACTTTTGGAAAGGGAAATCATGCCTCACCAATCTATCAAATTCTTTGAGTGTGTCAATAAGCCAGTGCATAGTGTCCTTGGACTCTCAGAGAGCCTTATACAAGGTCCCTCAGCAAAGGATCTTAAACAAAGTAAGCATTCATGGTACGAGGGAAGATCCTCTCATGGATCAGTAACTGGTTAAAAGGTAGACAAGAAAAGAGAGAAATAAATGGCCTGTTTTTACAATGGAGAGAGGTAAATTAGCTATTACCACTCAAGAAAGATCTTGGAGTCATAGTGGATAGTTCTCTGATAATATCGACTCAATGTGCAGTGGCAATCAACCCTTTAACAGAATGCAAAAAAAAAACCATAAGGAAAGGGAAGATTAAAGACAAAAAATATCATAATACCACTATATAAATCTGTTGAATATGTGCAGTTGAATACTCCATGCAGTTCTGGTCACCCTATCTCAAAAAGATATATTAGAATTGGAAAAAGTACAGAGAAGGGCAACAAAAATTATTAAGGGTATGAAACAACTTGGGTATGAGAAGAAATTAAAAAACACTGGGACTATTCAAGTTAGAAAAAAGATGATCTGCGGGGATATGATAGAGGTCTATAAAAACATTTATGGTGCAGAGAAAGTGAATAAGGAAGTGTTATTTTCTCCTTCACATAACATACAAACTGGAGGTGACCCAATGAAATTAATAGGCAGCAGGTTTAAAGTAAAAATAAGGTAGTACTTCTTTACACAACACACAGACAACCTGAGGGTTTTGTTGCCAGGGGATTTTGTGAAGGCCAAAATATGACTTGTTCAAAAGAAGAATTAGATAAGCTCATGAACGATATGTCCATCAGTGGCTATAAGCCAAGATGGTCAGGGATGCAACCCCATGCTTTAGGTGTTCCTAAATCTCCAATTGCCAGATGACAGAGAATGGATCACTCAAAATAGCCCTGTTCTGTTCATTCTGTCTGAAGTATCTGGCACTGGATACTGTTGGAAGACCAGGTACTGGGCTAGCTGGACCCCAAGTCTGACCCAGTATAGCCTTCCTATGTATTTATGAGCAGATTATGAAATAAACTGAAGTTTAGCCAAACTAAATGAAAAAAAAATACTTTAATTTTATGTGTTTGTCGTGTGTGTCATGGTATTAAACAGGATGTGGTCTTTGTGCATTCAACTGTGAAACTTGTTTAACACTCTTTAGTGTTGGACAGGAGTGGGTTATGGTAATGCCTTTGGTCCATTTATTCCAATGCAACAGGTCTGAGTCACTCTACACTGAGGATTGCAAATCATCCTGGGTTTGACCCTTCCAAAATCTACCTCCAAATAAGATGCATTTGAATACTGCTACATACTTAATATTGACAAGTACCATCTGAATCAGAAAAGGGCTTTTCAACTCCTCTAGCCAAATATCTGCAATCAATCATCATCATCATCATCATGATTAGGTTGTTGTGTAACATGATCTAAGAAGCCTTTACTCCACTTTATAATTCATAAACTTCTGTCTTGTGTGATGGTGAAAATAAATATTCAATAAGTAGACAAATAGTAAGAATAATTGCCATTAATTTTAATAGATGATATGTTCCTAAATACAACATTTTGGATTGAAATGCTTAATTCAAAAGTTTAGTTGATGTATTTATCGATATTTACTCCTCCAAGACTTGACATTCTGGCCATTGCCAGATGTGCAGTGTTGAAGTTCAACATCATTGTTCTGCTCCAATTAGGCACTAGATGGGATATGAGAGTAGAGGAACAATTTGTCTGATCTGTCATGTCAATATTGGGTTACCAGAGAAGTGTGCAGTTGTTATCATTTTTATTGATCTGAGATTGGCATGGGGAGGTATGAAGAGATATCAGGGTTGAATTCTAGGACTAAGGCACTTGCCCAAGGTCTAACTTTAGTCACAAAATTAGGGTTGGTAACCAGTTGAGGAGTTTTTTTATACTTTTATAGAATTAAATGGTGACATTTCATTAACTTTTAACTCTATGTTATTCTGATTCAAATGCACAGTTTGTTTCATTGTTCCTAGTCTCAAACCATGGCAGACACGGACTGGCGAAACCAAACTGCCATCACGGAATTCTTCCTGCTAGGATTTGGGGATCTCCCTGACCTGCAAATTCTTCTCTTCCTGCTGTTCTTAGTGATCTACATCACAACTCTGACTGGGAACATCCTCATCATAGTGCTTGTTGTGGCTAATCAGCATCTGCACACTCCCATGTACTTCTTCCTGGGGAACTTGTCATTCTTGGAGACCTGCTACAGCTCCACCATTCTGCCCAGGATGCTGGCCAGTCTCCTAACTGGGAACAGAACCATTTCTGTTAGTGGCTGCATCACACAACTGTATTTCTTTTGTGCTCTGGCATCTACAGAGTGCTATCTGCTAGCAGTGATGTCTTATGATCGGTATTTAGCAGTATGTAAACCCCTTTATTATTCATCTCTTATGAATACCAGAGTTTGCCTTCAGTTGTCTGCTGGGTCATGGGTAAATGGTTGTTTGGCTATTACCATCTTCACATTAGTCATGATGCAGTTCATATTCTGTGGCCCGAACAAAATTGACCATTTCTATTGTGATTCCATCCCATTGATAAAACTCTCCTGTGGGGACACACGAGTTATCATATTGTTGGATTTCATCCTAGCCTGTATATTCACCCTACCTCCATTTCTACTAACCTTGACATCCTACATTTATATCATCACCACAATCCTGCGAATCCCTTCCACTACCGGGAGGCAAAAGGCCTTTTCCACTTGCTCCTCCCACCTCATTGTGGTGACAATTTTCTATGGAACACTAATGACTGTCTACCTGCTTCCAAAACTTGATATACTGAGATTCCTAAAGAAAGTTCTCTCACTTTGTTACACAGTCCTAACTCCCCTGGTAAACCCCCTCATCTATAGCCTGAGAAACAGAGAGGTCAGGGAAGCCTTGCACAAAGTGGTTAGTAAATATGTGACTTTCACAAGGAACATAGCGAATACTATACAATAACAAAGCTCCAGATTTTTAAAGGTGTTTATGCCCCAAGACACTCCCACAAGGCACCAAAATACCTTTGTAAATCTGGCCCTTACACTGAGGTTTGTTAGGGGGCTTATTCCTTTACCGTCTCACTTCCCTGGTCCTTCTCGCATGAACAGAGAGCAACAATATCCGAAGTCCAAAGGTGCAAACAATTTGATGTTTATTGGGGTGAACTTTTAGCAAGCATGATTCCAGTTTCCTTCCTTAGTGTACCCCTTCCCAGCTCTGACACCACAGAGCCTTGCCTGTGTCCCTGTTCCCATTCCCCACCCTTAGCGAAACATTATTTCAATTCCACCACCCCTATTCCCTGTTTCCATTCCCCCTGTGATGTTATGAGTGTAATATAATATCTCATTGAAAGGTGAAAGGGCCAGAAAGAGTTAATTAACTCACAGACTGACCTAACACATGACCCAACTTTAGAGACTTGTTAGGAAAATATGTAGATGAATAGAGCATTGAAATGCAAGTCTGAATTGTTAGCGGTAGAAGGGTAGATGTTCTCTCAGGTCTTGTGATGTAAGCAAATAAATCTTGTCTATCGCTATAGCTTTGATTCGAAGATCAAAAAAGGAATATTAACATTTAGGAAAATACTTGAGTAAAATAATATTATTGTCTATGTGTCTCTTTGAATGTTGTGATAACCTGTATCTGAACTGTTTAATGGATAAATTACCCAGTGCTAATTGCCAGGATGTATGGAAGAAGGAGTTAAGCCTATTGTTTTCTCAGGCTTAAAGGCTGCTGGAAATGTATCAGAACCCTGGGACATGATCCTACTTCATCTCAGATCTGCTTTGGGTTTCAAGAGGGGGAAACCTTAAGCCATAAGGATTGAGATCCCCAGTCACTGACTGGAGCCACCCTGAATATGGAGATTGAACTATAACTTATGGACTATTTCTAAAAGGACTTTTGACAACTATAAGCTCACCTCTGCTATGTATCTGAACCTCAAGAATTGAATTCAAGTCTGTGTGTACATTGATCTTTTAACCAATTCTCTCTCTCTCTTTTCTTTTTTAATGAATTTTAGCTGAGGTAATAAGAATTGGCCATAAGCATGTATTTTGGATAAGATCTAGTTGTAATTGGACCTAGGTAAGTGGCTGATCCTTTGGGATTGGAAGAACCTTTTCTTTTATATGATGAAGTAAGATTTTCATCATCATATCTGACAGGTGTGCCTGGACAGAGGCCGGAGGCTGGGCACTTTAAGGGAACTGCGGTGTTTGGACTTCTGAGTAACCACTGAGGTACTATAGAAACTGTTTTGTGCTGGCATGGTAAATGTTAAGTATTGGAATAACCACCAGCTTTTGGGGTTTATTTGCCCTGTTTTGTCTACAGTTCACCCTAATTGAGTGATCTCAGCTGGCTCCCATGGGCAGCGCCGTCCCAAGCCCCCCACTGACTTCCTGATTGACTGCAAACTATATAGTAAAACTTGAGTTTTGCTTAGCTATACCTTAACCAATCATTTTACTAACCAATTCTAACATATTGTAACATGGTTATTTAACCAATTAAATCCCATCATCTTAATTGGTTTACACTCAACAAAATTAATTATACAGCAGACAGAAACAATCAGACAGAGATTATACAGACAAACAACAGGGAAGTGGAGACTGCAGTGATAGAACAATACAGAAATGAGGATTTCACATCCCAGCTATTAATAAGTGAGTTCTTGCCAGACAGGATGATATCAAACTAAGTTTCCTTTTTACATCTTCTAGGATCTTCCCTTTCTCTGGAGGTGATAGGAATTGGAGGTGATAGGAATATCAGGACAGGATTGTATTTCTAACAGCCCAATAGCACCTTATTTCAAGGTGACTAGTTTGGAATGTGAGGATGTGACCGTACACTTCCCAGTTTATGGCTGCCTCTGCTGCTTACCAGAAGGCTTTAACCTAAGAACCAGGCCTCAGACTCACAGTGAAAGAAGGCCCTTACACATACAGAGAGTGATTTTTATTCTTTCTTTTATACCTCTATAACTAGCTAAGTAATAAGAATACACCTAAATTCTTAAAGTATAGGCCTTTGCAGACAGGCCTGAATATCTATTTCCTAACGAAGTATTCAAAGCTATGAGGGTGATTTGGGCAAAAAGTCTCAACTGAAATTAAGTTCAAAACTCCCATTGAAAATCTCATTGCTCATGTTAAAAAATAGAGAAAATCTGCATGGATTTACTGAGATGAAGTCTCTATGGTTGCTCACTACGTCCACAAAAAACAGATGAATGAGGCTGTGAACAGGTCTGTTAACCTCTCATATTCAGCACTGATACAAGCATTGGGATATTGCCTTTTCTCTTTGGGGTTGGCTAAACATTCACTCTGCATCAGAAGGGTGTACAGTGCCTTTTTGTGTATATTTTATTTAAGGCACAATCCCCATTAAATATGGAAGTAAATCCCTATGTATATTCCCTATTGTGCATTGTTTCTCTATGGTTTGCAGTGTTGTTGTATATGTATTGGTCCAGTATATTCTTTCTCTGGGTTAGATCATAAAATCTTGTAATCAGGTCCGTGGTTCCATGAGAAAAGCCATTTCATGTAAAAATAAATATTTTGGGGGAGGGACAAAAAAACCCCAATTATCTTTTGGTGCAAAATATGTGGGAACATAACTATAGGAAACCTGCCACCTCTGAAGTTATGCTATTGTTTTCCCTGTCACATGGGTCTGGCAAATTCACTACTCTCATTAAACACACACATAAGCCAAATGCAAAGAGCCTGGCATTACCTGCAACCTATGGACACAGCACCAGGAAAATATTTATCGCTCTCATCTCACCTCAGTCCGTGCTGGGAGGAGCTGGAAAAAGGAAATTGCAGATAGCTCATTGCGGCCTTGGAGGCAGGAAGATTGTGCAAAAACAAAGAAGCAGAGTCAGAGCCTAAGTCAGTGAGGACATTTCTGACCCAGCTGGGCCTTTGCCAGGGCACTAGGGGATGCACACACATAGAGCTGAGTCAGTTCCTGTGGTTCGGGCCTCTCCAACAGTCCCTAAGAAAGGACCCAGCACGTGGCACTGCAGGGCAGTGGACACTCAGCTGCTGCCAAGTACATGAAACAGTTCTAAGGTTGAGAGCTGCTTCAATGAGTGTCCCCAAAACTGACTGCAACAAGCACAAGGCCCGAGAGGGCTAGTTCTCAGGGCACAGTGCTACCAGTCTCAGGTGCTATAGTCAGCTCTACTGCTCCATGCAGGTCGCCTGGCAATATACTGAGACCCCTTAGAAGCTTTGGGACATGACAAGGAATGATTTACAAATATATGGCTATGCTGGGAGTCACTAGGTGATGCTGTTACACATTGTCTTAAAAGTTTGTGATGTTGTTGGCATGTGAGCAGTACGCAGCCTTTAAAGAAATGCTGCCCTGATGTTAGTTTTGTGATACAGTTTCTTTTTGCGGGAAGCAAAAAGAGTTACCTTCTGCTTTCATGTCTCTAAATAGAGTCAAATATTTCAGCAGAGCTGCTTCTTTGGAACCAAGCACTGGCACGTGGGGTGAGATTCCGACCAGAGGAATGTTTTTTGTGACCACCTCTGCTCCAGGACTGCTGTACGTAGTGTCAATAAACAAGTTACACTAAGAAATTACCCACACAGCACCACGCTATTTTCTCCTTGGGCATGAGCTCCACCTTCCACTCCCAGAAACCCAGGCTGGTTGGCCCACTTTGTAAATGAAGCAGCACACACAGTCCAGCAGGGTATCTACTCTGAGTGTCTTTCTTATTATTTATGCTCCAGGTACATCACAACATAACAGCATTTATGTAGAGCCTCCCCCTTCCTACTTCCCACCTCAGCCTTTTAGCTCCTAACAACACCCTGTCACCTTTCTCCAATGGGAACCTATTTTCAAGGCCCTAAATTCTGCTACAGTTCACCAGAAGCGAGAGACTATTGTTAAATAAATGAATAAAGATTAAAAATCACATCAAAATTCCTTGGTTAAATATTTCCATTGGGTTTGTGCGTCTGTGTGTGAGAGATTTCCTTTCCTTCAAAGCATCCATTTGCAAACTATGGATTAAATTTACATTCCGCCTTCTTCCTTTTGGTAAACTGAATGTCTTGACCACCCAATACAGCATGCCTGAATTATCTTAGCCATTGTTACTCGTGGAGTTGTTCCACTGAAGGCAATGGGACAACTGACATGAGCAAAGATTACTCCGCAGAGTCACTCTGCATGCCCATGCACTCTATGGGCTCTGTATTACATTTCAGCCATGCAGAACAGTGATCTCTGACAGGAGGGAGAAGGAAAGAGATTCCTCTGGATGTAGAAGGTTGGTTGCATCAGGACAGTTGTTTGTACTGTCTGCACAGAAAACACAATGCTAAATCCCCCAGCTCAGCGCCTTCAGAGATGAACTCAAGGGAAAGGCAGCCTGCCATGGAGAAAGATACAAATACAAGGAGACCTCTGCACTTTGATACATGGGAGGCACAGCATGTTCTATCGCACACTGAAGCAGCTGCTCGTCCATTCAGGTGGATGCAGGTCTCTCCACTGAGACGATCTAGATTCTTCAGAAGGATGGCAGATGAGAACCTCAGCTGAGGAATCTGAGTCCTGGCTGCCAAACCTTTGAGAAATACGAGCTCATCACTTCAAGCTTGGGGTGTCCTGTGGTTGCAGGTGAGCTCCATCCGCCAGAAGGCATTTCTATCCCACCTTCCAAGCAGGGGCATGAATGTGCTTTGTGAATATTCATAGTTTTAGCTTCACCTCCCCACAGCAGTGCCTGTCGGAGTTAATAGCACTATTTCAGAACAGGGAAATTGAGGTGCATGCCTGGTGCAAGGTCCTCAGCTAGGAATCTGGCCCATTGACTCCAATGGAGCGATGGATGATTTACATCAGTGGGAGAGTGGCCTGGCCCCATTGATTCCAAAAGAGCTATTGGTTATTTACACCAGTGAGCGATCTGGGTCAGTGTGACTAGGCTGAAGCCTGGAACAGGAGAATGGGAATCCAAATTAAACAAAGCAGATAGAAAAGAACAGAACAAGGGCATGTAAAAAGGAAATTAGCAGGGTAGCACATGGTGTGCTGGCCTGTTAAGGGAAGACGGGCTCGGCACAACCTGTGTCTTCTCATCTGAACAGAGCTGACAAATCTGGTTTTGGGTGACATGATGGAAGCTCTGGGCTGGGGCTTCCTAAAAGAAGAGACCAGCCGAGCTCCCCTGCTCAGAGAGGTCTGGGGAGCTGTCAGAGAGCTGAGCCTGATAGCCAGGCAAAAATCAAAGACCTGAAAGGAGACTTCTGTAGGGCATGCAGAGGTGACCCAGTGTCAGAAAGGGGTGGGGAAGAAACTTTCCATAGCAGCAGTAAGGGACAGGAGCAAACCCTAGATGGAATCAGGAGGGGCTTGCTGGGAGATTCTGTCTCTGAATTAAACTGCTATTTCATGTCACAGACAAGATCTCAGAAGGGAGAGTAATTCAAATGCACCAGCTGTGGCAGATTGTTTGATTTGGGATGAGGAGAAATGAAGGCAGTGCCTGATACGAGATGAGGTCAGACTGTCAGAGATGGCCAGAGGTAACTTGAAGTATAAGTGCTCTAGGTAAAACGCAAGCAACAAACCAATTCAATATGTCTGAGTTGGAGAATTGGAAGAGGCTCTGTGAATCCACTGAACCATCAGGGAATAAAGAGACGGATGAGAGTTAGTGGGAAAGTTTCCAGTGACACTCAGTTTAATTGGAAAATGTCAATTTGGCTGAATGATATATGTGTAGAATTATAGAAATATAGTGCTGGAAGGGGAACTGAGAGGAAATCTAGCCCAGCCCCCTGTGCTGAGGCAGGACAAAGGAAACTTAAGGAAATCCCCAACAGGTGTTCATCCAACCTCTTCTTTAAAACCAGAGATGATGGGGATTCCCTGACCTTCCTTAAAAGCCTGTTCCAGAACCTAACTCCCCTTAAAGTTATTTGCATTGTTGTGGTAGCTGTGTTGGTCCCAGGATATGAGAGACACAAAGTGAGAACTTTCTTTTATTGGACCAATATCTGTTGGTGGAAGAGACAAGCTGTCAAGTTCCACAAAGCTCTCCTTCAATACAGCTGCCCGTGCCCAACACTTGCTTTGACAATGTCCTTTCAACCCCCGTTTGTGCTAGGTCTCCCAAAGAGTTAAGGCAGCCAACCTGACCTCAACCCCTGAACAAGATCTACTTCTAAGCTGCCAATATACCTTGTTAGGCTTTTTTCATGCAAAAAATAAGGATCTGTTCTAGAACTGTCACTGGCTAGAGCAGAGGTCAGCACTTTTCAGAAGTGGTGTGCCGACTCTTCATTTATTCACTCTAATTTAAGGTTTCATGTGCCAGTCATACATTTTAACATTTTTAGAAGGTCTTTTTCTATAAGTCTATAATATATAATTAAATTATTGTTGTATGTAAAGTAAATAGGTTTTTGAAATGTTTAAGAAGCTTCATTTAAAATTAAATTAAAATGAAGTGCCCCCTGGACTGGTGGCCAGGACCTGGGCAGTGTGAGTGCCACTGGAAATTAGCTCACATGCCGCCTTCAGCACCCGTGCCATAGGTTGCCTACCCCTGGGCTAGAGGTTTGTGACTTGAACAGGAGCCTACAAATGCATAGATGAAATCTTCTCCCGGCCCGTAAACTAGTTGACAGACCTGAAGAAGAGCTCTATGGGACTCAAAAGATTCTTTCTGTTCCCAACATAGGTTAGGCCAATAAAAGATACTGCTTCACCCACCTAGTTTCTCTCATACCCTTATAGTTAGAAAGCTTTTCCTAATAAGATCATTAGTAATGGTCAGCATGGATTTGTGGAGAACATGTCATTCAAATCAACCTAAGATCCTTCTTTGACTTGTATATAAGGAGGAAGCAGTAGGTGTGATCTAGATCAACTTTAGTAAGGCTTTTGATACTGTCTCGTATGACCTTTTCATAAGCAAATTAGGAAAATATGGCCTAAGTGAACCTATTATAGGATGAGTGCACAATTGGTTAGAAACCATACTCAGAGAGTAGTTATCAATGGTTCACATTCAAGCTGGAAGGGCATATCGAGTGGGGTCCTACAGGGATTGGTCCTGGGTCTGCTTCTATTCATTATCTTCATAAATGATTTGGATACAGGCACAGAGAGTACACTTGTAAAGTTCAAAACTGGAGAAATGGTTCAATAAGCACAAAAGCAAAGGACTGCACTTCAGAAGGAATATTCACCCCATAATTTTGAATTCTAATCCTGTCCTCCAAAATTCTGGCAACACCTCCCACCTTGTTGTCATCCACAAATTGTGTATGCATACTATACATTGTACTATACATGTCTTTAATTAAAATTTTGAATAGTACCAGAGGCAGGACTGAACCCTGTGGGACTCCGCTAAATACACCCTTCCAGTTTGAAAGAGAACCATTGATAACTACTCTCTGAGTATGGTTTCCAACCAGCCATTGTAGTCATTCCATTCAGACAACATTTTCCTAGTTTGCTTATGATACTATCAAAAAAACCGTAATAAAACCAGCAAACATTATGTCTGTAGCTTCCCCCTGTTCACTAGGCCAGAAACCTTGTTTTTACAAGGACATTGGTTTTGTTCAGCATGGTTTGTTCTTGACAAACCTATATCAGCTCTTCCTTATAATCCCATCGTCCTCTAGGTGCTTACAGAATGATTGTTTAATAATTTGTTCCCATATATTTCCAGGTATTGAACTTTGGCTGATTGGTCTATAATTCCACAGGTCCTCTTTCTTCTCCTTTTCAGATATTAGCAATATCTTTGCCCTTGTTCACTTCTCAGGGACCTCACCTGTTCTCCATGAGTTCCCAAAGATAATTGCTTAGATGTTCAGCTAAGTTAGCTCCTTAAGTGCTTTAGAATGAATTTTATCAGGTCCTGCCAACTTGAATACATCTAATTTATCCAAATATTCTTTAACTCTCTCTTTCCTCATTCTGGTTTGTGTTCTTCTGCCTTGTTGTTTATTTTAACATATATTCAATTTTTTTCTATTAAACTTCCATCAATCATTATCTCTCCTCCCAGCTCCAGGGTCTGGAGAGGCAGAGCCCCAGAGTTCTCTGTCTCCCCCAACCCCAGATTGGAGGATAGGCAGTGCCTTTCTGGTGCCTGGAGTTGGAAGGAGCTAGGGGAGCCAGTGATCGAAGTCTCTGCCTCTCTAGCAGCCAGGCTGGAAGGCTATTCTCACTTTCACTGATATTGACCACAGTTGGGCTTGACACAATTCGATTTTTCTTTGTCTTTTAATTTTGACAAACAATCCTGCGAATCCCTTCCACTACCGGGAGGCAAAAGGCCTTTTCCACTTGCTCCTCCCACCTCATTGTGGTGACAATTTTCTATGGAACACTAATGACTGTCTACCTGCTTCCAAAACTTGATATACTGAGATTCCTAAAGAAAGTTCTCTCACTTTGTTACACAGTCCTAACTCCCCTGGTAAACCCCCTCATCTATAGCCTGAGAAACAGAGAGGTCAGGGAAGCCTTGCACAAAGTGGTTAGTAAATATGTGACTTTCACAAGGAACATAGCGAATACTATACAATAACAAAGCTCCAGATTTTTAAAGGTGTTTATGCCCCAAGACACTCCCACAAGGCACCAAAATACCTTTTTAAATCTGGCCCTTACACTGAGGTTTGTTAGGGGGCTTATTCCTTTACCGTCTCACTTCCCTGGTCCTTCTCGCATGAACAGAGAGCAACAATATCCGAAGTCCAAAGGTGCAAACAATTTGATGTTTATTGGGGTGAACTTTTAGCAAGCATGATTCCAGTTTCCTTCCTTAGTGTACCCCTTCCCAGCTCTGACACCACAGAGCCTTGCCTGTGTCCCTGTTCCCATTCCCCACCCTTAGCGAAACATTATTTCAATTCCACCACCCCTATTCCCTGTTTCCATTCCCCTTGTGATGTTATGAGTGTAATATAATATCTCATTGAAAGGTGAAAGGGCCAGAAAGAGTTAATTAACTCACAGACTGACCTAACACATGAACCAACTTTAGAGACTTGTTAGGAAAATATGTAGATGAATAGAGCATTGAAATGCAAGTCTGAATTGTTAGCGGTAGAAGGGTAGATGTTCTCTCAGGTCTTGTGATGTAAGCAAATAAATCTTGTCTATCGCTATAGCTTTGATTCGAAGATCAAAAAAGGAATATTAACATTTAGGAAAATACTTGAGTAAAATAATATTATTGTCTATGTGTCTCTTTGAATGTTGTGATAACCTGTATCTGAACTGTTTAATGGATAAATTACCCAGTGCTAATTGCCAGGATGTATGGAAGAAGGAGTTAAGCCTATTGTTTTCTCAGGCTTAAAGGCTGCTGGAAATGTATCAGAACCCTGGGACATGATCCTACTTCATCTCAGATCTGCTTTGGATTTCAAGAGGGGGAAACCTTAAGCCATAAGGATTGAGATCCCCAGTCACTGACTGGAGCCACCCTGAATATGGAGATTGAACTATAACTTATGGACTATTTCTAAAAGGACTTTTGACAACTATAAGCTCACCTCTGCTATGTATCTGAACCTCAAGAATTGAATTCAAGTCTGTGTGTACATTGATCTTTTAACCAATTCTCTCTCTCTCTTTTCTTTTTAATGAATTTTAGCTGAGGTAATAAGAATTGGCCATAAGCATGTATTTTGGATAAGATCTAGTTGTAATTGGACCTAGGTAAGTGGCTGATCCTTTGGGATTGGAAGAACCTTTTCTTTTATATGATGAAGTAAGATTTTCATCATCATATCTGACAGGTGTGCCTGGACAGAGGCCGGAGGCTGGGCACTTTAAGGGAACTGCGGTGTTTGGACTTCTGAGTAACCACTGAGGTACTATAGAAACTGTTTTGTGCTGGCATGGTAAATGTTAAGTATTGGAATAACCACCAGCTTTTGGGGTTTATTTGCCCTGTTTTGTCTACAGTTCACCCTAATTGAGTGATCTCAGCTGGCTCCCATGGGCAGCGCCGTCCCAAGCCCCCCACTGACTTCCTGATTGACTGCAAACTATATAGTAAAACTTGAGTTTTGCTTAGCTATACCTTAACCAATCATTTTACTAACCAATTCTAACATATTGTAACATGGTTATTTAACCAATTAAATCCCATCATCTTAATTGGTTTACACTCAACAAAATTAATTATACAGCAGACAGAAACAATCAGACAGAGATTATACAGACAAACAACAGGGAAGTGGAGACTGCAGTGATAGAACAATACAGAAATGAGGATTTCACATCCCAGCTATTAATAAGTGAGTTCTTGCCAGACAGGATGATATCAAACTAAGTTTCCTTTTTACATCTTCTAGGATCTTCCCTTTCTCTGGAGGTGATAGGAATTGGAGGTGATAGGAATATCAGGACAGGATTGTATTTCTAACAGCCCAATAGCACCTTATTTCAAGGTGACTAGTTTGGAATGTGAGGATGTGACCGTACACTTCCCAGTTTATGGCTGCCTCTGCTGCTTACCAGAAGGCTTTAACCTAAGAACCAGGCCTCAGACTCACAGTGAAAGAAGGCCCTTACACATACAGAGAGTGATTTTTATTCTTTCTTTTATACCTCTATAACTAGCTAAGTAATAAGAATACACCTAAATTCTTAAAGTATAGGCCTTTGCAGACAGGCCTGAATATCTATTTCCTAACGAAGTATTCAAAGCTATGAGGGTGATTTGGGCAAAAAGTCTCAACTGAAATTAAGTTCAAAACTCCCATTGAAAATCTCATTGCTCATGTTAAAAAATAGAGAAAATCTGCATGGATTTACTGAGATGAAGTCTCTATGGTTGCTCACTACGTCCACAAAAAACAGATGAATGAGGCTGTGAACAGGTCTGTTAACCTCTCATATTCAGCACTGATACAAGCATTGGGATATTGCCTTTTCTCTTTGGGGTTGGCTAAACATTCACTCTGCATCAGAAGGGTGTACAGTGCCTTTTTGTGTATATTTTATTTAAGGCACAATCCCCATTAAATATGGAAGTAAATCCCTATGTATATTCCCTATTGTGCATTGTTTCTCTATGGTTTGCAGTGTTGTTGTATATGTATTGGTCCAGTATATTCTTTCTCTGGGTTAGATCATAAAATCTTGTAATCAGGTCCGTGGTTCCATGAGAAAAGCCATTTCATGTAAAAATAAATATTTTGGGGGAGGGACAAAAAAACCCCAATTATCTTTTGGTGCAAAATATGTGGGAACATAACTATAGGAAACCTGCCACCTCTGAAGTTATGCTATTGTTTTCCCTGTCACATGGGTCTGGCAAATTCACTACTCTCATTAAACACACACATAAGCCAAATGCAAAGAGCCTGGCATTACCTGCAACCTATGGACACAGCACCAGGAAAATATTTATCGCTCTCATCTCACCTCAGTCCGTGCTGGGAGGAGCTGGAAAAAGGAAATTGCAGATAGCTCATTGCGGCCTTGGAGGCAGGAAGATTGTGCAAAAACAAAGAAGCAGAGTCAGAGCCTAAGTCAGTGAGGACATTTCTGACCCAGCTGGGCCTTTGCCAGGGCACTAGGGGATGCACACACATAGAGCTGAGTCAGTTCCTGTGGTTCGGGCCTCTCCAACAGTCCCTAAGAAAGGACCCAGCACGTGGCACTGCAGGGCAGTGGACACTCAGCTGCTGCCAAGTACATGAAACAGTTCTAAGGTTGAGAGCTGCTTCAATGAGTGTCCCCAAAACTGACTGCAACAAGCACAAGGCCCGAGAGGGCTAGTTCTCAGGGCACAGTGCTACCAGTCTCAGGTGCTATAGTCAGCTCTACTGCTCCATGCAGGTCGCCTGGCAACATACTGAGACCCCTTAGAAGCTTTGGGACATGACAAGGAATGATTTACAAATATATGGCTATGCTGGGAGTCACTAGGTGATGCTGTTACACATTGTCTTAAAAGTTTGTGATGTTGTTGGCATGTGAGCAGTACGCAGCCTTTAAAGAAATGCTGCACTGATGTTAGTTTTGTGATACAGTTTCTTTTTGCGGGAAGCAAAAAGAGTTACCTTCTGCTTTCATGTCTCTAAATAGAGTCAAATATTTCAGCAGAGCTGCTTCTTTGGAACCAAGCACTGGCACGTGGGGTGAGATTCCGACCAGAGGAATGTTTTTTGTGACCACCTCTGCTCCAGGACTGCTGTACGTAGTGTCAATAAACAAGTTACGCTAAGAAATTACCCACACAGCACCACGCTATTTTCTCCTTGGGCATGAGCTCCACCTTCCACTCCCAGAAACCCAGGCTGGTTGGCCCACTTTGTAAATGAAGCAGCACACACAGTCCAGCAGGGTATCTACTCTGAGTGTCTTTCTTATTATTTATGCTCCAGGTACATCACAACATAACAGCATTTATGTAGAGCCTCCCCCTTCCTACTTCCCACCTCAGCCTTTTAGCTCCTAACAACACCCTGTCACCTTTCTCCAATGGGAACCTATTTTCAAGGCCCTAAATTCTGCTACAGTTCACCAGAAGCGAGAGACTATTGTTAAATAAATGAATAAAGATTAAAAATCACATCAAAATTCCTTGGTTAAATATTTCCATTGGGTTTGTGCGTCTGTGTGTGAGAGATTTCCTTTCCTTCAAAGCATCCATTTGCAAACTATGGATTAAATTTACATTCCGCCTTCTTCCTTTTGGTAAACTGAATGTCTTGACCACCCAATACAGCATGCCTGAATTATCTTAGCCATTGTTACTCGTGGAGTTGTTCCACTGAAGGCAATGGGACAACTGACATGAGCAAAGATTACTCCGCAGAGTCACTCTGCATGCCCATGCACTCTATGGGCTCTGTATTACATTTCAGCCATGCAGAACAGTGATCTCTGACAGGAGGGAGAAGGAAAGAGATTCCTCTGGATGTAGAAGGTTGGTTGCATCAGGACAGTTGTTTGTACTGTCTGCACAGAAAACACAATGCTAAATCCCCCAGCTCAGCGCCTTCAGAGATGAACTCAAGGGAAAGGCAGCCTGCCATGGAGAAAGATACAAATACAAGGAGACCTCTGCACTTTGATACATGGGAGGCACAGCATGTTCTATCGCACACTGAAGCAGCTGCTCGTTCATTCAGGTGGATGCAGGTCTCTCCACTGAGACGATCTAGATTCTTCAGAAGGATGGCAGATGAGAACCTCAGCTGAGGAATCTGAGTCCTGGCTGCCAAACCTTTGAGAAATACGAGCTCATCACTTCAAGCTTGGGGTGTCCTGTGGTTGCAGGTGAGCTCCATCCGCCAGAAGGCATTTCTATCCCACCTTCCAAGCAGGGGCATGAATGTGCTTTGTGAATATTCATAGTTTTAGCTTCACCTCCCCACAGCAGTGCCTGTCGGAGTTAATAGCACTATTTCAGAACAGGGAAATTGAGGTGCATGCCTGGTGCAAGGTCCTCAGCTAGGAATCTGGCCCATTGACTCCAATGGAGCGATGGATGATTTACATCAGTGGGAGAGTGGCCTGGCCCCATTGATTCCAAAAGAGCTATTGGTTATTTACACCAGTGAGCGATCTGGGTCAGTGTGACTAGGCTGAAGCCTGGAACAGGAGAATGGGAATCCAAATTAAACAAAGCAGATAGAAAAGAACAGAACAAGGGCATGTAAAAAGGAAATTAGCAGGGTAGCACATGGTGTGCTGGCCTGTTAAGGGAAGACGGGCTCGGCACAACCTGTGTCTTCTCATCTGAACAGAGCTGACAAATCTGGTTTTGGGTGACATGATGGAAGCTCTGGGCTGGGGCTTCCTAAAAGAAGAGACCAGCCGAGCTCCCCTGCTCAGAGAGGTCTGGGGAGCTGTCAGAGAGCTGAGCCTGATAGCCAGGCAAAAATCAAAGACCTGAAAGGAGACTTCTGTAGGGCATGCAGAGGTGACCCAGTGTCAGAAAGGGGTGGGGAAGAAACTTTCCATAGCAGCAGTAAGGGACAGGAGCAAACCCTAGATGGAATCAGGAGGGGCTTGCTGGGAGATTCTGTCTCTGAATTAAACTGCTATTTCATGTCACAGACAAGATCTCAGAAGGGAGAGTAATTCAAATGCACCAGCTGTGGCAGATTGTTTGATTTGGGATGAGGAGAAATGAAGGCAGTGCCTGATACGAGATGAGGTCAGACTGTCAGAGATGGCCAGAGGTAACTTGAAGTATAAGTGCTCTAGGTAAAACGCAAGCAACAAACCAATTCAATATGTCTGAGTTGGAGAATTGGAAGAGGCTCTGTGAATCCACTGAACCATCAGGGAATAAAGAGACGGATGAGAGTTAGTGGGAAAGTTTCCAGTGACACTCAGTTTAATTGGAAAATGTCAATTTGGCTGAATGATATATGTGTAGAATTATAGAAATATAGTGCTGGAAGGGGAACTGAGAGGAAATCTAGCCCAGCCCCCTGTGCTGAGGCAGGACAAAGGAAACTTAAGGAAATCCCCAACAGGTGTTCATCCAACCTCTTCTTTAAAACCAGAGATGATGGGGATTCCCTGACCTTCCTTAAAAGCCTGTTCCAGAACCTAACTCCCCTTAAAGTTATTTGCATTGTTGTGGTAGCTGTGTTGGTCCCAGGATATGAGAGACACAAAGTGAGAACTTTCTTTTATTGGACCAATATCTGTTGGTGGAAGAGACAAGCTGTCAAGTTCCACAAAGCTCTCCTTCAATACAGCTGCCCGTGCCCAACACTTGCTTTGACAATGTCCTTTCAACCCCCGTTTGTGCTAGGTCTCCCAAAGAGTTAAGGCAGCCAACCTGACCTCAACCCCTGAACAAGATCTACTTCTAAGCTGCCAATATACCTTGTTAGGCTTTTTTCATGCAAAAAATAAGGATCTGTTCTAGAACTGTCACTGGCTAGAGCAGAGGTCAGCACTTTTCAGAAGTGGTGTGCCGACTCTTCATTTATTCACTCTAATTTAAGGTTTCATGTGCCAGTCATACATTTTAACATTTTTAGAAGGTCTTTTTCTATAAGTCTATAATATATAATTAAATTATTGTTGTATGTAAAGTAAATAGGTTTTTGAAATGTTTAAGAAGCTTCATTTAAAATTAAATTAAAATGAAGTGCCCCCTGGACTGGTGGCCAGGACCTGGGCAGTGTGAGTGCCACTGGAAATTAGCTCACATGCCGCCTTCAGCACCCGTGCCATAGGTTGCCTACCCCTGGGCTAGAGGTTTGTGACTTGAACAGGAGCCTACAAATGCATAGATGAAATCTTCTCCCGGCCCGTAAACTAGTTGACAGACCTGAAGAAGAGCTCTATGGGACTCAAAAGATTCTTTCTGTTCCCAACATAGGTTAGGCCAATAAAAGATACTGCTTCACCCACCTAGTTTCTCTCATACCCTTATAGTTAGAAAGCTTTTCCTAATAAGATCATTAGTAATGGTCAGCATGGATTTGTGGAGAACATGTCATTCAAATCAACCTAAGATCCTTCTTTGACTTGTATATAAGGAGGAAGCAGTAGGTGTGATCTAGATCAACTTTAGTAAGGCTTTTGATACTGTCTCGTATGACCTTTTCATAAGCAAATTAGGAAAATATGGCCTAAGTGAACCTATTATAGGATGAGTGCACAATTGGTTAGAAACCATACTCAGAGAGTAGTTATCAATGGTTCACATTCAAGCTGGAAGGGCATATCGAGTGGGGTCCTACAGGGATTGGTCCTGGGTCTGCTTCTATTCATTATCTTCATAAATGATTTGGATACAGGCACAGAGAGTACACTTGTAAAGTTCAAAACTGGAGAAATGGTTCAATAAGCACAAAAGCAAAGGACTGCACTTCAGAAGGAATATTCACCCCATAATTTTGAATTCTAATCCTGTCCTCCAAAATTCTGGCAACACCTCCCACCTTGTTGTCATCCACAAATTGTGTATGCATACTATACATTGTACTATACATGTCTTTAATTAAAATTTTGAATAGTACCAGAGGCAGGACTGAACCCTGTGGGACTCCGCTAAATACACCCTTCCAGTTTGAAAGAGAACCATTGATAACTACTCTCTGAGTATGGTTTCCAACCAGCCATTGTAGTCATTCCATTCAGACAACATTTTCCTAGTTTGCTTATGATACTATCAAAAAAACCGTAATAAAACCAGCAAACATTATGTCTGTAGCTTCCCCCTGTTCACTAGGCCAGAAACCTTGTTTTTACAAGGACATTGGTTTTGTTCAGCATGGTTTGTTCTTGACAAACCTATATCAGCTCTTCCTTATAATCCCATCGTCCTCTAGGTGCTTACAGAATGATTGTTTAATAATTTGTTCCCATATATTTCCAGGTATTGAACTTTGGCTGATTGGTCTATAATTCCACAGGTCCTCTTTCTTCTCCTTTTCAGATATTAGCAATATCTTTGCCCTTGTCCACTTCTCAGGGACCTCACCTGTTCTCCATGAGTTCCCAAAGATAATTGCTTAGATGTTCAGCTAAGTTAGCTCCTTAAGTGCTTTAGAATGAATTTTATCAGGTCCTGCCAACTTGAATACATCTAATTTATCCAAATATTCTTTAACTCTCTCTTTCCTCATTCTGGTTTGTGTTCTTCTGCCTTGTTGTTTATTTTAACATATATTCAATTTTTTTCTATTAAACTTCCATCAATCATTATCTCTCCTCCCAGCTCCAGGGTCTGGAGAGGCAGAGCCCCAGAGTTCTCTGTCTCCCCCAACCCCAGATTGGAGGATAGGCAGTGCCTTTCTGGTGCCTGGAGTTGGAAGGAGCTAGGGGAGCCAGTGATCGAAGTCTCTGCCTCTCTAGCAGCCAGGCTGGAAGGCTATTCTCACTTTCACTGATATTGACCACAGTTGGGCTTGACACAATTCGATTTTTCTTTGTCTTTTAATTTTGACAAATAACCTTGAAGTTTATTTTAAAGCATTTTTACCCATTTAAATATTCACCGCAGTATGAAATTATAGGTTTCATGTATTTTTTTCTGATTGCTATCAAAATACATTTTCACAGTTGTGGGATATTATGGGGAGGGGAAGATAATTATTTTATAACAGAAGGCATTGAGATTCAAAAAGTTAATGCTTTATAACTGTTAAACCACAAATTGTCAATATCACATGTCAAAAATATACAAAGTGAATCTCCTTAAATAAATGGATCACACCTGTATTTACTGTTCATTCGTTAGTCCAGTTATAACAAGCCTGATTCAAAAGTCTAAATCGATGAATTCTAACTCGAAGAAGTTCTCAGGCAGCATTTTTCTTTGTTTGCCTATCTGTATATTTCAATTATAATTGATGGAAATATTTTTGTCCATTTGTGTGTGTGGTGACGTCCACATTACCAATAAAAATCAAATCCTGCCAAATCTAACAATAGCCAACATTAAGGGCCATTGGAAATCTCAAAAACTTCTTTTAATCTTTCCTGAAATGATTTTTTTATTTTACCTTCCTTCATGGGGAAATGTTCAGGGTTTTGACAGTTTAATCAGGTTTGGGATAAAACATTTTGCTGAAAATCTCAAAATTTCCCTTTAAAGGAATCTTATCCTTTTCAGCTATCTGTAGTAAGACATTGCAGAGAGAGTCAGCATGAGATTGCCAAAATCACCTCAGAGATCAGGATATCCAGTTCCCCTAGACTGCTCT
Source organism: Gopherus evgoodei (assembly GCF_007399415.2). NCBI lineage: Eukaryota > Metazoa > Chordata > Testudines > Testudinidae > Gopherus > Gopherus evgoodei. The sequence continues at coordinate 10,057,596 of NC_044342.1, read as the reverse complement.
GAAATTCTCTTAATTGTATTGACCACAAAGTATGTTGGGAAGTTACCAAGGTCCAATCTCTCATTACGGGTAACAAAGACAACATGCTTTCTTAGGCTGAAACATCAAAAGAGATGATTCTTGAACCAACTTGAATTTTCATTTTTATGTGCCATGCAGCAGAAGGCCTGCCATGGGTAGGGAACAGTAGGGTTTTTCAGTGGGGCTCTTTAGTTCTCAAAGAATAGAGGACCAAGTCCTATGCATTAGGGAAGGGTGAATCTAAATTGCAGAGAAGCTTATGCCAGATATTTAGACTGTGAGTTCATAGGCAGTATCTTTCTCCTTCAGTCTCTTTCTCATTCCTGTATTATCAGTCCATGATCATTATGGACTGTTGAATGAATTCCGATGGAATCTATGATCCAAAGGTGTTAGAACAACAATTGATTATGAATACAGTAGAACTTGAGTGTTACGAACACCAGAGTTCTAGACTGATAAGTCAACCACACACCTCATTTGGACCCAGAAATACACAATCAGGCAGCAGCATAGACCAAAAAAGAAAGCAGGCATAGTACAGTTCTGCATTAAAAGTAAACTACTAAAAAAAGAGAGAAAGCAGCATTTTTCTTCTCTATAGTACAGTTTCAAAGCTGTTTTAAGTCAATGTTCAGACTCTCAGATCTTTCTTGAGTGGTAACAGCTAATTTACACCACATCATTTTGCACATACAAGTGGGATTATGTTTTCCAGGGTTCATAACTCTAAAGTTTTGAAAGAACAACTATAGTGTTTTGTTCAGCATGATGAATATTTCAGAATTACAAACAATGTCCATTCCCAAGGTGTTAGTAACTCTGACTTTCTACTGTAGTTAAAGACAGAAACACTTTTTAATAAAGAGTATAGCAGTAGGAAAATAGTACTGACCACCAGACCAGGATGGTGACAGTGATTGTGAAAAGGTCAGGACGATTTGAGAGGCTACCAAAACAGGAAACCTAATAGTTAAATGGCAATTAAAAGGATTAGTCACAAGAGTGAAATGCCTACAAGCTGCATGGATACTATTTAAAAACACCATAATAGAGAATGAAGTTACATGTATAGCCCCTCAATAGTGAAAAAAATAATCCGGAAAGATGATCAGAAAAATGATACCATGGTTAATAATGGAGTAAAAGAGGTGATTAGAGGCAAAAAGATAAATTTTAAAATTGAAAGTCAAACCCTACTGAGGAAAATAGAAGGGAAAATAAATTCTGTCAAGTTAAGTGTAAAAGTATAATTACACACGTCAAGGAAGTACTTCTTCACACAACACACAGTCAACCTGTGGAATTTACTGTCAAGGGATTTTGTGAAGGTCAAAAGTATAACTGGGTTCAGTGAAGAATTAGATAAGCTCATGGAGGATAGGCCATAGAATCATTGAATCATAGACCTGGATGGTGTCACACCCCAGTGGCCCCCTCCCCATCGGGAGTCCCCCTTGAGAGATCATCTAGTCCAGTCGCCTGCACTTGTGTTAGGATTAAGTGTTATCTAGACCATCCCTGACATGTGTTTGTCTAACCCTCTCTTAAAAATCTCCAGTGATGGAGATTCCACAATCTCCCTAGGCAATTTATTCCAGTGCTTAACTATCCTGACAGTCAGGAAGTTTTTCCTAATGTCCAAACTAAACCTCCCTTGCTGCAATTTAAGCCCATTGATTCTTGTCCTATCCTCAGAGAGTAAGATTTTTTTTTCTTCCTCCTCCTTGTAACAATTTTTTGCATAGTTGAAAACTATTTTCATATCCTGTCTCAGTCTTCTCTTTTCTAGACTAAACAAACCTAATTTTTTCAATCTTCCCTCACAGGTCCTGTTTTCTAGACCAGGAATCATTTTTATTGCTCTTCTCTGGACTCTCACAAATTTGTCCACATCTTTCCTGAAATATGGCACCCAGAACTGGACACAGTACTCCAGTTGAGGCGTAATCAGCGCAGAGTGGAAGAATTACTTCTTGTTCTTGCTTACAACACTCCTGCTAATACAGCCCAGAATGATGTTTGCTTTTTTTGCAACAGTGTTACACTGTTGACTTATATTTAGCTTGTAGCCCACTATGACCCCAGAACCCTTTCCACACAGTTCCTTCCTAGGCAGTCATGTCCCATTTTGTATGTGTGCAACTGATTGTTCCTTCCTAAATGGAGTACTTGGCTATTAGCCAAGATAGTCAGGGATGCAGTCCCATGCTGTAGGTATTCCTACACCTCTGACCACCAGAAGCTGGGTACTGGGTTAAATGGACCTATAGTCTTACGCAGTTTGGCCTCTTTATATTCTTATGAATAGGTGGCTCATGCAATCGATAAATCAAAATTTAGTCAAGCTAAAGGTGGGAAAAAGTACTTTACTTAATTACGTGTTTGTCATGATACTAAGCAGGCTGAGGTCTTTGTGTACCCAAACCTAAAACTTGTTAACACTATTTAGTGTTGGAGAGCAGTGGGTTATGTTAATACCATTGGCCCATTTATTCCAGTGTAATAGGCCTGAGAAGAGTCACTCTTTAGTGAGGATTGTGAATCATCCTGGGTTTGCTCCTTACAAAATCTACCCCCAAATGAGACGCATTTGAATACTACATAGATAATACTGACAAGTATCGTCTGAAACAGAAAAGGAATGTGCAGCTCCTCCAGACATCTACAGTCATCAATCACCATCATCACCATGATTAGGTTTCTGTGTGACATGATCTAAGGAAGCATTTACTCCACTTCAGAATTTATGGTATAAACTGCTTTCTTGTGTGACAGTGAAAATATATGCTCCTTTGCTTACAGAACACTAAAATATTCAATAAATAGGCATATGGTGAGAATAATTAACAATAATGTTCATAGATACATTCCTAAATACTTTACTCTGGATTGAAATGCATAATGCAAAATTTTAGTTGAAGCATTTGCTGATATTTACTCCTCCAAGACTTGACTTTCTGCTCATTGTCAACTGTGCAATGTTCCAGTTCAACATCATTGTTCTGCACCAATAAGACAACAGGTGGGACATGAGAGTAGAGGAGCAATTTATCTGATCTGTCATGTCAATATTGAGTTACCAGAGAAGTGGGCGGATGTTATTATTATTGATCTGAAGTGGCATGGGGAGGTCTGAAGAGATAGTAGAGTTCAGTTCTAGGACTAAGACACTTGCTCAAGGCCACACTTTAGACCAGTGGTTCCCAGACTGGTGTTTGTGAACCTCTGGGGGTTCGCACAAAGTTACAGGGGGTTAGCCGGAAAAATTTCCTTAATAGCGGCCAGAGGACCCTGGGCATGGAAGGCAGCAGAGGTGACCCAGTTGCGCAGCAGAAAGCCCTGTGGAGTGTTGACTGGGCAGCCGAGCCCCATGCAGCGTGGGGCCAGGCAGTTGGGGCTGGCATCCTGAGACCCCAGCTTGGGGCCAGCAGCCTGAGCCCCATCACGGGCAAGGAGGCAGCTGGGACCCCAGGCACGCAGTTGGCAGCTCGGATCCCTTGGCAGACTGGAAGTTGGGTGGCATGATGGCCAGCGTGAGCAGGGGCCACGCTGTACATGGTCCAGGCTAATTTGTCCCTTGCGGCGCACCCTCCTAGGGATGGCTCTGGTGGTGGAAGAAAAAGTGTTTGCTTGCCAAACCAGCTGGAACCAGATAGTAGTCAATGTAGCAGTGTTCAGGTAGCTCAGCAATTCGATACTAAGTCATTTTCTCTGGAGTGCTGTTTTGCTTCAGTGAGAGGTGAGTGAATGTTAGCATCACATGGAGGAGATTTAAACTTAAATCCCTGGAAATATTCATTTTTAGGAGAGGGTTCATGAGATTTCACATTTTAGGGAAAGGGTTTAACGGACTGTTAAAGTTTGGAAACTACTGCTTTAGACTTAATGTTAGGGCTGGTAACCAAGGGATGGTGAGGAGTTTTTAAACTTTTATGAAATTAAATAGTGAGACCCGATTAACTTTTAGCTCTATGTTCTTCTATTCGAATGCACAGTTTGTTTATTTGTTCCTAGTCTCAGCGCATGGAAGACATGGACTGGGGAAACCAAACGACCATCATGGAATTCATTCTCCTGGGATTCGGGGATCACCCTGACCTGCAGATTCTTCTTTTCCTGCTGTTCTTAATGATCTACACCACAGCTGTGGCTGGAAATGCCCTCATTGTGGTGCTCATTGTAGCTGATCAGCAACTGCACACCCTCATGTACTTCTTTCTGGGGAATTTGTCCTGCTTAGAGACCTGCTATACCTCCACCATTCTGCCCAGGATGCTGGCCAGTCTCCTGACTGGGGATAAAACCATCTCAGTGAATGGCTGCTTCACACAACTGTACTTCTTTGGTGCTCTGGCATCTACAGAATGCTATCTGTGATGTCTTATGATTGGTATTTAGCAATATATAAACCCCTGCATTATTCATCTCTTATGAATATCAGGTTTTGTCTCCAGTTGGCTGCTGGGTCATGGTTTAATGGGTGTTTAGCTATTACCATCTTCATATTATGTGTGTCACAGTTCATATTCTGTGGTCCAAATGAAATTGACCATTTCTTTTGTGATCCAATCCCACTGATAAAACTCTTCTGCGGGGACACTTGCCTGATCATATTGGTGGATTTCATTCTAGCCTGTGTATTCACCTTGCCTCCATTTCTACTAATCCTGATGTCCTATGTGTGTGTATCATAGCCACCATCCTGAGATTCCCGTCCACCACAGGGAGGCAAAAGGCCTTTTCCACCTGCTCCTCCCACCTCATTGTGGTGACAATTTTCTATGGGACATTAATGATCGTCTACATGCTACCAAAAGTTGATACACTAAGCATCCTAAATAAAGTGCTCTCACTTTGCTACATAGTCCTGACTCCCCTGGTGAACCCCCTCATCTACAGCCTGAGAAACAGAGAGGTCAGGAAAGCCTTGCGCAAAGCACTCAGTAAATACATAACTTTCACAAAGAGCATAGAGAATCTTAGATAACAACTAAGCTCCAGATTTTGAAAGGTGTTTAGCCCCCAAGTGAGATTTTGAAATCAGTGGAAGTACTAATATGCTTTTGAAACTCCCAAGAGGCACCTAAAATACCTTTGAAAATCTGGACCTTAGCCTGAGGTTTTCAAAGCTACTGGGGTGATTTGGGCAAAAAGTCTCCATTGGAATTAAATTGAAGATTCCCATCGAAAATCTCATTGACTGTGTTAAAAAATAAATATAATCTGCATGGAGTTACTGAAATAGTCTCTATGGTTCCTCACTGCGTTCATGTAACACAATAAAAGGGAAAGTGAGGCTGTGAACAGCTCCGTCAACCTCTCATGTTCAGCACTGATACATACAGTGGGTTAGTGTCTTTTCTCTTTGGGATTCGTTAAATGTTCACCCTGCGTGACAAGTGTGTATGGCGTCAGATTCTGCATGGAACTGACATGCTATGTAAAGCACAATCTCCACTAAATATCAGAGCAAATCCCTGTGTACGTCCCCTGTTGTACATTGTTTCGCTATAGTTTGCAGTGTTCTTGTAGCTGTATTAGTCCCAGAAGATTGTTTCTCTGTGTTAGATCATAGAACCTTGCAATTCAATTCAGAAAACCTAATACAGTCAGTGTGGAGACAAAATATTCACGTGGTTTGTGTTTCCATGAAAGAAGCCATTTCATGTCAAAATATAACCTCAGCCCTCAGAGCCCAGGACAATGGGGACAGTCCTGACCCATCTGGGGGTTGCCAGGGCACTAGGAGATGCGCACACATAGAGCCAGTTCTGTTCCTGGGGCTGGGCCTGTCCAGCGGTCACCGAGAAGGGACTCAGGATGTGGCACAGCAGGGCAATAGCTGCTCTGCTGCTGCCAAGTACATTTAGCAGTTCCAAGGCAGGAAGCTGCTACAGTGAGTGGCTCCGAAACCAGGGGTGGCTCTATGTTTTCTGCCGTCCCAAGCATGGCAGTCAGGTGGCTTTCGGCGGGGCGCCTGTAGGTGGTCTGCTGGTCACACGGATTCGGCGGCATGCCTACGTGAGGTCCACCCATACCGCGCCATTGGCGTGCCCACTGCTGAATTGCCAGGACCAGGGGACCTCCCAAAGGCATGCTGTCAAAAGCCGCCTGCTTCCCGCCCTCATAGCGACCAGCAGGCTGCCCAATGTAGTTTGCCGTCCCAGGCACACGCTTGCTGCGCTGGTGCCTGGAGCCACCTCTGGCCCCGGGACACCTTTGCCCTCCTTTACCATCAGTTCTATTTGAGTCTGGGCTGGTTCTCCCAGGGCGCATGTTGCTAGGAGCCGCTTCCCCCTGCCGCTGCTCTTTAAGCAGCCAGGCTGGTCTGCACTCGCTGGCCCGCTGGCCCAGGGGATCGGGTGTCAGCAGTTGGCCACATCTGTCAAAGTGGCTCCTATACACCCTTCTGTGAGCAGAAGCTGGGGACTTTGACTCACACCCGCTCCCCTTGGCTCTACTGGGCTGGGAGCCGCTCTGCAAGTGAAGCACACTGTGCAAAGCCAGCCTGGCTGCCGCCAGGTCCTAGCACTGCCCGATCCACCTATTGGTGGATTTTTCCAAAAAATAAGGATGGCTGGAATGCCACCCCTGGAAATGTGCAGCTCCAAGCACGTGCTTGTTTGCTGGTGCCAAGAGCACATAAAATCTGTCACACATGAAATTGTGCCTGTTTCCATGTCCACTACATGGCCCCTGCAAACCAGCTACTGCTCGTTACATTCCTACAGGCCACATGCAGCCAATCACATAGAGAGACCGACAGACACTTCTCCAGGAACATCGTTATCATTGTTATCTGGGTTATGCCTGGCTGTGATAAGCTCTAGCAAAGCTCCAGGCTCACCGGCCCCATGGGTGCAGGGAGGTTGGGCATCCACAAAATAGCAGACTCAGAGCCCAGGTCAATGGGGAAAGTTCTGATCCAGTTGCGGGTTTGTCAGGGGATGCGCATACATAGAACTGAAGCTGTTCCTGGGGCTGGACCTATCCAACAGTCACCAAGAAGCGACTTAGCACATGGCACTACAGGACAGTAGCTGCTTTGCTGCTGTCAATGGCACAGAGCAGTAGAAAATCAGGGAGCTGCTACAATGAGTGTTCCTGAAATTGACTGCAACAAGCACGAGGCCTGGGCGGGCTCATGCTCAGGTTATGGCTGCTATCAGCCCCAGGTACCACAGATAGCTCTGCAGTTCCATACAGGCCTCCCTGCAACCTATAGCTCTCTGAGACCCATACAATAAGGCAACATATTGCTCGCTGAGGCCCCCCTGAAGCTTTGGGAAACAAGGAAATATATACAAATATATGATTGCAGTGGGCGTCACTAGTGTAATGAAGTTGGTTCTGGCGGGACCCAATTGAGAGTGCCAATTCAGGGCTGTAGCGGCCTGCAGGGGGTACTTCAAGGCTGGAAGAAGAGCTAGTTTCCAGGACGCCACCAGGAGGCACCGCAGGGGTGTGTCCCGCATCGCTACAAGGACAAATTGCTTAAAGCAGGACAGTTACAGCCCAAGGCTGGGGTTCCTTTTCACACCAAGGCAAAACAAACCAGCCAAATACAGAAGACTTTGGTTTTGCCCCACTGGCTAACCACAAGTCACACAAGCAATTCCCTTAGACGCTCCAGTTTCCCAGTATCACCACCAGTGCTACTCGTTATGGGGACAAATTGTTATGAAAACCAATACCCCAGTGAAATAAAACGGTTCTCTTGATCCCAAAGGACCAAGCCCCAGACCCAGGTCAATATACAAATCAGATCTTACTCACAAATCATGCTGATGTCAATCCTTTAAAATCAAAAAGTTTATTCATAAAAGGAAAAAGATATAGATGAAAGCTAGAGTTGGTTAAATGGAATCAAAGTTCTTGGTTCAGGCTTGTAGCAGTGATGGAATAAACTGCAGGTTCAAATCAATTCTCTGGAGTACATCCACAGCTGGGATGGGTCATCAGTCCTTTGTGTAGAGCTTCCATTTGTAGCAAGGCTCCTCCAGTGGTACGAAGCAGGATTGAAGACAAAATGGAGGAGTTGCAGCAGCTTCTTATATTCTCTTGACATGTGGTCTTTCTTTCCTTGTTCCAAAGGCAAGCTGTCCATCACATGGCATGGAAAAACCTCAACGTTCTGTCCATAGACATGTCCCTGCATGCCCTGCTGAGTCACAAGGTGTGTCTGCCTTCTCTCAATGGGTCAGTTGTGTAGCTGGTGGTCCTTAATAGGCAATCCAGCAGGCTAGGCAGAGCTGACACCAACTTGTCTGGGGTGTCACTCAGAAGCATAGCATAAGTTTAAAATACAGACAGTATAGAGCCGATATTCATAACTTCAACTACAAAAATTATACACACATATAGACAACATAATCATAACCAGCAAACCATAACCTCTCCATAGACTCCATACACAACAACATTTATACAATATTTGCTGCAAATATATCACAGTGGTTGCAATAGCCATCTATACAGTTACAGATTCTGTCAATAAAGTCAGAACTAGGTGGCATTGTAAAACATTTTCTTAAAAGTTTGTGTTTTTCTTGGCAGGTGTGCAGTGTGCAGCCTTTAAGAAATATTGCATTGGTGTTAGATTTGTGATGCAGTTTCTTTCTGTGCCAAGAACAAGAGGTTGCCTTCTGCCTTCATGTCTTTAAATAGAGTCAAATATTGGGGCAGAGCTGCTGATACATGGGTGGGGGGCCCCACAAGAGGGATGTTGTTTGCAATCACCTCTGCTCTTGGACTGCTGTATGTAGTGTCAATAAATAAGTTACACTAAGTAATTAGCCATTTCTTGTTGAGAACGAGCTCCACCTTGTGCCCCCAGAAACCCAGGCTGGTCAGCTCTTTTTGTGAAAGAAGCAACACACACAGTCCAGCAGGATATCTGCTCCAAGTGTCTTTCTTGCTATTTATACTCCAGGTACAGCCCAAAATAGCAGCAGTTATGTGGAGCCCCCTTCTTGCTTCCTGGCTCAGCCTTTTATGATGCAAATGATCCCTTCTACCCTTCCAAACCCAAACTATCTAAGTCCTTACTACTCTAACTATGCCCAGTACCTAAGTAACCAGGGTGCTGGCTTCCAAAGGGCTCAGTTTGTAGCTACTAACAACATCTTGTCACACTCCTAGAATGGGCAGCCAACCTTCATGACCCTGCATTCTGCTACCCTTCAGCAGAGGTGAGACACTATTATTAAATACATGAATAAATATTAGCAATCCCATCAAAATTCTTTGGGATGAATTTTTCCATTGGGTTTGTGTGTTTGTGTGTGTGAGACAGATTTTCTCTCATTTGAGGCTTTCATGTGCAAACTATAGATTAGATTTACCTTGTCTCCTTTGTTTTTGCTAAACTGCATGGCTTGAGTGCCTGATCCAGCATGCCTGACTCAGCTTAGCCATTGGTACTCATGGATTTCTTCTCCTGAATGCAATGGGACAACTGACACGAGCAAAGATTACTCAGCAGAATCATAGTCTGTGTGACCAATCACTCGATGGTGCTGAGTTACGTTTCAGCCAGGCAGGGCAATGATCTCATACAGCAAGGAGCAGAAAGGCGATGCTTCTGGGTGTGGGACGTTGGAAGTGAACACCTGGCAAAAGGAAACTGCAGATGGCTCATAGGGCCCTTGGAGGTGGGGACGTTGGGCAAAGACAATGAAGCAGACTCAGAGCCCAGGTCAATGGAGACAGTCCTGACCCACCTGGGGTTGCCAGGGCACTAGGAGATGCGCACACATAGAGTGGATTCTGCTCCTGGGGCTGGGCCTGTCCAACAGTAACTGAGAAGGGACTCAGCATATGGCACTGCAGGGCAGTAGCAACTCTGCTGCTGCCAATTACACAGGGCAGTTACAAGCAGGGCCGGTGCAACCATTTAGGCAACCTAGGTCATCAGCTAGGGCACTAGGATTTTGGGGGCGGCATTTTCTTCGGCAGCGACTGCGACAGCCGGATCTTCGGCTGCCCCAGTCACCGCCGGCATTTAGGTGGAGGGAGCTGGGACAGAGGGGCGCGGGGAGGGCCGCCTGCAGCAAGTGTGGGGGGCAGCATGCAGGGGAACTCCCCACCTCAGCTCACCCCTGCCCCACCTCCTCCCTGAGCGTGCCATGGCTGCTTCACTTCTCCAGCCTCCCAGGCTTCCGGTGCCTAAGCTGATTGGCGCTGCAAGCCTGGGAGGCGGGAGAAGTGAAGCGGTGATGGCGTGCTCGGGGTGCTCGTGCTCGTGGCTGGAGTAGGGGTAAGCTGGGGCTGGGGAGGGTGCCTCAGGGTGGAGGGTGGGGAGTTGCCACAGGGGGGACACTTCAGAGTGGAGTAGGGGAGTTGCATGGGGAGGGCGCCTCAGGGAGGGGGCTCGGGGACAAAGGAGGGCGCAAGGTGAAAGTTTCTTCTAGTGCGCGAAACATCCTTGCACCAGCCCTGGTTAGAAGGCAGAGAGCTGCTACAAGGAATGTCCCCGAAACTGACTGCAACAAGCATGAGGCCTGGGTGGGCTCATTCTCAGGTCATGGTGTCCAGCCAGCCAGAAGTACCATGCAGGACCGTCTCCTCAAATGGATGCAACCAGCCTCCCACATCCACACCATCGAGTACATGGCTACACAGACTGTGACTCTGCTGAATAATCTTTGCTCATGTCAGTTGTCCATTTAATCTGAATTTTTGAGTTTTTTTAAATAATATATTTTCAATTTCTTCTTCTTTTTTTTTTTGCTGAAACTGAAATTATTTTTTGCTTGGTTTTTATATTTTGAAAACTTTCCCCCTAATTTCCTTTCCCATTGCGCTGGAAAAGACGGGGAAAGGGGAAAAATACAAAACAATGGTTTTCTATTTAATTACTAAAATTTTAAAAAGTTAGAAAGAAAGAAAGAAAGAATTTCTGGTGGCAAGTTTCAGAATGGTAGCTGTGTTAGTCTGTATCAGCAAAAACAATTAGAAGTCCTTGTGGCACCTTAGAGACTAACACATTTATTTGGGCATAAGCTTTTTTGGGCTAAGACCAGCTTCATCAGATGCATGGAGAGAACAATACAGTAAACAGTATATAGGTGCTATAATATATATACTGCTTACTGAATTTTTCACTCCATGCATTTGATGAAGGCAATGGGACAACTGACATGAGTAAAGATTATTCAGCAGAATCACAGTCTGTTTGGCCATGCACTTGATAGTGTTGAGTTACATTTCAGCCAGGAAGGGCAATAATTCCATACAGCAGGGAGCAGAAAGGCGATGACTCTGGGTGTGGGAGGCTGGTTGCATTAGGACAGTTGTTTGTGCTGTCTGCACAGATAACACAGCACTAACTCCCCAGGCTCAGCTTCTTTGAAGGTGGACTCGAGGGAGATGCAGCCTGCCATGGAGAAGGACACAAATGAAAGGAGACCTCAGCACTTTGTAAATGGAGGGGGGAGACCATGTTCTAAGGCTGAAGATGGCAGCTGCCCGTCCATTCAGGTCGATGCAGGTCTCTCTACTGAAAGGATCCAGATTCTGCAGAATGATGAGAGACGAGGACCTCAGCTGAGGAACCCGAGCCTTGGCTGCCAAACCCTGAGAAATACGAGCTCATTGCTTCAGGCTTGAGCTGTCTTGTGATTGCAGGTTGTCCTGGCGGCATTTCTATCCCACCTTCCACCCAGGGGCATGCATGTGCTCCGTGAATATTAGCAGTTGTTGCCTCACCTTCCCGCAGCACTGCCTGTCGATGTGAACAGCAACATTTCACAATGGGGAAATTGAGATATGTCTTGTGCAAGATCCTCAGATAGGGATCTGGCCCATTGACGCTTATGGAGAAAATGATAATTTACGCCAGTGGGGGATCTGGGTCAGTGTGACAAGGTTGAAGACTGAAATAGATCACAGGAATCCAAGTTAAGCAAAGCTGATGAAAAGGAACATAACAAGGGCATGTTAAATGTCAGGGGGAAATTAGCAGGGTAGCACAGGCCCTTTAAGGGAAGATGGGCTCAGCTCAACCTGTGCCTTCTCCTATGAATAGAATTTGGGTGTGGTTGACATGATGGCAGATCAGGGCTGAGACTTCCTAAAAGAGGGAACCGGCTGAGCTCTCCTGTTCAGAAAGAGATCGAGGGAGCTGTCAGAGAGCTGGGCCTGATAGGCAGGCAAAGAGGAGAGACCTGAAAGGAGAGTTCTGAAGGGCATGCGGAGGAGATGCAGTGTCAGAAAGGACCAGGAAAGAAACTCTATATAGCAGTGGTAAGGGACAGGAGCAAATCCTACAGGGAATCAGGAGCGCTTTGCTGGCAGATCCTGGCTCTGAGTTAAACTCTTTTGTCATTGCAACAGTCAACACCTCAGAAGGGAGGGTAATTGAAAAGCACCAGTTATGGCATATTGTTTGACTTGCCGGTCTTTACACTTCAATGATTATTGATGGAAATATTTTTTGTCTGTTTGTGTGTGTATGGTGACATCCATATTTGCCAATAAAAAATCAAATCCTGCCCAACTTTAACAGTAGCCATCTCCAAGGGCAGCTGGGAAGCTCAAAAATTCCTTTTCACCTCTCCTGAAATTGAATTTTTATTTAATCTTCCTTCATGGGAAAATGTTCAGGGTTTTGACAGTTTAATCATGTTTAGGATAAAACATTTTGCTGAAAATCTCAAAATTTCCCCTTAAAGGAATCCTATCCTTTTCATCCATCTGTAGTAAGACATTGCAGATAGGGTCAGGGTGAGATTGCCAAAGTCACCTAAGAGATCAGGATACCCAGTTCCCCTAGACTGCTTTGAAATTCTCTTAATTGTATTGATCATCAGCACAAAGTTTGCTGGGAAGTTGTGGATTCCCAATCTCTCTTTATAGGTAACAAAGACAACACACTTTCAGAGGCTGAAACATCAGAGAAGTAGGTTTTTGAACCAACTGGAATTTTCAGTTCTATGTGCCATGCCGCAGAAGGCCTGCTATGGGTAGGGAACAGTAGGGTTCTTCAATGGGGCCTTTTAGTTCTCAAAGAGTAATGGGCCCAGTCCTATGCGATGGAGAGGGGTGAACCCAAATTGCAGAGGAGTATATGCCAGATATTTATAGCCTGTGAGTTCATGGGAGGCATCTTCCTTCTTCAGTCTTTTTCTCATTCTTGTATTATCAGCCCATGATTATTATGGACTGTTGTATGAATTTAGATGGAATATATGGTCCAAAGGTGTTAACATAGCAATTGATTATAGACACCATAGAGCTTCAGGGAAAGTAGCATTTTTCTTCTCTAAAGTTTCAAAGCTGTATTACATCAATGTTTAGACTCCAAGATCTTTCTTGAGTGGTAACAGCAAATTTACAACCCATCAATTTGTACGACTAGGTAAGATTATGTTTTCTAATGTGCATTACTTTGCACTTATCATTAGTGAATGTCATCCGACATTTTGTCACCCACTTTGTGAGATCTCTTTGTAATTTTTCAGTCAGCTTTAAACTTAATTAGCTCAAATAATTTTATATCATATACAAACTTTGCTATATCTCTGTGAATCCCTTTTTACCACTGCTCTGACCCAGTATGGCCTTCTTGTGTTCTTATGAACAGGTGGCTCATGTAAATGATAAACCAAAATCGAGCCAAGCTAAATTAAAGAAAAGTACTTTAACTATATGTTTGACATTTACTAGGCAGGCTGAGGTCTTTGTGTACCCACCACTGAAACTTGTTTAACACTATTTAATATTGGACAGAAGTGGGTTATGTTAATGCCTTTGGTCACTTTATTCCAATCCAATGGATCCGAAGAGAATTACTCAACAGTGAGGTTGCAAATTAGCCTGGGTTTTCTCCCTTCCAAAATCTATTCCCAAATAAGATGCATACTATTACATAGTTAATATTGACAAGCACAATCTGAAACGGATAAGGAGTTTTCAGCTCATCCAGATATCTGCAATAATTATCATGATTAGGTTGTTGTGTGAAATGATCTAAGAAAGCATTTATTCCACTTCAAAATTTGTGGCATAAATTAGTCTCTTGTGTGAGGTTGAAAATAAATATTCCTTTGCTTACAGAACACTGAAATATTCAATAAGTAGGCAGAAGGTGAGAATAATAACCCTTAATTTTGATAGATTATATATCCTCAAACACATTACTCTGGATTCAAATGCTTTAATTGAAAATTATATTTGATATGTTTATTGATATTTACTCCTTTGACATTCTGGCCATTGTCAGCTGTGCAAAATTGTGGTTCAACATCATTGTTTTGCTCCAGTAAGGCACTAGCTGGTATGAGAGTAGAAGAAGTGGGCCAGTGTTATTATTGTTATTGATCTGAAATGGCATGCGGAGGTCTGAAAAGAAGCAGTGTTCAGTTCTAGGACTAAGACATTTTCCCTGGGTCTAACTTTAGACATAAATCTAAGGCTAGTAACCAGGTGAAGGTGAGAAGTTTTTAAGCTGTTATGGAATTAAATGGTGACATTTCATTAATGTTTAGCTCTATGTTCTTCTGATTCGAATGCACAGTTTGTTTCATTGGTCCTAGTCTCAACTCATGTCAGACACGGACTAGGGAAATGAAATGGCCACCACATAATTCATCCTGCTGGGATTTGGGGATCTCCCTGAACTACAAGTTCTTCTCTTCCTCCTGTTCCTAGTGATCTACATGGCACCTGTGGCTGGGAACACCCTCATCATTGCACTAGTTGTGGCTGATCAATGCCTTCACACCCCCATGTACTTCTTCCTGGGAAAATTGTCCTGCTTAGTAATCCACTACACCTCCACCATCCTTCCCAGGATGCTGGCCAGTCTCTTGATTGGGGATAAAACCATCTCAGTAAATGGCTGCATCCCACAACTGTATCTGTTTGGTGCTCTGGCAGCTACAAAATGCTATCTGCTAGCAGTGATGTCTTATGAAAGGTATTTAGCGATAAGTAAATGTCATAAACAGATAGTTAAGGGTTAATAGAACAGGAATATTTCATGTCTCTTTTGCCTGTAAAGGGTTAACAAGCTCAGTGAGCCTGGCTGTCACCTGACCAGAGGACCAATCAGGGGACAGGATACTTTCAAATCTTGATGGAGGGAAGTCTTTGTGTGTGCTGTTAGTGTTTGGTGGTTGTTCACTCTGGGGGCTCAGAGGGACCAAATGTGCAACCAGGTTTCTCTCCAATCTCTCCAATACAGGCTCTTATAAGATCAGAATAGTAAGTACTAGGTAGATAAGGCGGATTAGGCTTATGTTTGTTTTCTTTATTTGCAAATGTGTATTTTGCTGGAAGGATTGTAACTCTGTTTGCTGCAACTTGTATTTGTGCTGGGGGGAGAATTCTCTCTGGCGTCTATAAGCTGAAAGACCCTGTAACATTTTCCATCTTGATTTTACAGAGATAATTTTTACTTTTTTTCCCTCTAATTAAAAGCTTTTCCTTTTTAAGAACCTGATTTTTTTTTATTCTTGTGTGAGACCCCAGCGGATGGGGTCTGGACTCACCAGGGAATTGGTGGGAGCAAGGAGAGAAGTGGGGTGGAAAAGCCTGATTTCTCTCTGTGTTAGGATCACTGTCTCTCTCTCAGGTAGAGCCTGGGAGGGGGAGAGAAGGGGGAGGAAGGTGAATTTCCTCTCTGTTTTTAGATTCAAGGAGTTGAATCACAGTGTTCTCCCAGTGTAACCCAGGGAGAGGAGAATCTGGGAGGAAGAAAGGAGGGGAATGGTTTATTTCCCTTTGTTTTGAGACCCAAGGGGTTTTGGGTCTTGGAGTCCCCAGGGAAGGGTTTGGGGGCCAGAAAGTATCCCAAAACACTATATTTTTGGGTGGTGGCAGCTCTACCATTTCTAAGCTAGTAATTAAGCTTAGAGGGGTTCATGCAGGTACCCTAACTTTTGGACGCTAAGGTTCAGAGTGGGGAATCGTACCTTGACAGGAAACCCCTGCACTTTTCATCTCTTATGAATATCAGGTTTTGTTTCCAGTTGGCTGCTGGGTCATGGGTAAATGGTTGTTTAGGTATTACTATCTTCCCATTATTCATATGGCAGCTCGTATTCTGTGGCTCAAATGAAATTGACCATTTCTATTATGATTCCATCCCACTGATAAAACTCTCCTGCAGGGACACACAAGTGATCATATTGGTGGATTTCATCCTAGCCTGTGTATTCTCCCTGCCTCCATTTCTATTAACCTTGATGTCCTACGTTTGGATCATTGTCACCATCCTGAGAGTCCCTTCCACCATTGGGTGCAAAAGACCTTTTCTACCTGTTCCTCTCACCTCATTGTGGAAACAATTTTTTTATGGGACTATAAAGATTGTGTACATGCTACCAAAATGTGACACTCTGAGAGTCCTAAAGAAAGTGCTCTCTCTTTTTACATGGTCCTAATTCCCCTGGTAAACCCCCTCATCTACAGCCTGAGAAACAGAGAGGTCAAGGAAGTCTTGCACAACAGATTCAGTAAATACACAAAGACATGCAGAGAATCCTAGATAATAACTAAGCTTTAGATTTTTAAGGTGGTCTTTTCCCCGTGTGATATTTTTAAATCAGTGGATGCACCTAGATGCTTTTGAAACTCCCATGAGGCACCTAAAATATCTTTGAAAATATGACCCTTAATGTGCGGTTTTCAAAGCTATCGAGGTGATTTGGGAAAATAATCCCCATTGAAATTAAGTTGAAAACCTCATTGCTAATGTTAAAAAAATAGAAAAATAATCTGCATAGAGTTACTGAGTTGGAGTGTCTGTGGTCCTTCACTGTGTTCATGTAACACAGCAAATAGCAAATCTGCCATCCCTAGTTATGCTATTGCCTTCCCTTGTCACATGTGCCCTAAAAACTACTCTTCATTGCACTCCCGTAAGCCAGATGCAAAGAGCGGGCACCAGCAGTGATCTCTCAACACAGCACCAGGAAATTATTTATTACTCTTCTTTGAGCTCAGCCCTGCTGTGAGCAGCTTGGAAAAGGCAACTGCAGACAGCTCACCAGCCCCTGGACATGGGGAAGTTGGGCAAAGACAGAGAAGCAGACTCAGAGCCCAAGTCAATGGGGACAATCCTGACTCAGCTGGTGTTTGCCAGGGTACTAGGAGATGTGCACATGTAGAGCAGAGTCTGTTCCTGGGTCTGGGTCTGTCCAATGGTCACCGAGAGGACTCAGCATGTGGCATTGCAGGGCAGTAGCTGCTCCATTGCTACCAAGTGCATGGAGCATTTCCAAGACAGGTAACTACTACAACGAGTGTCCGGGAAACTGACTGCAAGAAGCACAAGGCCTGAGAGGACTAGGTCTCAGGGCACTGTGTCCAGTCAGCTCCAGATGCCATCATCAGCTCTGCTCCATATGGACCCCTCTCCTCAGGGAATGAGGCACCCTATGGCAAGAGGAAGTGTCTACCACCTACCAACAGGTAGAACGCCTGTGATGGCAAACAGCACTGTGGAGTCAGTCCCCTTTCTTTTATACCTCTAGAACTAGCTAAGTGATAAGAATACACCGAAATTCTTAAAGTATAGGCCTTTGCAGACAGGCCTGAATATCTATATCCTAACAAGAACCACTAGTAAAAAAGCTGCAGATGATTGAATGATAGGCTGTTATGATGTGAAATTAACACTAGATGGCAGAAGAGTGAAGAGAATAAAGAACTGTCAAAAATACTGAATAGGGAGTCAAAGATTTGAGTAGATAAAATATTGAGAAAAGGGCAGTGTGACAAAGTTCCTCCTCTTCCTTGGTGGTTCCTGCGCTTCTTGGCAGATTTGCTCACCTCAGTGATCTTCCCCACAGTCTGGGTCAACTCCTTCTGTGTCTGATCAGGAGTTGGGAGGTTTGGGGGGAACCCAGGCCCGCCCTCTACTCCAGGTTCCAGCCCAGGGCCCTGTGGATTGCAGCTGTCTATAGTACCTCCTGTAACAGCTGCATGACAGCTACACCTCTCTGGGCTACTTCCCCATGGCCTCCTCCAAACATCTTCTTTATCCTCACCACAGGATCTTCCTCCTGATATCTGATAATGCTTGTACTCCTTAGTCCTCCAGCAGCACACCCTCTCACTCTCAGCTCTTTGTGTCTCTTGCTCCCAGCTCCTCACACACACTTCCTCTCCTCTGGCTCCCCTCTGCCTGACTGGAGTGAGCTCCTTTTTTTAAACTCAGGTGCCCTGATTAGCCAGCCTTGATTGGCTGCAGGTGTTCTAATTAAAGTAGTTATCTCCACTGCCTTCTAGAAAGATCTTAATTGGCCCTAGGTGCCTTGATTAAGCTGGAGCAACTGTCATTTGGTTACCAGGGTCCTATTGGTTACCAGGGTCCATTTGGTTACCAGGGTCCTATTGGCATCCAGCTTCGCCCGCCCACTTCTAAAGGGCCTCCCCCCAGCCTAAGGGGAGGACCCACAGATCTGGGACACCAAGTAATTATGGGGGACAACTAATGAAAAAAACAGGATCGGGAGTGAGGTCATAGGGCTAAACGAAGGGAACCTGATGGGGACACCGAGCAGAGAACCCCGGACAATGCCCACTGCTCCTCGAAGGCATCAAGGGAGCCAGTGGACGCCGCCCAGAGGAACTCTGCCCGGATGCGTGAGCAGACGGAGGAACGGAAATAGGCCCTATAGTCGCAGGAAACTCCGTCGGCCAACCTCCTCTCCCTGGTGTTGTAGATGGCCAGTTTGGCCAGGGCCAAGAGGAGGTTGAGAAGGAGATCCCGCGACTTCTTGCGGCTACGGATGGGGAGCGTGTAGATAAAAAGGAGAGGGGAAAAGTGCAACCAAAAATGCAGGAAAATATTCAGGAGGAGCGGGAACAGGGGCTGCAACCTGGCACACTACAAATAAACATGCGCCAAGGTCTCCTTCTCACCACAGAAAGGGCAGGTGCTAGGGACAGACGTGAACTGCGCCAAGTACACGCCCATGCTCACGGCTCCGTGAAGGAGCTGCCAACCGATATCCCCGGCGGGCCTCGGGACCAGGGCAGAGTACAAGCTGGCCCACCGGGGCTCCTCGCCCTCTAGAGGTGGCAGGAACCAGCATTCTTGGGAGTTGTTTAGCCTGGGGCTAACATACCTGTTTCTCAGTACTTTACTGTAGCCATCTGGCCTTGCCCCATCACAGCAGTTATGTAAAATGTCCATTAGGTGGCAGCATATTTAATTGGGGATTGATTTAGTTAGGGATTGGGCCTGCTTTGAGCAGGGAGTTGGACAAGATGACCTCCTGAGGTCCCTTCCAACTCTGATATTCTATGATTCTATGCTATTTTAAGAATGAGAAAATGGCAGAAATTTTGTGAGATGCGCACTAGACGACAGCAGATATTGAATGTCAATAAGGGAGTGGTGTAAGTACATTATAACGGACCATTATCTGTGAAAATGTAAGCTAGTGTTGCACCATTATCTACAGTATTTTCTTCATAGGATCATTAAATTTTTAAAAGAAATATATGTAATAATAAAAAGGACAAATCATATTGAGCATTGTTAGCAACAAAACATTGTCAACATAAAATTAATCAATTGGGAGGTTGAAGTGGGGCATAATACAAAGTTTGAAGACATCACCGGAAGGTTACAATATCAGTAAGCATTTGCACTTTGCAGATTGAGGGTGTCCCTGCCTGCAGGTATATGGGATCTTGGGGAGCAATTACCACACAGGTGGTGTGCCAATAAATTTCTTTATTAAAGGAAAAAGGAAGGGTGGGAATGGGATGGGGTGTATAGGGTGTTTACAATAGACAGTGATGGGGGGGTTCTTCTTATTGAACAGTGTAGGGAGTTCTAACAGTGGTGTACAGTAAGTGGGGTTCAGCACAATGGGGTACAGTACAGTCAATAAGCGTATCAAAAGAAATGCAAAATAAAATGGTAGCTTCTATATAAAATGGTCAACAATCTTAGATAGAATGTATTAAGTGGTTAGTGGCCTTATACACAATGTAACACAATGGTATCAGTGCAAATACAAAGTATATCAGAAAAGTGGAAGCAACCAATGGGGTGTTATAATTACAAGTAAAGTGTGAATCACAGTGCAATAATACAATATGGGTGATAAGTGAAATTATGTAATGTAACGGTATAAAAGAAAAGTAATGACTTAATTTGTGAGGCTAGGATAGCAGAGGGGGGCAGGGAGTGAATGATTAGTGGCAACTGATGAGAGGAGAGTGCGTCTGGAAGCAGTGAGAGACTCTGAAGACCTGCAGGGTAAGGACAATGGAGCAGTGTGATGGTGATCTTCGGTAGGGGAGGGGCAGCGGAGAAGTGTAAAGAAGGGCTAGAAAGAGGTTTAAGGAACAAGCTGACACCAAAAACAAAGGAAAAAAACAGCAAAGGGTTTGGGAAGTTTCACAGGGGGAGAAGCAGCAAGGAGTTGGGAAGTTCGGAGGGTGATGCAGACGCGGGAGTGGGAAAGCAGCAAGGAGTTGGGAAGTTCAGAGGGAGTGCAGGTGCAGGGGAAAAAGCAGCAAAGGGTTATAACAGGGAGACACGGAGAAGCACACAGAGGGGGAGATTGGAGCGGGGGAAAAACAGACACGGGAAAGTTCAGGGAGAGATCGGAAGAGCGGGAAGACGAATTTAAGCAGCAAAAACCTTATCTATCTTAACTAATGACTAGGCAAAACAACAAATATCACAATTCTAAGCAAAACTATAACAAGCAACTATACAGAGCAACAAAACAGTAAACTATAACAAGGCAGGTGAACTTTACAAGCTCTACAATCTTAAACTATGACTTATTAAACTAAAAAAACCAAAACCTATGGTGCACCTTATGCTATGGGGAAGTTACAGAGGGCAGAGTGGTATGTGCCCAGGATCCAGCTCCCAAGGAAGCCAAGGGATGGTGGCTACAGCAATGGATTCAGCTGAAAGCAGGGAGCCCCGAGGCAAAGCCCACAGGAGCAGAGCTTAGCAGCGGCACAAACTTATTTTTAGCGGCAAAGCACCACAGAGTTTAAGAGAGGTTTTAAGACACAAACCAAAGTTTAGCTTGAGTCTGTGTGCTGGGGAAACAGAGCCAGCAGCTAAAATAATAAAATAAAAGTAGGGAAAGTTTTACAGAGGGATTCTTACCAGTCCCCAAGGCAGCAGCAAAGGCAGAAGCAGCAGCAACATCAGAAGAAGCAATGAGGGCTCGGTACAGTCTCAATAATCAGGAGATCTCTCAGGTAGCAATTCGTTCTTCGTGGGGGGGGGGGGTTATAAACAGGGAGCATGCTCAAAAATAAAACGAGAGCAGAGAAAGGACCCCCCAAAGCCCCTGGCTGATCAGACCAAGCAGCAATGCAGGAACCTTTTCTGATGTTTGTTTCAAAAATATCTATTTTTAAAGGCAAACTCAGTAATCCTGATAGGTTCCCTCTGTCACAGGGGAGGAGACACAGGGAAAAACTGCAGGTTAAGCACAGAAACATGTCTGGGCAGAGTCCTGTGCAATAGGTGACTCAAAAGCACATGAGGCCTATGACTCATGCCCAGGATCTTAAAAACACAATAGGTCTTGCAGCTCTGGACATTGCCTGCCCTACACCGAGCCCAGGTTCAACAAGGTGATAGCAGGACTAACCCTTTGAACAAGGCAGTGGTCCCATTTAGCAAGCAGCACAAGTGGCCATCCCTTTGAGAAGGGCAATGGCTCTTGTTAAATAACTTAAGGGACCCTCCCTTTGAGAAGAGCAGTGGCCCTGGTAAACAACTTAACAGCCAGGGAAGGGCGGCCACAGGAGGAGAACAAAAACAAAATGGAGTATGGGGACAGCTGTAAGAAACAAAATGGAATAGGGGGATAGCTGTAACAGACGGAGGGGAAGAACATGTTCCAAGAGAGATCAACTGGGCCTGTTTATCCTTTAAAGTAAATTCAGGTAATTTTACTTAGAGAATCCAGTTTCTGCAGAATGGTGAGAAAGAAAAATCTGAGCGTGGAACCTGAGTTCTGGATACTAAGTTCATTGATTCAAACTTGAGCTTTGTTATGGTTACAGGTGAACATCCAGTACCAAGCTGCTATTACTTTGCATTGATATATCACCTATCAGAAAGGTGAATTAGAGTGCTTTAGGACTTAAGTATATTTCAGCCTCACCTTCTGTGAAGAATGTGGGAAATATCGGTGTCAATTTTTATCAATGTCATGTCATGAATGCTCTGTTGGTATATGGTATTGAATGATAAAATGTAGTTAAGGGTTAAATCTTGCAGGAGCCCACAAACAATGGCTGTAGACAGACCTCAATGGCCTGGTGCTCAAAGGGACAATACCAGGAATCCAGAATGTGAAAAGTCCCTCAGGAGAAACTCATTAACCAGTGTGGTCAGGTTCAGGAGCCTGCTCAAACCTGCAGAGGATCTGCTGGCAAGAACACTGAATTAAGTGTGGACAAAAAGAGATCTTGCAGGCAAAATGGGTACAGAAATCCTTGGATGTGTAAACTGGAGAATTGCCAGTAGTAGTAGATCGGTTGTTTTACCTCTGTATTTGGCACTGGTATGATCATTGCTTAAATACTGTGTCCAGTTCTAGTGCCCACAATTCAAGAAGGAGGTTAATGAATTGGAGAGTGTTCAAAAAGCCACGAGAATGATTACATGATTTTAAAGCATGTCTTAGAGTGATCTCAATTGGTTTAGCCTAATGAAGAGATGGTTAAAGAGGAAAGTTGGATAATAGAGAGTTGTTCAATCTAGCAGATGAAGGTAACAAAATCCAATGGCTGGAAGTTGAAGCGCTACAGATTCAGATTGGAAGGTGTACATTTGTAACAGTGAATGTAATAAACATTGGAACAATGGCTCTCCATCACTGACCGTTGAAAAAGCACCATTCCATGTACATAGGAAGTGGACAGTAGTCTACAAAGATGGTTATGGAGGGTGATTAGATAGCTAACTAGCTAGCTAGCTAGCTAGCTGGGGGAGTAACCAGCTGTGCATATCTCTCTATCAGTGTTATAGAGGGCGGAAAAATATGACTTTACCCTGTATAAGCTTTATACAGAATAAAATGGATTTATTTGGAGTTTGGATCCCATTGGGAGCTGGTGTCTGGGTGGTAGAGACAGGAGCACTTCTTAAGCTGTTTTCAGTTAAGTCTGCAGCTTTGGGGGATATGGTTCAGACCCTGGGTCTGTGTTGGAGCAGACTGTCATGTCTGGCTCAACAAGGCAGGCTTCTGAAGTCCCAAGCTGGCAGGAAAAACAGGCTCAGAGGTAGTCTCAGCACATCAAGTGGCAGTTCCAAGGAGGTTTCTGTGACCCAACCCATCACATTCTCCCACGCACCCCAGTGTCAATCAGGAGTAAATCCGCCAGAGCCAGGGAAGCTACTCCCCCCTCACGCATCCCAAGGTAAGTCAGTGGAGTTCTGCTGCAGTACAGCAGGGCTAAGTGGGATTTAGGGCCTCTGACTCAGGCCCCCACCACATCTTTAAGGTGCCTACTTGAACCCCTCTTACCCTAGCTGCTCAGTGTCTCCCTCCCTCTACCTCACACAGCCCAGGCCCCAAACAAACACTTATAGCCCATATTCCCTCTTTTCCCCTCACAACCCCACAGACCAAAGACCCTCTTAGCTTCTGGTGTTTGAGATCCCCCTCCCAGAGCCCAAAGCCAATTTCCCACCCAGAGTTCCTGACTCAGCTTCCTCAGAAATCCCTGCTTAACCCCTCCTTAACTCACCAGACTCCTCCTCTGCTCAGCCCCACTCCACTGACATGGCCCCAGCTCCAGGGAACAGCCCCCCACCATTGCTGCCTTTTTCCCCTGCCCCAAGCACCAGCCATTCTCTTCTCTTTACCCCCATTGGCAAGCACTGGACACCACTTCCTTTTGATCCCACTTTCCTCCTTCCTCTGCCTGACCCAGCCCCTCTGTTCTGAACAGTGGCTCCAAGGCGACTACTGCGGAAAATCACCCAGCACACAGCTAATCTGGGGAACTCACTGCCTCAGGACATCAATGAGATAAAAAGCTCAGCAGGAGGAGCCATTGGCATGGATCATGAGAGCCACTGTGGTTACATTATATCAGATAATGAATTAAAGCGCCACAGCGCAGGTCTCCAGCAAGCCATTAACTCACAGGTAACCTCCCTGACATGGAGACTAGTGCAGAATTGTTCACTGGGGGGACCCTGCCCTTCCCCCTACAGAAGCTGGGGCTGGTCCCTCCAAGAGTCACTGCTGCGAGCAGGGCTGTTCCCAGGAGCCTGGGGAAAGAGGCACATTTAGTCCCATAAATCTCTGACAACTCTCAGGGCTGGGTTCAGACACTGTAGGGCCATGCATAGGGCTCTGCCCTCTTGACCCTGTGCCCCACATAGAGTGACAGTGGTGGTGAAGGAGCCTGCAAAGAGAGCCTGGGACAGTGACATGGGACTCCTGCTCCCTCCCAGAAAAGGAGCAGGTGACTCTCTCCCACTCCTTGAGAGTAGCTAGGTGCTACTGGTATGTACATGGATAGGCAGGGGGCAGTAGTGGTTCCCCAAGTCCTCACCTCCCCAGCCAGGGTGTATCTGCTTGGGTGATAGGGTGGGGATGGCTGAGGGACTCTTCCTCTTCTCCTGAACACAGAGCCCTCTTCTGGGGTTGGGGGAGGGTCCTGAGAGCAGTGGGACTGGGAGTTCAAACTCATGGAGAGATGCCTGGAGAACTGGAGAAGTTCTCCTCTCCCAGAGCCATTGTCTCAGGCTCTCTAAGGGATAGCTCAGTGGCTTGAGCATTAGTCTGCTAAACTCAGGGTTCTGAGTTCAATGCTTGAGGGGTCCATTTAGGGATTGGGGGCAAAAATCTGTCTGGGGATTGGTCCTGCTTTGAGCAGGGGGTTGGATTAGATGACCTCCTGAGGTCCCTTCCAACCCTGATATTCTATGATTCTCTGCAGATTATGCTGTAGTGACTAAACTCAGGGCAGCTTTCCCCCCCCATACACATGAGCTGTTGCTTCAGGCTGTGAGAGGTGCAATGTCAGGCACTGACCTGACCCCTGTCATACCCTAGACACTGGATTCTAGCAAATTCTGTTCCAGTAGAAAACAGGCAATTTCTGTTTGAAGAAAATGTGATGAATATTTCACCCAGATCTATGAAAATTTAGTAACAACTCAAACACATTTGAATCATACACCATACATTATTCTTCCGGGGTCAGGTCTTGTCCCCCAGGTTACAAGTGGGCCAGCTGGGCACAGAGAGTTGAGATAATTTAATTGTCTAGCTGGGGTTAGATCACAAGATTTCTAGGTGATTTAACTTCCCCTCTCTAGACCCTGCTGCCTGGCTGCACTTGTAATAATTTTCAGCTGAGATTTTCAGGGGAGTTAGGCCCCCAAGACATACATGCCTACTCCCTTAGGCTCCTTTGCAAATCCCAGCCATCTTATTTATGAAACTCAAGAAAAGTCCGGGCCTTGGAAATTAACAAGATAGAGCCAGGGCCAGGATTACAAAGGGGTTTGGGCACCTAAAGAACTTGCTAGTTGCCTAGTGCGACTGGCAGTAGCACCTAAGCAAGTTAGGTGCCTAAATCCCATTGAATGTCCATGGGGCTTAGCATGGAGCTTTGATAAATCCCATTAGGTGCCTATCTCCATCTTTAGGTGCCCAAATCCCTTGGTAATCCTGGCCAACAGATACACAGAAGCTGGGCTGGAGTCAGGAAACCCTGGAGGGGAGGGGAGAATCCTAGGGCCTGTGCTAGGCAAGGGGCAGATGACAGAGGACCAGAAAGGCCCTTTTTGGCTTTAAATTTGATGATTCGAGGAACTTTTGCCTCTGGGCTTCTGCTTCTGAGCTGTGCAGGGCCCTAAGGAATGAGTCTCACAAGCCCTTAGGAAATAGACATGGATAAATCGCCTTCCCGTAGCATCAGTCCTTTAATGCCAGTGACACTCAAAGCCAGCTCCAAACAGCTCAGCTGCAGAAAGCAGTTGGTCTGAGTCTACTTCTGTCATTTCAGTCTCACTGTGAGGGCTGAGAGGACTCATATATGTATGTCTTTGGCTTATAGATAAATAGCTACCAAAGAATCCTGGAGCTGGACGACCGAATGCATCACCTGTTGGGAAAAAATCCACAAACGTCAGTACAGTAAGTTTCCTATTTCATTTAAATATGTTTGAGGATTAACATAAAAGGGAAATTTAAGAACATGAATCAGAATTCCTACCAGCACTCACTAAGGATTTCACTATTACATTACAACTAGAGATAGAAAAAAATTCCTCATGTGACAAATTTCAACTTTTCATTAAAACTCTAAGACCCATTTTTTCAGCTTAAAGTAACTGAAAACTCTGAGATGAAAAGTGCAAAATTTAAGATGAAAACCAAACCAGATTATTGTTTTGAGTATTCAGCTTTCCAACAAAACCATGGATTTTCAGGGAAAACAGAGACATTGTTAAAAAATGCTCTTTTGCTAAAAAACAAATTTTACAAACAAACAAACAAACAAAATTCAACTGAAAATTTCCAACTAGACTTTAAACAAAGGTGAGGATCTTTGCTGTTGTCAAATAATACCATAACTGAAAACTATTGCACCTGTTTGGATTTCTATTTCAAAGGAAAGTAAAATTGGATAAACAGCAAAGGTGCGACTCACAAAATATGTTTTTTATGCACTAGAACTTTTGAATCCAAGTTTGGAGTTGAACTCAGCAGCCAAACCTGTCTATCCTGACATGAAAGGTAGATGGACATGGAGAAGGTCATTAGGACTAGAACCCAGTTCTCTAGCACCATATCCCAGGTCCAACAGTGCTGCCACCTAAGCACAAATACTGTAACTAGGTGCACAGAACATACACTTAATAAGAAATCCCATCCCCCAAAGAGCTCATCTTCCTAGCAGACAAGGCAGAAAAAGGGAGGAGGAGAAAGAGAGGCACATGGAGAAGAAGTGACTGGTCCAAGGTCACACAGCAGGTCAGTGGCAGAGCCAAGAACAGAACCTAGGTGTCATAACAGCCACTGACCCTCACAGCACAGGCATAAATTCACAGCGGGAAGCAACACAACACAGCAGTAACTGAGAGATGCTACATCACACAGCTATGTAGGCGTAGCTGGCATTGGGTGCCATTAAACAACATGTGAATAGGCAGCTGTGACTGGTTGGATCACAGAAACCCCCTTGGGAACTGCCAAATGATGTGCCAAGACTACTTCTGCCCTGCTTTCCACTCCAGCACCCTGTCTTGTTGAGCCAGACATGCCCGTCTGCTCCAACACAGACCCAGGGTCTGAACCAAGTGCCCAAAAGCTGCAGACTTAACTGAAAACAGCTTACAGAAGTGTTCCTGTCTTTAACACTCAGATGCTCAACTCCCAATGGGGTCCAAGCCCAAAATAAATCTGTTTTACCCTGTATAAAGCTTATGCAGGGTAAACTCATAGATTGTTCACTCTCTGTGACACTGATAGAGAGATATGCACAGCTGTTTGCCCTCCCACAGGTTTCAAAGATTTGTGCTGATTGAGACTCGTGTGATAACGCACTGGACCAGCGGTCTCATTGTCATCGATGAGGAACACTCACCTCTCCTGCTCAATAGAAGTGACGAGTGCTCTGCTCCTGTGACAGTCACATCAGGAGTTCCTTTGCACAGGGGAATTGGGACCATTCCCTTTGTCACTCTAATCCTGCTCATTGCCCTTCTTCCCTCCACAGGCATCGCACAACGTGCTGAGGAAGAAAATGTCCAATCAAACCACCGTGACCGAGTTCTTTCTCTTGGGATTTTCTGACATTCAGGAGCTGCAGATTTTGCACTTTGTAGTGTTTCTAGTGATTTACCTGGCAGCCCTGATAGGGAATCTTCTCATCGTCACAGCCGTAGCCCTCGACCACCATCTTCACACCCCCATGTACTTCTTCTTGATGAATCTGTCCATCCTAGACCTTGGTTCCATCTCTGTTACCATCCCCAAATCCATGGCCAATTCCCTCATGAACACCAAGTCGATTTCTTATCCTGGATGTGTCACCCAAATCTTTTTTTTCCTTTTTTTCATAGGAGCAGATTTTTCCCTTCTCATAGTCATGGCGTATGATCGATACCTCGCCATCTGTCGGCCATTGCAATATGAGAGAGTGATGAACAGGGGAGCTTGTGTCCAAGTGGCAGCCGGTGCCTGGATTAGTGGCATTCTCAATTCTGCACTGCACACTGGAAACATGTTTGTAATATCCTTCTGCAGAGGCAACATGGTTGATCAGTTCTTCTGTGAAATCCCCCAGTTACTCAAGCTTGCCTGCTCTGATGCCTACTTCATTGAAACTAGGCTTCTTGTCTTTAGTGCATGCTTATATTTTAGCTACTTTGTTTTAATAATTGTGTCGTATGTTCAGATCTTCAAAACAGTTCTGGGAATCCCCTCTGAGCAGGGAAGGCTTAAAGTCTTCTCTACCTGCCTTCCTCACCTCATTGTGGTCTCCTTGTTTATTTGCACTGGCACATTTGCCTACCTGAAACCCACCTCCAGGTCAGTGTCAGGTCTGGATCTTGTTATAGCTGTTCTCTATTCTGTGATGCCTCCAGTAATGAATCCAATCATCTATAGCATGAGAAATAAAGAGATCAAAACTGCCGTGAGGAGAGGGTGGAGATTTTTCACTGAGAATAGAAGGTCCATCTCTCGCCTTTGACTGCCATTTATTGTGTTTCTATATAAATGGAATCAAGAGGTGACATTAGTGTCTCCCTGAGAACATGGGAGAGAGAGCTCAGTATTGGCCTGCTAAACTGAGGGTTGTGAGCTCAATCCTTTAGGGGCCGTTTAGGGATCTGAGGGGGAAAATAGTTGGGGATTGGTCCTGCTTTGGGTAGGGGGTTGGGCTAGATGACCTCCTAAGGTCCCTTCCAAGCCTGAATTCTATGATTTGCAATCGCTTCGCATGTAAAAGGATATTTACATTGGCAAAAATGCAGACAAACTCAAGTCAGTGGAGTTACTGTAGATTTACATGAGTGTCAA
The DNA here is from genome assembly GCF_007399415.2 of Gopherus evgoodei. Classification (NCBI taxonomy): domain Eukaryota; kingdom Metazoa; phylum Chordata; order Testudines; family Testudinidae; genus Gopherus; species Gopherus evgoodei. The sequence goes on along the minus strand of NC_044342.1, from coordinate 10,028,572 downwards.
TCTAGTTATGTATCTATCTTGGATTTTTCTACTGCCACCCATCCCCATGTTGTCTGAGCATCTTCCACATAAAATTAGTAGCCAGATCAAAGTCCCTAATGGACTTCATGAGCTGTCTGGGTCTTCTCCATCTGGAGGTAGGAACTCTGCTTGGGGCATGATGGGTGTTGGTTTATTGTTTGTTTGTGTATCTCAGTGGGATATGATTGTGTGAAATCATAACCTGTATCGGTGGAATGATTGGCATGCTGACAGCACAAGTCTGCTGTTTCTCAATGGCAGTGTATTGGGTTGCATTCCAGACAACTGTCCTGCCTGGGAAAGGCATTTGACACCCCATTGAAGGATCACCACAGACAGACATCAAGACTAGAATTTAGGGTTATTGATGTTTATTGTCTCTCAATGAACACCCTCCTCCTCCTCCCCAGGGAAAAGTGATTGGATGGAGAATGGAACGTCACATTAAAATTGGATGGGTGGGGTTCTGTGGCCTTGTGCAGGAGGTCAGACTAGATGATCAGATTGGTCCCTTCTGACCTATGAGTCTATGAGTTCGAATCCATGCCATGGAGACAGAGGCCTGTTAAATAAGGAGGTTCTGCTCTGTGCAGGGAGGGGCCGATCATGGACACACATAAGAAGGACAAGAAGGAGCAACCCAGACCAAAACTCTGATGAACCTCTGATTTACAGATGGGGTGAGAACAGTCCAAGTCAGGGGGCATCTCAGGACTCTGTTGTTTTTGCATAGTATCTAACTGTTCTAAAGTGACTATGGTTAAGAAATCCTTTTGCTCAGCCAGTGTTCCTTGTTTTCCTGCCACATTGTCTCTGAAGGGGGTCAGCTGGAAGCTCATAGTGACCCCAGACAAGGCAGAGCTCTGGGGCAGTGTGGGTAAGTTACTGAGGGGCTTGTCGGAACACAAACACCTGTTTTGAGGTCTAGAGCAGATGAACAGGGGCCTCTCCTGGCAAAAGAAAGGGCATCAGACAAGCAGGCTCCACTTGGGAGTGTGTCCTAGAGTCCCAGAGCTTGCGAGAATGACTAGACTCTACTCAGACCCAACTGACTTAGAAGCAAATGGAACTCACTGATTCAGTCCACTCACAATAGACTGGTGACTGCACAGTCAGGTCCTGGGCCAGGTTGTAAGTTAGCCTGTCTAGATTTGTTTTGTTATATTTTATCAGTTGGCTGGGGGTGGGGGGTTGTTGGCCAGGGAGCCATCACTGCAAATTTCCTGGTAGAAGAACTTTTTTTTTTTTCAAAATTGAATTTTTTAGGGTGGTTTGGGACAGTGCATTTAAGGGCTGAGCTTCCCAGACAGACAATTCTGAGAGGCATTGAGAAGCTGGAACTGGACACAGTGGCACTCACTTTAAGCACTGAAAACCACCATTTTCTCATGGAAAATATTGATTTTGTGAATGGACATTTTGTTAGAAGATAGAACTTAGATGTATTTTTATCACTTAATTATAGAGGTACAAAACAAAGAATCAAAATCACAGTCCACCTTTGTATGGGCCTTCTTTCACCAGGATAGGCTGAGGCCTTATTCTTAGGCTAAGGTCTTTGGCTAAGCACAGCCATAAGCAGGGAAGTGTATGGTCACATCCTCACATCCCAAACCAGTCACACTGAAATAAGGTGGTATTAGACTGTTAGGAAGATGATCCTGTCCTGATAGTGCCCATCACCACCAGATAAAGAAACAGAACTTAAGATGGTTAAAGAAAACTTAGTTTGATAGCATCCTGTCTGGCAAGAAATCACTTATCAGTATTGTATTGTTTTATCTTTATGGTCCCCACTATTCTATTGTTAATCTGTCTGGTTCTCTAAATGTTTCTGTCTGCTGTATAATTAATTTTGCTAGGTGTAAGTTAATTAAGGTAATGGGATATAATTGGTCAGAGAATTATGTTACAATATGTTAGGATTGGTAAGTTACATTTCAGTAAAATTATTGGTTAAGGTATCGCTGAGAATATTACTTTATAAATGGTTCAAACTGGAAGTAGAAAGGAAATTGGAATCATGCCTGCTAAGGGGAGGTGGAACAGGAACAGGGACACAGGCAAGGCTTTGCGGCCTCAGAGCTGGGAAGAGAACATGGGGTAAATACTCTGAGGCATCAGAGCTCAGACAGGAACAATGGGGAACAGGCTCTATCTGCATATAGAGATAAGCCCGACTGCTGTGAAGGGCTTCTGAATATGCTTGCTTGGAAACTAACCCCAATAAACTTTGCTTTGTTTGCACTTCGGACTTCTGGTCTTGTGCTGCTTGCTGTCTGCGTGACAAGAACCAGGGAAGAGGGTGAAAGGAAAGCCCTCTAACATGTTTTACAATGGAAAATTGTTCCAGGGGAAAATTCCCTACCACCTCTACCCCATTCGGGGGAGGGATAGCTCAGTGGTTTGAGCATTGGCTTGATAAACCTCAGATTATGAGTTTAATCCTTGAGGGCTCCATTTAGAGAACTGGGGTAAAAATCTGTCTGGGGAGTGGTCCTGCTTTAAGCAGGGGGTTGTACTAGATGACCTCCTGAGGTCCTTTCTAACCCTCATATTACATGCTCCTGGAAGACTCAGGGAGCTAGTCTATTGACAGCAATGGGAACATGACTGACACTTTGCTGGGGATATAGCATCTAGGCTCACTCAAGCTGAGAGAAGAAATATTCCCCTTAGCAGGAAAGTGTCCACCTGAAAGACAAGCAAAGATAGGCCCAAGCCCAGACTCTAATCCACTATGGGATCCCAAATTCCTCCAAGTTCAAAGGAGGAGCTTTGGCTCTTAGGTGCTGGATCTGACCTATCTCTACAAACCTTTCCACTAACTGGATGGGCAGACAAGGTCTCCATTGCTGGTTGACCCACAGGTTCCAAAACTTTGACTAGCTGCTGGGTCAAAATGGCCAGCAGTATAGATGGAGGAGTGAACACAGAGCCTGGTCTCAGAGTGGGAGAGCCATGAGATGCCATCTGGGGCAGACAGGGTAAGAGGCCGAACACCTGAGGTGGGTGATTTCGGAAAGGAGATGAGCAACTAGCCCTGCACCCGTGACACCAAGCAGTTCTGCCCTTGACACACCAATGACAGTGGCAGCTCTCAGGAAATGACAGCAGACTCAGAAAAGGACCCTGGGAAACAATTTCAGTCCATAAGGATGAGAAATGGCCTAGAGCTTCTTGACTTCAAAATGAGGAGACTGGGGCCTGCAAGATTGCTACAGGCAGCGCTCAGCTAGGAAGTGTGTGAGAAGGAAAGGCTCTTCTCTATGTGCTGGATTTAAGAGGAGAGCAGTTTTAAGCCTCAGATTACCTCTCAGTACTGCTTATCTTCACTGAGCCCCACCTGCACTTTGATAGGGGCTTTGCCAAGCAGTGGAAATCTCCACCCACAGAGAGTCTCAAACCCATATTCTCAGCATTCTGTCAGGGTTCCAGCATTTTACTGGTAAAGATGTCAGGTGACTCAGGCTCAGTCACTTTATTAACCAAAAATAAATCAGCCCAGTAAAGAAACAGTTACTATTTTACCCAGCATGGGGAAGAGGTTTGCAGCTCACAACTCCACCTTACTCTGAAATCGTGGGCTTCTTTCTGGTCATATTTATAGTAACCTTGTTTACAATAAAAAAAAGGTTCTACACATTCCACGGTATTACCTAGGATTTATGCACTAGTTCTTACCAGTTTCTTATCTTGTTTTGAACAATTTCCCCCAAATCTGCAAATTTAGAGATGTCCTGCACTATCTGTCGCTTGGTACAGAAGCCATGTTGGTGAAGCATCAACAGAATCATCTGTCTTATTCTGTATTTTTGGCATGTCTCTGAACCTAACCCTGATATCACAACACTCCACATCATTCTTTGGTTGCACAATTTCACAAAGTACAAAGCCTCCTAGGAAAAGCTTAATATGAACAAAATTCTTAGTTACACAAAAACATATTTGATATTACCTATACTATGGATATTGTGTGTTAGTTCTGTCTCACACACAAATATCTCAGACCTGACACACCTCTACATCTCCACCTATCAGTGCAAACTACTCACCACCATGCAATGTAACCACCCCATGATGTCACTACCATGTGCAAGTTTCTGAATGTTATGACTTCCTCTGACTATTTGAAAATATAGACACTATGGCCCAGATTGTCCATGTCCTTAGTCAAATCTGAGAGTGGAGATTTCACAAGGGATCCTTATGGAGTTTCCTCTGAATTATCCTACTGGGGGCAGGGGAATTGTCCTACGCACAGAGAAACCACCGCAAATGAGACCCTAGCACCCTCTACCAGCACTGTCCCCAGCATCTCATGACTCCATCAGAGCTATGCTGATGTGGGTGGCAATTGGAGCCAATAGAGTTACTCTGGATTGACACCACTGTCAGTGAAATGTGAATCCACCCGAAGATGTACCTCAGCTCTAAAGGTGTCCCATTGCAACAAATGGGAAAGGTTTAATGTCTGAAGAGAAAATTCTTACAAGCCAAATGCAGGTGAGACAATGCAAATCAGGGATCCCAGTTCTCAGCTCAGCCCTGTTCAGAAAGTGGAGCAGAGCTGTGGTAGCTGGCAGGAGAATGTCACTCACTGTTCATGTTTTCTCATTTTGTATTCGGCAGCTGTCCTGGGATCTGAGCTTTTTCCATCAGTGCCCCTGATTCTGAGCCCTGCAGGGCTCCAGGCAACCTACCCAGGAACAAATATGTCAATAAATTCCCTTGGGAAACCTTCAGTTCTTCAGCACCACAGAAGCTTGCTACTGGTGGCGGGGGAGGGGGTCTCCCTATATAAGCAGCTGGATCAGGTCAAAAACTATTTGCATATCCAATAATGTACTGCATACAGCAGCTTTGGTGGGGTGGAAAAAGATTGTTTTAATCTAGCTGTGTGTAAGTATGTGAACTCACCCCTGGGTCACCTCCTGCTGGTCTCTCAGGGAATTAGCTTGATTTCCAGCCTGGAGCGCCCTCTGCAGGCCAGTGATCTGCCTTACCGCTGGCCCCATGTCCCTCTCAGGACCCTGGTGCCCTTGTCTTGGGTGCTGCCCCCTGGCAGTACCCCTCACAGCCTCAGGGTCTCCCCCTCCCAGGGAAACCCCCACCCCATCTCCACTTCACCTCAGTATTAGGTTACTGCCAGTCCCCATCTAGCACTCCACTCGCTGGAGTGGACTGCAGTGTAAGCCACTCATCATGGGCAAAGGGGGCTCGGATCTGCTGCTTCTGCCTATCCATGGGCTGCCTCCTGCAACCCAGTACCTAATGGGCCTTACCAGGCCTTCAGCCTGGGGCTTTCCTAGACCAGAGTTCCCCGGTTCCCTAGGCCTTTCCCCAGCCGTTCTCCACTCTAGGTTCCCTTCTTGGCACCTTGCAGCCAGGCCCTTCTCCCTCTACAGGCAGAGGGAGACTATTTGGGCTCCTGGCTCACAGCCTTTTTTACAGGCCAGCTGTGGCCTGATTGGGGCATGGTCCAGCTGCGGCTGCCTCCCCAAGCAGCTCTTCAGGGCTGGAGCAGGTAACCACCCCGCTGCACCGTGGTATGAACTTCATCCACAGCTCTTAATGGTCTCTGAGTGCCCTCTTTTAGAAGTCACTGATCCCACCATGTTCTCAGATAGTTTCAGTTCCCACTGACTGTTTCAGGAAAAAATGTCACAAGGGTAATTGGGATGTCCATGCATTTCATCATCAGAGATTTTTACAGCACCATAAGGCTCAGATGACATTTTAACTCAGGAGACACTAGCATACCCCTGCAGGTATGTTTACTAATGTACAACTGACCAAGGGCTGGGTTCTGAGCTCAGTGGTACCAGTGTGAGCTCTGATTGTGTTTGCACAGATCTCTTTCCAGTATGAAGCATCCTGGAATGTGATCATGGCTGGTAGTTTGTCCCTTGCCCCATAAGGGGCTTCACATTCTTATGTATTTCTGGTGGTTGAGGGAAAGGAGAGATGGTCAGGACATTTATTGTTTGTTTTATTTTGTTTACTTTTGTTTGATTTATTGGACCAATTTCTGTTGGTGAAAGAGAGAAGCTTTTGAGCTTCCACAGAGACATGAAGAAGCGCTCTGTGTAGCTTAAAACCTTGTCACTTTCGCTAACAGAAGTTGCTCCTGTGCTTTTGGAGGAAGGAAGCAGTACAAATCTGTCTCAGGTGCAAGGAAGGAGGCCCTGAGGTAATGATGAAGGAGACTGGGAGACAACAGAGACTGTGTGAGGGAGAGTTGCTTCTCCTCATCTCCCCTGCTGGCTTATGAGGAAAATGGCTCAGTAAGCTGTGACCCTTGCCTCTAGAGAGAGAAGGGCTACATGGAGGGTCACAACGAACCTCTGAGGCTAGCAAAATCTGTCAGGAAACACGGGACCCACGGAGACAAGAACAGAGCTTTGTCACAATATATACTTATAACTGAAAATGAACAATTTCTTTCTTTCTTTCTTTCTTTCTTTCTTTCTTCTAGAAGTGTTTGACTCAGGATGGCTTAATTCATCTGCTCAGGAGCCCCCTTGGGACATGATCTTCTCAGAAATTCACAGATTTTCTCATAACTTCAAAAGAAATTGCTTGTGGAGTCATTAAATACATAAGTCAGGCGAGTTCTCAGAGAAGCTGGCTGTAAATCCCACATGCCTTTGTGAATTTTTTGAATTCACACACCTACCCTCATAGACATCCCTGCACTACATACTGAACATATTTTACATGCTCTTGCATCATGTCAAACCTCCATTCATTATTCATGGATATTGTCTGCAAAAGAGTGGGCTGAATAAAAGAGCAGAATGGGACAGATTCTTTTGCCAGCCAGGCAATAAGAATAATACTTTCATACCTGGCTTTCAATCAGCAGATCTCAAAGCACTTTACCAAGCAGGTCAGTATCATTATCCTCATTTTACAGATTCAGAAACCAAGCACAGAAAGTGGACAAATTACACTGGAATGAGTGAGAGGGGAAACAGCCCCACTGACTGCAATGGAATTACTTCTGATTTACACTGGGTGAAAAAGAGGTAGAATCAGGACCATTGATTCCAGTGGCCCAAAATACCAGAGTCCTTTGACTTCATCATTGACACACTTATTCTGGTTTTACATAGGTAAAACTGCATTGACTTCAGGGGAGTTACTCAAGATTTACACTGGCATAGGAAAAGAATCTCGACCCATGTTTACACCCCATGTGCCTGATTTTTGGAGGCGCTTAGGGAATCACAACCTATTCAAAGCACATGGACCAGAATCTTACCTTGTGTACATCAACACATCTCTATCGATTTTGATTGAGCAATGCTAGATTACACCTACTGGGGATCTGGAATTAGATAGATAGCTAGCGAGCTAGATTCTCTCTTTCTCTCTCTCTTTTCATTTCATCAGTTCTCTGAAGAAGCAGTACAATGTCCTGTCAGGAATCTACACATAGAATTGGGCAAACTCTTCCCAATGTTAAATTTTTAATAAAACTGAAGCCTGGTGCTTACAATCCATCTATCCATCCCTGAGTCTGTCCTCCTTCACTCACATGTCCTGATCAATCCAGATCTGTCCAGGTTAGAGGCAATATGGCTGATTAGGAGTTTCAGGTGCAGTTAGTTACCTACTTCTAGGCCCCATCGCAGGCCTTCATTTCTGACTGCCTTGCTGTGCCTCAGTTCTCCATCAGAACAAAGGGAATAGTAACCCTTCCCTACCTCACAGGGGCATTGTGGGGATAAATACATTAAGAGATGTGAAACGCTTTGAGATGCACTGATGAACAGTGCTGTATAAGAGCTATATCTTCTTCTTTCACCTCAAATTTATTTTAAGCCACAATTTTACCTACTGATGTGTCAAATTCTTTTACTTTGCAAATTGGGATTTTCAAAGTTCCTTGTGGATTTGGACACCCATCTCCCATCATGGGATCTGGGCTTCTAAATCCTACTTTGATGGGATTTGGATAGGTCCATCAATGACTATTAGCCAGGATGGGCAGGGATGGTGTCTCTCGACTCTGTTTGCCAGAAGTGGCGAATGGGAGACAAGGGATGGATCACTTGGTGATTACCTGTTCTGTTCATTCCGTCTGGGGCACCTGGCATTGGCTACTGTTGGAAGACAGGATGCTGGGGTAGATGGACTTTTGGTCTGTGCCAGTATAGCCATTCTAATGTTCTTATGTTATGTTCTTATCCCTTGGGCAGCTCTGAAAACCTCATTGTCTGATGTGAAACTGTCTGTTTGGCCTCTCTGTATGACAGTGTTTTGGAGCTAATAGCTGCTGTGAGATCTCCAGGGTATCTCCACCGTGCAGCTGACAGTGTAGTCTGCAGTGGGGTAGCCAGACCCACATAATCCATCTCGCATACCAAAATGTCCAGTGAATGCCCATGGTGCCCTTTTCAGCACAGGCTGCATAAGCCAGCCAATGCTCCTGAGTACTTACTCACGTTACTAGCCCCATAATGAATTCTATGCCATCTTATCAGCACTGGCACTTTTAGTGTGGTAGCTAGATCAGAGATGACTTTGGGATGCCTACCAGCACTGAAAATGATGCCATTAATTGCAGCAAGAGAGGATAAGAATATAGGTAGTTAAATGCTAAGCCATCTCCAGCATAAGGCTGTAACAAGATCATTGCTTAAGACAAAGCAGATCTCTCTCCAGGCTTCCTTTTCTGGGCATCCATTCATGGCACACTGCTCCCAGGGTGTGTAGAGTCCATAAATGTCACCGTTAACATCTGTTCTGGCACTAAGGGCTTATCTATATTTACAGCTAAATTGGCTCTGCTGCAATCAATGCAGTGGTGTCGATTTAGCGGGTCTAGTGAAAACAAGCTAAGTCAATGGCAGAGTGCTCTCCTGTCAATGTCAGTACTCCACCTCCCAGAGAGGTGGAAGGTAAGTCAGTGAGAGATTGCAGGCACTGCTGTAAGTCAACCTAAGTTACATCGGCTTCAGTAACTTATATAACTGAAGTAGCGTAACTTAGGTTGACTTAAAGCTTTAGGGTAGACCAGCCCTAAGGTACTAACTCTCCTTTCACTTACACTGATTTTTCACAGGTGAAACTCCTTTGACTCAGATGGAGTTATTAGAGCCGGTTGAACAATCCTATTTTATTTCCAGCAAATATTTGGAATAATTTTGTTGAAAAAAATAATGTTTTGGATCGCCTCCAGAAGTGAATATTTGTATTTCAAATTGCAATTTTCATTGTTTGATTCTGGGGAAAAAAATGTTGCTTCACCAACACTTTCTCTCTCTTTTTGGTTCTCCCAGAAAAAAAGAGAGTAAAAAAGGGGGAGGAAAATTGGAAAATCAATAACAAAATATTGAAAACCAAAAAGCAAACCCACATCTTTTTCTGTTTTCAAAACCCAAACAAAACATTTTCTCTTTGCAGGGTTAAAACAAAACAACTTTTTACAAATGTAGTTTCATTTTTTTTCCATTAAAATGCACTAATATAAAACTTCTTGTAAAAAAAAACTATAAAGCTAATATTTGATAGAAAAAAAAGTTTGAGTTAAAAACTTTTGACCAGCGGTAAGAGTTACTCCAGGGTTACACCGGGGCGAGAAAGAGGATAATCAATCTCACTGACTTTAGTAGAGTTACTTGGTATGTATCCCAGGAAGAGGGAGCATAGAATAAAGTGCAGAATGTTTGATTTTCTGAAAAAAATATCTCTGAGTTTTGCAAATTCACTTCTAGGAACTGGATTCCCAAATCCCTTTGGTAACTTTGAAAGTTTCAGCCTAAAACATTTCTGGACGCAATTCATAAATAGAAATACTTAGTCCATTAGACAAGCTCGGATTTTTCAGATATGTACCACTAGTTCAATGTGTCTTCTTTTCTACACTTATAAATGTAAAGTTTCCTTGGGAAACTTGAATTTTGCAAATAGCTTCCACAGAGCAGTTTTCACTTCTTTGTTTTTCAGGCTGTAGATGATGGGGTTTAACATGGGGGTTAAGATACTGTACTGGATGGAAATTATTCTATCAAAAATAGATGCTTCAAAAGTAGGCTTCATGTTCCAGAAACAACATGTGCCATAGTATAAAATAACCACAACTAGGTGGGAGCTGCAGATGGAGAAGGCTCTATGCCTGCCCTCTGTAGTGCGTATCCTCAGGATGGCGGAGATGAGTGCATGTAGGCGACCAGAGTGAGAACGAAGGCGCTTGATCCAAAAATTATAATAGATGCAAGAAGCACCACTTTAGGGGTCAGTGTCTCAGAACAGGATAAGACCAAGAGTGGAGGAGGCTCCCAGCTGTAATGGTTGATTTCATTGGGACCACAGAAGTGTAAGCTTAATACAGACAAAGTGTTGGCCAGTGCGTACAAGAACCCAGATATGCAAGAGCTACTGAGCAAGTGATAACAGACTTGCTTACTCATGGTTCCCACGTAATGCCGTGGGTTACATATGGCAGTGTATCGATCATAAGCCATTGCTGAGAGAATGAAAACTCCAGTGCCATCTGAGAAGAGAAAAAAGAAGTTTTGTGCAAAGCAACCCTTGGCAGATATTGGCTTTCTCTGTGCTAGGAAGTTCTGCAGCATCTTAGGGATGGTGACAGAGGAATAGCAGATAATGACAAAGGATAAATGGAACAGAAAGAAGTACATAAGTGTGTGGAGTTGAGGGTCAGCGCTTATCACCAGGATGATCATCATGTTCCCCAACAGTGTTATAACATAAATAACCAAAAACACCAGGAAGAGGAAAATCTGGAGCTATGGGTAACTGGAAAGTCCTAGGAAAATGAATTCTGTCACCATGGTTTGGTTTTCCATGTTCATGTATTCCTCCAAATTAAGAGCTGTAAAACATAAAATGAAGGATTAACATAATAAAAATGCATTAACAAAACAAGGATATAATTCTTTGCATCTCAATCGTACCACATTCTTGGGTGAGTCATTTTTTGCAACACTGAGGCCTAGTACACACTAATGCTAGAAGTCAAAATAAGTTATGCTAATTAAGCTACGTAAATTACATAACTTAAATTGATGTAACTTATGTTAATTTAACACGGTGTCTACACTGTGCTCTGTCTATGGGAGATGCTCACTCATTGACATAACTTCCACCTCTTATTGAGGTTGATTAATTAAGTTGATGGGAGAATGCTCTCCTGTTGACTTATCACGTCTTCAGCAGGCCTGGTAAATCGATGCCTCTGCATTGATTGCAATGGTGCCGGGTTAGCCGCATAGTGTAGACAAGACCTGACCATCAGTTTCTCCGTCTGTAACATGGGGATAATGATATGAATCTCTGTTTGAAAAGGGCTTTGAGATCTGCTGATGAAGCTTTACTGATAAAGTTTGGAGATGACATAAACGTTAGGGGAGAGGTAAATCTTGAAGAGGACAGGTCAGTGATACAGAGCAATCTGGATCACTTGGTAAACAAAAATATGTGTTTTTCAATATGTCTACATGTAATTGTACACATCTAGGAACAAAGATTATAGGCTATATTTATAGGATGGGGGACTCTATCCTGGGAAGCAGAGGCTTTGAAAAAGTTTTGGGGCTCAGAGTGGTTAATTAGCTGAACATAAGCTCCAAGTGTAATGTTGTGGTCAAAAGGAGTAATGTAGTTCTTGGATCTATAACCAGGAATTGGGTAGGAGCAGAGAGTTTATTTTACCTCTCTATTTGGCATTGAAATGACTGCTGATGGAATACTGTGTCCAGTTCTGGGTCCCACAATCTAAGAGAGATGTGAATAAATTGGAGAGATTTCAGAGAACAGCCACAAGAATGACTGAAGCATTAGAAAACATGCTACATAGTTTTCAGAGTGGTAGCTTTGTTAGTCTGTATCAGCAAAAAGAATGAGGAGTACTTGTAGCACCTTAGAGACTAACAAATTTATTTGAGCATAAGCTTTCATGGATTAAACCCCACTTCATTGGATGCATGCAGTGGAAAATACAGTAGGAAGATATATATGCACAGTGAACATGAAAAAAATGGGTGTTGCCATACCAACTATAGTGAGAGTAATCAATTAAGGTGGGCTATGAACAGCAGGAGACAAAAAGAACTTTTGTAGTGATAATCAGGATGGCCCATTTCCAACAGTGGACAAGAAGGTGTGAGTAAGGGAAAAATCAGCATGGGAAAATAGTTTTTACTTTGTGTAATGACCCATCCACTTCCAATCTTTATTCAAACCTAATTCAATGGTGGCCAGTTTGCAGATTCTCTAGGTGCCCGAAAGCTAATTGCTGCTACGCTCTGCACCCCAACATCTAAGTTCCTTGAGAATCTAGATTAGATTCTCTCCTTTGTTACTAGTCTGTTCAGGGCACACGACAATATAGACCACAACATTAATTGGGCTTCCAGCTAGATACCTGCCTAATCATCATCATCATCTGAACTGCAAGTGTAACAACAACAGACCCCGGTCGTTGGTGGGTGGGATCAAACCTGGGATCTCTGGAGCTAAATGCATGAGCCTATACTGCATGAGCTAAAAGCCATATGGCCCTTAGCTAAGGGCTGTAGCAGACTCATTAATCTCTAAGTGGTCTCTGTGCCACTACATGGGAAAGAACACCACACTTAGGAGGTGTGTGGGTTATACATACAAGTGTGGCAACATCCCACACCAAAATATCTCCTCCTTCCACTTTGTTACCCTTGGAAACATAAGAACATAAGAATGGCCATATTGAGTCAGACCAAAAGTCCATCCAGCCCAGAATCCTGTCTTCCGACAGTGGCCAATGCCACGTGCCCCAGAGCAAATGAACACAACACGTAATCATCAAATGATCCATCCCCTATTGCCCATTCCCAGCTTCTGGCAAACAGAGGCTAGGGACCTCATCCCTGCCCATCCTAGCTAATAGCCATTGGTGGACTTATCCTCCATGAACTTATCTAGTTCTTTTTTGAACCCTGAGAACTATCTGACTTGGCTCCAAAGCAGTAGGATTGTTGAGTGTTTTAAGAAGTAAGGAAAAAGGGGGAGAGGTTGGAAAAATCATAAAATAATTCAGAGTTTAGAGATCAATGGGCAGAATGTATTCAAGACCTTTGAGGTGCACTAGGAGTAAATTTAGCCCAATGACTTTGGCTCAAAGTTTCAAACGTGTTCACAAATTTTGGATGCTTCATTATCTTGCAGACAAACAATGAAGGCTTGATTCTGAGTAGTAATGAGCACCCAAGGGTGCAATTGACTTTAGCTAGAATCATGGATGTTCATTGATCTTGTAATTCATGCCTTGAATTGTCTCAAAATGCTCCCCTCAAAATTAGATAAATTAAGAAATAAAGAAATGAAGCCATTTGTGATCAGTGGGCATTCCAGAATAATTTATAGTCTTTATTCTTTACCTATTGATCAAAAGCTTGCCCATGCTAGTCTTTTTTTTGGGGGGGGGGGTTGTAGTTAACAGTTAAATAAGTGTCTTGGTTTCAGCTGATGATAAAATTGCATTTCCCCCCCAAAGTACACAACAGATAAAATAGGAATAATAAAAGAGCTGAGCTCACCATGAATCAGCTGCCTAATAAGAAAAACACTTGGTAGAACTGACCAATCTAATTCTACCCAAAACATCAATCTCAGTCTACTTAAGATGACAGAGTGAGACATCGGAATGAGACATTTTCTTTTTTTGCACTCTTGGGGCTGTCATGAAATAGCAAATCATGTTAATTACAAAAGGAGGGAGGGAATTGAGATCAATCCAATAAAATGTCCCAAAGAAAGAGAGATTAATGGAATGTGTCCAGGGCAGAGAAAACAGGACCAAAGGCTAACCATCATTCATTTACCATGTTGTTTGTGAATGGTAAGAGGTAAAAGATAAGGGATAAGATAATTACTGGATTTTAAATGACTTTTATATAATATACAAAGCTACTAATAATAACAGTAATCTAATAAATAATCTAATAATCTAATAATAACAATAAACTAATAAATAAGTGGGGTGCTAGCTAGGTGAAGGTGGTTGATGGTACAGTGGTTAGTGCATTGGCTTCAGACTTGGGAGAGCAGCGTTTGAGTCTTGGCTCACCCATAGACTGCCTATATGATCTTTGGCATGTCAGCATAAGCCAGATTTTTCAAGGTATTCCAGCACCTAAAGATTCAGTCACCTGCCTAGAGGGTTTGTAAATGTGTCTACCAGTCTAACTCCCATTGACTCCAGTAAGAATTAAGTATATGGGTACTTCTGAAAATCTCACTGGTGCTATTTCCATCTTTAGGCATCTCAATATCTTTAAAAATCTGTAATAAAGAGGGATAACAGCATTTCCCTGCCTCACAGAGGTTTACGTGGACATTAACAACTGTGAGATGCTGAGATACTGTGATCTTATAAGTACTGAAAAGAGATAGTACTTTCCATCCATAGATCTTAAAGCACTTTACATTGGGGATAAGTTTCATTTACATTTGCACTGGGGATAAGTACTGCTTTTACAGATCCAGACTAACACGTCTACCCCTCTGATGCACTGGGGATAAGTGTCATTACATTGGGTCATTTACATTGGGGATAAATGTAATTTAAAAGTGTCATTAAAAAGGGCAAGAATGAAGAAAAATTACTTTCTTGTGTTCCATGGCAGGACTGGGAATAAAGCCAAGGCTTCCTGAATGCCATTGGTCATTATTTCATTTTCTTTAAAAGATTAAAAGGAAATAAACCAACTTTCAACTGAATGAAGCTCACCGAGAATCCAGACACTGATCACAGACAATATGATGTTTCAGTGCCACCCAGAAACTTTCAGACATGCTCACGCATACATCTAATTCCTCTGTGGAACATCACTCAAAAACTCACTCTTTGCAAAAAAATTATTACAAAAGGAGGAGATCTGTAGAGCCTTGAACAATCGCTGAAAAATTAAGACCCCATTCCAGCTGGCTGAGAGATTAACATTTTATACCCTAAGTATGTATGAAAAAAATCCTTTTTCCCCTAAGATCTAATCCCTGATGTTTCTCCTGCCTAACAGCAGTCCCCTTATCCTGGGCCAGTAATTAATCACATTGTACCTCCCATCACATTGACCAAACTATTTAGAAACTAAAGACTATATCATTTGGCTTAAGCTAGTTATGGATCAAGCAAGCAACAAATCTTTTCAATTTGGGTTCAGAAGCCAAAATATTATCATTTCTCCCTGTCATAAACAGATAGTTAAGGTTTAATGCCTCTTTTATCTGGAAAGGGTTAAGAAGCTCAGTAAACCTGGCTGACACCTGACCAGAGGACCACTGAGGGGACAAGATACTTTCAAATCTTGGTGGAGGGAAGTCTTTGTTTGTGCTCTTTGTTTTGAGGGGTTTTCGCTCTTGGGACTAAGAGGGACCAGACGTCAGTCCAGGCTCTCCAAATCTTTCTGAATCAGTCTCTCATGTTTCAAAATTGTAAGTAACAGCCAGGCAAGGTGGATTAGTTTTATTTTTGTTTTCTCAACTTTTAAATGTCCTTTTTTGGCTGAGAGGATTTTACCTCTGCTTGCTGTAACTTTGAACCTAAGGCTAGAGGGAGTTCCTCTGGGCTACGTGAATCTGATTACCCTGTAAAGTATTTTCCATCCTGATTTTACAGAGATAATTTTTTTACTTTTCTTTCTTTAATTAAAAGCTTTCTTTTTAAGAACCTTATTGATTTTACCTTGTCTTAAGATCCAAGGGGATTGGGTCTGTGTTCACCAGGGATTGGTCGGAGGAAAAGAGGGGAGATGGTTAATTTCTCCTTGTTT
The DNA here is from genome assembly GCF_007399415.2 of Gopherus evgoodei. Taxonomy (NCBI): domain Eukaryota; kingdom Metazoa; phylum Chordata; order Testudines; family Testudinidae; genus Gopherus; species Gopherus evgoodei. The sequence goes on along the minus strand of NC_044342.1, from coordinate 10,012,769 downwards.
TAAGATCCAAGGGGTTTGGATCTGTGTTCACCAGGGAATTGGTGAAGCCTCTCAAGGCTGCCCAGGGAGGGTAAGGTTTTGGGGGTGGGGAACAAGAAGTGATCCAGACACTGAAATTTCTGGATGGTGGCAGAGTACCAGATCTAAGCTAGTAATTAAGCTTAGAAGTGTCCATGCAGGTCCCCCACATTTGTACCCTAAAGTTCAGAGTGGAGTAGGAACCTTGACAGTCCCCACTTATAGTCTGGTATAGAAATTAGTAATTCATAATTTCTTTGGTGGACAGTCTGGATTTTTAGGTCATGTGCACTGGAACAAATTTATGGCCAAGGAATTCAGCTTAAACAAGTTCCTCCATGCCATTTAAGCCATGTGGTATCCTTCTGAGAAACTATTCTCAGTGAGTGGCTCGGTTGGAGCTCTGCTCTTCTTTCTGATGACTCAAAAAACCATGGCCACATTGTCATAGGCATATGGCAGGGTAGTGGCTGCTGGAAAGGAAATGTGAACCAGTGCCCCAGAATCACAACACAAGTGGAGCAGAGGGCTAAAAGAAGGAAATATCTTGTAGTAAGAGCTAGGGAGCGTGATCTTTTCCTGGCTCAGGGAGGAAATAGTTACTGTGAATTATATGAATGGAGACTGTCAGATCATAAAGGGAGTGTAGTCTACTGGTAAGAGCTGGAGACAGCAATGCAAGATACTTTCAACATTTAGGGCTTGGATCAAGTCATGTGTAGTTGTTAAACCTCTTGTTCCAAGCTCTCTGCATACTCAGGCAGGTATCACTGTATCAGTTACATTTGGGTCATGCTTTCAAGTTTTTCAACCCAACCATAAATCTTACTTTTTAAAATGCAAGCTCAGATTCTGGTGATCACCTGGTTAGAGGGCTTTTCCTTCACCTCCTCCCCTTGTTCTTGTCACACAAAAGACCAGAAGTCTGAAGTGCAAGCAATGCAATGTTTATTGGGGTTAGTTCCAAGCAAGAATATCTATAGCTCTACACTCCGGCAGAGTCTGTTTCCCAGTGTTCCATTCCCAGCTCTGACACTGCAGAGCACTTACCCTGTGTCCACCTTCCCATCTCTGATGCCACAGAGCCTAGCCTGTGTCCCCATTCCCCTATTCCCCATTCCCTATTCTCATTTCCCATTCCTCATTTCCCCCTCCTCCTTCTTAGCAGGCTCAAATATACCTGCAATGCACACCTACAATCCCATCCCTTTTGTACCCGATTGGAGGGGTAAGGAGAGAGGTTTTGCTGTGGGCAGGGACAGGTATTTCTTTCATCTTTTAGTGTTTTATACCTTCCTTCCAACCTCCTTTGCCCCTCCCGATGGGTTGCTTGACTTTTCCTTGACATAGCGGTTGAGACAATCTTAAAGTGTGTTCTTGAATAACACTTTAACTGCTCTTACCTCTTCCCATTGTACTAACAAATCCATCCTACTAGGCAGAGGCAACATACACAGTCTTTGTTCTTTGTTGAAACATATAAGAGTATCAAAAAGTCAAACTCAAAATTCTATCCCAGGCTAATAAACACACCTATACACTAACACACATGATTTCAGGAGCCTTGCACCTTAATCTAGCCTGGCACACAATGGAGTCAGCGAAAGTGGCAGAGTCAGGACTTCTGATACCCATTGTAGTTGCCAATATACAAAATCACAACTGCTCACTTTTTGGCTTCAGAAAGGTTACACCCAATGTGATGCTGGTAGACCAGGTCCTAACTCATTCCAAAGTCCCAGGCCACACTGAATGCTTATAAATGCAGAGCTGAAAGGTGGGCCAATTCACTAGTATAGATTAAAGTGATTTTTGAATATATAAGAGTGTCTTTGGTGTTTAAACTTCATGAAAACTTGTGGGATATTGGATACATTGTTTTCACTTATCTGTATCCTGTTATAATGTAGTTGCAAACATTTGAATTGTAATTAAATAATCCACCAAAAGAGAAAGACATTTTATGGAATGCAAGTGAAACGCTTTAACAGAAAAGTGCTAATTTCAAAGCACATGGTTATTGTGTGTGATAATCACAGGTCAAAGGCTCAAACTGAATTCCTCACTCTCTGTCATCAAAGGATGAGCCCCTGTGGGTAGTGACACTGTCAGCTTATTTTCTGAGAAGAAGCTATAAATATAGGTTCAGAGAAAGATCCTTCATCTCTGGACTCTTTGGATTCTAATAGGGTGAAACAACTGAACGAGAAGATGAAGATCCCCAGAGTTATTCTGGGTAGCCCTGAAAGACTTTTGGGAAACTGGAAGGTTACATCTCTGCTACCATTTGGAATAATAAACTGTGACTCACCTGTAAATATATTTTACATGCTTTAACTGCTCAATAAGACTTATTCCTTTTCCTTAGCTAATAAACCTTTAGTTAGTTTACTATGGAATTGGCTATCAGCATTGTCTTTGGTGTAAGATCTAGGATACTACTTGATCTGGGGTAAGTGACTAGTCTCTTGGGACTGGAAGTAATCTAGAATATTTGTGATTTTTGCTGTAACTGATCATTTTATTACAAATTCCAGTTTGTTTGAGTGGCAAGATAGACCGAAGAGTCTCAGGGAACTGTCTGTGACTCCATGGTTAGAACAGTATAGTGATCCAGGAGTTCACATGTGTTAGTGGTTTGGTGGAATCTTGTTATAAAACACATCACTATTTTGGGGTATCTGCCCTGTTTTCTAACAGTATGCCCTGAGACAGGCACTCATGGCCACGAGTCACTCCAGGCAGCATGACACCCAACATTTAAATATATTATTAATAATAATAAATTGATTTATTTTCCTCCAAACTGGGTTGAATTTCAGCTTTCAGCGAGATCTATAAAACAAGACACATCTGACGAAAATCAAAAGCCAATTCCCTTGAAATGTCTGAGCAAGGGCTACAGGCTATGTTGTGCACGAGTGAGCAAGGAATGAGAATGCACACAGCCATTCTAAGTCCTTTCCACCTTTACTTCTGCACCAGGATTGAGCAGAATTGTGTTTAGAAAAATAATCCCTGCTCCCTGTTAGTGTTCCTGCAAGTGCTGTTTTAGAGGGTTCAGATGTAACCTACTGGCTTTACCTGTCCCTCTGATCCATATAGGATGTGAGCGTGTTATAGGCACTCGCTATACCAAATGCCTCTTTACATCACATTGTGGTGGCTGGTGCTTTCAGCTCTGGATGTTCCCAGTTCACTCCCAGGAGTTTGCCAACATGGCAGTGGTTGCAGAAGGAAGAGCACAGTGCAGTGAGGTGACAGCCCTAGTGTGTCAGCCTATGGATCAGAGTTAGTCCTCCACCATATAACTCTGGAGCAGCTGTGCTTGGCTTATCTAGAGCTCCAGTAAAGCACCAGTTCTACCTTTTCTAATGCACAGGACATAAACCTGTATATGGAAGAAAGGTCCATGTGCCAAGGGTTTTCACTAGAGGGAATATATATGCATGCCCTGTGCATTGGAAGTGGATGGCAAAAACTCTCATTTCAGGAGAGGCCTAAGAGCTGAAGTAGCTTTCAGTTGAAGTGTCTGCTTTCGTTGGTCCCAAAGAACTGTATACAAAACCCATGGACCATGCACCATTCAACAGCTGGCTGCTGATCTGCTCCCTCATGGTCTGCATAGAACATAATGAGTCACATATGCACTTTATCAGTATGACGTCATGGCTGAGTGGAGGAAAATTTTGCTACCTCCTAAGAGAGTGCAAAAGAAAATGTAGGCAATGCAACCATGAAAGTGAACTGTCTTCTGTTCCATCAGGAAGTTCTTCTGCCTCTAAGGCAGCATGCCTGAGGAATAGCAGATATCAATGAAGGATAAATGGGACATGAAGAAGTACATGTGGGGGGAGACGAGAGTCAGCTCTTATCACCAGCATGATCACCATATTCTCAAGTATAGTTATTATGTAAATGATTAAAAACACTAGGGTGAGGAAATTCTGGAAAAATAATGAATATGATAACAATATATTACATTCATAGGGAGTTGGAGGGTGATCTGTGTTAGAATTATGGCTTTTTGGCCATTTCACAAATTCTTCTTAAAGTACTTTAAAAATTCCCATTCACATTTGCCCTTCTTTTTTCCCTCTTCCAATTAGTTTCATTCATAATTTTCCTCATCCTTGGGAAATTAGCCCTTTTGAAATATCCAGTATATATATACACATTACAGATTGAGACTGTCTTCCATTTGCTTATATTGAGTGCAACCAAGTCATGATCACTGGTCCCTAGGCATTCACCAACCTGCAGTCCAGTGACTAATTCATCTTTCTCCATCATAATGAAGTCCAATGTATAGTAACCCCATGTGGGATGAAATAACCTGTATTATAATCTGTAACTGTTAGAAATACTAATACAATTTTCTTACATCTGCATATCTCTTCCGAAATGAAGTTCTCCATAATACAAATGTAATGTTCACATATTACAGAGTGATGGTGAAGGAGTTAGCTCATCATGACCTTGGAAGGATATTGGTGTCATCTAGTTAGTGATCTATAATAGACCCACCAATATATGTCCAAGCCTAGAAATAATCTGTTGACTACAGAAGTTGGAGTTTAGCATAGGTCTTTACTGACTGCAATTTAAACCAGCCCAGACTGTCTCTTTCCTATGCCAGAAGAAGCCCACAATATTGTGAATCTTTTTGCTTTTGGGGTTTTTCAGTATAGTGGTACAGTGCTTGGCTAGAAAATATATTGGTTTCAGTTTTGAGGTGTAAAGGCTCCTTATGCTGCTCTTTTGGTTCACTATCAGAGGGGTAGCCATGTTAGTCTGGATCTGTAAAAGCAGCAAAGAATCCTGTGGCACCTTATAGACTAACAGATGTTTTGGAGCATGAGCTTTCGTGGATGCATCTGACGAAGTGGGTATTCACCTACGAAAGCTCATGTTCCAAAATGTCTGTTAGTCTATAAGGTGCCACAGGATTCTTTGCTGCTCTTGGTTCACTGTTAGGATTCCAAGTCTAGAGAAAATAATCTTTTCCTGTTCTAGTCATACCTAAATTTAAAGAAATTTAAATGATTTCATCAAATTACATCAATTAAAAGTAAATAAATTAAAATTAAAAGTAATTAAATTGCATTAACATAACTCAAAACAAAGTCTGAGGGGGAAATGGCAAAAAAAGGAAAGAAATAAAAAGTATCGTCTATGCAGTGAAAGTTGAGAATAATCATCCAGCTGAAGCTTTCATGAGCCATACCATGAACTTTTCTAATTGTGAGAAGAACAGGAGTACTTGTGGCACCTTAGAGACTAACAAATTTATCTCCGCATAAGCTTTCGTGGGCTACAGCTCACTTCTTCAGATGCATAGAATGGAACACACAGACAGGAGATATTTATACATACAGAGACGATGAAAAGGTAGAAGTACACATACCAACTGGAAGAGGCCAATCAATTGAGATGAGCTATCATCAGCAGGAGAAAAAAAAAACTTTGAAGTGATCATTGAGATGATGTGTTTTTTTTCTCCTGCTGATGATAGCTTATCTCAATTGACTGGCCTCTTCCAGTTGGTATGCGTACTTCCACTTTTTTATGTTCTCTGTATGTATAAATATCTTCTGTCCGTGTGTGCCATTCTATGCATCCGAAGAAGTGAGCTGTAGCCCATGAAAACTTATGCTGAAATAAATTTGTTAGTCTCTAAGGTGCCAAAAGTACTCCTGTTCTTTTTACAATTAGAAAAGTTTGTAGTATGGCTTATGAAAGCTTCAACATTTCTAACAGAGGCATCCCTTTGGGTATCAGCAGAGAAAACCAATAATAACCACACTCACAGAATTGCTACTTGGTGTAGGAAGGAACTGTGATCCACTCCTAAGGGCTTGTCTCCTACCCAAGTAAGTCAATCTAAATTACTTTACTGTTGGAGTACCAGGTCAAACACCATAGAGAGTTCTAAGTATATTATGTTAAAGGATCTTGAGGAAGTATATTATTTCAAAGGAGCCTAAGGAAGTTTGGTGTCCAAATCCTGTTGCCTTTCATTGCAGATGAACACCGAACTCCCAAAATCTAGTAACAATTCTGAGGTGCTCAGAGATCGTGGTGCTGAGATGCTCAGATACTGTGGTGATCAATGGCTCCATGTCTAGTTGGCAGCCGGTATCAAGAGGAGTGCCCCAAGAGTCAGTCTTGGGGCCGATTTTGTTCAATATCTTCAGTGATGATCTAGAGGATGTCATGGACTGCACCCTCAGCAAATTTGCAGATGACACTAAACTGGGAGGAGTGGTAGATACACTAGAGAGTAGGGATAGGATAAAGAGAGACCTAGACAAATTAGAGGATTGGGCCAAAAGAAAACTGATGAGATTCAAAAAGGACAAGTGCAGAGTCCTGCATTTAGGATAGAAGAATCCCATGCACTGCTACAGACTAGGAACCAAGCGGCTAGGCAGCAGTTCTGCAGAAAAGGGCCTAGGAGTTACAGTGGACAAGAAGCTGGATATGAGTTAACAGTGTGCCCTAGAACCAAGAAGGCTAACAACATTTTGGGCTATATAAGTAGGAGCATTGCCAGCAGCTCAAGGGACGTGGTCATAACCCTCTATTTGACATTGGTGAGGCTACACCTGGAATACTGTGTCCAGTTTTGGCCCCACACTACAAGAAGGATGTGAAAAAATTGGAAAGAGTCCAGCAGAGGGCAACAAAAATGATTAGGGGGCTGGAGCACATGACTTATGAGGAGAGGCTGAGGGAAGTGGGATTGTTTAGCCTGCAGAAGAGGAGAATGAGAGGGCATTTGATATCTGCTTTCAACTCCTGAAAAGGGGTTCCAAAGAGGATGGCTCTAGACTGTTCTCATTGGTAGCAGATGACGGAACAAGGACTAATGGTCTCAAGTGGCACTGGGGGAGGTTTAGGTTGGATATTAGGAAAAACTTTTTTCACTAGGAGGATGGTGAAGCACTGGAATGGGTTACCTAGGGAGGTGATGGAATCTCCTTCTTTAGAGGTTTTTAAGGTCAGGCTTGACAAAGCTCTGGCTGGGATGATTTAGTTGGGATTGGTCCTTCTTTGAGCAGGGGGTTGGACTAGATGACCTCCTGAGATCCCGTCCACCCTTGATATTCTATGAGTCTATGCATCGAAAGTTTTATGGGAGTTGAAGGCTTAACTCTCTCCTTTGAAAACCCCAGCCAAAGAATCAAATCACACAGTAGTAAATGCAATTAGATTCTGATCTCAGCTAAACATATTAGTAAAGCCCATAGAACTTAATGTGGTTATTAAATTATAACTGAGATGTGAATTTTCCAATTCAAGTTCGCATGAGTATCTCAACTTTGAAAATCTCCATGGCACATGCCTCCAAAGGCCAAAGAGACTATATATGGTTTGGAGCATCACTGAATGCTGTTGAATGCTGATCTGACATCTCATGCTCATTGGGCAAGTGTTTCTTGCAGGGAGGTATGTTTGAGCATCTTTGTATCATTGCATTCAATGGGCCATATTCTAGTCACATTAATAGGGCATAAATCAAGAATAATTCCTTTGGTGTGAAACCAGAGTCATTTAGATGTGAAAGGAACATGTTTTATTAGAATCATTCTCAAAGGGAACAAACTGACATACATCCAGCTAATTTATGCCAACTGAGATATTAGTGCAGTTTTATGAAATGTTTTCTTTCTCATTTCTCTAAGCAACTTAAAATTGGCAGTGGGAATAAAGATGAGAAATTGTTATGTAATGAGACAAATTCTGATCATGGATAAAATTTTCAAAAGCACCTAAATGACTTGGGTGCTTATCTCCAATTTTGAAAATTGACTGGAGGGGCTCAAAAGCAGGTTTTCTTGGAATTCGATGTTTTGACATTAGTGTAATCCCTTTGCTATTGGTTGAGTATAGATCTGATTCAAAGTTTTCTGTTGAAAAAAATCTTTTTTGGAGAAAATAGAATTTGTAATGAAAAAAATTGTTTTTATAGAACATGCTGGGGTTTCAGTTATTTGATGACACCTTCTCCCCAAAATGGAGGGTTTTTGAGTGTGTGATGAAAATTCATTTTCATCAATAATTGTCATGGAAAAAATCAATCAGAACCAAGTCAGGAGAGTCAGATTCTTTAGGTCCTACATACGTCCTATTTTTTTCCAGTGCAGATCTGTTGCGGCTGCATTGACATATATGGTGTTTTATAGTCTGAATTAATTCTGATATAACTGAATCTGAAAGTTGTCCCTTCATATCCAGAATTTGAGCATACATTAAATTTCTTGAACATAAACTAAATGGAAACCAAAAGTCTAATTTTCCTCTCATTTATACAGGTATGAATCAGGAGTAAATCTATTGAAATAAATGCAATTGCCCTAGTGTAGAAGAGGTAGCAGGGTTTTCTTTTCTTTCAGAATAACACAAAGGGACAGATCCCCAGCTGGTATAAATTGTCCATAGATCCACTGGAGTAAATAAGCTAGATCCCTGGCTTAGCTCTATTGAATTCATTTTACTTCAGTTGAGGATGTTATCCAGATATTTAATCTGCTTTCATTTAAGAATTCAGCTGGACAAAGGTGTGAGGCTATTCTGTAAATCAGAGAACATAGGAGGTAGCTAGGAGCTGCCACACTGACTCAGACCTCTTGTCCATCTAACCCAATATCCAGTCTCTGACAGTGACCATTACCAGGTGATGGAAAGAATGGTGCAAGAACTATATGGAACAAAGATGTGGTGTAATCTGCTCTCCATGAAGATCTCATCTTGATCTCTGAAAGAGGCTGGTTCAAGCCTTCAGGTATGAGATGTTACATTTTTTCCAAAATAATATTTGTAGCATTAACTATTATAACTCTGGATATGTTAGTTATCCATGTAATCGGCCAACCCCTCTTTAAATTATCACGCTTTGAACGTGTGAAGCAGAGGTAATTTCCACCTCTTGTGCCAACTTTCCAAGGGACCCTAATCCATTTGTGAACTGGCCACCCACTATTTGGCATCTGTATGTATCTGCCCCTGGAATTATCACCTGACAAATAGTATTAGCAGAAAAAAGTCTGTTGGGCGATTGGAGCCAGATCCTGTTTTCAGCTCCAAGGGTGGAAATTTAAGACAAAGGACTTTACTCCAGATTTTCACCAGCATAACAAAACAGAATTAGACCTAGGTAGTTAAGATCCTAATCCTGAAAACCCTTCTACATAACTGTAGGCATGCTGCTTAGGCAGAACTTCTTGCTATGCATGTTTTCAGAACAGAGGCTCTAGTATCTTGTCTGAATGTGTATCCGTCCCTTCCATCTTTTTAGAATGACAGGAGAGGGTCTAGGGAACATACAGTCATGGAATCAGGTCTTGTGGGATTTATCCCTGCTTCGAGGAGTGGAGAGGGATCTAGTGTGGTAGAGACAGGGCTGGAAGTCAGGTCTCCTGGGTTCTTTTCTTAACTGTGGTACTGACCCATTGTATGGAATTGTCCTGGTCGTGTTACTTTTCTTAATTCACCCCAGTCTTTCTTCCTTGTAAAGCACTTTGAGATCTCCGATGGTGTGGTGATGGGGACTATATAAGAATCTAATATAGATAGATTTACAGAAGAAGAAATTGTAATTCTTAATGGTTTTTGTCCATTTGCCTCCTGAATTCTAAGTTACTGTATGCTGCAAAATTTCTGCTTCTTTATTCTTTCTCTTTTTTTTCCTCAGTGTTCCCTTGTCAAGCCTTTTTGAGTGTATTGCTTAGTTGAACTTTTCCTGTTTTTGTTTTGTAAATGTGTGTATCCCATTTTGTAAGTTCTCCTCTCTTTCCTGAGAATTAGATGTCAAACCTTGTGTTTGTCTTTATCGGCATGAGGTACTTGGACATTCATTTTTTTCTGTGTTTTGGTCGCTATCCTAACTGATGTTTTGTTTATTTGGTTTTTGGGATTTTGGGATGATTTTTTCTTGCTGACATACAGAAACTATGTTTCAAAAACATACAATATCAAACAGAAAATATAGTTATTTTCAAAAAACTGGAAAATTACATTGTCCAAAAATTAATTAGTTTGAGAACAAAACTGAAGAGAAATTAATGTATTTTTTTAAAGAAACCATTGGAAAAGTTTAAAGATTAAACCAACTGAACAACCATCAAAATAACCCAGTTAGTACTGAAAACCAATGGAATTACAATGATTTCAGAATTTCAGATATTTTCAAAAATAGGGAGCATGTAGTACTTATAGACTGTAATCAAATCACCCATTAACTGTCTTTTTCATAAGAGAAATAAATTTTGCTCCTGAAGTCTATCATTATTTACGTGTTCCTATCTTTTAGTCATTTTCATGGCTCTTCTCTGAACCCATTCTCATTTATCAACCCCCTTCTTGAATTGTGGGCACCAGAACAGGACATAGTGTTTCAGCATTGATCTCATCAGATCCAAGAAGAGAGGTAAAATAACCTCTCTAGTCCTACTTGAGATTTCTCTGTTTATGCATCTCCAGATCAAACTAGCTCTGTAGGCCACTGTGAAAGACTGGAAACTTGTGTTCAGTTGATTATCTACCACAAATCTTTTTCATAGTTATTGCTTCCCAGGACAGAGCTGCCTCTCAGGTAAGTATGGCCTAGTTTTATTGTTCCTAGATGTGCACATTTACATTTAGTCATATTAATACAGATACTGTTTTCCTGAGAAGTTCACCAAGCAATCAAGTTTACCAATCAATCTAGGTAGCAATCCAAATCCGAGCAATCCAGATAGCAATCCAAGCAATTCAAGCAATTCTCTTCCTATCTATCACACTTCCAATTTTTGTGTCATCTGCAAACTTTATCCGTAACATTGTTTTATTTTCTTCCAAGTCATTGATAAAATGTTAAATAGTGTAGGGCCAAGAACTTATCTCTACCAGACTCCATTGGAAAAACACCAGCTCAATGAGGATTCTCCATTTGCAGTCAGATTTTGAGACCTATTTCTTAGCCAGTTTTTAATTCATTTAATGTGTGCCTTCTCAGTTTTATATGCTTCCACTTTTTTAATCAAAATATCATGTGGTATGAAGTCAAATGCCTTGCATACATCTATGTATATTACATACACTTTTACCTTTATCAATGAAATTTGTAATATCATCAAAAAAATCAAATTAGTTTGACAGAATCTAATTTCCATAAATCCAGTTAATTACATTATTCTCCTTTAGTTCTTTATTAATCAAGCCCCTTATCAGCTGCTACATTATCTTACTCAGAATTGGTGTCAGGCTGAGAAGCCTATAAATACCCAGGTAATTTCATTTGCCATTGTTTGAAAAAATTGCACATTGGTTAGCTTTCTTCTAGTCTTTTGATACTTTTCCACTGCTCCAAAACTTATTGAAAATCAACATTAATTGCCAAGCAAACTCCTTATCCAGCTCTTTAAAAACACTTGGATGCAAATTAGTTGCATCTGCTGATTTTTAAATGTCTAACTTTAGTTGATTCTGTTTAACATAATCCACTATATTTGTGGTGTGGAAAGAGTATTATCATCACAATGCAACACTATACCATATTTCTCCCAAATACAGAATAGAATTATATACTATATTGATAATTCTACCATTACTATCTAGTAATTGGACCTATAACATTATCAGGATTCTTTTTGTTCCTAATTTATTAAAAAAAATCTATTCTTCTTTTTCTTTTTAACTGTGGGCTATAGATTTCTCCTTGTGTTCCTTTGCTTCCCTTATCAATTTGCTGCAATTCCTGACTTCTGATTTAGATTCATTACTGTCAGCTTCTCGTTTACATTTTTGTAATTAAAGTTTTCCTCCCAGCTGATTTGGCTCACAATTGTTTTCAGCTTTGTGAAACTGGCCCTGTTAAGCACAGAGTATATATATTAGTGGTCTGGACTTCATTGTACTTACACATTATAAATGTGATCAAGTCATGATTACATTACCTAAACTAACACTAATCCATAGTTCTGTGATCAGTTTCTCTTTATATGGTAGGACAGGGTTTAATCTAGAATTACCCTATTTTAGATGCAACAATTTTGAGTTAGGAAATTGTCTCCTATTTTGTTTAGGAATTCCAAAGATATTTTAGTACTCTCTGCATGAGACCTCCATCACATTTTATTCAGGTTGATGTTCCCCACATGATTGTGCCATAGCATCACATTAGGAGCTCATGTTAACCCTTAGATCTTCCTCACATTCACCACTTTCCAGCACTCACATTCCCTAGATGGCTCTCAAAGTCTCCATCAAGATATTTGTAAGAGTAGTAAAACCTCCATCAACACAAAAAAGGTGCAAAATCTTAACTCAATTTTAACTGAAATAGGAATTTTGTGCCTTAATATTTTGTATGCTTCCTTTCTTTTTGATTACTCCAAGTCCTTTTCCTTTGCAGGCAGCATCAAGTATGTGGAAGGAGATGGTCAATAGAACTACCGTGAGCGAGTTCCTTCTTCTGGGTTTCTCTGACATCCGAGAGCAACAGATTTTATACTCCATGGTGTTCCTACTCATTTATCTAGCAGCTGTGATAGGAAACCTTCTTATCATTGCAGTTGTAGCCCTCGATTGCCACCTTCGCACCCCCATGTATTTTTTCCTATTCAACCTATCCTTCCTAGACATCTGCTACATCTCTGTCACCATCCCCAAGATGTTTGCCGACTCCCTAACCAACACCAGGTCCATTTCCTTCTTTGGATGCGTCACCCAAGTCTTTCTGGTTATTTCACTTGCAGCCACAGAATGTGCCTTTCTCTCCGTGATGGCATATGATCGCTATGCTGCCATCTGTTTTCCTCTGCATTACAGGATGATCATGAGCAGGGGCACCTGTGCCCAGATGGCAGCTGGTTCCTGGGTCAGTGGATTCCTGTATTCAGTGCTTCACACAGGCAACACCTTTAGGTTGCCCTTCTGCCATTCCAATGTTGTTGACCAGTTCTTCTGTGATATACCTCAGTTGCTCAAGCTATCCTGCTCTGACACATACCTCAACAAGGTTGTGGTGGTCCTCTTTGGGGTGTGCTTAGCACTGGGCTGTTTTGTGTTTATCATCGTGTCCTACATTCAGATATTTTCCACCGTGCTGAGGATTCCATCCATGCAAGGAAGGCGTAAAGCCTTCTCCACCTGCCTGCCACACCTCGTGGTCATTGGCTTATTCTTTGGCACTGGCAGCTTTGTGTATATGAGGCAAACCTCAATGTCTTCTTCCTTTTGGGACTTGTTGGCATCTGTGCTGTATGCGGTGCTGCCACCATTATCAAATCCAATCATTTATAGCTTGAGGAATAAGGAGATAAGAGAGGCTCTGGGTAGGGTGATAGCCAGGAAATATTTTTCCAAAGAGTGGAATGTCCATTTTTAGTTTGACTTGACTGGAATCTTGGGAAACCCTTATTCATGTGAGTGACACTGTTGACTTTGGTGGAGTTTCTCCTGATTTACACATGTGTGAGTAGATGAACAATCTGCCCTGCGGTAGACTTAGGAAGGGATTTTCAAAGTCATCAAAGGGAACTGGCCATCTATTGAAATTCCAACATTGATCCTAACTACTTCAGCTGTAGACTTGGATTCCAACTTCTGCTAAGCATGGGTGGTGCATGGCTGCGGGGGAGAGGAGCGGGTGTTTGGGACCAACTTCTTGCTGGCAAAAAAAAAGCACATTTTAAAAGGCTGGTGAACCTTTGTGAGCTTCCTCTTGGGATCTTTGCCCTTGAGGGTATGTCCACACTGCAGCTAGGAGTGAGCCTTCCAGCCCACCTAGACAGACTTGTGCTAGCTGTGCTCAAGCTAGCCTGCTAAAGCAGCAGTGGAAACAGTGCAGCTCAAGCAGCTAAGGCTTTCAAGCATTGTAATGCTCGGGTTGCCAGCCTGAGTCTCTGCAAGGCACACAGTCCTAGTTTTAGTGCGCTAGCTCAAATGAAACTAGTGTGACTCTATCTACACAAGCTGGCAAGGTTACTCCCATCTGCAGTGTAGACATGCTCAAGATACCCCAGCTATTAATGTGTGTGTCTCAGAAAGTAACCAGCATCTTTGTGGAAACAGTGTTCTGTTTTCCCAGCCCTACTTCCCTTTCTTTCTGACCTAATGTTGCCCTACTCTATCTGTTTTCCTTATGTTCCTTATTGGGTGTCAAGGCTTGGAGGTCCAGATGGTGGAATGAAGGCAGAGGAAAAGAGAGTGGTGGGCCTTCTATACACCAAACATTTACTGTGAGATTTTCAAAACCTCCCAAGTAGTAGAGCTGGTTGGAATATCAGGGGGGTTAACGTTAGGGAGGGAGAGGAATTATTTCAGTTTAGTACTAATGTAGGCACGAGGACGAATGTGTATAAACTGGATATTAGGAAGTTTAGACTTGAAATTAGACGAAGGTTTCTAACCATTAGGGGAGTGAAGTTCTGGAACAGCCTTTCGAGGGAAGTAGTGGGGGCAAAAGACTTTCCTGGCTTTAAGACAAAGCTTGATAAGTATATGGAGGGGATGTTATGATAGGATCGTTAATTTGGGCAATTGATCTTGGATTACCACCAGATAGGTCTGCTCAATGGTCTGCGGGGAGATGTTGGATGGAATGGGAACTGAGTTACTGCAGAGAATTCCTTCTTAGGTGCTGGCTGGTGACTCTTGCCCACATGCTCAGGGTTTAGCTGATCGCCATATTTGGGGTCGGGAAGGAATTTTCCTCCAGGGCGGATTGGCAGGGGCCCTGGAGGTTTTTCGCCTTCCCCTGCAGCGTGGGGCACGCGTCGCTTGCTGGTGGTTTCTCTGCAGCTTGAGGTCTTCAAACCAATTTTGAGGATTTCAATAACTCTGTCCTGGGTTAGGGGTTGTTATAAAATTGGATGGGTGGGGTTCTGTGGCCTGCCTTGTGCAGGAGGTCAGACTGGATGATCAGATTGGTCCCTTCTGACCTATGAGTCTATGAGTCTATGAGTAATTTGTAGGTCAAAAACGGTCTGTTGAAGAAAATGAATATTTTTGCAGAAGATTTCAATTTTAATCCAAATTTTCTGTTATTTATGAAAAACAAACAAATAAAAACACACACACAAACTGAAAATAATAAATGAAGGACATAAATCCACACCGTGTAGAGGTCAAGCATAGGAGTTTATTGCACACAGTGCTGGTAGAGTGTCACCTTGCTTATTAGGCTCAGAGACACTGTCAGTTAATTGATTACAATAGAATACATAGATTTTCCATGGGCGGGGGAAAGTGACAAGGTTGGCAGTTCCACACCCCGGGATAGGTTTTGCAGCAAGACAAAATAGCACATTAGCCAATGGTTAACAGGTTACATAATGTCTCCGCCCACAGTTTTAAGTTAGCAAGTTAACATTTAGTTAATACTTTGATAAAATGTTATTAGTATAAAATATATATATTTAATTCTGATTTGGGGTCCAGAGGAATGGAGCAACTCCTTTGATTGTCCAACAGGTACATTCCTAGTGGTTGAAGCAAAAAACCAGTGAGAGTATATGACAATACAGATTGTCTCCTTTATGTCTTAAGGCAGGCACTGGGCCCTGGGAAGGGAGATGGAAGGATGCCATATCTTATACTGATGTGCCAACTTTTCATCAGCTCAAAGTTGGATCTGTGAAAAGAATACTTTCCTACAGAAGAAACACAATAGGAACAGGGATCCTTTGTTCAGTCTGAAACATAATGATTTAGTTATTGTTTCAACTGGCATTTTTGCTGACCAAGCATATCTTTAGCAAAGGCAATGTTATCTTGCTTACCCCGGCTTTCTCTCAGCTGATTACTATTTGCTAGGTCTCTAGTCTCTTGACCAAACTCTGGACTTTAGATCTGGAAGAGAGCTGGCACAATCCATATACTAGGTTGTTATATAAAATGCACATGGATTTTAACCCTTCAATAAAAAAAAGCCAATAAAAATGCTTGGGATATTAAATATGATTCATTTTTGAAAAAAAAATTGTTTTGGTGTTTAGAAAATATAAACTTTTACTAGAAATGGAAACATCTATGTGAATGCAGTTTCAAAACTTAAATATTTTGTACTAAAATAAGTTTGTAGAAGCCCAAGTATTTTGAGACAAAATGATTTTTCAGTACTAATTTTATTATTTTAGTTAGCGGTTTAATATTTGATTGATGTTTTCATTTTTCAGTAATTACTTTTCATTTTTAAAACAATTTTGTGTTTTAAAAAATTATTATTTTTAACCAACACTTCAAAAATGTCAGTGAAAAGAGATAAAAGATAAGGCTGTCAAGCAATTTAAACAAAATCACAATCATGTCATTAAAATTAATCACGATTAATTGTGCAATTAATCACACTGTTAAACAATAATAGAATACCAAGTATTTAAAAAAATTCTACTCTAAAAAACAAAAGAAATGGTATTTTTCAGTTCACTTCATACAAGTACTGTAGAGCAATCTGTTTATCATAAAAGTCAAAATTACAAATGTAGAATTATGTACAAAAATAACTGCATTAAAAAATAAAACAATATAAAACTTTAGACCCTACAAGTTCATTCAGTCCTACTTCTTGTTCAGTCAGTCTCTCAGACAAACAACTTTGTTTTCATTTTCAGGAGATAATACTACCCACTTCTTGTTTACAATGTCATCTGAAAGTGAGAACAGGTGTTCACATGGCACTGTTGTAGCCAGCGTTGTAAGATATTTATGTGCTAGATGCATTAAAGGTTAATATGTCCCTTCATCTTCAACCACCATTCCAGAGGACATCATCCATGCTGATGACAGGTTCTGCTCAATAACAATCCAAAGCAGTGCAGACCAATGCATGTTCACTTTCATCATCTGAGTCAGATGCCACCAGCAGAAAATTGATTTTCTTTTTTGATGGTTTGGGTCCCATAGTTTCTGCAGTGGAGTGTTGCTCTTATAAGACTTCTGAAAGCATGCTCCACATCTTGTCCCTCTCGGATTTTGGAAGGCACTTCAGATTCTTCAACTTTGGATTCAGTGCTGTAAATAGCTTTAGAAATTTTACATTGGTACCCTCTTTGCTTTTTGTCAAATCTGCAGTGAAAGTGTTCTTAAAATGGACACCATGTGCTGGGTCATCATCTGAGACTGCTATAATATTAATTAACACAATATTTTTTTAACAAGAGTCATCAGCACGGCAGCCAAAGCATGAAGGGGCATTCGAATCCAATGCAACTCCTCAGCCCACCCTGCGAACTCCACCTGGCCGGGGGACAGGGGACACCCCCCAGACCGCCCCACGCACTGTTAACATCGGAGACCCCACCGCTACGACCGGACCGCAGCCCCAGACCCCCACCGTCAGAGAGTCCGACGCGGCCCCTACAGGCACCAGCCCACTCTCTGCCAACAGAAGACCATCCACTCCCACAGCGACCCCCCAGGCGATGACCACACGCGAAAGACCGGACGCTGACACTGCACCCGCCGAACCAAGCCGGGCTCCACCAACCAACAATGCCACTACTCCACCAACGGCTATGCCTCGGGGACCAACCGAAAGATCCCCCGAGCTGCAAGGCAGACGACCCGCCGGCCAAACCGCGAACCCACTACCCGCGCGGACCGAGGAACCAGAGGACCGGCAGCCGACGATTAGGCCAGCCACGCCCTGGCAGGCTGCCTGGATCGAGAAGCTCCAAGCGACAGTCTCGTTTGAAGAATTTGACCAGCTCATCAATGAGCTCACCTGCGAGCTCTCCACAGAGATCGTCTCCAAGAGGACGCCAAACCAGGAGGCTGCACGGCCTACCTCCAGAAGGCCCGCCCCAAACCGCGACGCCACAACCCGAGGAGCTGGACGAAGAAACCCCAGCCGCCGCTACGACCCGGCAGCAGCCTCCCAGATCCAGAAGCTGTACAGAACCAACCGCCTCAAGGCCATGAGAAAGGTCCTCGACGGTCCCTCATCCTACTGCACGATTCCGCCCGAGCGCCTATACCGCTACTTCCTGGAAGTATTCGCTGACAAGCCCAGGAACGACGTGCAGCGCCCAGAGTGCCTTCACCCGCTGCCCCGCATCACCAATGCAGATGGCCTAGAGGCTGATTTCACGCCCAAAGAGGTGATGGCCAGGCTCTCCTGGACCAAAAACACTGCGCCCGGAAAAGACGGCATCCCCTACAGCCTCCTCAAAAAGCGGGACCCCGGCTGCCATGTGCTCTCCGGCATCTTTAACCTATGCCGGTGCTTTGGCCGGCCACCCACCTCCTGGAAGAAGGCCATGACGGTCCTGATCTACAAGAAGGATGAGCGAGACGACCCCAGCAACTGGAGACTCATCTCCCTCTGCTCTACAATGTACAAGCTATACGCCAGCTGCCTGGCAGCCAGAATCACAGAGTGGGCGACGACCGGGGGAGCCATCAGCCCAGCCCAGAAGGGCTTCATGCCATCAGAGGGGTGCTATGAGCACAACTTCCTGCTCCAGACCGTCCTCCAGATGACCAGGAGGGCCCACAACCAGTGCGCAATAGCGTGGCTGGATCTGGCCAACGCCTTCGGGTCCATCCCCCACCATCACATCTTCAGCACCCTACGGGAGTTCGGGATGCCGGAGACCTTTCTCCGCCTGATCCGGGAACTCTACAAGGGCTGCAGCACCACCATCCGTTCGGTAGAAGGCGAAACCGCCGAGATCCCAATCCGCAGCGGCGTGAAGCAGGGCTGCCCCCTCAGCCCGATCATCTTCAGCCTCGCCATGGAGCCGCTCCTGTGGGCAATCTCCGACGGCGCCGACGGCTTCGACCTACAAAGCGAGAGAGTGAACGTGTTGGCCTACGCAGATGACCTAGTCCTGATCGCGGACGACCCCGAGAGTCTCCAGGGCATGCTCAACACCATCGGGAGAGTCGCAGAATGGACGGGACTCCGCTTTAATGCCAAAAAGTGCGCGTCCCTCCATGTCAACTGCAGCAAGAACTCGGTGCAGGCTACAGACTTCCTCCTCCAGGGTGAATCCATCGTCCCCCTGGCCAAGGGGCAGGCGTACCAACACCTCGGCACGCCGACGGGCTTCCATGTCCGGCAGACCCCCGAGGACACCATCCAGGAAATCCTGCAGGACGCCGCCAGGATCGACGTTTCCCTGCTGGCTCCGTGGCAGAAAATCGATGCCCTCAACACGTTCCTGATCCCCCGCATCGCCTTCGTCCTGAGAGGATCCGCCGTGGCAAAGGTGCCCCTCAACAAGGCGGACAACGTCATCCGACAACTGGTGAAGAAGTGGCTGTCCCTGCCCCAGAGAGCAAGCAACGAGCTGGTCTATATCGCTCACCGGCACGGTGGCACCAACGTCCCCCGCATGGGAGACCTCTGCGATATCGCGGTCGTCACACACGCCTTTCGCCTCCTGACGTGCCCGGACGCCGTGGTAAAGAACGTCGCGACGACCGCCCTGCGCTCCGCCACCGCAAAGCGAATCGACAGAGCTGCCTCTGGCCAAGATATGGCCACCTTCCTGAGCGGCTCCATGGATGGTGACTTCGCCCGAGATAGAGGCGACATAGCCTCACTGTGGACCCGTGCCCGCAATGCCACGCGCCGACTGGGGAAACGACTAGGCTGCCGCTGGGTATGGAGCGAGGACCAACGGGAGCTGGGAGTCCTGATACCGCGGACCGAGACGGAGGACACCGTCATCAGCCCTGGAGCCAGAGGCACGCTGGAGAGGTCACTGAAGGCCGCCGTACGCGCGCTCTACTTGGGCACGCTGAAGAAAAAAACAGACCAGGGCAAGGTTTTCGAGGTCACCAGCAAGTGGGACTCCAGCAACCACTTCCTCCACTCAGGCAGCTTCATCCGCTTCGCTGACTGGCGCTTCATACACCGCGCCAGACTAAACTGCGTCCCGCTCAACGGAGCCGTCCGCCACGGGAACCGAGACAAGCGCTGCAGGAAGTGCGGGTACGCCATGGAGACCCTGCCCCACGTCCTGTGCAGCTGCAAGCCCCACGCCAGAGCCTGGCAGCTTCGTCACAATGCCATCCAGGACCGTCTGGTAAAGGCCATCGCTCCACACCTGGGAGAAAAAGTCACCAACCGCACCGTCCCTGGCACCGACAGCCCACTGCGCCCAGACATCGTCGTCACGGACGAGGCTCAAAAAAAGATCATCCTCATTGATGTCACGGTTCCTTTCGAGAACAGGACCCTGGCCTTCTGCGAGGCCCGAGCCCGAAAGCTCGAAAAATACACCCCCTTGGCGGACACTCTGCGGTCAAAGGGCTACGAGGTCTATACCGACGCCCTGATTGTTGGGGCCCTGGGCGCCTGGGACCCTTGTAATGAACGCGTGCTTCGGGCCTGCGGGGTAGGCCGTCGCTACGCGCAGCTCATGAGACGCCTGATGGTCTCGGACACTATCAGATGGTCCAGAGACATCTACACGGAGCACGTCACCGGTCACCGCCAATACCAGGAGTAAGCGGGCGTGACTCCGTGCTCCCGAAGGGGGGAGGAGATTTTCACACTCCCCCGTTGGACTCTATCCCCTGAGCCCTGAACCCACCAAACCAAACTCCACTATGTGAGGGTCGCCCTATCCTCATCACCCAGCTCGCTCCTTTATTCCCACGACTGTCTGTAACCTATTTGTATGAGCGATGTACCCTCACTGCCTCCTGACTGTATCTTGATCTCACCCACCGTTCACCCCGCATTGGGGACATGACAGACTGTATATGGTATATGCTGCCCAATACCAAAATACTGACCCCTCCCCCATAGTCTGTATGATATCCCCGATGAAACAATAACTGATGCTTTAAACTCTCTGTATCGTTTATTTTCAAATATTCACTAATAAACATTATATCTGGCACATAAATACTTTGCAATGCCGGCCACAAAAGTGCTATGCAAATGCCTATTCTCACTTTCTGGTGACATTGTGACTAAGAAGCCAGCAACATGTAAACAAACTTGTTTGTCTTAGCGATTGGCTGAATAAGAAGTAGGACACAATTAATTTTTTTGAGTTAATCACATGAGTTAACTGCAATTAAGCAACAGCCCTAGTGAAAATGAACAAACAAACAAACAAACAAACAAAAACACCTTGGGGAGAGAGGCGTGATTTTCAAAAGGATCACTGGCTGTCAGTTGTCCAGCTGCTCTTGAAAATCCTACTAGGCATCTGAATACCTTTAAAAATCTGGCTCTCAGACACTTAGAAATCTCAGCCTCATTGATGTTCAACATCCATGCTCCTAAGTCAGGTTTTAAAATGGAACTTAGGCTCCTACCTCACTTTTCAAGATTTTACCCTATGTGTTTTGCCCAAGGTCACATGGGAAGCCAGTGGCAGAGTAAGACATTGACTCCAGCTTTCCCAGCACCTTCCTGCTTTCCTTTACCAGAAATGTGTTGCCTTTCCATTTCATTGTGTTTCCCCATGTACTTGCCTTGCAAGAAAGGCCACGTTGAGCCAATCAGTCCATGAACCATCCCCTCAGTCAGAGCGAATTTAAGAAGTGGTGACAATTTTCCAGTAGCAACTTGTCCAAAATATTTTCCTCCCCTCTGGGTGTTGAAGAGAGCTCAAAAGGCCCTTTCACTCCTACAATGACAGAGGCAAATGGAGAGGGAGGTGCAGCATCAGAGCAGCCCATAAGGTTGCTTGCATCAGTATGAGATGGTGGGCCACAGAGGTTTTATCTTTCCATCTGGAGAATCCATTAGGACCAGCATGAAGTGCCTAAATACCTTTAAAAATCTGGCTCAGAGTCACTTTTGAAAATGGGATTTAAACTCCTAAATCTCTAAGGTGCTTGCGAAATGATCCTTGAGGTATCTCTTCATTTCAGAGTTAACCCAGATTTTAGTCCAAAAGCCCCTACTGTCCACACACAAAACCCTGTGACCCAGGTTTGGAGATGCTTTGAATCCAGGCTGGCTATCCCAGTTAGGGGTGTGGCTTAGAGTCCAGGCTCTGCTTTAATTTGGGATGAACATGTCCACTTTGCAGTGAGGATACAGGCTACTAAGAGTCCTCCATGTCTTCCCCCATGGTTGTATTTTCCTGCCTTTCTACCTACATCTTTCTTCTGCATTAAAAGTCACCTACCAGTCTATATGCACCGGTTTGGGGTTAAACCTCACATTCCAGGTGGCCTGCTCTACACAGCCCCTGGAAAGCACTTGAACAGAGGAACCATCTTGGAAACCTTCTTCCTGGCATCCTGAAATATATCCAGGCCTTGCCCAGTTGAAATACAGACTGCAAACAGAACTGAGGTGTATGCCCAGCCCACAGAACATTTGTTCACTGTTTTGTTGTGATAAGAAGAGAGCTTCGTCCACCTCATCCCCCTGGTCTGGTGGTCTATAGCAGACTTCCGCCATGACATCATCCTTGTTGCTCACACTTCTAAACTTGATCAAGAACACCTGGAGCACCTGGAAAAAGTCTTCAAGCACATCAGGCAGGCAAGACTAACTGTTAAGGCTAAAAAGTGTCAAATAGGCCAAAACAGAGTGACTTACCTTGGACACCAGGTGGGTCAAGGAACTATAAACCCCCTACATGCCAAAGTGGATGCTATCCAAAAGTGGCCTGTCCCATAGTCAAAGAAACAGGTCCAATCCTTCTTAGGCTTCTTCGGATATTACAGGCAATTTGTACCACACTACAGCCAAATCGCTGCCCCACTAACAGACCTGACCAAAAAGACCCAGCCAAATGCAGTTAAGTGGACTGATGAGTGCCAGAAGGCCTTTAACCAGCTCAAGGAGACATTCATGTCTGACCCTGTGCTAAGGGCCCCAGACTTTGACAAACCATTCCTAGTAACCACAGCATGGTGTAGGAGCAGTTTTAATGCAGGAAGGACCGGATCAAGAATTCCATCCTGTCGTGTTTCTCAGCAAGAAGCTGTCAGAGAGGGAAAGCCACTGGTCAATCAGCGAAAGAGAATGCTACGCCATTGTGTATGCCCTGGAAAAGCTACGCCCATATGTTTGGGGACAGCGTTTCCAGCTACAAACCAACCATGCTGCTAAATTGGTTTCATATCGCCAAGGGAAATAGCAAAAAACTTCTTCGGTGGAGTTTACCTCACCAAGATTTTGATTTTGAAATTCAACACATTTCAGGAGCTTCTAACAAAGTAGCTGATGCACTCTCCCATGAAAGTTTCCCAGAGTTAACTGGTTAGAATTGTCCTTGAAATGTGAAAAACCTTGTAGTGTTTACATAATTAGTAGTATATGTAAAGCTGCATGTGTTTTATTAATCTGTTTATTCTAAAGTTCTAGGAAAAAAATCACATCCAGTGTGGTCCAACACTGTCTGAGTTTTGGGGGGCGTGTCATAACCAGATAGTTAAGGGTTAATGCCTCTTTTATCTCTAAGGGGTTAAGAAGTTCACCTAACCTAGCTGACACCTGACCAGAGGAACCAATAGGGGAACAAAATGTTTCAAAAGGAAGGAGGATAGTTTCCTTTATTTAGAGTCAGTTTCAGTTTTGGCCGAAGTGGAAAAAATCAAGGAAGCAGCCTCTTATCAGAGTAATGAGTATTAGAAAAGAAATAAACAGATTTATGTTTATTTTCTTTTTGTAACTTGTCTTGGCATTAACAGAATAATCAAATTGGGAATTCTTTTGTGTACTAAGTTTTGCCCAGGGGAACATCCTGTGTGTTTTGAATCTGTTATCTGTGAGATCAGCTTGTATGCTGTCTCCCAGAGGTTTTTTTTTCTTTTATCTTTCTTTTCTTTAACTAAAAGCCTTCTTTTTAAAGAACCTGATTGATTTTTCCTTGTTTTTAGATCCAAGGGGGTTGGATCTGGACTCACCAGGGATTGGTGGAGGGAAAGGGGAGGAGGAGTAATTCTTCCTTGTGTTAAGATCCAAGGAGTTTGGA
Organism: Gopherus evgoodei; assembly: GCF_007399415.2. NCBI lineage: Eukaryota > Metazoa > Chordata > Testudines > Testudinidae > Gopherus > Gopherus evgoodei. The sequence continues at coordinate 9,988,860 of NC_044342.1, read as the reverse complement.
TCGGTGTTCACCAGGGAATTGGTGGAGGAATCTCTTAAGGTTACCCAGGGAGGGGAAGGTTTTGGGGGGGAAGACAGAGTGGTGGCAGCATATTGATCTAAGCTGGTAATTAAGCTTAGGGCTTCACATGCAGGTCCTCATATCTGTACTCTGTGACAGAGCCAAACTGAGGACTGCCATGAACCTCTGAGATGAGAAAATCTGCCAGAAAGTGCAGAACCCAGCAAGGCAGAGGAGGAAATTTATCACAAAATCTTTGGAGCAATCCAACGGAACTTTTCTTCGGGCAAGGAGCTGACATCTAAACTCCCCGTCAGTTGGACGAAAAGAGAGACCCTAGAAGCCTGGCAAGTGATCACTAGAAACCATTTTAGACTGTCTGTATCTGTGTCTGGGATGTCCTAAACCTATTGCGTATGTGTGTGTGTACCTAAAAATATAATAAATTGTAGTTTTAGATCAGAGTACATTTGCTTCTGAGAATTGATGATTGGTGATCCCTCAATTCAAGGGTGATCTCCACCACAGATTTGACTCAGGAGTCCGATTCTGGAACCACAAATCTACTCACAGTAGGTACAGACATTTCATGGCCGGCCAGCTGCCTGCTGGGAAAAAAGTTCTTTCTTTTTCCTTCTTTCTCTCTCTCTTTTCAGCTCTGAGGGTGAGGTGCTTCCCTTTCAAGCAGGCCACCACCTGATGGAGGATATAGCACCATTGGGGTCAGTTGGTGGCTTGCTCCTCCCGGCTTGTGATGACACGTGCATCTATCAATCATTTATCAGATGGAATTGCTGTGTTCCATTAATTTATTCCTGACTGCCTGGAGTGAAACAATTAAGACACCACTGCTTTCAGTTCTAAAAACTCTGAGTAACATATTTGGTGATCTGTTTGCCAGGAGTGGAAGAAAGAAAGGAGATGATTGATAAAATTTGTTTGTTTTTTTGGCATAGAGAAGTACATGGAGCAGGGTTGCAAACTTGTAATTTTATGTGTTGTAGTCCCAAACTGATTTGCGGATATGGTCCACTACTGATTCAGGGCTCAAGCTAATAAGCCTGGTCCAGTCAGAAAATATGTCAGAAAGCATGGCTTTTGAAGTTTGGAGCCTTTATCAGACCTGGAGCATTCTTGCAGCTCTGTAAGCAATGGGAAACCTGGATTAGTGTGGGAATGTGGATGTCAAGTAATAGTTTTAGCTGAGTTGTCAAACAAGTCCCAGGATGAGACCCAGGCTGGTCACAGAGAAGGTAAGAAACAGAGAGCTATGCTCTCAGAAAGCAAAAGGGAATAGTGGCAGCAATCAGAGGCAGTCATAGGCTAGGAACCAACCACAACATTCTCCAACTCAAACTGTAGACTTTTCTCTGTTCACGATCCATACAGTTTTGCTCTCAACCAACAATAGACTTCTCCCCTTTTCACTCTTAATGAGAATATTGTCTATCCATTGACCATAACATTCTTCCTCCTCCATCAGCAAACTCTCTCTATAATTTTTCCTATCAACTCAGTCATTTCATACTCTCAATCCACCCCTCTGAGGATGGTTTGGGAGAATTGGTAGGCTATGGGACACATTCTGAATTTCAACAGACTCAGACTGTAGCATGGAAGACAATTCCACTATCAATGAAATGCCACTTGTTTGCTCAGATGCTTCGTCAGATTATTTCAGTTACACTCAGGGGGTGGGGGTCTGAATTACTAATTGAGAGGAGAGATTCTGTACCATGATGGTTTCAATTAGGCCTAACTTCTGGAGGTGTTACTGCTGTGTAGGAAGCAGTATGGACATTGGTATTTACTGAAATATATAACATAACTTCACAGCACCCAACTCTTGTGAGGCACATCTGTATTTATGTCTCCCAGAAGCTTGAGTGAGATCTTACCCACTGTCATTTGAGGTACCAAATGCAACAGTAAAAGAGACATTTGCTTGAATGACAATTTTCCTTTTTAAATAAATGTAATTGAGACAAGTTCAGGACCACTTTGTGGTTACAGTGCATGAATATTCCACCAATGCAGAAATGAATGTGCAAGGAAACAGTGAAGTTGAAGCAACTGAGATGGGATTTTCAAAGTGGCCGGAAGGAGTTGGTTGCTGACCTCACACTGAAATTCATGTCTAATTACCATAGGCCCTGCTGAACAGCTCATTCATGCCCTAGAAAACACTTAACCATGTATTCAACTTTAAGCCTTCAATGGGCCTACTCATATGTTTAAAGTTAAGCACTTGCCTAAGGAGATGAGTTTTAGAGTCATAATCAAGGAGTTTTTGGATAGGAATCTATGACCATTTAGACCAACTGACGATCTCCCATTTAGTTTTAAAAGGCCTGATTATAATTCTTCAGTGTATCCACACAGGAAAGAGAAACTGAGCATGTTAAAATGTAACCAGTCAAAACAGCTCAAATGTCACACATTTAAAATCAGGATCTGCTTGTAAATGAGCTATAGAGCAAGAAATATTCAAATAAATTATTTGGTGACTAATGCTGAATGACTATTTTAAGAAAATCATGATCTAGACAAAGACAGTCATAAAAGAAAAAAGAACAATAATTTTCATGGATTATCTATTTATCTAACCAAGCTCCTGTCTCTACTACTGTCTATTGCAGAGGTCCCCAAATTATGGGGCGAGGAACCTTTGTTGGGTCATAGCGAGGCACGTGCCAAACTACAGGGGGGCAGGAATGGAGTGCTACCCAGACCCATGCCACTCCCAGTTTTGCTTTGTCCCCACCCCAGCTGTGGCCCCTTCTCCTGGATCCATGTCCATCCCACCCCCAGCCTCAGTCCCCAACCATGGCCTAGCCACAGCTTTGCATTTGGCTCTGGCCCTGATCCAGATCCTAGCCTCAGCCCCTGGCCACAGCTCTGTTCCAGGTCCTGCTCCTGGCTCCAGACTTGCCCCCCTCTGTGGCCCCAGCCTTTATCCCCTGTGTCTTAAACAGATAAGAAAAGTTAATAGCACAGAAGTACTTTATATCTCTTTGACTGTAAAGGGTTAACAAGTTCAGTAAGCCTGGCTGTCACCTGACCAGAGGACCAATCAGGAGACAGGATACTTTCAAATCTGGAGGGAGGAAGTTTTCTGTGTGTGCTGTTAGTTTTCGGTTGTTGTTCTCTCTGGGGGCTCAGAGGGACTAGACCTGCAACCAGGATTCTCTCCAATCTCCTGATACAGGCTCTTAAAGTTCAAAACAGTGAGTACTAGATAGATAAAGCGAATTAGGCTTATGTTTGTTCCCTTTATTTGCAAATGTGCATTTGGTTGGAAGGAGTTTAAATGTGCCTTTGGCTGAAAGGATTTTAATTGTGTATTTGGCTGAAAGGATTTTAATTTTTATTTGAATACTTAGGCTGGGAGGGTATTCCCTGTGCCTATAGCTAAAAAAACCCTGTACCTATTCCATTTTAAATTTACAAAGATAATTTTTTACTGTTTTTCTCTCTTTAATTAAAAGCTTCTTGTTTAAGAACCTGATTTTTTTTATTCTGGTGAGACCCCAGGGGACTGGGTCTGTATTCACCAGGGAATTGGTGGAGAGAAAGGAGGGAAGGGGGAGAGAAAGGCTAATTTCTCTCTGTGTTAGGATTACTTTCTCTCTCAGGAGGAGTCTGGGAGGGGGAGAGAGAAGGAGGGGGAAGGTGAATTTTCCTCTCTGTTTAAAGATTCAAGGAGTTTGAATCACAGTGATCTTCCAGGGTAACCCAGGGAGGGGAAGCCTGGGAGAGGCAATGGTGGGGGAAAGGGTTTTCTTTCCTTGTGGTAAGATCCAGAGGGTCTGGGTCTTGGGGGTCCCTAGGCAAGGTTTTTGGGGGATCAGAGTGTACCAGGCACTGGAATTCCTGGTTGGTGGCAGCGCTACAGGTTCTAAGCTGGTGATTAAGCTTAGAGGAATTCATGCTGATACCCCATCTTTTGAAAGCTAAGGTTCAGAGTGGGGAATTGTACCATGACAAGGGACCCATTTCCTCATCAACCCCTCCCTCCCAGGAGAGGCAGCCCTGCTTCTGGCCCCAGCTCCTGGAGAGCAGGGAGGGACAGGGGTAAGAGAGGGGATGCAACCCTGAAAACTTTGGGGACCACTGGACTGTTGAATATGTAGTGTAAACAACTGTATATTCAAATAATAAAGCCAAACTGAACAGGGAACTGCCACTCTAAGCAGCTTGTCCAAATCACTGGGCTGCTGGGTACTCTGATGTTGATCCCTCAGTCTCTTCTGTTGAAGCTGTTCCACTGTGGGCAAACAATTAAGCAGACATTGGAGCATGGCAATGGGTTTCCCACTCTCTAGAAGAGGGCTTTGAAAACCATACAACAGAGTCCTTCTATCTGTCACTCTCTGTCTAATCCAATGATTGTTTTTAGATATTTATCAACAGTAGAACAGCTTCAACAAGAGAGACTGACCATAGCGATAAATACATAAATAAGCAGTAGCCAAATCCTGCAAATCAAGGCACCTTTAGACACATTTGGATCCTTGTGTGGATGAAAGGCCATCTGTCTTTGAAGAGAATGTCTAAATCCCAGTGGTCATGGTTACAGGGCTAGCTGAATCTCTGACCCTTCTCTGATCTCTCTGACTTCACCTGCCCATCTCCTATGACTGAGTCACATGATTCATCTCCTCTTAAATTTGTCCCAGGCAACATCCCCCTGTGCACTAATTGCGATTTCCCAGCAGATCAGACTGTCTTTGTCCATTCAGCTCTTCTGTCGGGAGCTCTGACCTGCAGTACGTAGAGTGACCAGACACCCTTCTCCAAATAAAATCTCATTCATTTACCACAGTAAGAACAAAGCAGAACATAATAGAAAAGATTACATAGAAACCCCACATCTGTCTCACCAAAAATTTCAATGGAATAAAATATTGTTCTCTTTATTCAGGCTCAGAGTGTCTTTAGGAAACATGGTAAAGCTTTTCTCCTCAAACAAGTGTTTCCGTCATATCAAGAAAGATATTCATTTAGATAAAGATAGTAAAAAGATGTTTATCCAAGGCTCTAGGTGCCTGAAAATATCACTAATAACACAGTAAAATCTTGAAAACCTTTAAAATAATAATTTCTACAGAATCTCAGCCATCCACACTCCTAGAGAATCTTTTTTCCACCCTCCATAATTGTCAGAAGTAAAGCTTCACCTTTGACAGAGAGCCCAATTAAAGAGGTGATCACATCGACACCTCCAAAAGAGGACAATAAGATGCCATAATCTAATCAAACTTATCCGACCCTCCCAAATTCCTCCCCCGCAAAATCTACAACAAATCAACTAGTCAATTTAAAAAAAAACAACAAAGAGAAAGAAAATAGAACAAACAAATAAAGCCTCTCAGACCCCAAGTATATGTTTTATCCCAAAATAAGAGAAGAGACAGAAAGTCCATGAATTCCAGTGTGGACTTATTTCTGGCTACTGATTTTATGGGTAATGTGCTTAGATAGTGTGGTGATGATGGCCAAATAGATCCTTAAATTAGAAAGATAGATTGTGATTTTATTTCTGCTGGGGTAAACACATGAAACAAAGAAATAAATAAAGCAACCAATCAATACGACAAAACAAGAAACAGAGACAATCAAATGAACAAAACTTTCCATATTCCAATCAAAAATTTTACCCTAAAAAGAAGAGTCACAGCCTCCATGAAGTCCATCAGGGCCTTAGATATGGCTTCATATTTTATATTCAAAGTGCTTGGATAGTGTGTTGACTGTGGCAGTACAAATTCCAAGATAGATTCAGATATTTTTTCATTCTTGTGTAATTCAATTGACTTCAGTCGAGTAAGTGTGGATTTTTACTACTGCATAAACAGACTGCACATGATGGCAACAGTGTTGTCATCAGTTGATTATATTTATAAGGAAACAGGATAAAACCACAGTCAAAGGAGACAGACAGTACTCTTATTCTTGGTGAATAATCTCCACCCAGTCAGCTTTCTAACTGCATCTTTGATCTTCTTATTCCTCATGCTATAGATAATCGGATTCATCACTGGAGGCACCATGGAATAGAGAACAGCAACCAAGATATCCAGCCCTGCTGTTGAGCTGCAGGTGGGTTTCAGATAGGCAAAGGAGGAAACAGAAAGAAACATGGAAATGACAATGAGATGAGGAAGGCAGGTCGAGAAGGCTTTATGTTGGCCCTGCTCAGAGGGCATTCTCAGCACTGTTTTGAAGATCTGAACATATGACACAATTACAAAAACAAAGCAACCTACGGCTAAACATGCACCAAATGCAATAACCCCAAATTCATTGAGGTATGAGTCAGAGCAGATGAGCTTGAGTAGCTGAGGGATTTCACAAAAGAACTGGTCCACCACGTTGTCTCCACAAAAGTTTAGCGCAAATGTGTTCCCAGTGTGTAGTGCGGAGTAGATAAGACCACTCATCCAGGCACTTGCAGCCATTTGGACACAAGCTCTCCTGTTCATCACTCTCTCATAGTGCAGAGGTTGGCAGATGGCAATGTATCGGTCGTACGCCATGATGGTCAGTAAGGCAAGATCTGATGAAAGAAGGAACATGAAGAGAAAGACTTGGACAATGCATCCAGAATAGGAAATCAACCTAGTGTTGCTTAGAGAATTAGCCATGGATTTGGGGACAGTGACAGAGATGGAGCCGAGGTCTAGGATGGACAAATTCATCAGGAAGAAGTACATGGGGGTGTGAAGGTGGTGGTCAAAGGCTACAACCATGATGATGAGAAGATTACCAACCAGCGCTGCCAGGTAAACCAATAGAAATAGAACAAAGTGCAAAATCTGCAGCTCCCAGATGTCAGAGAATCCCAGAAGAAGGAACTCAGTTACAGTCGTTCGGTTGGACATTTTCTTTCTCAGTACATTGGGTGATGGCTGTGGAGGGAAGGAGAAGGGCATTAGGGCAGGATTAGAGTCTCAGAGGATTGACCCTGACTTCCCTCTTCGTAATATCTCATGATGCAAACGTCAAAGGAGCATAGAGTTTGTCACTTCCATTCACTGTGGGTGGTGAGTGATTCCCACCACAGAGATTCAGAGCACTAATCAGGGGGTTGTCACATGAGTGTAAAGTGGCATAGCTCCCTTAAAGTCAATGGGGTTGCATCAGTTTACACAATTAGAGGTTCCTGCTGGAAATGCAAGCTCTGGGATGGGGCTGGGCATGTGAGGTTTGGGGTGCAGGAGATTGCTCCAGGCTGGAACTGAGGGATTTGAGGAGTGGGAGGAGGATTAGGGCTGGGGCACAGAGTTGGGGCATGGGGAGAGGCTCAGAAGCGCAGGCTCTAAGCAGCACTTTCCTCAAGTAGGTCGCGGAAACAGTGGCATGTCCCTTTCCCGGTTCCTATGCAGATGCACGGCCAGGGGTCTCTGAACACTGCCCCATCCCAGGCACCGCCCCTGCAGTTCCTATCGGAGCACTGGGGGGGGGTCGGAGTGTGTAGGAGCCGGATCAGCACCATGCCATGGCTTCCAGACGCTGCAAGGTGTGGCCCCTCACCCAGTAAGCCAGCCGGAGTACCAGAGCAGGGCCGAGCCACGTGGTGTGACCCCTGACCCAGTGCCCTGCCTAGAGTGCCAGAGCGGCCCCCGGCTGGAGCACCAGAGTGGGATTCCGCTGCATTGTGCGGCCCCGGACTCAGTTCTCCAGCCAGAGTGCCAGAGTGGAGCAAGCCCCAGACCCTGCTCCCCAGCAGGAGCTTGCCTTTGTTTCAAGGGATGGATCGTCTGTGTTTTATTACGTGCATATTCTGTGCATTCCTTTAATATATTTGTGCTTAGCTGGCAGCAGTGTTGTACAATCAATACAGTGCTAGACCAGGAGGTGTTCTGATGTCTCTGACCTAGAGTATGCACCTTCACACCCTACAGTGGGTTTGTGCTCTGGTGGGTAACCCATGCCCCTACCATTTCTACCACTGATTACTCCATTTGAAGCATCCTAGCTTGAGCACAGCTAGTGCGTATCTGTCTACCTAAACTGGGAAGTGTGCTTGCAGTTGCAGTATAGATGTACCTATACTAAGCAGTGGTTCTGCAGAAAAAGACCTGGGGATTACAGTGGATGAGAAGCTGGATATGAGTCAGCAGTGTGCCCTTGTTACCAAGAAGGCTAACGGCATATTGGGCTGCATTAGTAGGAACACTGACAGCAGACTGAGGATAGATAGATTATTCCTCTCTATCTGGCACTACTGAGGCCACATCTGGAGTATTGGCCCCACACTACAGAAAGGATGTGGACAAATTGGAGAGAATCCTGTGGTGGTAAACAAAAATGATCAGGGGGCTGGGGCACATGACTTACGAGGAGAGGCTGATAGAACTGGACTTGTTTAGTCTGTAGAAAAGAAGATTGAGGGAGAATTTGATAGCAGCCTTCAGCTACCTGAAGAGGGGTTCCAAAGAGACTGGAGCTCAGCTGTTCTCATTGGTGGCAGATGGCAGAACAAGAAGCAATGGTCTCAAGTTGCAGTGGTAAGAGGTCTAGTTTGGATATTAGGAAACACTATTTCACTAGGAGGGTGATGAATCACTGGAATGGGTTACCTAAGGAGGTGGTGGAACCTCCATCATTAGAGGTTTTCAAGACCTGGCTTGACAAAGCCCTGGCTGGGATGATTTAGTTGGTGTTGGTCCTGCTGTGAGCAGGGGATTGCACTAGATGACTTCCTGAGGTCTCTTCCAACCCTAATCTTCTATGATTCTATGATTGAAGGCCTTTGCCAGAGTGAAAAAGGAAAACTGAGAGCCCCTTTCTGGGGAATAGATTCACACTTAAAATGTTAAGTTTTTGGCAATTTTTGCTTTAAAATGTTTGTTTCTCAGAAGCCAAAATACAAAAATTTGGGATTTTGGGGACTTCTATTAAAAGTCTGCATTTTTTTGTGACAAAAAAATTCTGACAAGCTTTAGGTATTTGATTGAATTGATAGCAAAAGTCTTAAAAGAGTTCCAAAAATACTCCATACATATCTACTTAAATATGAGCTGTCTTATATCCTAACTCATTTAATTGAAAGAGCAAACTTACTGTGTTGATCTCTGTGGAATTTTTCCCAGCTTGCAATGCAGTTGATCCTCCAGCACTAGCAATCACTGGTCATTATCTATCAGTCTATCGTGCCCCCATCACTGCATTATCCACCAGCTCTTTCACAGTCCCTTTCCTGGATTTCCTGAACTGCTGGATCTCTCTGCAGTTTCTAGCAGACAGGGATCCACTCCATAGATAGGTGCTCCCTGCTCCCCTCCTCAGGCAGGCTTGATTGAGAGGCGAAGGACTAAATGGGGTGAGGGGCTGACACCCCTCCAAACCCTAGAGCTGATTCTGGCTTGCGAAGGCTTCCATCAGTGTCACAGACCAGGATGTCCTTGCTCGGAGGCTAAATAACAAAACCTGCTCTCTCGGGCAGGGAGCCCAGCTCTGATCTCACCTCAGGAGCAAACCCACTGGTCACCATGCCCTATCTGACCATATCTCCACAGAGGGGAACAGCAACTGCCATGGATCTCACACAATAGCAGCATCCTTGCAAGGACCCTTGGCTAAAAAGAAGGCAGGGCTGATGCAAGAGGGTTTCCCAAGGTGTTTTCAGAATAAAATATATATTTAAAGCACAAATATGTGACCTACGATAGATCAAAGCCCAGTGGCATAAGAGTCCCAGCTGGCCTGGAGTTGTCTGTTTCTTCATTAACTCCAGATGATTACCTTTGGGGGAGCAGGGAAGTTTTTCTCCTGCATTGCATCAACAGCTCTTGAGATGCAGCCACTAGCAGAACCCACAGCTTAGGCTGCCCTGGTTGTTTAAAATTGGTCACTAAGAAACAGCCAGAGACAAACACTTAAAACTGAGGGCCAAGTCCTGAGCTGATGTAAATTGCTATAGTTCCATTGACTATCAGGGTAGCTAGACTTTTTTATGCCAACTGGGCAGCTGGACCTTTGATTTCAAAGGAGCTACAGCTCATTTACAGAAGCTTGGAGTCTGAAACTTTGATTTCAGAGGAGTTACCTTGATTTACACCATCTGGGTATCTGATCACATTGACTCTAATGGAGCTATAACAACTCATAAAACTGGGGAGCTGGCCTATTGACTTCCATTTTGCTACTGTCAATTTACACCAGCTGTGTGAACTCCTCAAGCTCTGTAATAGTCTTTACCAAGGAATCACATGCGGTCCCCTTGGGCGTTCCAGTATATCTTGCCACACAGGCAAATGAACTATGTGATATGCAGTCACTTTACACCTAAAATCAGAGCAATAATCAGGTTACTCCCAGTCCTAAAGTACCAGTCACTTGCCCCAGGTCTATTGTACTCAGATCTCAAACCAAAGACAGTGCTTGTAGCCAATCCTGTACAATTTATTAACTAAGAAAATAAATGAGTTATTTACAAGGTTAAAACAGGAAACACACACACATAGATAAATTAGTTTTAGGTTTAAAAAGGTCATATAAAAACTTCTATAATAGGCAGCTCTATATGTCCTTTATGGCTGACCCGTGCCAAGCACTAGGGGGTCTCTTGCTAATGTTTAGGAATCTTTTCTGCTCAGAGTCCACTTAGCATAAAGATCCCAGTTTCTTCTTGTTAGGGATTTTTATCCCCTTCACCCCAGAATCCAGACTGAGGGGATGAGTTCATGCACAGGCCTCTCCTTCCTGGAGAGAGAGAGGAATGTAACCAAAAACGTCTCTGTCCTTTGGCGCTGCACAATGACTCATTTGCCTTCACTGGGCCATCTTGTGTGCAGAATAAGCACTTTACCTTAATTAAATATTTTTTTTTCTGTTTGGTTTGTTACACAATTACAGAGGTTTATAATTCAATCACTTTATACCACGGAATATAGAATTAATACATGCAGCATCTTACCAGCATTCTGTAAAGTTTAAACACTAAATACGTTCCTATAACAATAATCTCTCTTTTAACTATACTAACCCACAGGCAAGCCAGACTGGTTTCCAGCTCTGGATTTGTCAGCTTTCAGTGAGGCCCTGGGACTGTGGCATGAGCTGGCATCTAGTCTTCCAGTGTCATAGTAGCATTACAACAGATAGAGGTAGAGCTGACATGCTTTTCATTCCCCTCTTGCGTTAGGCATGGGAGTCATGCAGATCAGTTTGTTTACGTACATAGGAATGTCTTTGTATCCTCCTGAGAGATCTTAATGAAACTTTTATGGAGATACTCTGCAATCCTCTCCTGAAGATTTTTTGGAATAGGCCTTATCTCTTTCCCCATGGTAATGTTTTCTTATGCAACTCCACAATGAGTTCAGTTGGTATCATTGTAGTAAACAGGCTAGCAGCATATGGCCCTGGGTGGCTTTGGCTCATTAGCAGCAGCTGTGTTTTCTCTTCCTTTGTAATCATCAGGTACGAGATATCAGCTAAAATTACCACCCACTGTGGAAAATAGTGCCAGTGCTCTGTGCCATCGTCCTTGTACTCATACCCATGGAAATAGGAGCTGGAATTGTTTCATGCAACCAATATTCCTTTCACCTGCCTCACCCCCAGTGGGCCTTATTCACCAGGACTGGGGATAGAGAGCAGTGCTGTGCAGGGGTGCTCCAAAGCTGGCTGGTCAGTAAGCATGTCTTATAAAAAGTTTTGATCGGAATAAGGAAAGGGAGTTTTCCCTTTCCACTGTGACTGTAAATCCAGCGGCTTATCTGTGTTTTTGTCAGAAGTTGCTGCTTTTGTGGTCTTGAGATGGCCCTCTCCATACACACAGAATCGCTGACCCTGAGGAGGAAGAGAAAGAAGAGGACTAAGGGAGACATAATCATCAAGATCCTGTAAACTAGTGCAGCATCAGAGAGTGAGCAAAGGGTCTGGAGGGCTGACAATGGCAGACAGCATGGAGAAGGAAAGAATGGACAGGAGAAAGGCCCAGTACTACTAGAAGGACATAAAGAAGAAGATGCCAAAGGTCATAAAGGGTCTACTCAGGCAGAAAACCCAAAATCTACAAGACCCTGGTTGAGCCACAGGTTCAAAAACCTAGACTCCCCAGGCTTTGCAGTCCTTGGAGAACTCCAGGGTTGCTGCTCCCTATGTGCTCTCTCCCCTCAAAACATTCCACACAGCATCTGTCAGGGTTCCTTCCCCACTCTGAACTCTGGGGTACAGATGTGGGGACCCACATGAAAGACCCCCTAAGCTTATGTTTACCAGCTTAGGTTAAAAACTTTCCCAAGTCATAAACTCCACCTTGCCTTGAACAGTATGCTGCCATCACCAAGTGATTTAGACAAAGAATCAGGGAAAGGATCACTTGGAGTCCTATTCCCCCAAAATATTCCCCCAAGCACTGCACCCTCTTTCCTGGGGAAGGCCTGAGAATAATATCCTCATCAACTGGGACAGCTAAACATAGACCCAAACCCTTGGATCTTCAGAACAATGAAAAATCAATTGGGTTCTTAAAAGAAGAATTTTAATTAAAGAAAAGGTAAAATAATCAATTCTGTAAAATCAAGATGGTAAGTACTTTACAGAATAACAAAAGATTTAAAAACACAGAGAATTTCCTCTCTAGGCAAAACTTTAAAGTTACAAAAACAGGGATATACCTCTCTTAGCACAGGGAAAATTAACAAGCTAAAACAAAAGATAACCTAACATATTTATTTGCTATTACTTGCTATTTCTGCAATATTAGATGCTTAGCTTAGATATGGCTTAGGAAGATGTATTTTCCCTGCTCTGGTTCCTTGTTGACTCTGGGAGACATAGACAAAAAAACCTTCCCCCACAGATTTGAAAATATCTTCTCTCCTTATTGCTCCTTTTGGTCAGGTTATCTGAGCTTCTTAACCCTTTACAGGTAAAAGAGGAATTAGCCCTTTACAATGTAAAGAGGGATTTTATGTTACCCTTAGCTGTATGTTTATGACATGCCCCCCAAATCATAGACAGTGCTGGACAGTCTGCTCCACACTGGTTGTGAGTTCTTCTTGGAGCTCTAGGAGAAAACAGAATTAATAAGACATATGCACCTTTAGATATTCTACTGATTATGTACAAACTAACAATATTTTCCACATTTAAAGGATGATTTTAACCAGTTGATTTTGTGAAACATTCACAGGAGAGTGCATCAGCCACTTTGTTAGAAGTTCATGAAATGTGTTGTATTTCAAAATCAAAATCTTGGAGAGATAAACTCCACCGAAGAAGTTTTTTGTTATTGTCCTTGACGTTATGAAGCCACTCTAGTGCAGCATCATCAGTTTGCAGATGGAAATGTCATCCCCAAACATATGGGAGTAGCTTCTCCAGCACATATACAATGGCGTAACATTCCTTTTCACTGATTGACCAGATATTTTTTTGCTGAGAAATGCGACAGGATGGAATTCTTGATCTGGTCCTTCCTGCATTGACACTGCTCCCATACTACGCTCGGACGCATCTGTGGTTACTAGGAAAGGTTTGTCAAAGTCTGGGACCTTTAGCATAGAGTAAGACATGAGTGTTGCTTTAAGCTGGTTAAAGGCCTTTTGACACTCTTCAGTACACTGAACGGCATTTGGTTGTTTCATTTTGGTTAGATCTGTCAGTGGGGTGGCGATTTGGCTGTAGTACGGTACAAATCATCTGTAATATCCGGCCAAGCCTAAGAAGGATTGCACCTGTTTCTTTAACTTTAGGACCATCCACTGTTGGATAGCATTCACTTTGGCTTTTAGGGGGTTGATAGCTCCTTCACTCACCTGATGTCCAAGGTAAGTCATTCTGTTTAGACCTATTTGACACTTTTTTGCCTTAACAGTTAGTCCTGCCTGTTTGATGCACTTGAAGACTTTTTCCAGGTGCTCCAGATGTTCTACCCATGAGTTGAAAAAAATAGCCACATCATCAAGTAGGCAACTGCATATTCTCCCAATCCTGCTAGGAGACCATCTACAAGTCTTTGGAAGGTGGCGGATGCGTTTTGCAGCCCGAAAGGGAGCACATTAAATCCATACAGCCAGACATGGGTGATGAAGGCTGACCTTTCCTTAGCGGATTCATCTAGCAGTACCAGCCAGTTCCCCTTGGTTAAGTCTAAGGCAGAGATGAACTGGGCACATCCCAGTTTCTCCAATAGCTCATCTGTGTGTAGCATTGGATAGTTGTCTGGGTGAGTTACAGCATTTAGCTTATGATGGTCCACGTAAAAGCGCATTTCCCCATCTGGTTTGGGAACTAGAACCACTGGAGATGCCCATGCACTGTCAGAGGGGTAGATTACACCCATCTGTACCATATCCTTGATTTCTCATTCTACAGCAATTTGAGCATGAGGAGACACCCGGTAGGGATGGACTCTAATTGGATGAGCATTACCTGTGTCAATGGAGTGGTATGCCCATTCAGTCTGTCCTGGGGTGGCTGAGAACATTGGCACAAAGCTAGTGCACAGGTCCTTGACTTGCTGTCACTGCATACAGCCAAGGGTCATGGAGAGGTTCACCTCTTCCATGCCACCGTCACTTTTTCCTTCGTAGTAGACACCTTCATGCCACTCAGCATCATCTTCTTCCTGGGCTGTAAACTGACAAACCTTTAATTCTCTGGAATAAAAGGGCTTTAGAGAATTAGCATGGTACACTTTAGGCTTTAAGTTTGAGGTGGGGGATGCTATGAGATAGTTAATAGCTCCCAGGCACTCTTGGACCATGAATGGCCCTTCCCACGATGCTTCCATTTTATGGGCCTGGAGCGCCTTCAATACCATAACCTGGTCCCCTACTTTGAAGGAAAGCTCTCTGGCATGTTTATCATACCAAGCTTTTTGCTCTTCCTGAGCCTCTTTTAGATTTTCTCTAGCAACGGCTAAACAGTGTTGGAGGGTGTTTTGTAGGTTGCTTACAAAGTCCAGAATGTTAGTTCCTGGAGAAGATGTAGAACTCTCCCATTGCTGCTTCAACAACTGTAATGGACCCTTAACCTCACGGCCATATACAAGTTCAAATGGTGAAAACCCTAAACTGGAAAGAGCAACTGCTGCAACACTATGTCCCAATCATTGGAATGCTCATTTATGAATTTACGTCTCATGGCCCCTAAAGTTCCATTAAACTTCTCCACTGGGCCATTTGTTTGATGGTGATAAGGCGTGACACCCAAGAGGTTCACCCCATGATCTTCCCACAGGCTTTTCATGGTCCCTGCCAGGAAATTAGTTCATGAATCCATAAAGATGTCAGAGAACCAACCTATCCCTGGCAAAAATGTCTGTTAGTGCATGGCACACACTTTTAGCCCTGGTGTTTCTTAGCGCTACTGCTTCCAGACATCGGGTAGCAAAATCCATGAAAGTCAGTATGTACTGCTTTTCTCTGGGTGTCTTCTTTAGGAAAGGACCCATAAAATCCACAGTTACTCACTGAAATGGAACCTCAATTATGGGGAGTGGCTGGAGAGAGGCTTTGACCTGGTCTTGGGGTTTTCCCAGTCTTTGGCATACCTCAGAAGACCGGATATAAGTAGAAATATCCTTGCCCATTCCCTCCCAGTGGAATGACCGCCCCAAATGGTCTTTGGTTTTGTTCACTCCAGCATGGCCACTAGGATGATTGTGGGCTAAGCTCAAGAGCTTTACCTGGTACTTAGTTGGAACTGCCAAATGTCTCTGAGGATGCGCACCAGGAAGAGTTTCCTTGTATAAAAGTCCTTGTTCTACAACATACCGGGATCGATTAGAAGAGCTAAGAGGTGGTGAATTGCTCCGTGCCACTGTCCAAGCTCCCTGGCGGCTGTCATCTGCTTCCTGCTCAGCCTGGAACTGTTCCCTTGATGCTGGAGACATCAGTTCCTCACTGGATTGTGGACCTGGGCTTGGTCCCTCTGGAAGCGATGCAGGTGATGGGGCTTTTTCCGTTGACGGTGAACTGCTCTCTGCTGGTGCACTATGTGGTATTTCAAGTTCTGGCTGAGCCTCTTGTGTAGGGTTATCTGCTGATGCTGCCAGTGCAGGCTCGGTGGTGCCCTCTGGTGTTGAAGTTGTAGATGGGTTTGCAAGCACTGGACTCAGTGCTGGCAATGGTTCTGCTGCTGGTTGTTTCGACAGTTCCGGTTTTGGGACTGGCGTTAGCTGAGTCTCTGGGACTGGATCCGACTGTTGCAGTCGATGACAGGGAATCCAGTTCCACAACCTCTGTCTGGGTCTCTGGTAACACAGACGGGGCCCTGGTGGAAGGCTCAGCAACAGGGATAAGTGTGAAGGCTTGCTCAGCCTGGCTGCCGTTGACCATTCCCACCCTTTTGTCTAGCTTCACATTGTTGACCAAATCTTCCCCCAGCGGCATGGGAATGGGATAATCATCATAGACTGCAAAAGTCCACATTCCTGACCAGCCCTTGTACTGGACAGGCAACTCAGGTGTAGGCAAGTTTAAAGATTTTGACATGAATTGTCACTTGGGCCTCTGGGTTGATGAATTTGGGGTCCACTAAGGATTGGTGGATAGCTGACACCTGTGCTCCAGTGTCTCTCCACGTTATAAACTTCTTCCCGACCACACTCACAGTTTCCCTTCACTCTCAGGGAACCTGGGAGGCATCTGGGCCTGAGGACATTGGGTGTGACTCTGGTGTAATGAACTGCAGTCTGTTGGGGTTCTTGGGGCAGTTGTCCTTCACATGCCCCAGCTCATTACATTTAAAACCACCCAGATGACTGCTCTCTGGGGTGAGGTGGGTTGCTGGAGACTGCTGTGGTGGGACAATGCTTTCTAAGCTTAAAAAGGACGGAAAAAAATCTTACTGGCTTTTGGTTTAAAATAATCCCACCACTGCCACCATGTCAGGGTTCCTTTCCCACTGTGAACTTCAGGGTACAGATGTGGGGACCCGTATGAAAGACCTCCTAAGCTTATTTACCAGCTTAGGTGAAAAGTAAGCTGCCACCACCAAGCGTGTTCCAAATCTTAGGGGAGAGCCACTTGGAACTCTGCCTTCCCCCAACTATTTTCCAAGTCCCTAACCCCCCTTTTCCTGGGCAGATTTGAGACTAATTCCTCCCCCTGACCAAGTCCTTACACCCCTTTTCCTGGATGGGCTTGAGAGTATAGCCTCACCAATTAGTCCTGGTGTACACACATCCAAAACCTTTGGATCTTAAAACAATGAAAAATCAATCACATTCTTAAAAGAAGAGTTTTATTAAAAGAAAAGGTGAAGTTCATGTCTGAAAATAACTTTACAGGGTAATCAGATTTAAAGAGCCCAGAGGAACCAGCTCTAGCCTTAGGTTCAAAGTTACAGCAAAACAGGGATAACCCTCCCTCTAGAAAAGGAACATTTACAAGTTGACAAAACAAAGCTAAAACTAACATGCCTTGCCTGGCTGTTACATACAAGTTTGAAATATGAAAGACTTGTACAGAAAGATTTGGAGAACATGGATTGATGTCCGGTCCCTCTTAGTCCCAAGTGCGAACTCACCCCAAAACAAAGAGCACAAACAAAAGTCTTCTCTCCCACAACCCCAAGATTTGTCCCTTTATTGGTCCTTTGGGTCAGGTGTCAGCCAGGTTACCTGAGCTTCTTAACCCTTTACAGGTAAAAGGATGTTGGTGTCTCTGGCCAGGAGGGATTTTATTGTATTGTACACAGGAGGGTTGTTACCCGTCCCTTTATAGTTATGACATGGCCATTTTCTGATAAAACTTTATTGCAGTCCTAACATTTGCTTGTGATCCCCATGTTGACTCTGAGAATCTCTGCCTACATGCATCCACTATAAATCCACATTCTTCCCAACTCTGAATCTCAAGGTCTCATGTGGCCTCTGTGACTCTTGGGAACTCTGCAGAATAAGGGCTGCAGGCAGATAAAAGGAGACTGTGGTTATAGAGGGATATTTTGTGAGCAGCACATTACTATTCCCTCACTCCAGGATTAAAGATACCCGCTGTTGGGATTTCTCTGGTCTGCTGAAGACGTAGAATTTAGAAAACTAAGGAAATTCCTAACAAACATGTCTCTGTTAATGCAGAGTTATTTTTTATGTCATATCAGTAATTTAAGGAGGAAATAATCATAAGTGCATCATAAATATTATCCTTATTATTGCCATTTTCCCTGCAGATATACTGTAAAAATACTGAATGGACCAGCGGAACCTTACCACCACCGTGACTGAATTTGTTCTGCTGGGCCTCACTCAGAATTGTGAGCTACAGTATTTACTTTTCGTGGTCTTCTTTATTGTCTAGATCACCACCTGGCTGTGAAACTTCACCATCATCATGACTGTGATTATTGATCACCATCTCCACACCCCCATATACTTCCTGCTGGCCAATCTGGCTTTCCTAGACATCAGTGACTCATTGATAAATGCTCCCAAATTGCTGTTGAATCTCCTCTCCCAACACAAAACTATCTCCTTCAATGAGTGCATCCTACAGATGTTCTTCTTCCACTTTTCATTGCTGGTGCTACGGTCTTTTTCCTTGTGGGGATGGTGATTGATCAGTATGTGGCCATCTATAAACCACTAAAATACTTGATAATCATGAACCCTGGCAGTGTATGGGTCTAGTGACACTGGGGTGGTTGGGTGGATTGGCTCACTCTGCTGTTCAGATTCGACTGCTTCTCCAGTTACAATTCTGTGGTCCCAACGTCCTGGACAATTTCTATTGTGATGTCCCACAATCATCAAACTAGTCTGCACTGATATCCACATAGTTGAATTACAGATGATCTTCAATGGCGGAGTATTGCTCATCATAGTATTTATCATTCTGCTCAGTTCATACAGTGTCATCTTAGTCAAGATCAGGACACAAGTCATGGAAGGGATACACAATGCGCCGTCCACTTGTGGAGCCAACATCACAGTCGTGAGCTTCATATTCATACCCTGCATCTTCATCTATGCTTGACCCTTCAAGAAGTTCACCCTGGATAAGGTGGTCTCCGTCATTTACACTGTAATCACTCCAATGCTGAAATCAATGATCTACACACTGAGAAACAGCGAGATGAAGAAGGCCATCAAGAGTCTGATGAGCAGATTCCTGTTTGCAGGGAGGAAAATAAATATATAATTTATCTCTGAATTATCATTTCAAATAAAAATCAGATCTCAACAAAGCAGAAAGCAGATGTATATGCTGTGTGAAATATGTATCTCATCACAGAGAACACATACTTCACACTCATGGAAAACTTTGCTAACAAATGATTTACAGGCAAAAGGGCAAGATTCTATATTGAAGTCAAAGGTGCCAGCTGGTGTAAATTGGTTTAGCTTCACTGTAATCAATAAGCAAGATCCCCAGGTTGTGTAAATTGACATAGAGTCATTGGAGACAATAGACCAGATCCCCAGGTCACGCAAATAGATGTAAGTCCATTGGAGACAATGGGCCAGATCCCCAACTGACATATCTGGATGTAGATCACTGAATGTCTTCCGCCAGCTGTGTATCTCACCCTGAGAATTTCTGGTAGAAATTTTTTTAGGAATGATTTCAAATCATGAAATATCTATGAAAACCAAAGGGGGAGGTTGCAGGGGAGACTTAAAGACCTAGACAAAGGAACTGACAGGCTAGTGAAGGGAGTGAGTGGTGTTCTGCCAGTGTTCTGTTGTTCTGGTGCCTGTTGGGGATTTGTTTTGGTTTGTGTTTCCGGGACTAACAGGTGTTATGTGGGAAGGCTATTACCTATACAGAGGCAAGAGTGAAAGACACAATGAAGATGACTGGATTTGGAAGCTGTGGCATGTACATGATTCTGGAGGGGGTACCTGAAAAGAGTTTTGTTTGCATGAAGTGCTGCCTGATACAGCTGAAGAAGAAAAGATCTGAGGACTGGAGATGCAAGTGGAAACTCTGGTAGAGTTTAGAAGGGGGTCCGAGCAGATGATGATGAAGCAAAGATATAAGGAGATTGAAGGGAAAAGCTCAGACTTGCAGATGGAAGCAGGACCAAATAATTCTGAGGGGAGACTGCTGGGTGAGGAAAGTGGGCGGTGGAAGCATGTGACTAAGAGAACCAGGCAGAGGAAAAGACGGGCTAGCAAAGGAGAAATAGAGCTCAGGAACAGGTTTGCAGAGTTAGAAAATGAAGAAGGGGCACAGCAGTTGGTCACTGAAGGTGATAGGGCAAGGAAGAAGAGAAGAGCACCTAGTCCTATAGGAAGAGGGGAAGAGTCAATGGAGACAACACCAAATATGGGCCCCAGGAGGATACGGGATGGGTTGCAGAGGATTTCAAGGGTGAATAGGAATCGAGAAGACTTGCAGCCAGTGAGAGCAGGGGATAGGCTGGAGAATTACACTGTCACCAGGAAAAGGCAGGTCTACGTGACTGAAGACTCCTTACTGAGAAGAATAGACAGGCCTGTAACTAGCGCTGATCCAGAGAGGAGAAGTGTGTGCTGCCTGCTGGGTGCTAAGATACGGGATGTAGACCTGAGGCTGAAAAGGATCCTAATGGGAGTGGGAAAGAATCCGTTGATTGTCCTTCATGTGGGAACGAATGATACAGCTAGATTCTCGCTGGAACGTATCAAGGGAAACTATGCCAGACTGGGGAGGACGCTTAAGGAAATCGAGACTCAGGTGATCTTCAGTGGGATTCTGCCTGTTCCTAGAGAAGGGCAACAAACGTGTGACAAGATTATGGCAATCAACAGATGGCTCAGGCAGTGGTGCTATAAGGAGGGCTTTGGGATGCATGGCCACTGGGAAGCATTCATGGACAGAGGACTGTTCTCTCGGGATGGACTTCACTTGAGTAAGGATGGAACTAGACTTCTAGGATGGACGCTGTCACAACTGATTAAGAGAGCTTTAAACTAGGAATTTGGGGGAGATGGTTCGGAGATGTTCAGGTAATCTCCAAACCGGAATTTAACATTGAGAGGGAAGAAAACAAAGTAAGAGAGGATATAGCCATGGGCAGAAGAATGGACATAAAGAAGAAGGGTAGTGTAGATGCCAGACTAATAGGTGATACTAGTGGTAGAATGTCTGTGCCTAACCGGGTAAAGAATGTCAGTGAAGCCAAACGGCAAAAAATAAGATGTCTGTAAACTAATGCGAGGAGCCTAGGTAACAAAATGGAGGAACTAGAGCTACTGGTGCAGGAAGTAAAACCAGATATTATAGGGATAACAGAAACATGGTGGAATTGTAGTCATGACTGGAGTACAGGCATTGAAGGCTACGTGCTATTTAGAAATAAAGGCAAAGGTGGTGGAGTAGCACTGTATATCAACGATGAGGTTAACAGTAAAGAAATAAGAAGTGATGGAATGGATAAGACAGAGTCTCTCTGGGCAAAAAACACATTGGTAAAGAAAGCTACTAGATCCTCCCCTGAGATAGTGCTTGGGGTGTGCTATGGACTGCCGGGATCTGATCTGGATATGGATAGAGACCTCTTTAATGTTTTTAATGAAGTAAACACTAATGGGAATTGTGTGATCATGGGAGACTTTTAACTTCCCAGATATAAACTGGAGAACAAGTGTTAGTAATAATAACAGGGATCAGATTTTTCTGGATGCAATAGCTGATGGATTTCTTCACCAAGTAGTTGAAGAACCAACAAGAAGGGATGCCATTTTACGTTTGGTTTTGGTGAGTAGTCAGGACCTCATAGAAGAAATGGTTGTAGGGGACAACCTTGGTTCGAGTGATCATGAGCTAATTCAGTTCAAACTAGATGGAAATATAAAAAAAAATAGATCTGGGACAAGAGTTTTTTATTTCAAAAGGACTAGCTTTAAAGAATTAAGGAAATTACTTAGGGAAGTAGATTGGACTGAAGAACTTGTGGATCTAAACGCGGAGGAGGCCTGGAATTACTTCAAGACAAACTTGCAGAAACTGTCAGAAGCCTGCATCCCAAGAAAGGGGGAAAAATCATAAGCAGGAGTTGTAGACCAAGCTGGATGAGCAAGCATCTCAGAGAGGTGATTAAGAAAAAGCAGAAAGCCTACAAGGAGTGGAAGATGGGAGGGATTAGCAAGAAAAGCTACCTTACTGAGGTCAGAACATGTAGGGATAAAGTGAGAAAGGCTAAAAGCCTTGTAGAGTTGGACCTTGCAAAGGGAATTAAAACCAATAGTAAAAGGTTCTATAACTATATAAATAAGAAGAAAATAAAGAAGTGAGACTGCTAGACACTGAGGATGGAATGGAGGTTAAGTATAATCTTGGCATGGCCCAATATCTAAACAAATACTTTGTCTCAGTCTTTAATGAGGCTAATGATGAGCTTAGGGATAACGGTAGGATAACAAATGGGAATGAGGATATGGAAGTAGATATTACCACATCTGAGGTAGAAGCCAAACTCAAACAGCTTAATGGGATGAAATCGGAGGGCCCAGATAATCTTCATCCAAGAACATTAAAGGAACTGGCACATGAAATTGCAAGCCCATTAGCAAGAATTTGTAATGAATCAGTAAACTCAGGGGTTGTACTGTATGACTGGAGAACTGCTAACATAGTTCCTATTTTTAAGAAAGAGAGAAAAAAGTGATCCGAGTAACTATAGGCCTGTTAGTTTGACATCTGTAGTATGTAAGATCTTGGAAAAAATTTTGAAGAAGAAAGTAGTTAAGGACATTGAGGTCAGTGGTAATTGGGACAAAATACAACATGGTTTTACAAAAGGTAGATCGTGCCAAACCAACCTGATCTCCTTCTTTGAGAAGGTAACAGATTTTTTAGACAAAGGAAATGCAGTGGATCTAATTTACCTTGATTTCAGTAAGGCTTTTGATACAGTTCCACATGGGGAATTATTAGCTAAATTGGAAAAGACGGGGATCAATATGTAAATTGGAAAGTGGATAAGGAACTGATGAAAGGGGAGACTACAACGGGTTGTACTGAAAGGTGAACTATAGGGCTGGAAGGAGGTTACTATTGGAGCTCCTCAGGGATCAGTTTTTTATTACTCTTTATTACTGATCTTGGCACTTTTTATTACAGATCTTGGCACAAGAAGTGGGAATGTGCTAATAAAGTTTGCGAATGACACAAAGCTAGGAGGTATTGCTAACACAGAGAAGGACTGGGATATCATACAGGAAGATCTGGATGACCTTGTAAACTGCAGTAATAGTAACAGGATGAAATTTAACAGTGAAAAGTGCAAGGTCATGCATTTAGGGATTAATAACAAGAATTTTAGTTACAAATTGGGGACACATCAGCTGGAAATAACAGAGGAGGAGAAGGACCTCAGAGTATTGGTTGATCATAGGATGACTATGAGTCGCCAGTGTGATATGGCCATTAAAAAAGCTAATGCGGTTTTAGGATACATCAGGTTAGGTATTTCCAGCAAAGATAAGGAGGTGTTAGTACCTTTACACAGGGCACTGGTGAGACTTCATCTGGAATAGTGTGTGCAGTTCTGGTCTCCCATGTTTAAGAAGGATGAATTCAAACTGGAACAGGTACAAAGAAGGGCTACGAGGATGATCTGAGGAATGGAAAACCTGTCTTATGAAAGGAGACTCAAAGAGCTTGGCTTTTTTAGCCTAACCAAAAGAAGGTTAAGGGGGGATATGACTGCTCTTTATAAATATATCAGAGGGATAAATATTAGGGAGGGAGAGGAATTATTTAAGCTTAGTACCAATGTGGACACAAGAACAAATGGATACAAACTGGACATTAGGAAGTTTAAACCTGAAATTAGATGAAAGTTTCTAACCATTAGAAGAGTGAAGTTCTGGAACAGCCTTCCAAGGGGAGTAGTGGGGGCAAAAGACATATCTGGCTTCAAGACTAAACTTGATCAGTTTATGGACGGGATGGTATGATGGGATAGCCTAATTTTGGCATTAATTTGGCAATTGATCTTAGATTATCAGCAGGTAAGTATGCCCAGTAGTCTGTGATGGGATGTTAGATGGGGTGGGATCTGAGTTACTACAGAGAATTCTTTCCTGGGTGCTGGCTGATGAGTCTTGCCCACATGCTCAGGGTTTAACTGATCGCCATATTTGGGGTAGGGAAGCAATTTTCCTCCAGGGCAGATTGGCAGAGGCCCTGGAAGTTTTTCGCCTTCCTCTGCAGCATGGGACACGGGTCACTTGCTGGAGGATTCTTTGCAACTTGAGGTCTTCAAACCACAATTTGAGCACTTCAGTAACTCAGACATAGAATCATAGAATCATGGAATATCAGGGTTGGACGGGAGCTCAGGAGGTCATCTAGTCCAAGTCCCTGCTCAAAGCAGGACCAATCCCCAGACATATTTTTAGGTTAGCGGTTTGTTACAGGAGTGGGTGGGTGAGATTCTGTGGCCTGCATTGTGCAGGAGGTCAGACTAGATGATCATAATGGTCCCTTCTGACTTTAAAGTCTATGAATCTATTAACACACTTCTGAGCTAATTTCTCATCAACATCTCCTTTGCAAAACTACTGGAAGCAGCAGGAGGGTCACTGAGGGCAGGGTGTGAAGGAGAGAGGGCTAAAATTTGTGTTTGCTCACAGAGTGTTTGTTGCTTGTGATTATGAGACAGAAGATGAGACACAGCTTCGCTCTCAGGCTACTGCAGTAAACTGACCAAGTTATGCGACTCCAGCTACATGAATAACATAACTGGAGTTGACATAGCTTTGGTCAACTTACTGTGGTGTCTACACTGAGCTGCGTTGATGGGAGATGCTCTCCTGTCGACTTAACTTACACCTCTTGTTACTGGTGGAGTACTGGAGTTGACCGGAGAGCACTCTGCTGTTGATTTAGCAGGTTGTCACTATACCCATTAAATCAATTCCGGTGCATTGATTGCAGCAGCGTCGATCTCGTGGTAGAGTCAACATAGCCTCAAGTCCCCAGCTGAGGTCACAGAACATGTAGGCAGAGAAATAAAGTTTAATCTGTAAACTGATGTAGTTTCTGGAGAGTCACAACACAGTCTTTTTTACAGATACATTTTGACAAGGTGTTCACTAGAGCTCAGAAACTGTCCTCAAAGTTTGGTATTTTCAAAAGAGTCTGATGGATTACAATATTTGACCTAAAAAACCAATAATCATAATAATAATCATAGGTTTGGGTGGCTAAACTTAACATGTAAACAAACTGAACCACTCCAGGAATTTATTAATGAATGCCCTTGTGGCAGACTCCTGCAATCTCCAAAGAGGCATCTCCCTTGATCCTTCCCGGTAAAGCTGAGGGTTTTTTTAAAAAATCTGATCCTAGGACCAGCCTTAGTGCAGGGGTCAAATATTATATAAGAAGATATCTGGGGCTGTCTTATGTCCACTTCCCCTGCCTTTCAGTGCAGCAGTGGTCAGCTCTGAGATGTGACTTCCCCACAGCTTGCTCATTCCTTTGGAGGCCATCAGCTATGTGATCATACTGGGTGAGTTATTGACTCTTGATTCATAA
The DNA here is from genome assembly GCF_007399415.2 of Gopherus evgoodei. Classification (NCBI taxonomy): domain Eukaryota; kingdom Metazoa; phylum Chordata; order Testudines; family Testudinidae; genus Gopherus; species Gopherus evgoodei. The sequence goes on along the minus strand of NC_044342.1, from coordinate 9,963,421 downwards.
AATGTGCAATGTGGTACTAAGTATGGGCATTGTTATTGGAAGGGGGATGACCAGAGACCATGGTGGGAAGAAAGGAGAGGACTAGTTGATTTGAAAACACTGAGTACTTATATCATTTTTTATTCATAAAGATTTTCAGATATTGCCTTAGGCTTTCACAGTCCTGCAAAGTGGGGAACTATTGGTCACCCCATTTCAGATATGGGGAACAGAGGCAGGGAGGTTGTACTTTTGAGAGGATCTAGGGGGTTCAGGCATCCAGCTTGTAATGATGTTCCATTGGAGCTGGGCACCCAACTGTCTTCCTCTTTCTTGAAAATCCAGGGTGTGAGTTTCCCATGATCACAGAAAATGTCCATGGCAGAGCAGAAATGGGGCCTATCACCCAGCAGTCTTTGGCAATAAATGTCAACAGATTGAGGATGGAAAAATTCAGCTTTTTCCATTCCCTTAGAGTTTTTAAGGTTTTCAAAAGAAAATGTCAGTTAAAATTATTTTTTCCCTTGAATTTTAATAAAAATCCTTTTCTGTCAAAAAAAATGTTGCTGTCAAAACAAGGTTTTGTTAGAGTCACAGTATTTGATGGGAATTTGGCACTTATAATGAAAATTTGTGATTTTCAATGAGAAAATTTCAAACTAAAATAAAACATTTTCATTTGGATGTCAGAAGTGTTGTTGTAGTCAGTTTGGTCACAGGATATGATAGAAATAAGGTGGAAGATTTTTATTGGATCAACTTCTGTTGATGAAAGACATGAGCTCTGTAGAGCTTGAAATATTCTGTATTTCATCAACAGAATTTGGTAAAAAAAAGAGAAAAGAAAATATGTCACTCACTCTGTCTCTCTTATTTCATTGGATTCATTTCTTAATCTTCCTGCCATAAATTTGGGAGAAAAAGTTATTTTTTTCACCCTATCTCACACTTTTCAAATTTCATTTCCACAATTTTCCAGTAGAAAAGTAAAGCAGTGAGAGACAAGGAGGAAAGGCACTGAAAATCCAAAAGCTGAACACTGCACATGAACATTTGGCAGGTCTGGTGCACCTGGACTGTGAGAGGGTGAAAGGGCACTGTGGTGCACAGGGGGCTCTTTTGATGCGTGAACTACTCCACTTCCCTCCCAGGACCCCTGGATGGAAGGTCACCATGGAACGGATGACTTGGGTTTGCTGAATCAGGGTTTTCCTGAAGTGCGGCTGAGGACACTGTGTTCATAGAGATAAATAAGAAAAGTCCCAAGCAAAGTGTGTTTCCTAATGTGGACAAAAAATAGATTTAATATCAGTACCCTAAAGGGAGATGGAAAAATGTCATGATTATTATTCTTTCTGTTTAATGTTCAGGTATATTTTAAGGATACCAAATGGACCATGGCTTTCATGGATGTCAGCGATTCATTGGTCAATGCCCCTAACTTGCTGTCCTGTCTCCTCTCCAAGTATAAAACCATCTCATTCAGTGACTGCATTCTCCAGATGTTCTTCTTCCACTTCATTGGGGATGCAAGGTTTTTCTTTTTCTTGCAGGAATGGCGATCGATTGGTACGTGGCCATCTGTAAACCTCTCAGATATTTGATTATCATGAACCGAGGAGTGTGTGTGTGTGTGGTGGGGGAGCTCGAGGCACTGGCATGGCTGGGTGGATTTGTTAACTCTGCTGTTCAAATTGGACTGCTCCTCCAGTTACCATTCTGTGGGCCAAATGTCTTGGACAATTTCTACTGTGATGTCCAACAGGTCATCAAACTGGCCTGCACTGACACCCACTTGGTTGAACTGCAGATGGTCTTCAATGGTGGAGTGCTTCTCATCATACTATACGATATTTATTTTTCATTACAAGAACTTGCACTGTAAAAAAACCCAAAAGAAATAGTATTTTTCAATTCACGTAATACAAGCATTGTAGTGCAGCTAGTGGGATTTTAAAAAGCATCTGATTGCAAAGGATTGGGGCACTTGGATGCTATTGAAAATGCCGCCCTAGCCAGCTTGGCAAATTTTCCAAGCATGCTGTATTTGGGTGGCTAGAAACAAACATAAACTAAATGAAACACTCCATTAACTTTAATGATTCCCCTTTGACAGATTTTCCAAATCTCAGGGAAAGTTACTTCTTGACCAGGCCCAGTGGAGTTCAGGGAAATTTCAGAGAATCTGATCCCTGCACCTGTGCAGATATTATAAATGGAGAAGGTTTCTGGGGCTGTGTCATTTTTGGAACCAGGTCCTCTTTTCCAGCAGGTCCTGACAAGTGAACATCTCTGAAATGTGACTTCCCTGGTTGTCCTAAATCATTATGTGGAAGCCAGCTCTGCGATCATCAACAGCATAAATTGTGTGATGTAATGATCTTTATTGCACAAAATCTACAATGTACTACTAGCAATAGGCATTGTTATTGCAAGTGGGAGGGCAGTTTTTCAAATATGGGCTTGCATTTTTAGAGGAGCTTATGTGAGCTTATTTTCTCTGGAGCAAGTTGGAGCTGGGAAGTGAAAATTGGAAAAAGACCTTGGGAAGTGCCCTCATCTGTGCATATAACCTGAGTGAGATTCCCTGCTCTTAACTCCCTTATTCTCCTTTGATAGTCCCAACCTGGGAGGACATGTGAGTTATCCATGGCCCCCGAAAGATGTCTGTGGCAGGGCAGAAACTGAATCCAAAGCCCTAGAATCCATGGTCAGGACTATACGCACAAAGTCATCCTGTCTCACTGTGCACAGCTAAATGGTCCAAGGATCAGATGTTTAGGACTGTCTGACATCCTTTAGAAATTAAAAAAAAAATCATGCAGAAAAATGAGCTTTGCTGAAAACCCACGTTTTGGGTGGGAAAATTTCTTTCGTCATTTTGTTAAATGTTTAACAGGAAATTTTACTTCTTAATATTTCAAATGTTAAAAAGTAAGAGGAAGAGTTCACCACCCGCTCACACACCATTTTCTCACATATTTTATACCATCCCCATTTATTTATTTTCTTCAGAGAAGGTAAAGTTTAAAAAGGAAGAAGAAAACTAGGGCAGGGGGAGATTGAAAGTAGCATGGCCATGAAGATCTACCACTGGATTGGAACTCAGAAAATTTGTGTTCTATTCCTAGCTCTGCCAATGGCCTTGAAGTGACATCCACTTTCTATGCCTCAGTTTCCTCATCTGTAAAACATAGTTAAAACAGTGACCTCCTCTATAAGGTGCTTTCAGATGTATGTATGAAAAGTGCTTAATGTCATTAAAACTGACAAAAAATATTTTAAAAAAAGTTTAAAGTTTAAATGAAAACCAAGATTTGAACAACGAGATGCAACCTTACATTTTCTCTGCTTTAGAAATTTTGCCTTTGTTTTGTAAAAAAAGTCAAATACTTCATTGAAGTATTTTGTAGAGGAAAAATGAGCTTTTATCAAATCAACAAATCATAGATATGTAGGTGTAGGAGGGATTTTTGAGATGCCATCAAGTCCAGCTCCCTGAGCTGAAGTAGGACCAAGAGAACCTGGACCATTCCAGATATGTGTTTGTCCACAACTCAGGAAGGAAGTTGACAGATTGGAGAAGGATCACAGAAGAGCCATGAGAAAGGTTAAAAAGGATTGGAAAACATGGTTTGTAGGATGGACTCAAGGGGCTCAATCTATTTAGCTTAACAAAGAGAAGGTTAAGAGACGACTCAATCACAGTCAAAGGTACCTACATGGGGAAAAAATGTTTAACAATGGGCTCTTCAATCTAGCAGAGAAAGGTATCACATAAGTCAATGGCTGGAAAGTGAAGCTAGACAAATTCAGATTGGAAATAAGGTGTAAATTTTTAACACTGAGAGTAATTAAACATTGAAAAAATTGTGTTTCCCAGCCTCTTTTCTTTAAAATATTTCATGCCATTGAACCCAATTTTCCTCAAAAAATAAATTTTGAGAGAAAATGTTCTACCAGCCCTAATGTTCTTGTAGCTAAAATATAGCCTGTGACTGTCTGTAGAGCTGGATTCTGCTCTCGCTTGTGCATCAGATTTACTGTGCTACTGTGACTAAGTCACCACACTGTACTGTGTCTCAATTTCCCCACCTCCAAAGTTTAGATAACCACATAGGATTACCTCATAGGGATGTGGTGCTGTGAGGATCGCAGCTGGAACTGTAGTGATGAGCAACCTAGAAATACATAGCAAAATTTTATCTTTGACCGAGTTGAGCCATCTGGACCCTACAGCCTTTGTACTCGGGTTGGAAGCAACTTTCATTACATGTTCACAGTCTCTGAAAATGTATCAGAGAAGTTTTACCATTTACTCCTTCAGTAATATTCAGTGCATGGGGAAAAGTAGCTCAATAATTTTACCCAAACATCCTCAATGTCTGAGCAGAGAGATCTTCTTGGATTGATGGAATGTATCATTGATTCTTTTAATCCTCGTGGTGAAATCTGCAAAGTCCAGCGGTGTCCGGAATTCCATCACAGCCTTGGAACTCAGGGAGGTTACTTATGAGGCCTATTCTCACTTACAGCTCATGTGCTCAAATTGTAATAACAAAAGACAAAACAGGGTTCTGAATGGTACTTGCAAGTTATGATGAGCACACCCCAGCATAGCTGCTCTTTCATTAACAGTAAAAGAAACCAACCAGACAGAAGGCACTAAGGAACTCTCCCATCCAGAAAAGAGGGGAGAAGGCTAGGGTTAATGAGATTTGGTTATCTAACCTGCTTAGTCCCTTTAAGAAACAGTCCACAAAATCACTTTCAAGTACAAGCACATTAATTTGTTTAAATATAGATTTAAGAACCATTCATCCTGGAATTTCAAACAATATCCAAACAAACACAGAGATATCTGCTTCCCTGCAGAAATGATATTGATGTCATACGTTAAAATGTGTGACCAGGGTACCTTCTGATGCCAAGTGGCAGACGGCATATGGGATGCATAATGATCCCCTGGGTCTGGTATTTACATTCTCATTCACCAGAGTGTGTAATGAAAGCCGGCACCACAGTAGTGCTCTTAATCATTATGAGGGGTCTCCTGCCTCTCTTTTCAGGCCATTATGCAAGTAATACTTTGGGACAAGCTACAGCACCTAGTTTCTTACCAGGCATGAATAACGAGACATGTAGGTAAACAAGAAAACTAGGGTTAGGCCCCCAGGACTTTACTGCTTGTAGTGATGAGCTACTTATTGCTTCTGAGCTACCAGAGCACCTCACGTTAAGCCAACAGCTAACTGTTTAGGATACCTAGGGACCTTCCATATGGTCATGGTGTTCCACCTCTCCGTATTATCAAAAAGAAGACTGAGAGGTAAATTGATTACAGTGAGGAGCAGGGCTGGCTCCAGACACCAGCTCAGCAAGCAGGTGCTTGGAGCAGCCAAGGGTAAGGGGCGGCACATTGGGGTCTTTGGTGGCAATTTGGCAGCGGGGACCTCAGTCCCTCTCGGAGGGAAGGACTTGCCGCCAAATGCCGTTGAAGAAGAAAGTGGTGCAGTGGAGCTGCCGCCGATCATGATTGGGGCTTTTTTTTCTTTTTTTTCCCCAGTCGCTTGAGGTGGCAAAAGCCCTGGAGCCGGCCCTGGTAAGGAGAAAGTGTCTGGTACACAAGGACACTTTTAACCTATCAGGACCAGAACCAATGGCTGGAAGCTGAAGCCAGACCAATATAAATTAGAAATAGGGCACAAACATTTCACTGTGAGGGTCTGAAAGGGTGCATTGGCCCCACACTGGCCAGAAACAGGTTAATGATGGTCTGTGCTCTCAGTCAGCCTTACCCTGTGACACCTATGAGAAGTATCAAAGGCTGGACGGAGGAATTAAAAGAGGAAAATCCCAATATAGTAGGGGCCGAGGAGGAGAAGGAATGGATTTCCAGTAATAGCACCTTGAAGGAAGGCCTGGCTCGGGCCAGAGAAACCCTTTAGATTGTGTGGAGGAAGGCTGGTCTGGGGCCAGGGCCTATCCTGAAACTGCTAGATGACAGAGCCTCCCTGGGGCAGATAGGCCCAGTATGGGACATTTATATTTGCTTTCTTCACCATAACTTATCCTCTTTACTTCTGGGAACTGTGGAGGAGTGAGCATTAGAAGCAGTTATAAGGAAGGCCAAAGTACAGGCCAAGATAGGAATTAGGTCATTGAGGAAGCAGTGGGTCTTAATAGACAGATCTGAAATGCTTTCTACATGGTCCCTGGGCTGGAACAAAGAATGGAGAGCAGGCCTGGGTTCTCCTATCAGCCCACGAAGGATGATAGCAAGAAGATACCCAGAGACGAGAGCTGAAAGGCATAGGCTTAATTTGACTTCTGTATCTCGGGTGGAGGGGGGTACAGCTCCAGTCAGGCCAATGAGGTTGTGTGTGTATGTGTGAAATTCTGCACATGCCTGAGTTTTCCAGTTTGGAGGGGCAACGCCCGGCTTCCCCCACCCCTGCAACTATGCCCATGCTGGAAGGTCAATAAAGCCCAAAGCGAAGGTGAAGAACCAGCATTCATCTGCTGAACTGATGTTGAACTGAACTCAGTTTATTCCAGAAAGGGTGGCAATAGATGCCACCCAGATGGAGGGCTGAGTCACGCAAAATAGACCACAGCATGGCTGGAGTGACAGTCAGGAGGGGGCTCCAGAAAAGAAGACCCTTCTATGCCATTCCCAGCCATGAGGAAGCATGCTAGCCAGGGAGTCACTCCTTTAGGGAAGATGATTAACCACTGGAACAAGCTACCAAGGGAAGCGATGGATTCTCCATCTCTTGATGTATTCGACTGAGGTCTGGATGTTTTTTTGAAAGATGGTTTAACCAAACACAAGTTATTGGTTCAATACAGGGGGAATTTCATGAAATATAATGTCCTGTTATATACACTGTATCAAAGTAGATGATTCAATGATGATCTGTGAATCTATGAACCTTCTTCTAAAGCGGTTGTTACTTGCCACTTTAGAGCCAGTAGACTGAACAAGTTGGATGACCGGCCTCTACAGTGGAAAATCCCATTCCTTAGAAGTGGTAAAAAGAAACATCTCCTTTGACACTAGACATTGTCTTGTTTTTATAACTTTCTCATTGAGGTTAGGAGTTCACCTATTAAACTCATTAATAAGTTCTAAAAATAAATGTATTATTAACTCGTTGAAAATTCTCATCGGTAGAAGTTTCCAGGGAGATATTTCTCTCTCAGATCATGAATGTGAGGAGGCATTCACTTTCTGGTATCAGGTAAAAGCCGGCTGTGTAAATCAGGAAAATAGACCTCTGAGTCCTCCTCAGCATTCTAAGGTCTCATTATGGAGATCCATGAAGAAGATGATGACACGACATAGACGCTAGATGCTGTATCCTGGTCTCTGAAAGGCTGCATGAAGAAGTCAAATCAGTGATTTCAGCTTTTGTTATACGTGTTTTGGACGAAGCACAACTTTTCTCATCAGATTCAGAGAAGTTAAAGGATGATGTATATTCTCATGCCCAATCCCTTCTGTCCAGTACATATTTTTCCTGTACGTAGTAGGATGTGCTAGGATTTGGTGAAAGTTTTCTGTCAACACTCTTCATGATGGGAAACTGGGTTTTCATCTAAGGAAAAACGTTCATAGAAAGTTTCTGCTTTCCTTCAAAAATTTTAATTGAAAATGCAAAGACATAAAACCCAACAATTTTTCCTTTTTTTCTCTGAAAAAAATCAAATTTTGGCTTTAAATTTGGGAGTTTATAGATGCTTTTGCTTTTGGGATTTTTTTTTTAATTAAAAGTCAAATTTATTGAGGGTAGAAAAATAAGATACTGAATAACTCTGGAACTTACTGTGCTGAATGATAGGTAACAGTTAATGTCTTTCTGTGAGACACATCCAGACTAGATAAGTTTAAATGTAAGTAAAACATCCTGGGTTTTTAAGAGTTAGGCCTAGCCAGAGCTCAGATGGCAATAATTTGTGATGGTTTATTAAAATTTGAGCCCCTCTACTCATGCTCTGAATATAAAGCATTGTTCAGTATTGATATTGATTAAAGCCCAGAGGCAAAAATAAACTTATTCTTAGGGTAATGAGGTTAATGCATCTTGGTAATGAGTTTAACATAGTGAGTGATACAAACCTTGGGCCACATTCTTCAATGAGGTATCTATCTAGCTACTGCCCATCTGTTACTAACTATCCTTCCCTCCACAATCTTTCTTTCTTTCTTTCTTTCTTTCTTTCTTTCTTTCTTTCTTTCTTTCTTTCTTTCTTTCTTTCTTTCTTTTCTTTTTCTTTTCACATCTATCTATCTATCTACCTATCTATCTCATCATTATATGATGGGCGAATATGGGTTTTCCAGAGTGCTGCTTTGAGGTACAGAGTGCCACAAAGTACCCAAAGGAGTTACTGGAACTGCCAATAGCCATGTACATTGAGGATATCGAGGAACCTCCAGAGATGGAGGTATATTTAGAAGGAGTAGTAGGTAGTGACTCAGGGTCACCAGATGTTAGTCCAGTTGTATTGCCAGAGTCTAGGTCACCATGTTTCAGTGGGATCCCTGCTGATCCAGAGGCAGAACCCTCCTGAGCTGGGACCTGGTGGAGTAGGGTGGGCCCCGGTCCTGCTATCGCTTGTAGCCAATCCTTGTATTCTCAAGTGAAGGATGACTTAGGGGTTCACTCCTCCTCCCTTTATAGCCCAGCCAACCTTTGAAATGTGTTCTATAGCTGGCATTATACAAATGCTCAGGCTACATTATCGCAAGATCCATTCGGGCCTTATAATCCATGAATCTACAATCTATTTTCTTTACTATAGTTTCAAACAATTTGCCTGGGACTGAAGTTAGGTTTACTGGCCTATAATTACAAGGATCCCCACTGGAGCCTTTTAAATAATTGGTGTCACATTAACTATCCTCTATTCATCTGGCACAAAAGCTGGTTTTAGTGATAGTTTACATCCCACAGTCAGTAGTTAAGTTTTGCAAAGCACCTAGGCACCTAACACCTACTGAAATTGATGGATCCTTTTGAAAATCCTTCCAGGCACCAAAATGCTTGTAAAAATCTGACCTTTCATATAGATGTAGCAGTATTGGTTATGCAGTTATTTATTCTAATGTAGTCACTTCCCTTGAATTAGGTATTACAATGTAGTGGATTTACTCAATCACTGCAATTTGAAATGACTATGTGAATTTTAAATGTAAATTCACAAGAATAAGCTATATCAGTTTAAATATCTTCATACGGGTATAAATGTGTACACATGAAAGGCTAGCGTAATTTAACTGCATAGCTACAAAATCACACTCCTAATTAAAGAATTCAATCAGTAATGAAGGTAATTAGCAATCTGAACAATTTTCCAAGGATTGTGGGGGGCAATTTTAAAATCAAGATTGGATCTTTTTTCCTAAAATATATTTTAGTTCAAACAGAAATTAATTCAAGGAAATTCTATGCCCCTGTGTTATACAAGAGGCCAGACTAGATGATCACAATGGTCTCCTCTAGCCTTAGAATCTATGTATATTGAATGCACAAATTGTGTGTAGACCAGGCTTAATTGTCATAGAGATGATAGACGATTGAAAACTGAGGCAAACTTTTTTTGTGAAAAATGCTGATAATTGTAAGTCATTTTCATATTCAGAAATTTGTGTTGTGAGTCATTTCTTCCTATTTCCTCTCTTTCATGGGATTATTGTTGCTATTGGGGTGAACAGCTGTGATTTTCAAAGGAATTTACAGAAATTCAATGATCAACTCCCATTGACTTTCACTGGAATGAGGCACTTATCTAATCCCCCTCAGGCTTACTTGAAAATTCCAATCTAAGGACTGGTTCATGCAGTCCCATATTCATATAAATAATTATTACTCCCCAAGGGCAAATTCTTCAACTTTTATTCCAGAGGACTACTTGCATCTGTAAGTGCTACTCAGGGAGAATAAGGGTTGCAGAACAGGACACAAGGTTGGTTTCATTAGATGTGTTCATCTGAGGAAGGTACCCAGGGTCTATATGGAAACAAATTGAAAAACACACTGAACGCATGAGATCCCAATATTTCTGTCTGGGAAATTATTGTAATTGTAACAAAAACTTGCCAAAAATCTTGCTGACAGGGTGTTTGTTTTCTTCCCGTCTGAAGTTCTGACCCTAATGAGGCACCCAGGGAGGAAGACCCAGAGGTTCTAGGAACCAAGCAGAAATACTCATCTATGGAGCCAGTGATCATTGTTCAGAGGTCGGTGAGGAGGCAACGTGGGCATTTGCCAGAGGTAAATGTGACTTTTCAGGCTTGTGCTAGAACTATAATGGTCAAAGTCCTGCTACTTGGGTTGGGAGGAGTGGATTTTCACCACCCAGCTTCCTCAGTTATGTTTAAAGGAGACTAACTTCCCAAGTGCTTGGGCTGTGTGCCAGTCAGTTGTGTAGATCTATTGATACAATAGTCTGTGTTGTTGCTATTAATGTTTTGCTCTAGAGTGTGAGTTGAATGAAGCTGTGGTATATATTGCTTCAAATTATCTGTTGTAGATGGAAATGAAAGCCATATGGAGAGTTGGGGGTGTGCTATTGACAGTATATAGACAATTAAAAGTTGGCAAGGAATGTGGAAGACTTTTTTCTCCACTTCTAACTCCCATGTTTTATGGTTTTGGTGAGTGAGGTATGTTCTGACACAACCTGAAATGTAAACTTGTGTTTTGTTTGTGTTTAGTTATGATCACTCCTAATCTTGAAAGTGAGAGAAGAAACATAATAAAGCCCATATGATGAGTCTTCTGATACTGGAAAAGTTGATAGATGGAACATCGGCATTGATGTAGGCTGGGATTTTCAGAGAAGTCTAAAGGATTTAGATACCCAATTCTCACTGATTTTCAGCAGAAAAGAAAAATCCCACCTCTAGTTTTTAAATTTTAAAAAGTTGTTATGATAATTATTTCTATGTGTCATTGAAGTGAGGAAGAGCCCCAGTTATGGTCCAGAATCCCCTGCAAATGTTACATTGGCAATGCAAAATTGTTGTTATAGGACTGTTTGCTAGTGCTACTGATTATTAAGGTTACTCGACACTTCCCTTTGTAAGACTGTTTTCAGTTCCTTTATAATATGGCAAAATGCTAATTATTTGGGCTGAAATATTCCAGGTTCCATCCACACTGAGCATGCTCCAGTGTGGGACTGAAAGGGACTGTCCCTGCAATTGCAGATCTGGGCTGCTGTGGGCTATGCCAAGTAAAGAATCTGTTTACTTGAACTGAGAGAAAGGGTCTGTCTCTCCTGTGCTCTTAATCACGTGACTGGCAGCATAGAGGAAGATGCTGCCTGATTCAAATGCAGTGGAGAGAAGAGCCAGACTTTGATGGGGGCAGAGGACTGAAAGGTGGTGGGGTGGGGAGAGGGAAACTGGGTAATGAAGTGGAGACTTGTACAGGCTGGGCAAGAAGATTGGGACTGGGAGTTGGGGGCAGACTGGGACTTGTTGGCAAAGATACTAGTACTGGGGGCCAGAGAAGGAAGCAGGGATGGGGATTGGGTGCCAGTTGTCAAGGGGGAGGCTGAGATCAGATGAGGAACTTCAGGGGATACTGGGACTTGTGGAGCAAGAAGACTGGGACTGATAACCAGTGGGATGAGGGGAAGGAGATGAGGGAGGATGGGAGACAAATCTGATGAGGATCCTGGGTGAAGGGGAAGAATTGACACTGGCTGTGCAAAGTGGGCAGGAGGAAGATCTGTTGGAAGGAGATGCAGAGATTGGATGAGGAGCCTGGGAAGGTAGATTGGACTGGAAACCAGCAGGAAAGGGGAATGTAGTGTTGGTGGGGGGATGGGAGCCAGGGTAGGAGAGAGAAACAAATCAGGTTAAAATGTTTGGGAGGGTGACTGGCTGGGCAAGGAGACTGGCACTGGGAATGGTAGGAGAGACTGGAACTAGGACTGGGAATCTGGAGGTGTCAGATTAGGATTGCTGGGCATGGAGACTGGGATGAGAAGTTGGAAGATTGGAGATCGAGATTAAGGTGATGAGGCTGGGAATGGGACAAGTAGCCGAGGGGGCAGATGAGAGAAATGTGACATAAGTACAGTCTGGAGGGGATGGGGCAGGAGAGCTCAGGCTTTAGGGGAATGAGCAGAAAAGTCTGCACCCTGTGGAGCACTCTCCACTCCAGCACCAGGAACCCAAGGTTCCTGGGTCTTATAATTCCTCTGCTATCAGCAAATAGCTTTGAAACTCACTGGGAAATGGTCCGACCTCTCTGTAGTTCTGGTCCACATAGCTGATGACAACCCTGTTTCCAGTACCTTAATGACCAGCTAGTCAATAGTTTGTTTTATCCATATTGCTCAGTGTGGGGTCCCTGGCCTCATTGACAGCACACTAGTCAAACCTCGCTTTGAAGAAATAATGTATTAATTTCTTCATAGGCTTTTCTCCGGTACCCATCCCTGTACTGTCTGAGTGCTTCACAAACATTCATGAATTTGTTTTCATAGCACCTGAGACCAGGGAGATGTTGTGTTAACTTAGATGGAATATAGGAGCCACATGTGTTAACATAACACAGCCACTGTCCAACATTAAACAAGGTTTGGGGTTGGCATAAAGCGACTTCAACCTGCTTAGTGCCATGGCAAACACACCATTAAATATTCTTTTAACCCTGAATTGAAGATGGGGGTTGGGGGGGGCATTTAAGCATTTGAAATTTAGAGTATTAGGTAAGGTTTCCTTTTAAAAGCATCTCTTATTCCCTTCCCTTTAGCTTTAAAAGCGGGGAGGGGAACATTGTATGACAGTCTTTAGATGATAATAACTATGCTTTAGGGGGGAAAAGAGAAGATGTGACTTGAGGTGGGCTGGAGCTCTTGTTGTTAAAGTCTGATCCCATCTCCTGGAACACAAACCAAGACAAACACACACAACAGGGGAGGGGAAAGAACAGCAAAGATAGAAAATGCAGCTTCTATCTCTGGTGTTGACTCTCACTTGCAACCTCACTGCTGGAAAAAACACAGGCACAGCACATGGTCTTATCAGCCACTCCAAAATCTGACAAGCTCGTGCCAGCACAGGACTGTTTAGGACATCACTTTTAGTTGCCTTTCTGCTCACAGGCTTACAGCAGTATTGGAGAACATGTAGTCTTGGGCAGATAAACCAGACCTTTACTAAATAGAAGGCAAAAGGAGAGAGATTAGGAAAAAAACGTAATGTGGAAAAGGAAAAGGACACACAGGGGTGAGGGGGGAATTGAGAGAGACAGACTCTAGGTGGTGGTTGGGATTCAGCCAGTTGTGGTAGAAATGGTGATGCCATCTGGGTTCCTCTCTCTTGCCTGGTCTCATCAGGGCATTACTCCAGGTCAGGATGATACAGACCCAGTTTGCAGGAGATGGTGGGGGTGGCAGTCATGATGGTGAAGCTCACTCCAATAGCCAATGTTTCTCTACAGACTCTCTTTCTTTAAGGGCCCCAAAGGGGAGCGATGAGTGGAACAGCCCATCCCCTCCTTATTTTGTCCACCAATTTGGCCTAATTTCCGACACTCTAGTTTTGGCTCCTTGATTTTCACTCTCAAAATGTCCTTGTTTAGTGGACAGGATTTCAACACAGCTCACAAATTATGTCAGCAGGTTTCTTTGTTTGGACTAATTCAGTCTTTCAGTCTCTTTTTTGCACTTTTTCCTATCCACATATGTTGCAAGATGTTATTGTGATATCTTATGAAGTTTTGCTTGTTTTTTATCACTGAACTCACAATTAGGGTACACGTGGCAACCTATTTATTTTAACAGATATTATATTCTCTATTTTACAGATAGGGAACTGAGACACAGATTCAGGTCAAAATTTTGGCTGCCCAATCCGAGATGAGTAGCACTTGATTTTTCAAAGTGCTGAGCCCAGGACCCATTGACTTCAGCTGCAGCTGTGATTGCTCAGCATTTCTTCATATTAGATCTCAGGTTCTCAGGTAAGGCTCCTGGAATATGAGGAACACACAGTTAGTGACCACCTGTGAAATGTCTGTTTTAAGTGACTTTCAGGAGTAGAGTGTAGTTCGCAAGGGCAACATTCAACTGCTGTATCTGCCTTAGACCATCCTTTCTCTTGCTGCAGTTCCCTGCCTCAATTTCTAAACATCTTCCGCCTTCTGCAATAAATGGATCCTACAGGCTAGAGCTTCCCTCACTGCACAACCATGATTCATTCCCCAGAGCACTGTTCCACCTCTGGACAGAATGAAGTGAGTGTCTGGTGTAAAAAAATAATATGTGACATTGTAATTAAAAACGGCCTCATAATGGATATATACAAGGGGGCTGAATTAAGATTGTGTGGGCATCTTTAATTCCAGTGCTTCCTAACTTTTGAGTACCTGACTTGTAGTCTTAATAACATTCTTTTAATGTAGTTTTTAGTGAGTAATTTAAGGTGTGTAACTCTATACAGGTGAAATTCCCACTATGCAGGGGGCCAGTATAAATACAAGGAGCCAGAATTATGTTGAACTTAAGCTCTAGGTTGAACCTCAGTCTACGGGAATCATTATGCCAGTATTGCAGCCTTGCAATTGCACCTATTTTACAGGATGAAATTATTTTTTTCCATCAGCTGATAGATTTTAAAGCCAGAAGAGACCATTTAGTTTGACCTCCTGGCAGGACCGGCGCCAGGGTTTCTGATGCCCTAAGCACCGGGTCATTTTGCCACCCCGCGCACGGGTCTCGTGGCTCCGGTGAACCTGCAGCAGTCATGCCTGCGGAGGGTCCCGTGGTCCACAGCTCCAGTGAAGCTGCCACAGTGGTGCCTGCGGGAGGTCCACCGGAGCCGCAGGAGCAGCGGACCGTCTGCAAAAATGCCTGTGGCAGCTCCACTGGAGCCGCGGGACCAGGGGACCCTCCACAGGCACGACTGCCGCAGGTCAACCGGAGCCGCCTGCTGCCCCCCTGGCAAAATGCCACCCCCTCCGTAATCCTGGCATCCTAGGCGATTGCCTAAGTCGCCTAAATGCAAGCGCCGGCCCTGCCTTTTGGGTAGCACACAGCAGAGAAACCCACCCAGTGACTCCCACATCTGTTTAAGCTAGAGCAGATCTTTTAGAGGGACAACCTGTCTGACTGCTAAGAAGTCAATGAAGTTCAATGGAAATCACCCAGCAGATCTGGTCCTATGACTGTATTTATAGCTTATTATTAATGCTGGTATTTGGATGGGCTGGTATTTGCATGTGCTGGAGTTGATGAGAAGCAATCTGATAAATCTTTGCATGTAAATAAATCTTTGCATGGTAAATAAAATCTTTGCATGGTAAATAATCTTTGCATGTAAATAAATCTTTGCATGGTATTTGCATGTGCTGGAGTTGATGAGAAGCAATCTGATAAATCTGTTAACTCATTGTCTTGAGTTATTACTGTGACATGGGCAGAGATATGCTCCAGGTCAGTTAAAAGTTATTGGGCAAGAGGCCCTATTAGATGCTCATATTGCTCTCTTCTGGCTTTAAGAGATATGAATCTGTGGATCAAGGGCAACATTTCACCACACAGACTCATGTTGAATAGCACCCAGACATGGGCATCCTTACACACTCATCCAAGGAGTGGGTAAAATCATCTTCACTCATACGGAGTATCATGAGTTTCAATGAGACAGGGTATCCATGTGTGTTACAAGATTATCATAATTTTGCACTATCAAAGTCCACTCTCACAAATCATTATTACATGAGAAATGTAATACATTTGTACTTTACTGCAAAAAGGTCAGCATGTCTCAAGATTCATTCCGTATACATTTAACCAGCTTTCCAAAGTTTTTGCCCACTGTTAACAAAACCAATGGGAGTCTTGTGCTGGACTTCAATAAGAATGAACCCAAACACACCTCTAGCTTTCTGCAATCTATCTAGCACCTTCAGTTCTTCTTTAATCTATTATCTCATCACTTTTTCAAAGGAAATGTCAGCTGCGGAGCCAGGGAGAGATGTGAACCACACTGAAGTGACAGAATTTATCCTGCTGGGGTTTGGAAGAGGTCCAGGGCTCCAGATGGTCCCTTTTATGATGTTCCTGGTGATTTACACAATAACTGTGCTAGGGAACACCGTCCTGGTCCTCATCATTACAGCCGACTCTCGCCTTCACACCCCCATGTACTTCCTCCTCATGAACCTGTCACTCTTAGACCTCTGCTACTCCTCCATCATTGCCCCCCGAGCCATGGCGAGCTTCCTAACAGATGCCAAAACCATTTCCTACAGGGGATGTGCCACTCAATTCTTCTTCTTCTCTCTTTTTGCCACTACTGAGGCATTCATCCTGTCGGCCATGGCATACGATCGATACACCGCCATCTGCAACCCGCTCCTGTATCCCATTGCCATGTCTAAGCCCGTCTGCATTCAGCTGGTGGCGGGGTCCTATCTCTGTGGCAGCATGAACGCCATGGTGCAAACCAGCTTCACCTTTACTCTGCGCTTCTGCGGCTCTAATGAAATCAATCACTTCTTCTGTGATGTTCCAGCCCTGCTAACCCTCTCATGCACCGACACATACATCAATCAAATGGTGCTGTTTCCTTTTTGTGGCCTCATCATAATGAGCACTGCCCTGATCATTCTTGTCTCTTATGTCTATATCATCTCTGCTGTGCTCCAGACTCACTGTGCCACGGGCAGGCACAAGACCTTCTCCACCTGCACCTCCCACATAGTGGTTGTGAGTTTATTATACGGGACTATTTCCTTCATGTATGCCCAGCCCAATTCATTATCCTCCCCAGATCAGGGTAAAGTGGTGTCTGTATTTTACACCCTAGTCATCCCCATGTTGAATCCCTTCATCTACAGCCTAAGGAACAAAGATGTTAAAGAAGCTTTGAGAAGAACCATAGGCTGCATAATGGTTTTGAAATGAACCTTTTCTGTGAACATTGAGCTAAATAATCCCTTGGTATATTGGAAGGATTTATTGTTCAACATTTAATCTAATCTATCTATCTATCTATCTATCTATCTATCTATCTATCTATCTATCTATCTATCTATCTATCTATCTATCATCAAACACTGTCCTATGCCACTAGAAAAAAATGTAATAAATAAATCCTCCATGTGTTTATGTTATTTTTTACATTTCCCTTAGAAATGCACTGGTCTAGAAATCTGTATTCAAACACCCCTGAATCTTGGGGAGAAATAGTTTTGTATGTGTGTGTGTGTGCGCTCGCGTTCTTTATTAGCTATTGGTTATTTTCAGTCAAGCCAGAATTTCCACCAGGCATGGCTTATAAAGATAATTGGCCCTATCTGTGTCATCTTACCCCCTTCCAGTATCATGTGATGTGATCACCCAATCACAAAATGAATAAAAATTAGAAAAAAAGAAACTGGAAAAGGAGAGAGTGGCCCATTCCCAGCTTCTGTCAAAAAAAGTCTAGGGATACCAATCCTGTCCATCCTGGCTAATAACCATTGATGGACCTATCCTCCATAAATTTATCTAGTTCTTTTTTGAACCCTCTTCTAGTCTTGGCCTTCACAGCATCCTCTGGTGAAGAGTTAAACAGGTTGATTGTTCACTGTGTGAAGAAATACTTCCTTTTTTTTCTTTTAAACCTGTAGCCTATTGATTTCACGTGGTGACCCCTTGTTCTTGAGTTAGGAGGACTAAATAACATTTCCTTATTTATTTTCTCCATACAAGTCGTGATTTTATAGACCTCTACCATTTCCCCTTTAGTAGTCTCTTTTCCAAGCTGAAAAGACCCAGCCTTATTAATCTCTCTTCATACAGAAACTGTTCCATACCCCTAATATTTTTTGTTTTCCTTTTCTGAACCTTTTTCAATTCCAATATATCTTTTTTTAAGATGAGGCGAGCCCATCTGCAAGATGTGGGCATATCATGGATTTATATAGAGGCAATGTGATATTTTCTGTCTTATTATCTAGCAGTTAATCTTGTTAGTGTTTTTGACTGTCACTGCACATTGAACGGATGGTTTCAGAGAACTATTCATAATGACTCCAAGATCTCTTGCATGAGTAATAACAGCAAATTTAGACCCCCATTATTTTATATGTATAGCTGGGATTATGTTTTCCAATGTGCACTACTCTGCATTTACCAACATTGACTTTCATCTGCCATTTTCTTGCCCAGTCACCCAGTTACCTTTGTAACTCTTTGCAGTCTGCTTTGAACTGAACTATTTTGAGTAGATTTGTATCATCTGCAAATTCTGCCACCCAGTGTTTACCCCTTTTTCTAGATCATTTATGAATATGTTCAGTAGTACTGGTCCCAGTAGAGACCCCTGAGGGATACTACTATCTACCTCTCTCTCCATTCTGAAAACTGACCATTTATTCCTACTCTTTGTTTCATATCTTTAATCGATGATTGATCTATGAGAAGACCTTCCCTCCTAATACATGACATCTTACTTTGCTTGAGAGCATTTAATGAGGGACCCTGTCAAAGGCTTTATGAAAATCTAAGTACACTATATCCACTAGAACCCCCTTGTGCACATGCTATTTGACCCCCTCAAAGAATTCTAGTAGACTGGTGAGGTATGATTTCCCTTAACAAAAATCATAGGGACTCTTTCCCAACAAATGATGGTGTCTGAAAAGTCTGTTGAAACAAACTCTTGTTCAATTTTTCAGTGAAGCAAACAAATAAAAAAAATCTTTTTGGATTGAACAAAACATTTACTTTGAGAAAAAATGAAGTTTTTTTTTTACCTTGTGTTTTAAAATAATATAGTGAGCAATATTCTAAACAAAAAATGGGTTTTTGTGAACTGAAACTTTTCTTTTAAAAATATTAAGATTGTTTCAGCTTTTTATGAATTATTTTATGTATGTATGTATGTATGTATGTATTTATTTTGGACTGAAACTTTTTGGTGAATTTGACCAACATTCATGAAATATTTTGGACAAGCAGAATCTACATTTTTTTGTCTGAAAAATGTTTGCCTATCTCTACTCATGAGTCTGTTCTGTCACTCCTTTCATTTCCTGCTACACATCATTTCTTTCTCCAGTTCACTTTTTGCAACTTTTAAATCAAGATGGTATGCTCTAATAAAAGGTGATCTCTGCTATTTATTTTGGGGAAGTTTTATGGCCTGTGTTTTACAGCCTAGATAATCACAGCTGTCCATTCTGGTCTTGGAATCTAAGAGCCTATAAACCAGAGATAGGTTTGAACTGAAAACTGTGGTTAAAGTTTGTGAATATCCTCAAAGGGAGTTCGGAACTCATCTGCCACTGAGCAACAAAGGGAATTGGGCCCCTGTTTCTTTTAAGCTACATTGAAAATCACCATAACAGAGCACAAAGCCTTGCAATTTGAACTGAAAGCATAAGAATAAGATTTTCAGAAGTGTTTGCTGGTAGCCTTAATCTTTCACCATTGAAGTCAAAGGTAAAATGCCCTTTGACTGCAACACTGAGTGTTCCTGAAAATCCTACATGAACCCCTTTGGACAATTGCAGGGAGTTTAGCAAATGAGGTTGGCCAGTAGAGGGAGATACGATAACACACTTCTGTTTGCCAAAAGCTGTGAATGGGCAACAGGGGATGGGCAACTCTCCCCATTCTCAATGTGTTTTTTCTAATTGTTTATTCATTTCGTTATTGGGTGTTCTCATCAAATGATCCTAGAAGGGGATAAAATGGCATAGATAGGGCCAGTTAACCTTATAGGCCACACCCGGTAGAGATTCTGGCTTGACTGAAAATGACCAATGGTTGATAAAGCCCAGCTGATGGAGAAACTGGCTAAGGAATAAAACCAGGAAGTGTGCTGCAGAAAGGGGCTGTAGTGTGGAAGCCACCAGTCACTCTCAGGGTTGGAGATGGAAAAGGAGGAAAGCCAAGTGGAGTGAGAAGCCCTGGGATCCTGGCCCGATGGAAGGGTTTACCAAGAAGGGTGAAGAAAAAAGCCTGTTGGAGGCAGAGTAGGAAGCAGCACAAGGAAAGAGCAGCGAGGTTTGAGATTGTGCAGAGCTTGGCTGCTGACTGTAGGCTGGAACTTGAAGCAGAGGGCTGGCCCAAGTTTTCCTACTATCCATTGGACACAGAATTGTGCGAGATGCCAACTGGACAGCTGGTCCAGAAGGATTTTGTTATCCTGGAAGGGAGCGGGGGACTATACAGTGATCCAATCGGAAGGCTGAGTAGTGAAGGAGGAGAGCACCATGATTCAGAGAGAGAAAGAGAGAGAGAGGCCTCAGAATGAGCAAATGATAGAAGGCAGTGCCAACTGGACCAGAGCTCATTTCCCAGACTCAGACACAAGGAGTTGTCCCTATTACACCACCACTGAACAGAAAAATCAGTTATTTGCATATCACTACTCCTTGGTAAAGGAGGTAAAATACGAATGTAGATTATTACCCTCATAATGAAAACCCTCTGTTCTCACTGAAGCCAACAACTGTTGCACCTGAAAAAGAATAGATATGAGAAAAAATGAACTGCAGATCACCCAGAGAATCTGACTGACATCATGATGCTTATACTGGAGATTATCTATTTGGAATTCTAGGTCAATAAGAATTGCACCTAGGATAATGAGGCTGAACATCAATTGAGCTGAGTATGTGCCTTTCCATCCATTTATATTAAAAGTAATGCCATGAAACCTCAACTGAGATCAGAACCCTATAGTGCTAGGTGTCCTACAAGACACAGGATAAGTCCTGGTCTATACACAGTTTTTGTATCTATTTTAGTTAGGAGTGTGAATTTCTTGTTGTTGAAATAGTTATACAGATACAACTCATAGTATGGACACAGTTATACCAGTAAAAATGTGCCTTATATAATTTATTCTCCTTCCAGTACAGGAAGAAGTAATACCCGTCTATTTCATTTTTTGATGCTATAAGTGCATCCACATGAGAGGGGTTGTACATACATGATGTAGAAAAGGAACTAGAGAAGAGAAAGGACTTGACTAAGGTCAGGAAACATGCTAGTGTCAATGCTAGGAATAGACCTGGAGTCTCTTGAATGACAATTTTGCATCCTCTTGGAAAGTGTCGGTTGCCTGTCAAACGTCAGACTGGCTGCTCTGGAGACAGTCCACTGTGAGTCCTAAGACAAGTGTGGGCTTGGTTTTGCCTATACACAGGAGTGGTGCCACGGTTTTTTGGCACACTAGGCGGGGGTCCTTCCGCACTCCTGGTCGTTGGCAGCAATTCTGCGGGAGTGGGGTCCTTCTGCGCACCCAGTCTTCGGGGCATTTCAGAGGCGGTCCTGGAGTGAGTGAAGGACCCGCCACAGAATTGTCGCAAAAGACCAAGAGAGCGGAAGGACCCCCTGCTGCCGAGTTGCCACCAAGAGCAGCAAAATGCCGCTCCTCCAAATCCTGGTGCCCTAGGTGGCCACCTAGGTCACCTAAATGGAAGCGCCGGCCCTAAATACAACCCAG
Organism: Gopherus evgoodei; assembly: GCF_007399415.2. Classification (NCBI taxonomy): domain Eukaryota; kingdom Metazoa; phylum Chordata; order Testudines; family Testudinidae; genus Gopherus; species Gopherus evgoodei. Next base: position 9,941,970 of record NC_044342.1, on the reverse strand, counting down.
TTGTGCATTGGTAGTAGTTGGAGACAGATCCCCCAGTAAGTCACAGAATCCTTTGGAATATAATTACCTCCCATCACACTGGAGTTGTGCCTAGCTTTTCATTTAAGTGTAATGGATTATGGAGGCTTTTTTGCCTTGTAACGAAGAGTGGTTGGAAATTTTCCATGGAAATGTTTTTCTTTGGAAATGAAGCTTTTTACTAAACTTTTTTTTTGTTTTTACCAAAAGTTTCTGCTTTCTGGTTAGGAGGAAGGAGGGAATCAAGTTTTTCTTAAGAACTACGCATGTTTTAACTTTTGTCTGAATAAAGTAAAATAATAATTAAAACACCACAACTTTGGTCTAAAAATATTAATTAAAAATAATTTTTGGCAAAAGTTTTGGTGTTAGTTTTTCAAAGAAAAGTCAATTTTTTTCACGGAAAAACAACCATTTTTAAGTGTGTCCTACCTGTAACCCTTGCTGTCAATAGCATGCTCAAATGGTGCAACCATGGGTATCATTACACACATATGCAGAGAGTGGGCAAAAATGTGTTTATTAAGGCTGAGATTTCAAAAAGGCCTGCAGGAGTTAGACTTCCAGTTCCCTTTAAAAGGCCATGGGAGTTAAGCACCAATTTCATGTATGACTTTTTTGAAAATACAGGTTTAAAATATTATGATCTCTCCCATGGCCTGAGTTATTTAGGAGGTCCAAAAACAAAAAGCTTTGGGCTGAAAAATTTTCATCCAAAAATGATTTTTTGGCCAAATTTCAAAGTTAAGAAAAAAGGCAGCTCCCAGACCCCTGTCCAATTTCTTCACCCAGAACCAGGGCATTTCTTAGGCAGGATGAGTGACCCAGTTGTTGTTATCCCTCTTCATCACCACTGAAGAGTTCCTCTTGGCTGCCATGGCATATCACCGCCTCATTGCCATCTGTTACCCACTCCTCTACCCCATTTTTTGAGATAGAGGAGTGGGTAACAGATGGCAATGAAGTGGTCCCGTTTTGGGCCCCACACTACAAGAACAATATGGAAAAATTTGAAAGACTCCAGCGGAGGGCAACTAAAATTATTAGAGGGCTGGAGAACATGATTTATGAGGAGAAGCTGAGGGAACTGGGATTATTTAATATGCTTCAGAGAAGAATGATGGGGGATTTGATAGCTACTTTCAACTAACTGAAAGAGGGGTCCAAAGAGGATGGATGTAGACTGTTCTGGGAAAGCAGATGACAGAACAAGGAGAAATTGTCTCAAGTTGCAGTGGGGGAGGTTTAGGTTGGATATTAGGAAAAAACTTTTTCCCTATACTGTAATGGGTTACCTAGATGGTATCTCCATCCTTAGAGGCTTTTAAGGTCAAACTTGACAAAGCCCTGGCTGGGATGATTTAGTTGGGGATTGGTCCTGCTTTGAGCAGGGGATTGGACTAGATGACCTCCCGAGGTTCCTTCCAACCCTGATATTTTATGATGCACCACAGCCATATGACTTGTATGATGTGCCACCTCCCTTTATCAAGACCTTACCTGTATGATAATGAGACTGGAATTCTTAAAGGAGGCTGCTGGAGTTAGGCACCTGATTCCCTTGGAAATTCAATGGGAGATGGCACCTAATCCATAGGAAATCTCCTCAAATTTCAGTGATTTCTGAGTTCTCAGTGCGAATTGAGAGCATTTAAGGGCAATTCCCAGCATCCTGTAGGATCGACCCCTATGAAATCATGGTGTTTTCATTCACTCATATTGGGATTCTCAAAGAAGCCTAAAGGAGTTGGACACCTGACTGTCACTGAAATTCATTAGGACCCCAGCTCAGCAAATGAAAGATCAGCTCATCAAACCAAGGATGATTCAGTGGAAGAAGAGATTCATTTCAAAGCAAAAGCAATCTCTCTTCCAAGAATATGGCACCATTGGTACTATTGCTGTTTTACACCAGATAGGGACTGGGCCCCATTGACTACATCAATTTAGACCAGCTGGGGTTCTGGCTCATGAGCTTTATAGTGTAACAAACTCGAAAAGCAGGCCAAAACCGAGTGTAGTTTTGAGAATTTTTGAATGAATTTTTTGATCCCTAACCCTAACCTTTAACTCTGAAGAAACCATCAAACTATGAAGTGAACTATTTTCTACCCACCTCGCCATATTAGCTGATCAAGATCTAATTAGGAATAAGTGAAGTGAGGATCCAGTTAGCAGATAAGGTGTCCAGTTTTGGTCACCAGTGTATAGAAAGGATGTAGAGAAATGGCGAAGAATCCAGAGGTGAGAGACAAAGATGATCAGAAGGATGAAATGCAAGCTGTATGATCAAAGGCTGAAGTAACTGGTATGTTTAGTTTGGAAAAGAGGAGATTAAAGGGGGCATAACAGTGGTCTTGAAATACTTGAAAGACTGCCATAAAACAGATGGAGAAAAGTTGTTCTCTTTTGCCGCAGAATGCAGGACAAGAGGCATTGGGTTCAAACTACAGCAAAGCAGATTGAGATTAAACTTCCTAACTGTAAAAACAGCAGGACAATAGAACAAACTGCCTAGGGAAGTTGTGGAAGTTCCCTTACTGGAGGTTTTCAAAAGGAGGCTACATAGGCCTCTGTCTTGGATGCTTTAGATATAACAAATCCTGCATTTTGGCAGGGTATTAGATTAGATGATCCTTGCCATCCCTTCTAACCATATGGTTCTATGATTCTATGATCATGGTGGGCAAGCTTTGTTAGGTTGTTTCAAGAATATCTAGGCACCACTTGCAAAGTTATTTAATTTGAACATCCCAGGTCCATAGTGAAATCCAAACAGTGGTGTTACTCTTCCCAGCTCCCTCCACAACCTAAACTCCATGGTAGCAAGGAGGTGTGACCTCCCTCGGAGATTGACAGGAAGGGACATCCTCACACACCCTCATAGGCAGAACCAAGAAGTCCCTGCCTCCCACCCAGAAGCAGAGGGGCAGGACAGGAACAGGAAGTAGAAAAGGTAGACCCTGAAGCTCAGTTGGTCTGGAGCATCCAAGGGAGACAGATCCTTCTCCCCTGCTGCCAGAATGGGATGCCGAGGACCGTTGCTCCCCCGAGGATTTGCCTGAGCTTCCATAGTGTCCCACCACTCCAAAGACCAAGGAGCTTCTGGGACTTCCACTGACATTGTATCCCTGGGAGACAGAGGATGACCCCTGGATCCAGACACACACCAAGGATAGGATAAGAAGTAGCCCAGGGACAGCCAACTCTAGTCCCGTTGTGTTGCTGCCTGAAGACAGGTCAGCATGTTGCAGCTGGGTTTCCCACTGACCCCGTTGTGTAATACTCCATCACTGTTAGGGCCCTGGGCTGGGACCCAGTGGAGTAGGGTGGGCTCTGGTTCCCCTGCCCCCTGCCACCCCAGCCCTGAGGTGGCAGCCTCCCCACTGTAGGCCAGGAGGCCTGTGTAGTCTATTGTCTGCCAGAGTTAGGATACTAGAGACCATGTGCTGCTCTGCCCTGCCTGAGGGCTGGAGCCTTAGACTGACTGGTGCCTTGCCCTGCCTAAGGACCTGTGCCCCTAGACTGTGTGTTGTTCCACCTTGCCTGAGGCCTGAGCCTTAGACTAGGGCCTCCCCTTGCCTGAGGGCTTGAGCTCCAGAGCCTGATTACTGCCCAGCCCTGCTCATAGGGCCTGGACACCAGAGACAGCTGATTTCTCTCTTTTTCAGACTGCCTTCTTAGGAACTAGACAGTGAGGAGGTATGGCCTCCCTCCTAGATACACAAGGAGGGATGTCCACAAACTCCTACATCCACCCATTCACAATTCAAATTAAAATGTTACTCACAACAGACTATCCATATTCTTCCTTGCTTCATTTCAACAGCAGGGAAATAGTGAATGGCCTTTTTGGCATGTACACAACCACCATTAGGTTTCAGGATCAACATCTTACTTCTAGGGTTGGTCAAAAATTGGGTTTGTGACAAAACAGAGACTTTCCTCCAAAATCTGCTTTCTACAATATGTCTAGTTTTTCATGTGAAAACTGAAAATTGACACCCCCAAAACTTTATTTTTTATATTTTATTTTTTGACCAAAGCAAGTCAGATTTTGGGTTTTCCCTTTTTTGACAAAATGTCATCTTTTCAGTCGAGAGGAAAAAAGAAAACAAAAACTATCTCTCACCATCTTTTCTGAGCTACTCTGCTTTCTGCAGTGAATTTGAGCAGCTCGTACCTACCCCACAGTCATTGTGTTAGGCTCTCTGTAGACTCTGGGACACACTACATTGTTTCACCTGAGTTTCACCCATAAAGATTAAAGGGATATTAACCACTGGGACAATTTACCAAGGGCTGTGGCAATTTTTAAATCTAGATGGGATATTTTTCTTAAAGATCTGCTGTAATTCAAAAAGGAATTCAGGAAAGGGCTCTGGCCTGTGTAATACAAGAGGTCTGACTAGATGATCACACTCTCCCTTTCTGACTTTATATTTTATGAAAGCATTTCAAAAGATCCTTAGGGATTTAGGCACTCAAATTCTATTGACTCTTTCCTCTATTGATCTTTTTTTTTTAAAAATCCCACTTAAAATATATAAAATCTTAAATTCTGGTGCATAAATTGTAATGGCAACAATCTAGCAAAATCTTGTCTAAGCTAACCTGAACTATCTGCTTCATCCAGCAACTCATCATTTAATAGAATGGGGCAAATATTCACATCTTTGCTCAGTATTGGGGAGACTGGTTTCTCTAGGGTTTTGGTGCCCGACCTCAACCTCATGCACACGGCTGTCCTATTTTGCCTAGTTATTTTGTTGCCACGAAGACAGAAAAAAATAAATAAGCTGCTTGTTGGACAGGCTGAACCCTTTACATGCCTGTTCTCCCTCAGGCAGCAAAGAAAAGAATGAAATTAAAAAACTCCCTGGCTTTGCAGGCTGCCAAAAGGAAAAGAGTCCGTTTAAAATCCTGGGGTCTGTGCTTCTGGTTCAAAATGATCCCACCACTCTGGCACCATATCAAGACTGAGTCCTCACTCGAGTGCAGAAGTGGGGGCCCACAGGAATTCTAACAATTAATATTGGCCACTCCAGGCTTGTATTAAACTCTGAAGGTTACAGCTTTTCTCTGACCTTGAATGAGTAGATGCTGCCTCCACCCAAATCCAAAAAACCCTTTGAACCCTAGGAAGGACACTTGGGGTACCTTCAAGCCTTTTCTCCCACCCCACCCCCATCTGGGGAACAGCTGAGAAAGAAAACAAAGGAAATCAGCTGTTGCCAAAAGCTAATGAAACAACATATGCACAAACCTCTTAAGACACACACCAAAAAAAAAAAATCTTGTTCTTAAAAGAGGTCAATTTTCTTCAAAACAATAAGAAAACAACAGCCTGGAACTTAGGCTATAGCTAGATTTTAAAAGAGCAGATATAACAATTAAGCATCAAGAATGGCTTTCTTGAGGTTCAGCTTAATGGTTACAAACAACACAAAAACATTTGGGATTACTACATAGGAGTCAACAAGCCCTACAGAAATAAAAGAGATGAACCTAATTGCGTCTTTCTAGACATTTCCTGATCTACTTACATATCTGGGGTTTCAAATTGAATAGTTCCTAGGTAAGATCTGGTGATTTTCATACCTAGTTCACAGCTTTTTATACCATAGCTCCAGCCATGTCTCTGCTCTGTCCCCTCTCTCCAGAGAATAACAACAGACATACAAAGGGAAAGTTTTTTCCCAATTTTAAGAAGTTCTAGACCTCCCATTGGATCTTTTGGTAAAATGCCCACTCCCTTCCTTTTACCTATGGGCTTTTTAAACCCTTTATAGATAACACAAGTAGAGAACAGGGATTTTGGAGCTAACTGGCTGGCTGGGAGTCCATAAAAGGAAGTTACCCACCACTTCATTTATCACAGCTTCTATTTCTGCCTCATAAATCATCACAGACAGAGTTAGGCAAAGACTTTTCTGACAGAAAATGCTGATTCTATTCTGTCAATGTATATGTGGGAAATTATCAAAAGGTGGCAAAAAAGTAAATAAATACTGGAGAAGATTTTGGGAGGAAATATAAACACAACAACCCACATTGAAAAAATTGAACATTTTTATGTTTAAATATTTTATTTTAAAAAATTGATCAAAATTATTTTTTGGCGATTTTTTTTTCTTTTTGTTCAAAAAGCTGATACTGGGACAAAATTTTCATCCATCTCTAATCCCAGCCTGAGTGAGTGCAAGTGAGGCCCAAACCCTATCTGCATTGCTCTGGGTGCTCAGGGGTTAAAGTAAAGCTTTTACCGGTACGAGGGTGCTCTGGCCCCCCTGGGAGGGGCGGAGCCTTGGGTACTGGTATAACTGAAGGAGTGATTTTATACTGACTTAGCTGAACCCCTGAGATTCTATGGGTGGAAGATCTTACATCAGTTTCAGTCTGGCATATGGCACTTTTAGCCTGTGTCTGCAAATTTACAGGGACCAGCTGAACCCATATGGCCAGTTTTAAACCCTTGTAAGAGAATCCACACATAAGAGTTGCCCTGGTTTGACTAAACTGATTCAAGTTCAACAGGTGCAACTGCCATCCATTGGTGAGGGTGTGTAACAGGCCCCCCTGTGTGCCTATCTACAGAGGATGTGAGTTATTACAGTCAGCAGCTACAGCGCCACGGATCTTTAGTTCAAGCTTTAGAGGTCCCCAGTTCAATCCCCAGTGTGTCAGTCAAGATGGCAGCCATCACACAATGTCTCTTTGGCTACTCTAAGGCCTGGTGTACACTGGAATATTATATTGGCGTAACTGTGTCACTTAGGTGTGTGAAAAATCAACACTCCTAAGTGTCATAGTTAAACCAGCCTATATCTCAGTGTAGACAGTGGTAGGTTGGTGGAACAACACTTCCATCAACCTAGCTACTGCCTCTCGAGGAGGTAGATTACCTACACTGATGGGAGAACCCTTCCCATCAGCTCAGAGAGTATGTACAGATAAGCGCTACATCTGTGCCATCCTTGTCTACACCCAATACAGGTATAACCATGTCACGGGGTGTAGGGTTTTACCAAGATATTTATATTGATACCAACTCTGTTGTGGATAAGGCTATGTTGGTATAAATATGCCTTCTACCAGGATAGCTTACACACCTTCCTATACAAGAATAGCTATACCAGTGTAAACACTTTCATACTAGGATAATTGCATCCACATGAGCAGGCCTGTGCTGCTTTATCTAAAGTGGTAGAGTTAAAGTAGGATATCTCTTTGCATTTAAAGTAACTTAAGTGCTTCCAGGAATGTTACCCAGCAACCTTTGATAGCTGCCTTGCAGTCCAGAGGTAGGAACACAGAACTAAAATGCAGGAGGCCTCAGGTCTACTCCCACCCATGCTTCAGTATGATCTTGGATAAGTCATTTTCCTTGCTTTGTGCCTCAGTTTCCTCCTTTGTACAATGGGAATAATGATACTCTCTGAGGCTACACTGAGGTGAGGGTTTTGGACATGGACAATGGTATCTAGGAAGAAGCTTAGGATGTGGGCGGGACAGTATTTGGGCCCCTCCCCTTCTCTTCTTGACACCTCTGCCTGCATTACTGCCCCTGTGGGCCCCTCTCGCCAGGCATCATGCAGAGAGGCATAGAGGCTGCCTGGGCTGTAGTTAACATAGCATCTCTGTGGCAGGGATACCAGGCCCTGTTGCAGCTCAGCTCAGCATTTGCCATCTGTGAATCCAGGCTGCAGAGACTCATGACAGGGCTGTCAGATGCATGAGTATCATGCAGATATGGAGAATTTGGCAGCCCTGCTTGGGATGCATTATTCAGGCGATTAAATGGCACTCCTCGCGTGAGTAAAGTTAGGCACTCACAGGGGTGAAAGTAAGGGGGTATGGGCCGGTACGGTGTACTGGTAAAAGGTAGCCACTAGTACTGGCCTGTACCACTGACTTTAAAGCGCTGCTGTGGCATGTTGCTGCCCTTTTTGTGCCCCTGATCAAGTGCCCTTTTGAAAATTCAAGGCCTTGTCTAAAGTGACAGCACAATTCCAATTCACCACGGAAGTCGTTCCTTAGTGGATGACATATGACTGAAGTGTTGCATAGGCCTTTATTATTCCCTCTCATTATTATTATTGTTATAATACAATAGGAGTAGGAGTGTAGGCCAATTTCTGATCATCATCAATATCCACAAATTGGCAACAATAAGACTACAAACATAGCCTATTGTAATATCTGACCAGTTTATTCATAATAATAACACTAGACTTGTATTTGTATTGTGATTTTTCTCCTTGTTTCACCCAGTGCATTATAGTAGCATACTAATAGAAATTCATTTCTCTGCTGTCTTTTGTTAGCCGGGAACTAAGCTGTTAAAGAATAAAATCAGAAACCAACTTTCTTCTAGGTGTTTAACGATGTGAAGGCTTTTCCTTGCCCAGTCTGCTCCCTGGGTCTGCAGGGACTTGTTAGAGAGCCTGGTTAGTAATTGTCTCCGTGCTAATTAAGGTAGGAAGTCATGGCAAGGAAGCGCTGTAGCTGTGCATGTCCTAAGGTGTCTCATTCGATTAGCAGACTGGGGTTCCTGCCAGCTGAGCATCCTCTAGGCAAAGCTGGGAGCGTCTTTGATGTGACTGTAACCGCAAAGACTGATACTCCCAATGCTTGTCATTTCAGGTCTAATCATCCTCTTACTGTGGGTCCTGCATCCCTGGTCAGAGCCCGTAATTGAATTAAGTGTGAAACCACCATCCTCCTTTGCATCCTCTGCTCTTTGAGCCTAAATGGGTCATTCACAGCATTTTCTATGTACACACGTACCCTGGGACAGTCCCACAACTAAACTAGCAGCTGAGACTTGCTGGGCAGGAATACTCAGCAGCAAAAATCACTGTGATTGTGGCAGATTGAGCCAAACGGAAATATTTATTATAATCATTTATTATTTGCATCATGGCAGCACCTGCAGCCCCAGCCACCCCCAGGACATTGTCAGGGTTTGAGAAACTTGAGGCTAACAAGTACAATTTACAGAAGTATCTATGTGATTTAGGAGTGGAAGGCCCAATTTTTTAAAAGCATACAAATGCCAATGAGAGTTAGGGGCTTGGGCACTTCAAATATCCCACTTGGCAACCAACTGCTTTTTAGGCATCTAAACACCTTTAAAAATCTGACTGTAAATCATGCTTCAAAATTGGCCTTATCCATCTAAGTCACATAGGCCTGGATTTTTAATGGTATTTAGGTGCCTATGGGAGTTAGGCTCCCAAATACCTTTGTGCATCTGAGCCTTTGGTTTTGCTGCACGAAGTGGAGAATTGTATAAATTTGGAAAGAGTCTTTGAATATTAGTAAAATGCTAAATTGGTATGACGTGGTATGTTAACTGCCCACTTCCTCTTGAATGGTCTCTTACAACCTCTTAACTCCATATGCTAAACAAGCTGTTACACTTTGTTTGTAGCTCTGACCCTCTGAGTACTTTTCCCAGACCTAAAGGAGAGCTTTGTGTAAGCTTGCAAGCTTCTCTCTTTCACCAGCAGAAGTTGGTCCAAAAAAAGATACCACCTTGTCTGTGTAATACGTTATTTTTTATTGTAACTTTGTCAGAATATATATATATATATCCTGACAGGAGATTAGACTATAATTATTTAATGACAGTATATGCTGAGATTCAAAAGTTAACACTTTATAACTATTAAAACACAAATTGTCACATCATATGTAAAAATAGACAAAGCAAATATCCCCAAAGCAAACTCTAATAAATTCTTATTAGAGTTGTTCTTTAGTGAATGAAATATGACTGAAGTGTTGCAATAAGACTACAAACATAGCCTATTTTTATAATATATGAACAGTTTGTTCATAATAGTAACACTAGGCTTGTATTTGTCTTGTGATTTTTCCAAGCTTAAGTCTCATAGACTCATAGACTCTAGGACTGGAAGGGACCTCAAGAGGTCATCGAGTCCAGTCCCCTGCCCTCATTGCAGGACCAAATACTGTCTAGACCATCCCTAATAGACATTTATCTAACCTACTCTTAAATATCTCCAGAGATGGAGATTCCACAACTTCCCTAGGCAATCTATTCCAGTGTATAACTACCCTGACAGTTAGGAACTTTTTCCTAATGTCCAACCTAAATCTCCCTTGCTGCAGTTTAAGCCCATTGCTTCTTGTTCTATCATTGGAGGCTAAGGTGAACAAGTTTTCTCCCTCCTCCTGATGACACCCTTTTAAATACCTGAAAACTGCGAGGGTGTCATCAGGGCAGGGGACTGGACTCGATGACCTCTCGAGGTCCCTTCCAGTCCTAGAGTCTATGAGTTTATGAGACTTAAGCTTGGAAAAATCACAAGACAAATACAAGCCTAGTGTTACTATTACGAACAAACTGGTCATTGGCGTCTCATTGGCGCCTCGCCTGTGTATTTGCTGAACCCTGGCTGAATGGCTTGGGGCCTAGCACAAGCCTCTTATAACTCATCATATTCCAGCTCAGAGATGACTCATAGGGCTTAGGCAGGTTCAGGCTCAGAGGTCACTCAGGGATGACTCAACATAGCTGGTCTCCTACCACCAAAGCTTGGGTACTGTCCACCAGGGGGCACAGGGGAGCTCTTCCAGGGCTGTGAGTGTGTACCAGCTAAACCTGGTCAGAAATTGGTGTGGCTTTTCTGTCTCCTGGAAATTTTTTGAGGTTTCTGTGAAAAATCAAAATCTGAAATATTTTGGCCATAAAGCCAAAGCATTGTGATTCACCAGTACCACCCATGTGTGTATCAATGGGGTTGTAGTTCAGGTGCCTCATGAACCATTCTACTCTACTGGTAAGACTCCCAAATTTTGGTCTACATATTTGGCGCTTTGCCAAGATCTCCCCGATCATCATCATCATTATCATCATTTTTCTCAAAAAGAAAATTCCATTGGGAAATAGTTTCAATTAAAATGTCCCATCAGCCCTACTATCAACCCTTGTGATTCCAGAAGAATAAGGGGAAAAAATGGTCACTGTTCCTCTCGGAGACTGCAGTTCCGCTTGTCCTGAAAAAGGATCCAGGATCAGTCCTTACTACAGCTGAGTGCGAAACAGTTTTCTTTTGTGGTGAGAATTTGTGAGATTTAAAACAAACAAATAAAACCCACACTGAATCAGGATGAAATGTCAAAGTTTTCACAAATTGGGGAAAAAATTGAATCAGGTTGATCAAAATATTAAATCCTGATATTTTCAAAAACATTCATTTGAATTTTGATCTTTGGTATTTTTTACTATACATCTCTAAACAAAAAAGTCATTTTGAATGGAAAAAAATGGCTTTTTTTTCATTTCATAAATATCCAAATTTCCCATTTTGACAATTTCAGAACTTGTTTTTCAAAAACATTGAGAAAAGAAAGTCATCAAAGTGACCCCCTTCCCCACAAATGATTCTGGTTTCAGTGAACCGGCATTTTTTGATGTTAAAATGTCAATACATTGTATTTGTCTGTAACTATATCCCACGTCAAAGGACTAGATTCTGCTCTCATTAAAGGGTGAGTTAATCTGGATCAACATCACTGAAGCTCGTGGAGTTACTCTAGATTAACACCAGTATGAATAGGTTTGGCAGAATTTGATTTGTATTTTTTAAATAATTTTGATGAAAAATTCCAATGTTTATTTTTAAGCACTTTTTTCAATTCTGATTGATTTAAAATTTCACAGCTGTGGGAAATTGGGGTGTGTCAGACAATAGAAGGGGTCAAAAATAATTACTTAATGACTTTATAGCTTTGTAACTATTAAAACTCAAATTGTCAATGTCACATGTCAAACTATACAAAGAAAATATCCGTAATCAAACTCTAATTCATTTTCAGGGGACATTTTTCTTACTCTTCCTATCTGTACGTGTCATAAACAGATAGTTAAGGGTTAATAGAACAGAAGTATTTCATGTCTCTTTTGCCTGTAAGGGGTTAACAAGTTCAGTGAGCCTGCCTGTCACCTGACCAGGGGACCAATCAGGGGACAGGATACTTTCAAATTCTGAGAGAGGGAAGTTTTTGTGTGTGCTGTTAGTTTTTGGTTGTTGTTCTCTCTGGGTTCTGAGAGTGACCAGACGTGTAACCAGGTTTCTCTCCAATCTCCCTGATACAGGTTCTTATAGATTCAAAAAAGTAAGTACTAGGTGATAAGGTGTGTTAGGCTTATGTTTATTTTCTTTATTTGCAAATGTGTATTTGGCTGGGAGGAGTTCAAATGTGTATTTGGGTGGAAGGAGTTCAAATCTGTATTCTTCTGAAAGGATTTTAAATTGTACTTGTATACTTAGGCTGGGAGGGTATTCCCAGTGTCTATAGCTGAAAGACCCTGTACCTATTCCATTTTAAATTTACAAAGATAATTTTTACTGTTTTTTCTTTCTTTAATTAAAAGCTTTTCTTGTTTAAGAACCTGATTGTTTTTTTTATTCTGGAGAGACCCCAAGGGACTGGGTCTGGATTCACCAGGGAATTGGTGGGGAGAAAGGAGGGAAGGGGGAGAGAAAGGTTAATTTTCTCTCTGTGTTAGGATTACTTTCCCTCTCAGGGAGAGTCTGGGAGGGGGAGAGAGGAGGAGGGGGGAAGGTGGATTTTCCTCTCTGTTTAAAGATTCACAGTTTGAATCACAGTGATCTTCCAGTTAACTCAGGGAGGGGAAGCCTGGGAGAGGCAACGGTGAGGGAAAGGGTTTACTTTCCTTGTGTTAAGATCCAGAGGGACTGGGTTTTGGGGGTTCCTGGGCAAGGTTTTTGGGGGACCAGAGTGTACCAGGCACTGGAATTCCTGGTTGGTGGCAGCGCTACAAGTACTAAGCTGGTAATTGAGCTTAGAGAAATTCATGCTGGTACCCCATCTTTTGGACGCTAAGGTTCAGAGTGGGGAATTATACCATGACAGTACGTTTCATCTATTATTGATGGAAATATTTTTGTCAGTTTGTATGTATACAGTACAATTAATGTTTACGGCATTTATTGATAAAATATTTAATGCTTCCAAGCCTAAATACACCTGAGACCAGAATCCTGTTAGGTAACCAGAATGTGCTTGGCAGTTTCATGCTAGAATTGACCTATTATGTACTGGAAATGAAGTGAAAATGGTTAGTATTAGTTTCAATATCCATCTAATCCAGTTTTGGTTTCAGAGATTTGAAGGACAGAAGAGAACAATTGTAATCATGTAATCAGACGTTCTGTAGAACAAAGGTCATATAACTTCCCTGAAAGAACTCCTGTTTTAATTAGAGCAAGTCTCTTAGAAAAAACAACCCAGTCTTATTTAAAAATTGACAGTGATGTTGAATCCACCACAGACCTGCGTAAATTGATCCAATAATTAATTACCCACAGTGGTAGAAATTTACATCTTATTTCCAATCTCAATTTGTTAACCTCAACTTCTAGCCGTTGAATCTTGATATACCTTTGCCTGCCAAATAGAAGAACCCTCTATTATGAAATATTTATTCCCAGGGTAGGTACTTAAAGACAGTGATCAAATCATAACAATATAGGAATGGCCATTCTGGGGCACATCAAAGGTCTGACTGTGGCCAATGCCAGGTGCCCCAGAGGGAATGAACAGAACAGGTAATTATCAAGTGATCCATCCCCTGTCACCCATTCCCAGCTTCTGGCAAACAGAGGCTAGAGAAACCATCCCTGTTCAATCACCCTTTAACCTTCTCTTTTGTAAGCTAAATAGACTGAACTCCTTGAATATATCAGTATAAGGCATGTTTTCTAATCCTTTAATCATTCTCCTGGCTGTTCTCCATATCTTCTCCAATTTAACATCCTTCTTGAATTGTGGACGGAAGAATCAACACAGTGCTGTAGCAACAGTTGGACCAGTGCCAAATATAGAGGTAAATGTACCTCTTTATGGCATCTCAGGATTTTCCCTGTTTATGCTTCCAAGGACTGAATCTGCTGCTTCTGCCTAATGTGTTGCCATAGCATCATTGCTGATAGCTCATGTTCAGCCATTCATCCACCATGGCCCTCAAGTGCTTTTCAGAGTCATGTCTTCCCAGAATAGAGCCCCCCATCATGTAGGTATGGATTATGTTGTTTATTCTTAGATGTGTCTCTTTATACGTAACTGTATTAAAACATCTATTGTTTCCTAGTGCCCAGCTTGCCAAGTGATCTAGCTCACTCTGTATGAATCACCTGTCCTCTGCATTTTTTGTCACTCCCCAAATTTTTGTGACATCTGCAAACTTTATCAATGATTAGTGTAGGTTCCCCTCTAGATCACTGATAAAAATGTTGAATAGCATAGTGCCAAGAAATGATCCAAAGCCCCGTATATAACTGGACACATAAAATACCTAAGATAAATGTAAATCAAAGTATGTATTTTTAGTATTTACAGCCTTGGGCTGACTTTTCCACCTTGCATTCTCTACAGCCTTCTCCATACCACACATGATTTCCATCCCCAAGAACCAATACCTGCAGGACCCCAAATAAGCACCAAATAAGGTAGGAAATGTTGCATTCTGGAAGCTGAATGAGAGATGCAGATGCGCCAAATTCACCATCTGGCTGTTTTTTGTGTGTGGCCTGAACTGGTAGGTGTTCTCTGAGAATGCCTGATTGGGCCCCGTAGTGAGTTAGATGGGAGTGGGGAACCTAACTGGTGAATCCCACTGGGGGTTAGTTGTGTGCTAAGGTGACAAGCACACAGCAGATTCAGGACATAGCCAGTTTTATGCATGCCCAATAACTTAGGCACCTTGAGGACTTTACCAGTGGAAATGTAGGCACCTGTAGAATTGGATGGCAGCTGAGCAGGAGTTTTCAAGGCCTCAGTCGTGCCTAAATGTTGACTTTGCCACCAAAAGTGGCAGTTAGGCACCTAAGTCCCTTTATGGATATAGCCCTGGGTGTCTAAATCCCTTAGCCTCCTTTGAAAATCCCAGCCACAGGCTTCAAGAGAATGAGAGGCATGATGTGGGGGTAAATGGATGGTGGGTAGGGGTTTCCCCCTGAGTTTTGTGTTCCTGCATTGGATATATCTGAAGCAAAAGCTGATGTCACTCTTCAATTGATTGCATTCTGAGTTTATATCAGATATATACAGTTCATCAAAACTGCTGAAAGTGCAAGCTATTTCATTACACAAGAATATATAGAAAAGATACCAGCTGTGGAAGATAAGGTGATGCAGCATAGCTAAGGCAGGCTGAGGCCATGTCTATACTATGGGGACTATGGTGGCCTAGCTCTGGTACCATACCAATGTTGGCATAACCTCAGAATGTAGAAACAGCCTACAATGGTGAGGGGGGTTTTCCATTGGTGTAGGAACATCACTTGCCTGAGCAGTTGTAGCTAGGTCAAGAGAGTCTTCTGCAGTTGGCCTAGCTGAATCTAGGGGCTAGGTGGGGATTGGTACATTGCTCAGGGAGGTAGGGGAGTTTTCACCTCCTTAAGTGACATAGCTATGTTCACCTAAATTTTAACTATAGTCCAGGCGTGAGTTTTGACTTACAATAAGGATACATACTGTTATGCTGGAAAGAGCTAATGGCTGTCATTAAGTGGGTGTTTGATCCACCAGAGATCTGGTGGACACCAATGGCTGTGTTAATCACTCAGTGGCTCAAGGCCCTGGGCTGCATGGGTAGGTCTGAGCAGAGCTGAACCATGGGGTCTATGGAATTCCCTGATCGCAGATGAGTTTGGTTTGATTTTTGCAAGCTTAGCGTGTGTTAAGGAGGAGAGGCAGCTTTGATCCTCACCTTGGGAGAAGCAGAGAGACGGAGCAGCTTGGGCACAGAGTTTGCTGGAGGGGAAGACCTAGGAATTTCTGAATCAAGTACTTGCTTTCTGCTGTTTGTCTCCACAGGATGCTGTGCATGCTTTGTAAATAAACAGGACTGTGCCAAAGAAACATTTGAATTGAAGCTTCAATTCCTCCCCCTAATGGAAACAAGCCAACAAGGCCATGAATACTGGTTAACCTCTTGAGCCAAAGGGCCAACAACATAGGATGATCCAAAGCCCACTAAAGACTTCCATTCACTTTAATAATCTTTGGGTCAGGCCCACTGTTTAGCTCTTAATCTAATACAGACAATGTGGAGGTTTTTTTTGGTTTCTCTTCATTCACATGTTCTGTCCATTCGCATTTCTACAGGTTTTTGCAGCACTTGTTCTTGGGGAGTAGTACCTTATGATGCAAGTGGTCTGATTTCAATAGGACTATACGTGGAATAATCCCTGATCCTGCCAGCTGATCCTGCATTGACAGAGAGCAATTTGTAGAACTGAGCACAAGGACTTGGAAAGAAACCTTCAAGGAGTTAGTGCAACAGTGCCTAACTACCTTAGGTTCATTTAAAACTCCTGGCCTAAGATGTTCAAACTAAGTAAGAGTTACAGACATCAGTTAGCTCAGGTGTATTCTTGCCAGCAAGTTAAAAAAGTATGGATTGGATGAATAGACAATAAGATGGATAGAAAGCTGGCTAGATTGTTGGGCTCAATGGATAGCGATCAATGGCTCGATGTCTAGCTGGCAGCTGGTATCAAGCGCAGTGCCACAGCAGTCGGTCCTGGCGCCAGTTTTGTTCAACCTCTTTATCAATGATCTGGATGATGTGATGGATTGCTCACTCAGCAAGATTGCAGATGACACTAAGCTGGGGAGAGAAGTAGATATGCTGGAAGGTAGGGATAGGGTCCAGAGTGACGTAGACAAATTGGAGGATTGGGCCAAAAGGAATCTGATGAGGTTCAATAAGGACAAGTGCAGAGTCCTGCACTTTGGACAGAAGAATCCCATGCATGGTTATAAACTGGGGACTGACTGGTTAAGCAGCAGTTCTACAGAAAAGGACCTGGGGATTAAAGTGAATGAGAAGCTGGATATGAGTCAGCAGAGTGCCTTTGTTGCCAAGAACGCCATTGGCATATTGGTCTGTATTAGTACGAACATTGCCAGCAGATCGAGGCACTATTCGGCACTGGTGAGGCCACACCTGGAGTATTGTGTCCAGTTTTGGTCTCCCCACTACAGAAGGGATATGAACAAACTGGAGAGAGTCCAGCGGGGGACAACAAAAATGATAAGGGGGCACATGACTTACGAGGAGAGGCTGAAGGAACTGGGCTTGTTTAGTCTGCAGAGAGATGAGTGGGGGGGGGGGATTTGATAGCAGCCTTCAACTACCTGAAGGGGAGTTCCAAAGAAGATGGAGCTAGGCTGTTCTTAGTGGTGGCAGATGAAAGAACAAGAAGCAATGTTCTCAAGTTTCAGGGGGATGTCTAGGTTGGATGTTAGGAAAAACTATTTCTCTAGGAGAGTGGTGAAACACTGGAATGTGTTACCTAAGGAGGTGGTGGAATCTCCATCCTTAGAGGTTTTTAAGGCCCTCCTAGAGAACTCCCTGACTGGGATGATTTAGTTGGTGTCGGTCCTGCTTTGAGCAGGGGATTGGACTACACGACCCCCTGAGGTCTCTTCCGAATCTAATATTCTATGATTCTAAATACAGATATTGGCTGCAGTGACAAGAATTCTGATCAGGTGACAAACTTTGTGTCATCTCATCACTTTGGGAAATTTTCCAGAGATTGGAACTATTAATGGAGAACACAAGAAATTCAGACCACAGGGTTCAGTGGTTATATCACAAATGGAATAGGTTTCTGGCGGTGTCAAAAGGCATCAGAATTTCCTTTCCAGAAATACATGAGAAAGGAGGGAAACATTATAGTATGACTTAATATTTGACCCTTTTGCCAGGGACAGTTAGTCCCTTTTTTTGCTGGTTGGGTTTCCTGCCGGTAAAGTAGATGTACACATAGTGGATGAGCAATCAGAAACAGTGACCATTTTAAATCCCCATTTGCTAACTGTCATTTTTCAGACTGGGTGTTTTCAGTTTTTTGAAAAAATCCTGAAAAAAATAAACGTTTTGAAGTTTTCCACAGGAGGGTGCGTGGATGGAATCATACACCATTTCTGCTAAAGAGATCCCTGCAATGCTTAATTTGTGCTAGGGCTTTCCAGGGCTGAGCCCCAGCACCTCTAGGCTTGGCTGTTCATAGCCCTGACATCTTTGGGCTTGCTGTCTCAATTATGAATGTAAAAAAATTGTTTGATCACCTCTTTCATTACAAATTAAGCATTGTATCCTCACTTTTGTTTAAGCTGAGAAATAGAGACATTTCTCCAAGATTGGAACAAATAATGAGGAATGTAATAATTACATACTAGAATGTTTTTGTGGTATATCACAAATGACTAGTCGTGGAAGGACTTGATTTTGATCTGTAAATATACACAAACATTGATTTCACCATACACACACATACAGACAAAAAATATTTATTGATAGGAAAGTAAGAAAATGCTTCCTGACAAATTAGGGTTTTATTTAAGGATATTTACTTTGTATATTTTTCACATGTGATGTTGACAATTTGTGTTTTAATAGTTATACAGCTTAAACTCTTTGAATCTCAATATATAATGTAATTTTAAAAAATGTCTGATTCCCACATACAACTGTGAAAATATAAATAGATACCAAAAAAAGTTTAAAATACATATTTTTGTGGAATGTATAAATTTAAATAATTTAAATTAGGAAAAAAAGTCTTAAAATAATCACAGATTATTATTAAAAATTGACTTTTGCCAACCCTAAAAATAACCTCATAAGGGTTTAGACAATTTTGGAATAATTATTTAAAACAAAACACAAGAGGAAAAAAGAACAAAGGGTGTCATTATGCCATAATACCCATTGAAGTCAATGTGAACTCCTCCCTCCATTTTGGTCAGCATTGAATTTATTTGTCAAATCTAGTTTGGATACCCCGAAACTCAACGGACGCTTAACAGCAATAAATCTATAAAGATAGAAAATGGGATTTTCACAGCAGTTTAGGAAATTTAAATTATCCTAGGTTGCAGAGCAGTTTTTAAACTAAGAGATGGGAAAAAGCTGACTGCTCCAGTGGACCACGTGGATCAGACAAAGACTTCTCTCAGAGGACAGTCTATTGATAGAGAGACTCTAGGAAGAGGATAAAGTAGGGGCCAGATCAGACAAGAAACATTCACATACAAAATAATCTGACACATCAGAAAAAGCCAAACAAATAAATTGACCAATTTTTTATGTGCTTCTACACAAATGATAGAAGTCTAACTAATAAGATGGGTGAACTAGAGTGCCTTGTGTTAAAGGAGAATATTGATATAATAGGCATCACAGAAACCTGGTTGAGTGAGGACAATCAATGGGACACAACCATTTTGGGGTACAAAATATAGTGGAAGGACAGAACAGGTCATGCAGGGGCTATATGTGAAAGAAAATGTAGAATCAAATGAAGTAAAAATCTTAAGTGAATCTGCATGTTCCATAGAATCTCTATGGATAGTAATTTCATGCTCTAATAAGAATATAACAGTAGGGATCTATTATAGACCACCTGACCAGGACAGTGATAGCGACAATGAAATGCCAAGGGAGATTAGAGAGGCTATCAAAATAAAGAAATACTGGGGGATTTCAATTATCCTCATATTGACTGGGAACATGTTACCTCACGATGAAATGCAGAGACAAAATGTCTCGATACTTTACATGACTGCTTCTTGGAGCAGCAGGTACAGGAACCCACAAGGGGAGAGGCAATTCTTGATTTAGTCATGAGTGGAGCACAGGATATGTTCCAAGAGGTAACTATAACAGGACCGCTTGGAAATAGTGACCATAATATAATAACTTTTAACATTTCTGTGGTGGGAAGAACACCTCAACAGTCCAACACTGTGGCATTTAACTTCAGAAAGGGGAACTATGCAAAAATGAGGGGATTAGCTAAACAGAAATTAAAAGGTACAGTGACTAGAGTGAAATCCCTGCAAGCTGCATGTACACTTTTAAAAGACACCATAATAGAGGCCCAACTTAAATGTATACCCCAAATTAAAAAAACACAGTAAAACAACTAAAAAAGGGCCACCGTGGCTTAACAATCATGTAAAAGAAGCAGTGGGAGATAAAAAGACATAATTTAAAAAATTAAATCCCAATGAGATAAATAGAAAGGAGCATAAAAACTGCCAAATTAAGTGTAAAAATGTAATAAGAAAAGCCAAAAAGACGTTTGAACAACATCTAGCCAAAAACTCAAAAGGTAATAACAAAAGGTTTTTTAAGTACATCAGAAGCAGGAAATCTGCTAAACGGCCAGTGGGGCCCCAGATGATCGAGTTACAAAAGGAGCACTTAGAGATGATAAAGTCATTGCAAAGAAACTAAATGAATTCTTTGCTTCAGTCTTCATGGCTGAGGATGTTAGGGAGATTCCAAAACCCGCGATGGCTTTTGTAGGTGACAAATCTGAGGAAATGTCACAGATTGAGGTGTCACTAGAGGAGGTTGTGAAATTAATTGATAAACTTAACAGTAAAAAGTCACCAGGACCAGATGGCATTCGCCCAAGAGTTCTGAAAGAACTCAAATATGAAATTGCGGAACTACTAACTATGGTTTGTAACCTGTCCTTTAAATTGGCTTCTGTACCCAATGCCTGGAAGTTAGCTAATGTAACACCAATATTTAAAAAGGACTCTAGAGGTGATCCCAGCAATTACAGGTGGGTAAGTCTAAGGTCAGTACTGGGAAAATTAGTTTAAACAAGGGTAAAGAATGAAATTCTCAGACACATAGAAGAACATAAATTGTTGGGCAAAGGTCAACATGGTTTCTGTAAAGGGAAATCATGTCTTACTAATCTTTAAGAGTTCTTTTAAGGGGTCAACAAACATGTGGACAAGGGGGAGCCATTTGACATTGTGTACTTAGATTTCCAGAAAGACTTTGACAAGGTCCCTCACCAAAGGCTCTTACGTAAATGAAGTTGTCATGGGATAAAAGGGAAGGTCCTTTCATGGATTCAGAACTGGTTAAAAGACAGGGAACAAAGGGTAGGAATTAATGGTAAATTCTCAGAATGGAGAGGGGTAACTAATGGTGTTCCCCAAGGGTCAGTTCTCGGACCAATCTTATTCAACTTATTCATAAATGATCTGGAGAAAGGGGTAAAAAGTGAGGTGGCAAAGTTTGCAGATGATACTAAACTGTTTAAGATTGTTAAGACCAAAGCAGACTGTGAAGAACTTCGAAAAGATCTCACAAAACTAAGTGACTGGGCAACAAAATGGCAAATTAAATTTAATGTGGATAAATGTAAAGTAATGCACATTGGGAAAAATAACCCCAAGTATACATACAATATGATGGAAGCTAATTTAGCTACAACTAATCAGGAAAGAGATCTTGGAGTCATCATGGATAGTTTTCTGAAGACATCCACACAGTGTGCAGTGGCAGTCAAACAAGGAAGCAGGATGTTAGGAATCATTAAAAAGGGGATAGAGAGTAAGATGGAGAATATCTTATTGCCCATATATAAATCCAACACCCACATCTTGAATATTGCGTACAGATGTGGTCTCTTCATCTCAAAAAGATATACTGCACTGGAAAAGGTTCAGAGAAGGCAAGTAAAATGATTAGGCGTTTGGAACAGGGCCCATATGAGAAGAGATTAAAGAGGCTAGGACTTTTCAGCTTGGAAAAGAGGAGACTAAGGGGGGATATGATAGAGGTATATAAAATCATGAGTGATGTGGAGAAAGTGAATAAAGAAAAGTTATTTACTTGTTCCCATGATATAAGAACTGGGGCCACCACATGCAATTAAGGGGCAGCAGGTTTAAAACAAGTAAAAGGAAGTTCTTCACACAGCGCACAGTCAACTTGTGGAACTCCTTGCCTGAGGAGGTTGTGAAGGCTAGGACTATAACAGGGTTTAAAAGAGAACTGGATAAATTCATTGAAGTTAAATCCATTAATGGCTATTAGCCAGGATGGGTAAGGAATGGTGTCCCTAGCCTCTGTTTGTCAGAGGGTGGTGATGGACGGCAGGAGAGAGATCACTTGATCATTACTTGTTAGGTTCACTC
This sequence comes from Gopherus evgoodei, assembly GCF_007399415.2. NCBI lineage: Eukaryota > Metazoa > Chordata > Testudines > Testudinidae > Gopherus > Gopherus evgoodei. The sequence goes on along the minus strand of NC_044342.1, from coordinate 9,919,929 downwards.
CCTCTTCGGGCCCTGGTATTGGCCACTGTTGGTAGACAGGATAATGGGCTGGATGGACTTTCTTCTGAACCAGTATGACCATTCTTATGTTCTAGCACCCACTGACTTTCAATGGGAGTTTGATGTATAATTGTCAAATCCCACCTGTAAAAATCTCACTCATTCACACCATGGCTACCCACTCTTCCTTTTTCTCATTGCAATAGGATAACCACTGCTGCCAGTGTCAGAGAAACAGAAATAACACTGGGAATAAAAGATAATGAAGTTATGACAATTTACACCAGCTGAGGATCTGGCCTTATTGACATGAATACATTTAAATAAATACAACTGAATGGCATATAGAACTCTAAAAAATCCTCAGTATCTTCATGCTATAATGCGGAATGCCTTGGCTGACAGGAACCTGGGCCACCTAGATGGTTCATTTGTGACCAGTTAATAGATTTATTGCCATTTCAATCACCCTTTCTGAACACCCTACCTTTCTGGACAGCTCTTCTCAGGGCCTCCTTGACGTCTTTGTTTCTCAGGCTGTAGATGAGGGGATTGATCAGGGGTGTCATAACAGTGTAAAGGATAGAAAAAAATTTGTTCAGGGCTTTCAGTGAACCGGTGTTGGGTAATATATAGACAATCATTAGGGCGCCATAGAAAACTGTAACCACAATAAGATGGGAAGAGCAGGTGGAAAATGCCTTTTGCCTCCTGGTGGTGGAAGGGATTCTCAGGATGGTGGAGATGATAAAAATATAAGATGTCAGGGTCAAAATAAATGGGGAAACAATGTCTATGGAGGAGAATATGAGGGTCACCAGGGTAACCAGACTGGTATCACTGCAAGAAAGTTTAATCATGGGGCTGAAATCACAAAAGAAATGATCAATTTCATTGGGGCCGCAGAAGATTAATTGTGATACCAAACATATTAATATGGTAAGAACTATGAATGAACTTAGCCATGATCCAACTGCTAGCTGCATACAAAACCTACCATTCATAAGGGCTGCATAGTGTAATGGTTTACATATCGCTAAGTATCGATCATAAGACATCAAAGCTAGCAGATAACACTCAACAGTCACCAGGACACCAAACAAATAAAACTGCACAATGCAGCCCGTCACAGAAATGGTCTTGTCTCCAGTTAGGAAATTGGCCAGCATCCTGGGCAGTATGGTGGAGGTATAGCAGATTTCCAAGCAGGACAAATTCCCCAGAAAGAAGTACATGGGGGTGTGAAGGTGCTGATCAGACACAACTATCGCAACAATGAGTATATTTGCAGTCATGGTGACTATGTAAATCACTAGAAACAGCACGAAGAAAAGAATTTGCAGTCCAGGGAGATTCCCAAATCCCAGCAGGATGAATTCTGTGATAGATGTTTGATTTTCCCCTTCTGCTTTCTCCATTCTCAATGTGATGTAACTAGTGATTGAGAAAAACTAATGATCAGCTAAGGAATTTGCTGTACAATTAAACTCACTTCCCTCCATTTGATACCATATAAATTCAAAGTGCAGGATTATGTTCTCTCTCAAATGAGCATCTGCTTCATACCCAGAAGTTTCATAGGGTACTAGGATGGAGAAATCCAACAGCCCACCCAAAGAGCAGGACCACAGTTAATATATTCCTCTTCTACACCTGCCCTCACATTTATTCATGCATTGATTCACAGATTTAAAGGTCACCAGATGACTAAATCATCTCAACTGATGCCCTCTACAACACATGCCAAAGAATTTCCAGAATTATCCCTGCATTGACCTTAATAAATTGTGTCTGGCTAAAACATGTTTTCCAGAAATACACTCAGGGCCAAATTTTCAACATCTTTAGGTTAATAGTGAGATTTTCAAAAAGATCCAGGCAACACAAGTGCATTTGTTTAAATGGCTCTTAGGCAACTAAATGTTTTTAAAATTCCACGAGGTGACTAAATACCTTTAAAAATCCATCTTGCTTTTGGCTATACAAGAAGGCTGTGATACAGGACAGAATAGAAACCAAATCTCCCAAATGACAGGCTAGTGCCCTAATCATAGGACTATCCTTCCACTTGAAATATAAAATAGAGCATTAAATGGTCAGAGAAAGCTTGTCCCACTGGTACTACTGCTTCCTTATCTGTAAGAATTTCCAGTCTCCATTCAGCACACTCCAACATACAGCTCTGACCCATGTGGTGCTCAGAACCTTCCAAGAAATGATAAGGGTCCCTCAACTTCCTCTGAAATCGAGGAAGAAGATACTGAGTGGGAGACCTATAGCATCTCACAAGATTGGGTTTGGAAGCTGAATAGGAAACTGTTCCCAGAAAAGTCTGGGTAAGCCGATGAAACCACGCCGGAAAACTGTACTGAAATGTCCTTGAGAAAGTAATGAGATGTCCAGGAGAGGGAGATGGATAGAGAGTAGGAGAGTGAGGGACATACATTTGAAGGAATATGGAAGGTGATTGATGGACAGATGGAAGGGTGTTTATGGGAACAGACAGAGGTTTAAGGAGATAGGTAGATAGATGTGTAAGATGATCAGCAGAGATATAAAGGGATGTATAAGGGGACAGATAGAGAGACAAGTGTGCAAGGTAAAGATGGAGGAGTAGATAGAAAGACAGATGGAGAGATTGTGTAAGAAGCTCCATAGAGGAACAGATGGAGTTTTATGGAATAGATACATCTCCATTAGCAATAAATCATGGTATGATTCTAAAGCCCTTACTCAGGCAAAGCTCCCACTAAGTAAGGAGACTATCTAACAAGCATGTCTTTCCAACTAAGGGCTGAGTCTGAGTCAGAGTTTGAAGATTTGCCCCGATACTAGTCACACTCACCTTTAATACTCAGCATGAAGCAGTGACCACTCCATCAATGGTGACGGGGTCTGGTCTCGCAGTCAGTCTTGTCCTCTCAGTTTCCTGGGGAGACACCTACATGTGGCTGTTGGTATGGGCCTCTCTCCTGCTGCCCAGCTTGATTGTTTGCATGACACACACCCTTATTTGACTCCTGCAGCCTCCCCTGCTTAACTCTGCTGCTGAGATTTCTCTTGGGCCTGCTATTGGTGATCACTTAGAATTACCTTCATAGGGGAATTAACAGTAAGTTGTTTATCAAAATAGTGCAATACCAAAGCCAATAGCATTGACATTGGGTGGAGACGTCCCCCAGGGGTGAATTTATCAAAAGGGGGACACTATATCCTAGCAAAAAGGATAGGTAAAGTAAAAGTGGGGCAGTCAAGGGACAGGGAGCAGGGGGGGTTGGATGGGGCAGAGGTTCGAGGGCAGTCGGGCAGGGAGAAGGGGGGGTTAGATGGGTCACGGGTTTGGGGGGGGCAATCAGGGGACAGGCAGTGGTTGGATAGGAGTCCCAGGGGTTTCTCAGGGGACAGGTAGGGGGTGGGATCCTAGGGGAGAAGTTGGAGGGGGCTCAGGAGAAGGCAGTTGGGGACAAGGAGAAGGGAGGCTTAGATAGGGGGTGGGATCCTGGGGGGCCGTTAGGGGCAGGGGTCCCAGGAGGGGGTGATCAGGGAGCAGGGGGTTTGGATGGGTTGGGGTTTCTGTGGGGGGCAGTCGGAGGGAGTGGATGGTGTCAGGGTGGGGCTACCCTCCCTCCCCATGGAGTGTCCTATTTTTTGAATGTTAAAATATGGCATTCCTATTTCACAGTGCAACTCTCCATTCACAGCAGACTGCAGTTCAGGTCTCAGCTACCTCACTTCTTCCCCTTCTTTCCTGTTGGTAGTGGCCAAGGAAATGCTGGGAAATGTAGTTCTTTCCCTGTTCCAGGGCTGGCTCTATTGGCAGGGAGCTAACCAAGGAACTACAGCTCCCAGAGCCCCCTGTTGGTTCTCAGTTCCCATGCAGGATCCCTGCTGCCCTTGCAAATGGGCTGCCCCAAGCACATGCTTGCTTTGCTAGTGCCTAGAGCTGCCCCTGGGAGCACCTCAGCTAACAGGGCACCGAGGTCCTGAGACGGGCAGCACAGTATGGGGAGAAGGTGACCAGCCCTCTGTGGCGAAAGAAGTGGTTTGGGACTATTTAGAAAAATTAGACAAGTACAAGCCAATGGGGCTGGATGCGCTGCATCCAAGCATGCTAAAGGAGTTGTTGGATGTGATTGCAGAGCCATTGGCCATTGTCTTTGAAAACTCATGGTGAATGGGGGAGGTCCCAGATGACTGGAAAAAGGCTAATGTAGTGCCCATCTTTAAAAAAGGGAAGAAGGAGGATCCGGGGAACTACAGGCCAGTCAGCCTCACCTCAGTCGCTGGAAAAATCATGGAGCAGGTCCTCAAGGAATCAATTCTGAAGCACTTAGAGGAGAGGAAAGTGATCAGGAATGGATTCACCAAGGGCAAGTCATGCCTGACTAACCTAATTGCCTTCTATGACAAGGTAACTTGCTCTGTGGATGAGGGGAAAGCAGTAGATGTGATATATCTTGACTTTAGCAAATTTTCTGATACAGTCTCCCACATATTCTTGCCAGCAAGTTAAAGAAGTATGGGCTGGATGAATGGACTATAAGATGGATAGAAAGCTGGCTAGATCGTCGGGCTCAACAGGTAGTGATCAACGGCTCCATGTTTAGTTGGCAGCTGGTTTCAAATGGATTCCCCCTGGGGTCGGTCCTGGGGCCGGTTTTGTTCAATATCTTCATTAATGATCTGGAGGATGACGTGGACTGCACTCTCAGCAAGTTTGCAGATGACACTAAACTGGCAGGAATGGTAAATATGCTGGAGGGTAGGGATAGGATACAGAGGGATCTAGACAAATTAGAGGACTGGGCCAAAAGAAATCTAATGAGATTAAACAAGGACAAGTGCAGAGTCCTGCACTTAGGACGGAAGAATCCCATTCACTGTTACAGACTAGAGACCGAATGGCTAGGGTGCAGTTCTGCAGAAAAGGATCTAGGGGTTACAGGGGACGAGGGGCCGGATAAGAGTCAACAGTGTGCCCTTGTTGCCAAGAAAGCTAACAACATTTTCGGAGTATAACTAGGGGCATTGCCAGCAGATCGAGAGACGTGATCATTCCCCTCTATTCAACATTGGTGAGGCCTCATCTGAAGTACTGTGTCCAGTTTTGGATCCCACACTACAAGAAGAGTGTGCAAAAATTGGAAAGAGTCCAGCGGAGGGCAACAAAAATGATTAGGGGGCTGAATAACATGAATTATGAGGAGAGGCTGAAGGACCTGGGATTGTTTAGTCTGCAGAAGAGAAGAATGAGGGGGGATTTGATAGTTGCTTTCAACTACCTGAAAGGGGGTTCCAAAGAGGATGGATCTGGCCTGTTCTCAGTGGTACCAGATGACAGAACAAGGAGTAATGGTCTCAAGTTGCAGTGGAGGAGGTTTAGTTTGGATATTAGAAAAACTTTTTCAGTAGGAGGGTGGTGAAGCACTGGAATGGGTTACCTAGGGAGGTGGTGGAATCTCCTTCCTTAGACGTTTTTATGGTCAGTCTTGACAAAGCCCTGGCTGGGATGATTTAGTTGGGAATTGGTCCTGCTTTGAGCAGGGGGTTGGACCAGATGACCTCCTGAGGTCCCTTCCAACCCTGATATTCTATGTTTCTATGAGGGACATGGGGCCAAGAGGCAGTGGCGCTCTGGAGCTGGAACGAACTAATTCCCGGAAGCCACAAGCAGGAGGTGCCGTGGGGTGAATCCACACACCTACAGGCCCCCTTCTCCTTTCTCTGTGAGCTGTATGTAGGTTTCCATTTTTACCATTCTCTGTGTGAAATGCCTGGGTGATTGAGAAAAAGCAATACTCATTAGGGATTTTGCTGTACAATTAAACTGAGTTGATTTCCATGCATTTGATTCCATAAAAATTCAGATTGGAAACTTGGATGGGGATTTATGCTTTCTTGCTGAGGAACTGCTTCACAGCCAGGTGTTCAATAAGGTACTGGGATAGATATTCCCCAAAATCCCAGACAAAAAGCAGCAACATAGTCAATGTATCACTCTTCTGCACCTCTTCCCAACATAGATTCAAAGATTTAGAGGCCAGAAGGGATCATTAGATCCTCTAATCTGATCTCCTCTATAACACAGGGCACCAAATTTCCTCAATTACCTCTCAATAAATTTTGTTATGCTAAAACATATTTTCCAGAAAAGACCCAAGGATTTTAGGCACCTGCTAGAATTTTAAACATCCAGGCAACCAAAACTCATTGATTTAAATGAGTGTTAGTCACCCAGGGGCTTTTGAAAATGTCACTAAGTGATTAAATACCTTTAAAAATCAGGTCCAGAGCAATTTAATCAAGGCTTCACAGGAAGGCTGTATCACAGCAGAGAATAGAAACCAATTCTTCCTAATGACAGGCTGGTGTCTTAAGCACTGGACTATAGTTCCTCTTGAAAACTATGACAGACAAAAATGGGCAGGCAAAGTTTGTCACACAGGTGCTACAACTTCCTAATCTGTAAGGATTTCCAGTCCCCATTTAGTGTAAACTCCTTTCCCGTGTGATGCTCATCACCCTGCAATTAATGCTGAGGACCCTCAACTCTCTCTGAAGTCCGGGGAGAAAATATTCAGTGATAGTCCCAGAGCATCACACAAGATTGGATTGGTAAGGTGCATAGAAATCTGTACCACATGAAGATCTGGAGATGCAGCTAAGAAACTGAGGGGAATGTTTCCAGAGATAGGTAGATATTGGTATGGATACAAAGATCTCCTTTGTGTTGCATCAATTTTCCCAGCAGAACATCATGATGAGCTTGTAAAGTCTGTACTTGAGCAACGCTCCCAAGGAGTAAGGACACTGTCCAAGAGTAGTGGCTTTCAGATTAAGGGCTGAGTCTGTGGATAAGATTGAATGTCTTCCCTGAAACTGGTAACACTCACTTCTAATCCTCAGCATCCTCTCCATCAATGGTGATCGGGTTTTGTCTCACAGTTAGTCTTCTTCTCTCAGTTCCTAAGGAGACACCTACATGTTGCTATTGGGATATGTCTGTCTCCTGCTACTCATCATGTCTGTTTGCATCACACAAGCCCTTATATGACTCTTGCTCCAGATTCTCACAAGGTTTATCAGGGAAAGCAGCCTCGCCTTGACCCTTCCAGCTGCCAGGATTTTCCTTGGGCCCTGTTGCCAGTGAGCACTTAGGATGACCTTCAGAAGGGAATTAACACTGTGGTGTTTGTTAAAACAGTGTAACAGGAAAGCTGAGGTTGCCAGCATTTGAATCCCTAAGGAAATTTCCACTTTCCCAGTCACAATATAATGGCCCTCTCCCTCAGGGGGTCCCCTGGAGAGGCAAATCTGCATTGTATGTTGCTAACACTGTTGCAGGCATTGCAAGGTATTTCGAGAAGGGTTAAAGGTGCAAGTGTGGAGTGAATGGTTCCTTTGCAGGTTGCAAGAGGCCTAAGAGGGAGGGAGGGAGAAGAGATCGAGTTAACTTGCCACCTCAGCTCAGTCCAAAAATAAGATGCTGGCTGCAGTCCAAGGTCACTGCGCTCAAACAGACTCTATATAGTCAAGAAGCCTATGCACTGTTAGCTGTCGTGAGGGCATCGCGCATGGCAGCACAGTTACTCACAAAGTTAGCAGAGGATGAATCACAGACACCCGAGTGTCATATGGACAGCAGCAACTTATCAGTGCTTTGTGCATTCACAGAGCAGGTGCATACAGTAGAGCGTCACTTTTGGGCTAGGGAAACAAGCACTGATTGGTGGGATCATATTGTCATGTAGGTGTGGGATGATGACCAGTGCGTACAGAACTTTAGGATGCATAAAGCAACCGTCATGAAGCTATGTGCTGAGCTGGCCCCCAACCTGTGGTGCAAGGACACCTGATTGAGAGCTGCCCTTCCAGTAGAGAAGTGCGTTGCAATCACTGTGTGGAAGCAGGCGAATCCAGACTGCTACCAGTCATTTGCAAATCAATTTGGAGTTGGAAAGTCCAGTGTTGGGGCTGTATTACTCCAAGTGTGCAGGGCAATAAATCGCAGCCTGCTGCATAGGACCGTGACTCTGGGAAATATACATGGGACATAGTGGCCGGCTTTGCAGAGATGGGGTTCCCTAACTGTGGCGGGGCCATTGATGGCACACATATTCCAATTTTAGCCCCAGACCACCTTGCCTCTGAATCCATCAATAGGAAGGGATACTTCTCCATGGTGTTGCAGGTGCTTGTGGATCACCAGGGGCATTTCATGGACATCAATAAATGCTGGTCTGGAAAGGTGCATTATGCACGCTTTTTCAGGAGCTGCAAGAAGGGACTTTCTTTCCAGACCACAGTTCACAGTGGGGGATGTGGAAATGCCCATCGTAATCCTGGGAGACTCAGTGTACCCCTTACAGCCCTGGCTCATGAAACCTTACACAGGGCACCTGGAAATCAGCAAGGAGCGTTTTAACAACAGGCTGAGCAGGTGCTGCATGGTAGTTGAATGTGCCTTTTGCCATTTAAAAGCTCGCTGGAGGTGTTTAAATGTCAGGCTAGACCTTACTGTGTGAATCTAAGGGTGAAATGTTTGCTTAGATACAGAACACTGAGGCAGAGCATTTGGCTGCACAGTTCGAACAGCCAGATGCTAGGGCTCTGGGCTCCTCTGAACATCAGAGAGGCTTTGAGGAACCACTTTGACAATAAGGGGCAGTAACACGTCTGCTTTGGAGTTGCTTCCCTGTTGCAACCATGTACAATTTTGGGGCCCAAGATCCATGCAACACAATGCTTTAGAAGCCTGTTCCTGAGAGTGAATTGCTTGTTATAGGCTTTTATAGACCACAGAATAAAAACACTGTACCATTAAATACTTTAGCCTTTTTATTTGTTGTTAAAAAGGGTAAAATCTCACAACTGTGTGTAGGTCCAGCTATCATTGTGCAAGCTGTGAGAAGGCATGGAGTGATGGGGAAACTCAGGAGTGCTGTGGAGTGAAAAGGAATGTGTGGGCATAGAGGGAGGTGGGGTTGGCAAATAATTGTGTATCTGCTGCAGAGGCACTCAGACTTGATCTGCTCAGTCTGCAGCTGTATCAAGCACTTGAGCATCTCTGTCTGATCCTCCATAACGTTTATCATCCACCCTGTTGCTTGCCTAGCAAAAGCAGCATTCTCTTTTCTGTCCTGCCTTCCGGCTTCCCAGCACTCTCTCCATGCCCTGCTCTGTCTCTCATCACACTACAGCACCTCGCAGAATATCTCCTCTTTGCTTCATCTAGGATATTTTCTTATCTGTTGCAACCAGTTGGCAGGAGTCCATGGTGTGTTCCTCAAGGTCTGTGCTGAACCGAAAAGGGATTGTTACATTCCAGCAAACAACTGAAACATTTTCATATAAAGCGCATTTTGCTAATAGAAATCACTGAGATTCTAGGCAGGCGCACACAGCCCCGGGATCACCCCAAATCATGAGTTCTGAGAGTAGGAGGAAGGCGGTTGTGTATAGGGACAAAAAGGTCTCGGCTTACAGGGAAGCTTTTCAGGGAACTCATTCTAAAATTATCCCACAATTTTTCACAAGCAGCCAACCTGCTGGCTGACATCTCGCTGATGAGGGTGACTAGGGAAACCAGGGTTCAGTTTTTGAATGCTAGTGGCTTTCACCCCAGCCTATATGCAGCTCAGCTATGTGGTGCTTTGGTCCCAGTTCCAGTGATTGCTAAATGGCATGGTACAGTTTCCTACCATGGAGGACTTAAAAAGACTGCAATCCCTTGGAATCTGTGGCAGAGGATTAACAAGTACCTCTTTGAACCTTGCCAGAGCCTCTCTTTGGAGGATTCCCTGTAGGTCTTGATGTCCATCAACACCCTGCTTGGCCATGCAGATTAGCTACATAGGGCAATGTCCAGCTCACAGAAAACATTACCTGTCTCCCACTTTTTGATTCCCTACACAAGCCACAGCAACTTACCCGGAAGTCTTACCTGCTTCCTGCTCCCCGTTGAGCACTTCTGGAGTCAAGAAAAGTTCCTGGCTGCCTGTCCCCCAGGCAACCCAGCTGGGAGAACCACATCCTCTTCTAGCTTGACTTTTTCATCCACAATTTCAGCCTCAGGTTACCTCTCTTTCAGCAGCCTATGAAGTATCCACAGGGTAACTGGTGATGGGGGTGGGATCACCACCGAGGATAGCATTCAGCTTCTTATAGAAGTAGGAGGTCTAAGGTGCACCACCGGAGTGATTGTTCACCTCCCGCACTTTATGGTATGCCTGCCTCAGCTCCTTTATCTTCGCTCTGACCTGGTGCTTGTCCCCATCAGAGCCTTTTTCACAAAAGCCTAGAGAAATTTGCCCATATGTGTCCCAATTCCTATGGGTCACTCACAGCTCTGACTGAACAGACTTCCTCTCCCCGTATACTGATCAGATCCAACAACTCAGCCGTGGTCCAAGCAGGAGCATGTTTGGGATTATAGCCAGCCGTGCTCATCTGGGAAGCTCCTCTGGGAAGCCAGCAAATGAGATTTAAATGAAATTTAAAAGTTCCAGGGCTTGTGAGGAGGAGGGGCAGGTTTGGCTGCAGGGCTGAAGAGTTCAAACCACTGACCAGAGCGGCAGCAGGGAAATTGTGGGATATTTTCTGGAGGCCAATAAAATAAAAAAAAAATCAAACCTGTGGTGTCAACACTGGCTGTTTGTCGACAATAAAGGGAGGGGAAAAGATTTTGTTGCTAAAACTAGGGTATTTTTTTTTAAAAGTGACCTGGCAGTGTGCACGTTATCGCGATTTTCTCAACAAAAGCCAGGTTTGGCGACAAAAGTTGCAAGTGTAGCCAAGCCCTAGGTGAAAGTTCCCAAACATACGTATGCTAACTTTGCACCTTAGCTCATCATACAGGATGTGGGCTGTAGATCCCTTGTTTAACTAAATTGGAATTGGAAGGAAGTGGTTTTTATGTCCAAGGCAATAAAGTCATGTCATTGGCTTTTGCCACACACACACACACACACACACACACACACACACACACTTTTTGCTCAGTATAATTTGACCCAATATAATATGAATTCATATATAACGCTGTAAAGCAATGCTCCGGGCGGGGGGGGGGGGAGGCGGGGCTGCGCACTCTGGCAGATCAAAGCAAGTTCGATATAATGCGGTTTCACCTATAACATGATAAGATTTTTTGCTCCTGAGGACAGCATTATATCAGGGTAGAGGTGTGTATATCAAACAAATAATTAAAAACCTATAAAAGAAAATATGAAACTTAAAAGAAAAGATATATAGGCAAACAAGCAGGCTAAGACTTAAATCATAGAATATTAGAGTTGGAAGGGAATTCAAGAGGTCATCTAGTTCAACCTGCTGCTCAAATAAGGACCAATCCCCAACTAAATCATCCCAGCTAGGGCTTTGTCAAGCCTGACATTAAAAAACTCTATGGAAGGAGATTCCATCACCTCCCTAGATAACCCATTCCAGTGCTTCACCACCCTCCTTCTGAAAAAGGGTTTTCCTAATATCCAACCTAAACCTCCCCCACTGAAACTTGAGACTGTTACTGTCTAGATCCATCCTCTTTGGAACCCCCTTTCAGATAGTTGAAAGCAGCTATCAAATCCCCCCTCATTCTTCTCTTCTGCAGACTAAACAATGCCGATTTCCTCAGCCTCTTCTCATAAATCATGTGCTCCAGCCCCCTAATCATTTTTGTTGCCCTCCGCTGGACTCTCTCCAATTTTTCCACATCCTTCTTGTAGTGTGGGGCCCAAAACTGGACACATGTACCTGTCATGTAACGTCAGTTCGTTGACAGGACATTATCTGATTGAATTATGTACCTGTGGTCAGAACTTTCACTTAAACTCTATTTTCAGCTCCCTAAAGACTTGGGTTTTTTTGTTGAGTTGTTTATCTGTTCAAAGTTCATAGATCTCAAGTCTTATGCTAAGTTGCTGAAGCTAATGTCTTACAGGATACAGGCCTATAGGTTTTTCTTGCATTACTGCTGAATTTAATACAAAGCGGAATATAATGCAAAGCAGTAAATATAATAAACGGCAACATAGCCCACTGGGCTTACAGTAACAGTGAATATCACAAAGGCAAATTAGCCAACTAGGCTTTAAAAAAGAAAGAAAGAAAGAAAGAAAGAAAGAAAGAAAGAAAGAAAGAAAGAAAGAAAGAAAATGACTGTAGAGTCTTCTTCATTAGTGCATGGAGTGCCTGGTTTGGGTTGGGGGGGAGGGAAGGAAGATGCGGCATGGAATTGGGTGAGGAGGGGTGGAGTCTGGCTTGGAAGTCTGTGTATGCAGGGGGAAGGATCTGTGTAGGGTGTCTAGTCAGTGTGCAAGGATAAAGGGTCTGGGTGAAGGTAATGGCCAGGATAGGAAGATAAGAGACCTGAGAGGAAGGAATGGCCACAAGTGGGTGGGGGTGTGTGTGATGTGTCTAGCTGGAGGGGCTGGCCACAGTGTGGGGAGAGGGCCCAGCTTGAGTCAGAGTGTAGGGCATAAGGGGGATCTGGCTACAGGTACTGATAAGGCAGGTATAAAGGGGTTCTAATGGAGGAAACAGCTCATCAGAGTCTATGGTGAGGGGCCCAGGATGGGCATTCTGGCCGGAGTAGAGGGTGGAGATGGGTCTGGCTCCAAGGGCTAACTTGTGTGAGGGGAGAGAGGCTTGGTGGGAGGGGCTGTATGGTGTGAGAGGTGGGGAAAAGGGTCTGGGCAGGAGACGCTGGCCAGAATATATTAAAAAAACAGAAAGTAAAATAATATAAATTTTAAAAAGTTTTTAAAAATATAAATAAAATTTAAAGGTTAAAATAAAAGATTTTTTTTAAAGTAAAATCTAAAATTGTGTTTCTGTAGCCATGTTGGTCTCAAGATATTAGAGACAGAAGGTGGGTGAGATGATCTCTCTTATGGGACCAACTTCTGCTGGTGAGAGAGACATGCTGATTTCAGCTGAAGATGATCTCTGTGCAACCTCAAAAGCTTGTCTCTCTCACCAACAGAAGTTGGTCCAATAAGAGAGATCACTTCACCCACCTCGTGTCTCAGGTTTTTTTGAGGTATTTAAGCATTGCTGAGTTCAGCACTTGCAGTGCCTAACTGATTTAGGAGCCTGTCATAGGCTTCACCCCCACTCTGAACTTTAGGAGACAGATGTGGGGACCTGCATGCACACCTCTAAGTACCAACTTAGATCTGGTCTCGCTGCCACCATCCAGATTTCTGAGTTATCTGGAAAACTCTGTATTCCCCCCCAAAACCTTCCCCTCCCTGAGTAGCCTTGAGAGACTCCTCTACCAAGTCCCTGGTGAACATTGATCCAAATACATTGGATCTTAAAACAAGGAAGAATTATTCCTTTCCCCTCTCTTTTCCCCCCACCAGTCCCTGGTGAGTCCAGATCCAATTCCCTTGGATCTAAAAAACAGGGAAAAAATCAATCAGGTTCTTAAAAAGAAGTCTTTTAATTAAAGAAAAGAAAGGTAAAAGAAAAAAAAACCTCTGGGAGACAGCATACAACCTGATCTCACAGACAACAGATTTAAAACACAGGATGTTTCCCTGTGCAAAAACCTTAGTACACACAAGAATACCCAAATTTGATTACTCCCCTAATTGCACAAAGACAGGTTACAAAAGAAAATAAACATAAACCTATTTATTCCTTTCTAAAACTTACTACTCTGATAAGAGGCTGGTTCCTTGATCTTTTTCACTCAGGCTGAAACTGAAACTGACCCTAAACAAAGGAAATTTCCCTCCTTCCTTTTGAAACACCTTGTTCCCCCATTGATTCCTCTGGTCAGGTGTCAGCTAGGCTAGGTGAACTTCTTAACCCTTTGCAGGTAAAAGAAGCATTAACCCTTAACTATCTGTTTATGACAGAGCCTGACAATGGGATTCTGGCTCCTATGTGCCCCTTTCTGAAAATGAGATCTAGGCTCCTAAATCAGTTAGATGTTGCAAAGCTGAGCACAACAGCACCTTTTAAAATCTGGCCCTCCAACAGGTCCAAATGTTTTCTTCCCCCTTGGCAAATGTTGATTTTCACTGATAAAGTGAAACCCAATCTCAGCTTTCATCTTGTGAATGAAGATGAATTATTCATAAGCAGGACTTTTTTGGTGAGCGCCCAGAGCTGAAACCTCAAAAGCCCTGAACGGAGGTGCAGAAGACTGAGAGAATCTTTACTCCCTTCCAATGTCATTGTAGGGCTAGTGGCAATCTTTCCTCACATGCATGAGACATAAAATCTCTCTACCTAGAAGAAAATATTAAGCATTTTTAAAAGAATGCTTGGTTTTATTAGATTAAAATTTCAGACCTTGTCACAATATAAGAGATTCCAAGACATGACTTTTTTATTGAAACTTTCTTTATTAACTTTCTTTATGCTTTGGAACTAATATTGTAACATGCAATTAAATCTGCACTGTACTTACAAAGTACACACAAGGAAACTAATGGATATGTCTATCTTATTTGAGGTTGAAATTTTCAGAGGTGCCTATGGAGTTAAGTACCCAACTCCCATTGAATTCCAAAGGGAGTTGAGTGCTTAATTCCCTTAGGCCTCTTTGAAAGTCCCAGTCAAAGATTTTTCTTTCTTTCTTTCTTTCTTTCTTTCTTTCTTTCTTTTACTTCAAATGAGAAACTCCATTTGTCAGCATTGTTTACATTGAATTTAGCCAGATTCTTCATATCTTGCTGAGAAGAGCTGTTTAGGTCTGTCCTATCAGGATCTATGCATTGATCTGACATCCAGAATCACAGAATAATAATTTGTTTTTTCAATTCTGAGTAAGATTTTCTAAAATGTCCTCAAACACCATGGTGAGAGATAGAATATCAAAGTTGGAAGGGATCTCAGGAAATCAGCTAGTCCAATCCTCTGCTCAAGGCAGGACCAATCCCCAGACAGATTTTTGACCCAGATCCCTAAATGGCCCCCTCAAGATTTGAACTAACAACCCTGGGTTTAGCCGATCAACATTCAAACCAGCTAGCTACCCCTCCCAATAGATAGAGAGTGTCAGAATGGAAATCATGCATTAATTTTAATAGCAAGAGTAATTAACCATTGAAGCAATTTATCAAGGGTCATGGTGGATCCGTCACTGACAATTTGAAAATCAAGATTGGATGTTTTTCTAAAAGATCTGCTCTAGAATTATTTTGAGGAATTTCTATGGCTTGTGTTGTACTGGAGGTCAGATTAGATTATCACAATGGTCTCTTCATGTCTTGAAATCTATGATAGATAGATAGACAGATAGATTTCCTTTAACATAAAGTTCAGTGCATGCAGACTGCAAGTTTAAGATCAGAGAAAATAATTGAGCCCATCTCTAGTTAAAATATTTTTAAAAAGAGATAAAAAGTCATCTTCAGAGCTTTCTTGTGGCTGCTAATACTGCACTAAGAAGCTTCTTCAGAGCCTCATGAAATTCCTTGTTCTTCAGACTATATACAATGGGGTTTAGCATTGGTGTCACCACCGTGTAAAGCAAAGAGATGACCTTGTTGAGCACCAGAGTGTGGTCTGAGGAAGGTACCACATACATTGCAATCAGAGTCCCATAGAATGTGCTAACAATGATAAGGTGAGAGGAGCAGGTGGAAAATGCCTTTTGCCTCCCAGTGTCGGAAGGGATCCTCAGGATGGCCTTGAGAATGCAAATGTAGGATGTCAGGATTAAGAGGAATGGGATCAGGGATACAGCTGAAGAGAAGGAGAAAACCATGATCTCAACCAAGTAAGTATCAGAGCAGGAGAGTTTTATCAGGGATGTAATATCACAAAAGAAATGGTCAATCTCATTGGGGCCACTGAAATTTAAATTAGAAAGCAAACATATGGTTATTGATGTTCCTACGAAGCCACTTGCCCAGGATCCAGCTGATAACTGAGTGCAAACCTTGCCGTCCATGAGCGTCATGTAATGCAGCGGCTTGCATATAGCTAAATATCGATCATATGACATGACAGTGAGAAGGAGACATTCAGCAACAGCCAGTGCACCAAAGACATAAAATTGCATCATGCAACCTGTGAACGAAATAAAGTTATCCTTGGTTACCATGCCAAACAGCAACCTGGGGACAAGATCTGTGGCATACCAGATATCTAAGAAGGATAAATTTCCTAAAAAGAAGTACATAGGGGTGTGGAGACTGCGATCAGTCAACACTGTAATTAAAATAAGGAGGTTTCCAATTATTGTCACAAGGTAAGTAGCTAAAAAAACCCAAAAGAGGACAATCTGGAATTTTTCAGAGCTTGAGAATCCCACAAGTATAAATTCGGTGATGACTGTTTGATTTTCTCTACACTTCTTCAACAGATGAACTTTCCCTAGAGAAAATAAAATGATAGTATAATTACTTGTATTTAAGTTTGGCAGAATTCCATTGTTATTATTGTATGATTCTGACAGATAATATTTATTTTTAAATGATTTTTTAAATTTTTATCAATATAAATTTTTACAGTTTTTAGAAATTATGGGGGGGGCATCAGACAATAATTATGTAATGACAGCTGATGGTGAGGGTCAAAAAGTTAAAGCTTTATAACCATTAAAACACTAAGTGTCAATATCATATTTCAAAATATACAAAGTAAACAGCATTAAATCAAACTCTCAATTTTCAGGACATATTTTTCTTACTTTGCCTATCTGTAAATTGATATTATTATCAATAGAAATATTTTTTTCATTGGTTTGTGTTTGTACTGGGAAATCAAAATGTACTGATATTTATTGATAAAAAGTCTTATCTTTCCAAGCCTACACATATTGCAGTAGTACGTGTTCCACCTAACCATCAGCAGAACCCCATTGTGTTAGCTTCTGGAGAAAGACAGAGTAATAATATATAGTCTTTTGTCTGGCAAAAAAAAATTCCCTGGAACCTAACCACCCCTATTTACATTAATTCTTATGGAGAAATTGGAGTCGCTTAACATCGTTTCCCTTAAAGTAGCATTTTTAAGGAACATAACTACAATGTTAAGCAAGGAGTTTCTGTAGAGAGATAGTCCATTTCAAACCCTTAGGAACAAAAGAAACTTCAGATGTTGAGATTTTTCACAAGATTAGATTTACACTCTTTACATACTTCCTCTTGCAATGGGCAAAACTCCTCATTTGAGTTACTTGAATTACATTGGAATACTCATTTTCTTTGCATACTCATTTTTAGCACTACCAGCTCTGCTTTAAAACTCAGACATTAACACCCATGTAAAGTAACTGCAAAGAGCGCAGATGTAATTGAATGGAAGGTACAGCTAGGTTGCTTACTACACTTATGTTGTTAAAGTTGAAAATCTGCACAAATTGCAAGACAGCAATGCCAAAAAAATAGTCATAAATGAATTGGTCCTCAGGAGGACTTAACTTTGAATCTCTCCCTCTAAAAGCACACACACAGCTCAACTTAAATGACTATATCTACCTGTTGGAAGTAGCAGTAGATTCATATCAGCCACTAGAATAGATACAGCCCAGTCATGTGTTAATGTGGGCTGAAGAAAGTAATTGATGTCCAGGCATGGAATTTGTAGAGTGTGTTGGGATGCGTCATTGAACTTGAGGAAGTAGGCTCATGTTTAGGTGTGGAGGGGCTTCAATGTAGCTATGCCAAGGATTGGTGCCAAATGTTTCTGCACCCTTTCTACATGTGATCACTTGTCTACAGGTTTTATATAGCAACAACCTCCATAATATATAGTCAGTGAGATTAGGAGAACATCCAATGGCACACAGAGTAAGTAAAACATGAAACTAAGATCACCATTGAAGCAAAGGTACCCACACTGTGAATATGAGAAGAAGGTATTGCACTGACAGATCAGATCCCATTGAAATCTCTTTGAAAATACCAGCATTCAAGAGGAGTAGGATCAGGACAATATTTTCAAAGTTCACTAAAGGATTTTGATATAATTCCCATTATAATTCATGGAAGCTGTATGTCTAAACACCTTATTTTGGTTTAAAAATCTCAGTGGTGCATAGCTGGGTACCTTAGCCCCCTCCTATGAAAATAAATAAGAATATAATTGACATCACCTGAGGATCTTTGGCCAGAATTTCCATGATATCTAAGTGCCTAGTGGGATTTTCAAAAACATCTTGGTGCCATTGAAATCAATGAGTTTTGATGCCTAGGTGCATTTGAAAAACACAATACCTGCATAAATTCTTTTAAAAATCCAATCTCTTGCATTTGATGTGATTTCTTTTCACAGACTGGGGTTTGACTGAACTATAGTTCTGCTCTAAACACCCAAATCCTATCACAATAGTGCATATTTTTACCTTTCATTTTCTTTAGTAATATCCTCTCCTTCTTCATGGACATTCATTGGCTACCTTAGGGCTTCTGCTGTCCTTTTTTTTTATGTACTTCTATCCATGACTTGATGACTTGCCAAACATCTTCTTGAAAGAATGTGCTAGGAGTGGTCTCCTATTAAATACTTTTAACAGGATCATACATCTCCTCTTGTGCTAAATCCATTGGGGTTAATTACAATGATTATAACTTTGAGTGTATTTTATAGAATAACAAAGTAAGATTCTAATTTCAAAGGGAATATTTGTCATTTGGTTCACTGGCACTACCCAGCAAAGCCTCAGTTTTCCTCGCAAAGATTTATTTTTTCTCAAAAAATTGAGAACCTCAATCAGAGTTTTTTTACCAGAAGATGATTTTTGTTCATTTGTTTTTCATTTGTGTTGGGGCCCAAATTTTGTGCTTCCAGCATTTTCCCTCATTTTTCTTTAGTTGTCATCTGCACATTTCTTGGCTTTCAAGTTTTCTTTTGTTAGACACAAATTTGAAATTTTTCACTAGAGGTGTTGACTAAAATTAAAATATTTTTATTAATATTTTTCAGCAGAAAAATAAAACATTCTCCAACAAGTTCAACTCATGATACTTTGTATGCATGTTCCAGTCCCAGCAGACAGTGGGTCTGATGCTGACTCTACAAAGCCAATGGATTTACAATTAATCAGACTGCAAAATCTTCCTCTCTTAGTTGATATAATCTTCAGGATAAGGGATTATGTCTTCTTAAGTGTTTACACATCACCAAGAACAAGGGATTTGGTGTTGATTGTCATCTCTGGATGTTTCTGTTATATCAATCAATCAATCAAACACCACCACAAGACCAAAATCAGGTCTTGTGACTGCATCATTATTTGTGAGCAGCAGCTGATGTCCACATTGGGGGTCTGAGAGGACAGTTGCTGAAATTACTCAACTGTCATGGATTTACATATTATGAAGAAACAGAAGAAAAAAGGGAAATATTGTCTTCAATGAGGAATAAGGGTAAAAAGCACCTCCACAGATCACAGTTCTAAAAAAGAATGTATGATGTCTACACTGCAATAAAACACCCATGGCATTCTTGTGTCTGCTGATTTGAGATTGTGGGGCTCAGGGTTCCGGACTATAAAACTGCAGTGTAGACTTGGGGGCTCAAGCTGAATCCCAGGCTCTGGGAAACCGGCACCCTCACGGAGTCCCAAAGCCTGAGCCTGTACATCTACCCTGCAATTATATAGCCCCAAGCCTGAGAACCAGAGATTCAAATCAGCTGGCATAGGCCACCTAGAAGTGTTTATTGCAATGTAGACATACCCATAGTTAGATATATACGGGTATTCACTCAGGACCAGATTTTTAAAAGCATTAAGGCACCTAATGGGATTTTCAAAACCATCTAGTCACCTCAAACCCAATGAAATCATTGGACTGGGACTCAGAGGCCTGGATTCAGTTCTTGGCTCAATCTCACACTCTCCACTCGACCTAACTGAAGAAGGAACTTGGATTGGGATTTTCAGAGGGTCTTATGGAGTTACACACTCATTATATTCCAGTGAGAGTTGGGTGCCTTTGAAAATCTCACCTAAAAGAAAATTCTTAACTTTAGACACCTGGGTGGTCCTTTGAACGTCAATGGGACCACTCATGCACTTAAAGTTACACACATGCTTTGATGAACTGGGATCTTCATCTCTCTGGGTGAGATTTTAAAGTTATTGAGGCACTTAAAGGAGCAGAGAGGCACCTACTGACAGATTTACACAGACAGGTGTCTAATGAGATTTTTATAAGACCATACAAATGGTCATACTGGGTCAGACAAATGGTCCATCTAGCCTAGTATCCTACCTTCTGATAGTGGCCGCTGCCAGATGCTTCAGAGGGGGTGAACAGAACGGTACAATTTATCAAGTGATCCATCTCCCATCATCCAGTCCCAGCATCTGGCAGTCAGATGTTTAAGGACACCCAGAGCATAGGGTTGCATCCCTGACCATCTTGACTAATAGCCATTGATGGACCTAAACTTCATGAACTTATCTAATTAGTTTTTTAATGTAGTTTTACTTTTGGCTTTCACAACATCCCCTGGCAATGAATTCCACAGGTTGACTGTGTGCTTTCTGGGCCAAGTTCTGGGCCAACACTTCAGAATGAGAGAAAAGGGCAAACCTGCCTCTGCCCAGACTGTGCAGGAAATCACCCCACCCTCCTGGAACTGCCCTTTGAGGACACAGCTGGAATTGTATCGCATTGAGAGTTCCAGATCCTGGTCCCTTTGCTGTCATACCATGAAGGTGAATAGAAAAAAAGTGCCATTAAAGTTCATTTTCATCTGATTTGTAATCACAGGCATGATGATGCATCTGATGATGTGGGTTTTAGCCCACGAAAGCTTATGCCCAAATAAATGTGTTAGTTTCTAACATGCCACAAGGACTCCTCGTTGTTTTTTCCATACTCTACCAATACCTGCTTGAAGTGGAAAATTCAACTCAATCCTCGCTATGGAGTCATGCCCAGCACGTCCATCATGTATCAGTAGCATATGGGCAGAAAATATTACAGGGCTTTGTAATTAACTGAACATTAAGTTTTGCAAACCCAGGAAATTCTAAATAATGGTTACATTTAAAACAGAACCAAATCTGCTATGGTTAGTAATGCACAGTTAGGGCATGCAACCGCCTTAACTATAAATTAAATGATTTAATGTGTCATTTAAAAAACAGTTTATTCCAATCAGGGCCAACCTAATATGCTTGACTTTTTGCTTTGAAACATTTTTGTCTTGAAATTTATGTTTGTTGGCTTTAGGGGGGGAGGCGGTGAAACACCAAATCCTACCTTTCCTTGCTAACTTAATTGTTACTACTTGTTTTAAATTATGCAATAATGCAGATAACTAAGCCAGTCAGCCAGCTGGAAATGAAGAAACAGATACAAGAACATATTGCAGGTCCTTCACACGTATCTGACAGTGAAATACATCGGCCATGTATTAATTATTGTGCTAGGTGCTGTACAAACAGAGAACAAGACAGTCCCTGCCCCACATATTTTACAGTCTAAGTAATCTCAGTTTCACTGGGCAGTCTGCTTTGGCTGCTTTACACCTCTCAGTAGCAGCCCAAAGCAACCAGGGGTTACCAGGGGATCTGGCCCTAACATTGAAAAGAAATAAAATAACATGTCTCTGGAGGCCCCGGTTGCAGGTCTGTACTTAAGGCTCAGATCCATTTTGCATTTAAAGTAGATATTCAATGTCTGGGTTATTCCAAGACAAAATAACCTGTACTCACCTTGAGACTATTACCAGTTATAGTCAATACTAGGGTGCAGTAAAGGCTGATTGTGCACACCAGTAAACTACATTAGAAGGTGCAACAACAACAACAACAACAAAAACTCAAGAGCCAGCGGCAGAGCTAAAAACAAAAACAAAAGTAACCCCTTTCCCCCCAAGAGCTGGTGGAGCATAGGAAAAATTGGTGGGGCCTGAGCACCCACCCGCAGCTCCATGCCCCACCCTCCTGCATCAGCTCACCTTCACTCTGCCTCCATCTCCCCTGAGCTGGCTGCCACGTCCTGCTTCTCCCCACTCCCTCTAGCACTTGTGCAGCTATACAGCTGATAAGTGCAAGCCTAGGAGGGAGGGGTCAGGAGGAGGAATATGTCATGCTTGGTCAAGATGCGGGGCCAGGGCAGGGATTGGGGAGGGATCCAATAGGGCAGTGATAGGGTGGGGCTGGGGGCAGGGCCAGGGTGGGGATTTGGGGAGGGATCCAATAGGGGAGGAAGGGGTGGAGTCGGGGTGGGGCCGAGGTGGAGTTGGGGCGAGAGGCATGAGATCCCTCCTCCTGTGCGCCGGAGGGCAAAATATTGGGACAATTGGCATCCTGACCGAATGTTGGTTGGGACACGGGACAAACAATATCAGGACAGTCCCGATAAAATCGGGACGTCTGGTCATCTTAGTTACATGCTAGGAAAAGCCCTGAGGCCCCCCACTCAGGCTGGTGCCGAGAGGGAACCAAAGCCCGGAGGCCTCTAGCCTGGCTCTCTCTCTCCTTCCCCTCTCCATCTAGTACCTTGTGTGCCCCACTGCAGCTGGGCTGAATCTCGCCCCAGGGGACCCAGCCGAGGGACACCTCTTCTCTCTCTCGCTTTCCCAGGGGTCTCTCCCGGAGTCAGGGTCACCATCCACTGATGGAATAGGTGCCTGGAGATTGCGGGGATTCTCGCTTGCTCAAGTGGAGATGAATCCATCCAAGGTAGAGTTGTGCCTGCAGACATTCCCCGCTCCGGCCTCACCCTCCACAGGGGGTAGGTAGCCCTGCCATTTAGTATTAGGGCAGGACACAAGGGTGAGGAAGTGAAATGTGTGGAGCACAAATGTGTATATTTGTTTCCTCAGGGTGGTTCAGAAGCAAACCAGCTGCAGGACATGCAAAGGGCTTGGATTGTGGAAGGGAGGGGTACGGGAGGGCTCATAGGTCAGGGGCCCGATGAAAAGGTCTGGAGGCCTGGGGTGATAGGTGGGCAGGGGAGCACCCTCTCACAGTACTGCTCAAGGAAAACCTGAGAGGTGGGTGACAAGGCTGCCCCAACCTCCAGAAGCACATGCTGGGGGGTCAGGAGGGTGGAGAGCCCCATGCGCCAACTGTGCACTCGAGTTTCCATGCAGTCTCCCCTGTCGTAGTCTAGGAGGTCTCCAATTCTGCTGGTTTCTGCCAGGACCAGCCTCCAGATAGCTGGGGCATGGTGGAGGTTATGCTGGAAATGTGGGACATGGTGAGAGATATTGGGGCTATATTAGAGGTACTGTCTTGACCAGGGGAAGGCAACCCATGGCACAGGTGCTGAATGTGGCACATGAGCTGATTTTCAATGGCACGCACACTGCCCAGGTTCTGACCACCGGTCTTGGGGGTTCTGCATTTTAATTTAATTTTAAATGAAGCTTCTTAAATATTTTAAAAACCTTATTTACTTTACATACAACGATAGTTTAGTTATGTATTATAGACTTATAGAAAGAGATCTTCTAAATATGTAAAATGTGTTACTGGCACGTGAAACCTTAAATTAGAGTGAATAAATGAAGACTCGGCACACCACTTCTGAAAGGTTGCCGACCCCTGGTCTGGACTATTAAGCTAAAGGTTTGTGGAACAGAGTCACCTCAGTAATTATACAAGATTGGAATTCTTTTTGAAGATCTGCTCTAGTTTAAATGATTTTGAGAGGAGTTCCCTGCCCTGTATTCTGCAGGAGATTAGACTAGATTATCAAAATGGATGTCCCCCTTTCCTTAGAATCTATGAGTTGTTTCATAGAAAACCCAGAGCAGAACTTGTCACTTAGAAACATCCACAAATCAATGACTATTTTTTTCATTCCAATTACATTTTAGCATTTGGGGACTGGCTGGGGAATCTTGAGTCCCAGATTGGATTTCATAACTAGCTGCTTCCTGATGTTCAGTTCAGGCCTCAGCACAATGATGTAGCATTTGGGGATAAAGATGCATCTCAGTAGCCTAGCGCTAGAGGCCAAGATAGAGAAGATCTCCACAGCCACCATGTATTTCCCCTTGGTGCTCAGGTAAGTGGGGATGAAAAAGACTGATAAAGGAGGTTCTGTTGTCATCATGAACAGGTCTGACTACCAAAAGGAGGCCTCCAGACAACTCTCCAATACCAAATTCTACAGGCCACTTCCTTCAGATCCAACTGTGGAATACACTAAGAAACTGCACCCTCTACTCAGGACACTCCCCACACTAACAGAGGAACAAATCAACATATCCTTGGAGCCCCGAACAGGGTTATTCTATCTACAACCCAAGATCCACAAACCTGGAAATCATGGATGCCCCATCATTTCTGGAATTGGCACTCTCACTGAAGAACTGTTCGGATATATGGACTCTCTACTCAGACCCTATGCCACCAGCACTCCCAGCTATCTCCGTGACACCACTGATTTCCTGAGAAAACTACAATGCTTTGGTGACCTTCCAGAAAACATCATCCTAGCCACCATGGATGTAGAGGCTCTCTACCCCTGGAAATTTCCACTGCATGCATCTGACAAAGTGGGTATTCTCCCATGAAAGCTCATGCTCCAATACGTCTGTTAGTCTATAAGGTGTCACAGGACTCTTTGCTGCTTTTAAGGATTGCATTGACTCTCATAGCCACTGCTTTGCTGTGGGAGTTCCTGTTCAGTTACTTATCCACCAGGGCCTTTATTTCCCTATCTTAGTTACTGATTTCCAAAATAGAGCCTCTATCATATAAGTGTGACCTATACTTTTTTTTCTAGATCCACGACTTTGCATGTAGCTATTGTTCAAGTGAGCCCAGTTTACCATGAGACTCAGATCTCTCAGTAGACCCAGCCCATCCTTATAATTATCTATCCGTCAATAATTGTGTCATCTGCAAACTTTACCAGCAATGAATCTGACAGTTCCTTGTAGGTCACTGAAAAAGGTATTCACATGTGGTACTAGAAATTCCCCTATTTGATGTTGATTGTCAATTTGCAAGTATTTTTTGAAATCTGTCAGTCAGCCAGTTGTTAATCCATTTTATATGGACTACATGGATTTTGTAAAATGCATTCTTAAATCAGAATGTTGGCTATATTATGGCAATTCTTAAATTCATCTCTCTGCTAGACACCAAGAATCATGGACTCAGTAGAGACACTGGTTTTCTGTCTTATTACAGCAATCTGTTACCCACTAATTCTTCTTTGTCCTATCATAGCAGAGGTATTAATTGCCATGGGCATTGTGAAGGGTTTTTTTGCAAGATGTGTTCACTCCTGATGCTGGACAGTCTGCTGCACCTTGTATTGATCCTTATTGGGCAGATCAAAGTAGGCCTTCTGGGCCTCTCTGCAAAAGAAAGGGGCAAAAATGCTAGCCCACTGCTCCAGGGACCATGCCTCACACTGTGCAGTCCTTTCAAATGAGAGGAGATACACCTCTGTATCATCGTCTGCCATCACCTTTGGCAACAACCGATGGCCCTCAGGATTCGCGTCTCATTGGACCCCCAGGGCCTAGGTGGTGAGGATCTTCATCTGGTCCACAACCTTGCGCAGGAGGGCTCGATCTTGGGTTGCCTGGCTCATTAATAATTGGTTAGTTTCCTGCTGTAACCTCATGGATTCCTGTTACTCCATCGCCTGAGCCTAGGTTGCCTCCTGCTGGGCTGCTGTGGCTTGCACCAGCACTCTCACCACCTCCTCCATGGTGGTACAAACAAAAAAACCCACAACCAAAAACCCCAGTGTACTTTTTTGTTTTTTGTTTTTGTTTTTTTAGTAAAAACCTCTTTGTTCTGCCATGCTGTGAACAATCACAATCCCACCACTGACACCAGTTGTGGCAGAGCTCTGACCTTGCTCCCGTGGGTCCTGTGCTTCTAGGTGGTTTATGCTAGCCTCAGTGGCTCATTGTGACCCTCCATGTAGCCCTTCTCTCTCTAGGGCCAGGATTACAGTCTACTGAGCTCTTTTCATCATAGGCCAGCAAGGAGGTTGTTGAGAGAACTCCCACACACCCTGTAGTCCCTGGGGGCTTATTTCAGAACAGTTTAGCCTTCTGTCCTGACAGGGGCCTGACTTCCCTTCCCAGGAGATGTTCCTGTAGTGGTGGGTTGGGGGGAACCCAAACCCACCCTCTACTCCAGGTTCCGGCCCAGGGACCCTAATGGTAGCAGCTGTTGGCAGCCAACCTTTCACTGCCAGAGTTGCTACATTTCCCTGGGCCACTTCCTCACAACTCTCCTGCTTCTCCCTTCTTCACCCTTACCTTAGGGCTCCCTTAACGATGGTTTGGGGGTGTTTTCATTAAGCAGCCCTTCAGCCGCTCTTCCTCTCCTCTGGCTCCCTGGCTCTCCCCTGCCTGACTGGAGTGAGACTTTTTCATAGTATCAGCAGGGCCTTAATTAGAGTCAGGTGGTCATATTAACTTAATGACTTTATCTGACTCTTGCAGGCTTAATTAGAGTCAGGTTTTCTCTTTAGCCTGGAGCAGCCCCTGCTTTGGTCAGTCAGGGTACAGAAAACTGTTAATTCAGTGGCCCATATATCTGCCTTCTAGTATTCTGCTGTACCCAACTGGCCTGAGTCTATCACAATATGCAAATTTGAAGAACCTAATACCTTAGCCTGTCAGAGTACCAGTACACTATCTGCAGATCACAACAATTTCTCCTAATACCATTTTCAAGACACACATCTGGGATCTAGGGTTGTGGGAGTTGACTCTGCACCTGGTAAATCTGGATCTTGCTTGAACTTTCTTCATTGGTGAATTCCAAGGGACAAGATTCCAGAATGAAATTCTAAAGGATTGGGGCACTTTAGGGATCCTATTAAAATCCCACATATAATACTCAGACCCTTGTTAAAGGTAAAATAAAGGAAGGGAAACGGATGCTGCTCAACACCAACCTGTCCTTGTGAACCTTTCAGCCAGTATAATAGAGATGAGAGATTCTTCTAAGGCCCATGAGGAGTCAGTGCAGTGCCTGACACTAAGATATCTTTCCCCTGCTGCTGGCCTAGCCTATCAATCTCACTCCACCACCCCAAGAAAGTCTCAGGATTTGGCTCATCTTCTTCATGACTCATCTTGAAGATAACTTTGATTGCTTTGATTGCTGCTCAGGAAAAAAAATGGGGGACTTTCAAAAATACCTAAGTGACTTAGGAAGAGAAGTCCCTTTGAAACTCAATAGGACTTTTGTTCCTAATCATTTTATGCTCTTCTGACCTTGAGTGGGCCTTGTGTGCTACTTAGGCCTAGAGCTTGTCAAAAATACCAAAGAAGCAAACAAACAAACAAACAAACAAAAAACCCAGTACATTCTCCTTTATGTTGAAAACAACCATTTAGTTGAAACTGGAATATTTCACGGACACATATCAGTTTAGCAAAAAATTCATCTGGATGTGTTCTTAGGCCCAGGACAAAGGAAAGAGATTAAATCTAACATGGTGGTTCAGGTACTTGCCTTGGATGTACAAGTTCCAAGTTTCAGCCCCTCCTCTGCATCAACCAAAGGTCAGAATTTAACATGATTTTCCCATGACTCAGGGGATGGTTCTAACCACTGCTGTGCAGTGGGTTTTTTGCTGCTGAAGTTTTTGAAAGAGCTCATGTTATTTCCATACCACAGCAAAACAGAATTTTAAAGCTTGAATATTTTGTTTTTCACAAAATAGAATTCTTGTTTTCCTCCCTGTCCTTCTTAGGCTTATTAAAATCCTGGGAATGAGGAATCAAGATTAGGAATTAGAAATTATTTGTATTTATTGTGTGTCTTCTGGTAGAAACTTAAGGTCCCAGCTAGGATTTGAATCCCATTGCACTCAGCACTGCACAAATATAGCATAGAAGATCATCCCTACTCTACAAAGCTTACAGTCTAAATGACAAGCCAGACATACAGGTAGAGACAAACAACAAACAGTTTCCCAGAAATACAGTAAAGTTGCTTTCGAGTTTCCTTTTCATATAACTCCCCCTCACACACACTCGACTCATCTCCCTTGGGCTCAGCTTTCTGTCAAACCCTTACAGCTTGAGTTAGACCAGAACAATCATCTAATTCATTAGGAATCATGTTCCAAATACTCCCCACTATCAGATGTTTCAGAAACAAACTATAACCCATTCTATTATTTTATGTACTTCTAACACAGTACAAAGGACATTGCTCTCTGAACTGAGATATACACCAGTTTATAGAAGAAAGAAGAAATGATTGAGAGTCTTTGTAGCCTGGTATTTTCCAGTGGGTCAGAGGGAGTTAGTGCAGTAGAAGCTAAGACACTAACTCTCTTGTGCTTCTTTGAAAACCCCAGCTGTAGTGCCTATCCTTCGTTTTAATTTGAATTTATTCTTGCACAGCTAACAACACTTAGCACTTGTACAGCTCTTTACATCTGCATAGCAATGTGCAGAGAATAGCTATTAATCCATACAACATGCTAATAGCCTGATTTCAGGCACTTTGGAGTGAATGGTTGACTAGGTCAGCATGATTGCTTCCATTTGACCAGGGAGGTGGGATGGGGGGAGAGGGGGTGGTAACTAAAAGCAGGGATGAGAAGTGATCTGTTCAAATCACAGAGATAGCTGAGGACAGAACATGAGAGCTGAGATTCCCACTTCTATGTCCTCTGCACTGATCAGAAAATAGATAGATAGACAGTGTGATGGGGCAAGGCCAGATGGTTACAGTAAAGTAGTAAGGAACAGGTATGTTAGCCCCAGGCTAAACAAATCCCTGGTACCATGGTAACCAAATGGCAGTTGTTCCAAGTTAATCAATACAACTGGGGCCAATTAGATCTTTCTAGAAAGCAGTGGAAACAGCTTCATTGATTGGGACAATTGAAGCCAATCAAAAGCTGGCTGGAACTAGTTAAAAGCCTCCCAGTTAGTCAGTAAGGGGGGGCGTGTGAAGAGTTGGAAGCAAGAGATGCAAGGAGCTAAGAGGGTGTGGGTGTGGGTGTGGGTGTGGGTGTGGGTGTGGGTGTGGGTGTGGGTGTGGGGGATTGAGGAGTACAAGCATTATCAGACACCAGGAGGAAGGTCTTGCAGTGAGGACAAAGAAAGTATTTGGAGGAGGCCATGAGGAAGTAGCCCAGGGAGTTGTAGCTGTCATGCAGCTGCTAAAGGAGGCACTATAGACAGCTACAATCCACAGGGCCCTGGGCTGGAAGCTGGAGTAGAGGGTTCCCCCCAAACCTCGCAACTCCTGATCAGACATAGGAGGAGTTGAACCAGAGGGGAAGATCACTGAGGTGAGCAAATCCGCCAATAAGCACAGGACCCACCAAGGTAGAGGAGGAACTTAGTCACAACAGATAGATAGATAGTTTTCTTCTTTTCTATTTGCCTCAGTAATGTTACTATACAGTTAAATACTGTCTTTTTGATTAAGTTGAGATTTTTGCAAATGAATCAATAAAATAATTTTTTGATTTTCATCCAAAGAAAACATCTACAGCAAAAAGAATTTTCTGGTAACTAAGGAACAAAATGCATTGATTGAACCTGAAAAAATGTCGTTAACTGAAAACTTACCACATTTTAGTTTATGGACAACATGCTGAAGAAAATATTTTTGACAAATGTTGACATAAAACAATAATTTCCCATATGGCTCTATCAGTTCTACATTTTACAGGAAAATATTATTTCCTTTTGCTCATTCTAGACTTTATGCTACATTTAAGAACAGGAATAAAATATACTCATTCTTTCAGCACAGGTCTGTTGATTCCTCAGTGAGGCAAACTTTTTTGAATGGCAGTTTTCAGGTAGCTCTCATTACCAGGAAAGTGAAATCTATTTCTCAATACAGTTACTTTAAACTATGATTCCAGGATAGGCTGAGCCTGGCTAGTTGTTCTAACTTACTATGTCTTCTGACGAGCTTGTCAATACAAACTCCTTTCATTCACAATCTTTTTTTTTTAAATCTCTGGATGATATACAGTAGCTTTGGCTGCTGAAAAATGGAGCATCATAATGTGGTTTATCTTGCTTTCTCCCCACCTAAATGTAGAGCAAATATAGGTGTATTTCATATCTGGTTCACATTTCCATTACGGTCATTTTACACCACTGGAGCAGTATAAAGGGACCTTAAAATGAGTGTCATCAGTATAATTTTCTCCCATTTGAAACCCCCATTGTGCTGCCAGAGTAGTGTGAAGTGTTGTTCAGATACATGAGAATCTGCCTCTACAAACCAAAAGACTTGGGCAAATTCTATTATGTTTGTCATTGGTTAGAATCCAATTGGCTTTACCTCCTACCTACCTTGTTAATGAACTGCAGCTCAAATTGGCTGAATGAGGGGGCTGGTTTTGTACTCCATCCTCACGTCCCCAGCACCCTGGGGATATCTGATATCAAAAGAATTTCCCAGATTTCCCTAGAATGTGTAATGGACTCTGCAGAACCAGGCTGGTCTCCTGGTAAAAGCACCATCCTGGAGACCAACATTCTAGACTTGTCTTTGACAAATCCTCACTATGCAGGGGGAGCTTTGGTGTGTTACTTAAGCCTCATCCACTCAGCCTCATTTTCCCCACCTGTCAAATAATGGCAAATGCCAAAATTGGACCCCTTCCAAGTTTTGAACACAGACAAAAGCTGGACAGAGGAAACCACAACTGTGAATTTTAGTGGTCCTACAAAACCAAGGACATATGCTTCATGTACTTGCCATCATCTCTAGGGACCCAATTTATTCCTCATTTCAATATATACTGATATTGAGCACTTCCATGACACAGGGATGCAAGCTGTCAAGCGTATAAGGGAGGTATTGTACCTTGGAGGAGTGTCTCTGTCACACTAGGTAAAATGTTGAAAGCTGTAGGAGCCTGTCAAGGTTCTTTCCCCACTCTGAACTTTAGGGTACAGATGTAGGGACCTGCATGAACACCTCTAAGTTTAACTACCAACTTAGATCTGGTTTTGCTGCCACTACTCCCAAATACTAACTTCCTTCTCTGGAAAGTCTTGAGAGACTTCTTCACCAAGTCCCTGGTGAACACCGATCCATCCTCTTGGATCTTAACACAAGGAGAATTTAACCATTCCCCATCCTTTCCCCCACCAATTCCTGGTGAGTCCAGATCCAATCCCCTTGGATCTTAAAACAAGGAAAAATCAATCAGGTTCTTAAAAAGAACGCTTTTAATTAAAGAAAGAAAAGTAAAAATCATCTCTGTAAAATCAGGATGGAAAATAACTTTACAGGGTAATCAGATTCATAGAGGCCAGAGGAACCCCCTCCAGCCTTAGGTTCAAAGTTACAGCAAACAGAGGTAAATCCTCTCAGCAAAAAGGAACATTTACAAGTTGAGAAAACAAAGTTAAACCTAATATGCCTTACCTGGCTGTTACTTACAAGTTTGAAATATGAGAGACTTATTCAGAAAGATTTGGAGAGCATGGATTGATGTCCTATCCCTCTTATTCCCAAGAGCAAACCACCAACAAAACAAAGAGCACAAACAAAAGCCTTCCCCGCACCAAAATTTGAAAGTATCTTGTCCCCTTATTGGTCCTTTGGGTCAGGTGTCAGCCAAGTTACCTGAGCTTCTTAACCTTTTATAGGTAAAAGGATTGTGGTGTCTCTGGCCAGGAGGGATTTTATAGTATTGTACACAGGAGGATTGTTCTCTTCCTTTTACAGTTATGACAGAGCCAAATTCTTAAAAGTATTTAGTTTCCTAACCTCATTGAAATCAATAGAAGTCAGCTGTCTAACCTGCTGAAGGGCTTTTTTGATATCTACCTTCAACTGATCTCCAAAGAAGATTGCAGCTTTACTTAGCAGCTACAGTCTGTACTGCTTGTGGGATAATTAAAAACTTACAGAAGGCCTAGTTCCTGAGGGATATTCTGGAGAATTTGCCTCATGTTCTTTTCTGTCTGTGAAGTTTGGCCAACTCACACATTTATGTATTTGGACTGCATTAAACCTCTGACAACTCCTGCATGATCTAGCCTCATTCTGTAACTGCCTCCATGAGCTCTGGGTGTTCTCCTGAACAGAGTTAAATGAATAATAGAAGTAGAAAAGGGTCTTGAAATGAAAAATTAATTTTGCAATACATTTAAAAAATGTGAAGTTGTTTTCATTTTGAAGGATTAAAAATGGACCATTATTTCAAAGTTTCTTTCACAATTTTCTAAAAATATATTTCTCAAAACTTCTCTCTCTCTCACTCTCTGAGGGTTGTGGGAGTGTTTGGAAAGGAGGCTGAGAATATGTGTGTTTTGCTGATCTCTCTGCCTAGGGCCCCATACAGATGTTATGGTTGCGGGGAGTGGAGACATATAGCTGCACAGTGTCCCAATGCGGAGGAGCCTATGCAATGTAACCTGGGGAACTGGGCAGACCTATGCTCTCTAATCCACCTTGTGGGGTCTCACTAACCCCACATATATACACCAGACCAGTGAAACTATATGAGTTAGAGACCACGGCACTGGTTGATTCGGAGAGTGCTATCACACTTGTCTCAGGGAAGCTCGTGAAGGGTAGTCAGCTGCTGTGGGCTAAGCGTATGGGATAACATATATCCATGGAACAGTAGTTTATTACTCCACCATCCCAGTAAAAATCGAGATTCAAGGGAACACTACTGAGATAGCAGCAGGTGTATTCCTTAAACTCCCATACCTGGTGCTCATAGGGAGGGACTTCCCAGGGTTTGGAGACTTACTCCCAGTAGGAAGATTGAAGACAGAGGGGAACCCTGAAGTAAGTGAGGTACCTACAGTAGACTGTCAACCATCAGTCTTTTCTGAAATATCCCCAGATTTATTTTCCATACCCAGACACGGTAGAAAGTCGAAAAGGGAAAAGAGGGCAGCTAAGGTCTTGGGAACCCGAATACTGACTCAAGCCAGAGGGTCGCTCTCGTAGGTAGGTGGACCTGAGCAGCTGAAAAGGAGGTCACCCAGGAGGGAGAAGCACCCAGGAGGGTTGAGTCTGACCCCAACCTAACACTTCTGAACCAGTAGAAGCAACAGAGACTGGGTCTCTAGTTCTTGGGCAGATTAGCCCCAGGAGAGGAAATTTTGGACAGGCCCAGACTGAAGACCCAAGGCACAACAACATTAGGAAGGAGGTGACTGAAATAGATGGGGTCTCCTTGGAAGGGAAACCCCAGGGACCAGGACCCTACTTCATAATGAAGAAGAATCTCTTATACCGGGTTGCTTCAGTATAGGGGCAGAAGGTACAGCAGATCCTAGTACCTCAAAAACACCAGAACGCTGTATTAAGTCTTGCTCATAGTCATCTTTTTGGGGGGCATTTGGGGGTAGAGAAGATCCTGGCACAAATCCTAGGAAGGTTCTGGCCCAGAGTACATGAAGAAGTGCGGAGGTACTGTGCATCCTGCCCAGAGTGTCAGCTGCACAGTCCCTGTCCCCATCTGAGGGCACCTTTAGTACCCCTTCCCACCATAGAGGTCCCCTTTGAGCGAATAGCCATGGACCTAGTGGAACCCCTGGAGAAGACGGCTCGAGGCCACCAATATATACTTGTTGTTTTGGACTATGCGACTCGCTACCCAGAAGCCATCCCCCTGCGGAACACAGCCTCTAAAACGATAGCCAAAGAGCTGGTGAGGATCTTTGCCCGAGTGGGGTTACCAAAGGAGATATTAACAGACCAAGGAACCCCATTTATGTCAAAGCTAATGAAGGACCTTTGTACGCTGCTCCATATACATACCCTGAGAACTTCCGTCTACCATCCACACACTGATGGGTTGGTAGAAAGGTTTAACTAAACCTTCAAGGCTATTATAAGGAAGGTAGTAAGTTGGGACGGGAAGGATTGGACCACCCTACTACCCTACGTTATGTTCGCTATCTGGGAAGTACTTCAAGCCTCAACTGGATTTTCCCACTTCGAGTTATTACACGGGCGTCACTCCCATGGCATACTAGACATCGCCAAAGAGATCTGGGAAGAGGAACCCAATGAAGGGAGAAATATAACAGAAAATGTAATAGAGATGTGAGACCGGATAGCCTGTGTCACCCCTATTGTATGGGAACATTTGGAAAAAGCACAGGAGGCCCAGAGAACCCATTACAATAGCCAGGCAAAAGTCCGACAGTTCCAACCAGGGGATAAGGTGATGGTGTGGTACCCACAGCAGAAGGCAAGGTTTTGGCCCAATGGCAGGGACCCTATGAGATGGTTGAACCTGTGGGGGAAGTAACTTACAAGGTGTAGCAGCCAGGACGCCGAAAACAAGAACAGATTTATCACATCAACCTTCTGAAACCCTGGCATACACAAGAGGCATGCATAACTGTCCAAAAAGACCTAACCCAGGAAAACAAGCCTTCCAAACAGGTGAGAGTGTCTCCCAATTTAACACCAGACCAGAAGAATGAGGTTTCTGAGATGATCTTCCGGAACCAAGATGTGTTCTCGACAAAAACAGGTTGAACAACTGAGATATGTCACCACATTGTCACCACATTGTCATGAACCCTGGGGCCAGAATAACAATAAGGTCCTATCGGATGACAGCAGTCAAAAGGCAGGAAATAAAAGCAGAAGTAAAAAAAATGCTGGAGCTGGGGATCATTGAAGAATCCCACAGTTAGTGGTCCAGCCCAATCGTGCTGGTGCCCAAACCTGATGGCACCACAAGGTTTTGCAACGACTTCCGGCGACTAAACGAAGTATCCCAGTTTGACGCATACCCCATACCTTGCACAGATGAGCTAGTGGACCGTCTGAGTAATGCCCGGTACTTGACTACCCTAGACTTGACAAAGAGGTACTGGCAGATTCCCCTTGCGGAAGACGCAAAGGAAAAGACTGCGTTCCCTATACCAGAGGTCTTTTTCAATATACTGTCCTCCCTTTTGGACTACATGGGGCCCCAGCTACTTTCCAGCACCTCATGGACAAGCTATTACACCCGCATAACAGTTATGATGCTGCCTATTTGGACAATGTGGTCATTCATAGTCCAAACTGGGAAACCCACCTAGAGAAGGTGGAGGCAGTCCTTGATACCTTCAGGCGAGCTTGCCTTACAGCAAACCCTGCCAAGTGTGCTGTAGGATTTACAGAGGCTAAATATCTTGGCTACATTGTGGGAAAAGGTCTGGTAAAACCCCAAGTGAACAAGTT
Organism: Gopherus evgoodei; assembly: GCF_007399415.2. NCBI lineage: Eukaryota > Metazoa > Chordata > Testudines > Testudinidae > Gopherus > Gopherus evgoodei. Next base: position 9,884,867 of record NC_044342.1, on the reverse strand, counting down.
GGAGGCCATAAAAATTGACCCCCACCACGTCGCAAGAAACAAATCTGGGCATTCCTAGGTGTAGTGGGGTATTACCGACGATTTATCCCCCACTTTGCCACAAGGGCAAGCCCTCTGACAGACCTAGTGAAAGCCCGTGGACCTGATCTGGTGAGATGGTCTGATGCAGCAGAGGAAGCATTCACAGAACTAAGGACTGCCCTTTGCAGTAACTGCATACTGATAGCCCCTGATTTCACCAAGGAATTTATCCTGCAGACAGATGCATCAGAAGTAGGATTGGGGGCCATTCTATCACAGATGGTCGGGGAGGAGGAACACCCAATTCTCTACCTCAGTAGGAAACTCCTTCCGAGGGAACAAAAATATGCAGTGGTCGAGAGAGAGTGCCTCGCCGTAAAATGGGCCATGGAAGCATTGTGCTACTACTTGCTCGGGTGCAGATTTGTCCTCGTGACCGACCATGACCTCTTCAATGGATGCAGTGGAACAAGGAGAAGAACACAAGGGTGACCAGGTGGTTCTTATCCCTCCATCCTTTCCAGTTCCGTGTGCAACATAGAGCAGGGAGCTGTCATGGCAATGCTGATGACTTGTCACATGTGCACTGTCTGGCATCCCAAGCTGCCCAGCCCCTTGATGTTGAGCAGGGGGGAAGGATATGTGACAGACCCAGACCAGTCGGGTACAGAAGTCTGGTAGAGGGCAAATATACTGGTCACTGGATGAGTGGTTTTCTGTTCCCTGGGTGACCAGAGCAGGGGCTGCACTAGAGCAATCAGGAACCTGCTAGAACCAATTATGGCAGACAGGCTGATTAGAACACCTGCAGCCAATCAAGGCAGGGTAATCAAGACAATTGGGTTAAAAAAGGAGCTCACTCCAGTCAGGCGGAGGGGAGCCAGAGGAGAGGAAGTGTGTTTGAGGAGCTGGGAGCAAGAGGTGCAAGGAGCTGAAAGTGAGAGGGTGTTCTGCTGGAGGACTAAGGAGCACAAGTGTTATCAAACACCAAGAGGAAGGTCCTGTGGTGAGGATAAAGAGGTGTTTGGAGGAGGCCATGGGGAAGTAGCCCAAGGAGTTGTAGCTTTCATGCAGCTGTTACAGGAGGCACTCTAGACAGCTGCAATCCACAGGGCCCTGGGCTGGAACCCGGAGCAGAGGGCGGGCCCAGGTTCCCCCCAAACCTCCCAACTCCTGTTCAGACACAGGAGTAGTTGACCCAGACTGTGGGGAAGATCACTGAGGTGAGCAAATCTGCCAAATAAGCACAGGACCTACCAAGGTAGAGAAGGAACTTTGTCACAGTGAAATACAGGGTAAAATGTTTGTAAGGTATCTAAAGACCAGGTTTTTAAAGGTATTTATGTGCCTAACTCCCATGGAAATCAGTAGGAATTAGGTGTCTAACATGATTAAAGGCTTTTGTGAATCCCTCAGGACATCTACCTGCAAATTTGGAAGCCTAAATAGCTTTGAAAATCTAGCTGGGACAAAATTTGTAAAGGTATATAGGCACTAGTGGTTATTTCAAAGAAATTTAGGCCCCAAACACCAGTTGAAATCAGGTGATATTGAAAACTGCTGTTACGCATGTTGAGAAACCACCTTTCTGTACCAGCTGCTGCTCCCATGAAAGTCTTTGCATATGCAGCCCCACTCCTGTTCACTGGCCCAATATAAGGTTGTTAAAGACAGGGAAAGTTGGCCTTGTGACTTTTTACACAACTTTGGGAAACTGGGCCTGCATTGTGGATCAGTGTGTGTTCATCTCAGACCAAACCCACTCAGACAAATCACCAGAAACAAGGCTTTATTCTGTAAAGAAACACAGAACAGGATTACAGTCCAGCAGCCTCCTGTCCGCTTGCCTGCTATGTGCTCCCAGCGCAGCCAGTGCTGGGACCTCTTGCTGGTGGGGGATGCAGGGGAGGGCAGAAGGTATTTCCTGGCAGGGACCAGGAAATTCTCCCAACATGCCCCAGTTTGTATCCCACAACTTGCTGTTCCCATGCCTGCTGCTGCTGAAGTACACTGGATCTTGGGCTGCATATATGCTGGTGATGTGACTGTGTTTATTGTTCATAATTGCAAAATCCAGGTTTTGACTGAATGTCATACTCTTTCAAGCAGGCTTCCTTGGTTCTCATAAACTGAAGGAAGAGTGACACACTTCTGCTGTGAGCTTGGGTGCTCTTCTGCCCTCCAACTTTCCCAGGTGGATTTTGTGGAGCCAAACTGGCTTTAAGACACTGACAAATATGCTGGGACTGGATGATATTTTGGGTTGGAATTGTGAGGGAGTTATGGAAAAGCTAGAGGAAAGGATGCAAATTTGAAGTATTTGCCTCAACTGTCCTTCCGAGGATGGGTGTTAGTAATTAACAATATAATTGTTAATATGCTGTGGCAAAGTGATCTGGTTTTGGATCCTGCTCCACACTTTTTAGGAAAAAAGGTTCAGAAGGTTCCTTTGGATTTTTTCTCATATGACAATCAATCTCATTCTGGGGTGCAATCCAGACCAGTGAAGGGGGATCACCTCTTCTCTGCAAACTTAGGAGTCTCACAGTATTTTACTGCTGCAGCTCCCATCTGGGCCACTCACAAATAGCCTTGCAGCATGCAGGTAACAGCGTGAGTGTCTGTGTATAGATGTAGCCTGCCAGCCACATGTCACTCACACTCTGGCTTCCACCAACCTGGGTTACCACTTGCAGGGTGACCCCAACACACTCCCAGTCCTTGATTTTCCTCCAACATGTGTGTTCTGCACTGTCTAGCTCTCTCCTGGTCAGTCCAGATATTTTAGATTCATTGCCTCTCTAAGGGGATCAATATACTACTATATTACCCAAACAATTCACAACACCAGATTAGTTATAACTGAAGAAAAAAAGTGTATTTACCAATACAGAAAAAGATTTTAAGTGAGTACAGGTATAAGGTATTAAAAGAAGAAATGGTTACAAGACAAAATAAAGATAAAGCACTTTCTAGTGCTAAACTTAACAAACTAGACATGATTCAATTACCACACATTTCCAGTAACATTGCTGACCAGGCTGTCCAGGGGGGTCTGCTCCCAAAGGACAATGGCTATTTCTTTTGTCTTTTAGGTGAAAAGAAGACAGATGAATAGAGAGAGATAACTTCGGGTGTTTTGGCCCCTGACTTTTATACTTCAGTTACCCTTTCAAATGCATTTTCCTGTGGGTTACCCTAGATAAAATTCATTTCCTCTGTGTGGCTGGAGTCAAATAATCTGGTGGTGAACGAGATTCCTTACTGTTTGCCTACATACAGATCTATTTGTTCCTCCCCACTTTTCTTATGAGAGAATGGCCACTTGGTAGGTGATTGCCCATCAGCTTTGATGATACCTGGCTAAAGGTGGCAGCATATCCTTTGTCTTTGAGAAACAGTTTTTCCACTCCCCAAATTTGTTTGGTAAACACGCTTCAGTCAAGACTTCAGCTTATGTTTATAATTTTACATATAATGTTACTATACACATTTCTTCATGATATTATTGACCAGTGAGTTTTTAGTTTTGAAATGACATCTCACAAGGCATATTTTGCACAACAATAATTGTAATAGTGTGTAGGATATTAATACAGTGTTGCATTCCATCCCACCATCATTTGCTGATGCAAAGTATTTTGTAGCTGGAAGGGGGTCAAGGGTCTCTTTGATATTTTGAACAATGTTGCTACTTTTCCATTACAGTCTCTGCAGCAGCTCTTGTTTGGGAATGAGCCTGTTCCTTGGAAGTAGCTAACCTTTGCTTTTCTTTAGCGAGCAGGGTTTGGCTTTTGATAGGAAACTTTGCCTGCCTCAGTTTTGAGATGTTACCTGTTTTAATGCTTAGAGATTTCTTAAGCTGAGGCTGCAGGACTCACAGCTGGACTTCCCAGGGCTGCTTGCTGAACCTCTTGCTTATAAACCAGCAGTGAGGATTCCTAGTCTTGTTTCTAGGAGTCTTCTCTCTTTCCTTATTGCAGCAGGTGTAACAAAACTGGTTTGTTGAATTGATTTTACTAATTGTACATGGGTCTCAGCAGATACCTTGGCTGTCAAATTTGATTTTAATTTCATTCACTGATTACCTTGGTTTTTATCACTGGTGCAATCTGTCCTCTCTAGGGGCAATATTACCAGTCTGGACAGCTGCCTCCTTGAGTGAGCTATTCCTGAATGTACTAATGTTTCATTTTGCTGCCTCTTTTTTTTCTTGTGGACTGGCATGTTGACAAGCCTGTTGCTTGTCTTTAATGGGTCTTCTGAATTTATCATAAGCTATAAGTCATTGTATATGCTTGTGGTAAAGATTCATCACTTTTGAATGCTTCTTGGGTTGGGCAACTGTTTTTGGATTTGTATTATTTGTGTTACTCTGTTTCTCAGAATGGATATTGAAAAAAGATTTTGGTGCATTAACAACTTCAGATGCTATCGCCTGTAGCAAATAGCTGACGCTACTGTAGTGGGGCTTGCATTTTTTCTTGGTGTGGTGAGTCAGAGTGCCATCCTTTGCCCCTATTCTTGGGCATTGTGGGCTTCGCTAGCGCCCCGGTGGGAGACAGAGAGGAATGGGGAAGGGACCCAGGTTCACTCTCCTACTCAGGGTCCAAGCCCCTTCAGCTCCGCTTGGACAGGGTTTCTCTTCCTCTTTGGCTAACAGCAATAATCCTCCAAATTCTAGTCAGCTCTCCTTCCCTCTCTCTGTCTTATTGAAGCAGGGTATTTTTATTAGGTCTTTGCCCTCAGATGCTCCAATTACCATGTAGTAACCTTTCCCTAGAAGGGCTGCCCAAAGGATTCAGGGGGTCTGGGGCAAAGCAACTTTGGGGGCCCCTTCCATAAAAAAAGGTTGAAATACTATATTCTCATGTGGGGCCCTGTGTGGCCCGGGGCAAATTGCCCCACTTGCCTCCCCACCCCCACCCCCGAGCAGCCCTATTTCATTGTCCATGGGAAATAAGGACTTGATCATCCCAGGGCTTATATACCTTCCATCTACCACTCTTCTACTGCTCTCTGGCCCTGCTGTATCACATGCCATATCTCAAACACACTGTTGGTCTCTCTCTCTCTTTCTCCATATATATAGAATCATAGAATCTCAGGGTTGGAAGGGACCTCAGGAGCAGGACCAATCCCCAACTAAATTATCCCAGCCAGGGATTTGTCATGCCTGACCTTAAAAACTTCTAAGGAAGGAGATTCCAACACCTCCCTGGGTAACCCATTCCAGTGCTTCACCACTCTCCGAGTGAAAACGTTTTTCCTAATATCCAACCTAAACCTCCCCCACTGCAACTTGAGACCACTACTCCTTGTTCTGTCATCTGCTACCACTGAGAACAGTCTAGATCCATCCTCTTTGGAAGCCCCCCCTCATTCTTCTTTTTTGAAGACTAAACAATCCCAGTTTCCTCAGCTTCTCCTCATAAATCATGTGCTCCAGCCCCCTAATCATTTGTCTTGCCCTCTGCTGGACATGTTCCAATTTTTTAACATCCTTCTTGTAGTGTGGAGCCCATAACTGGACACGGCTCTCCAGATGAGGCATCAGAAATGTCAACTAGAGGGGAATGATCACGTCCCTCGATCTGGTGACAATGTCCCTACTTATACTGCCCAAATGCTGTTAGCCTTCTTGTCAACAAGGGCATACCCCTGACACATATCCAGCTTCTCTTCCATTGTAACCCCTAGGTCCTTTTCTGCAGAATTGCTGCCTAGCCATTTAGTCCCTAGTCAGTAGCAGTGCATGGGTTTCTTCCGTCCAACATGCAGGATTCTGCACTTGTCCGTGTTGAACCTCATCAGGTTTCTTTTGGCCCAATCCTCTAATTTGTCTAGATCCCTCTGTATCTTATCCCTACCCTCCAGTGTATCTACTACTCCTCCCAGTTTAGTGTCATCTGCAAACTTGCTGAGAGTGCAGTCCACGCCATCCTCCAGATCATTAATGAAGATATTGAACAAAACCAGCCCCAGGACCGACTCTTGGGGCACTCGGCTTGATACCGGCTGCCAACTAGACATGGAACCATTGATCAGTACCCATTGAGCCTGATGATCTAGCCCGCTTTCTATCTACCTTATAGTCCATTCATCCAGCCTATAGTTCTTTAACTTGCCAGCAAGAATATTGTGGGAAACCATATCAAAAGCTTTGCTAAAGTCAAGGAATAACACGTCCACTCCTTTCCCCTCATCCACAAAGCCAGTTATCTTGTCATAGAAAGCAATTAGGTTAGTCAGGCATGACTTACCATTGATGAATCCATGCTGACTCTTCCTGATCACTTTCCTCTCCTTTAAGTGCTTCAGAACTGATTCCTTGCGGACCTGCTCCCTGATTTTTCCAGGGACTGAGGTGACACTGACTGGCCTGTAGTTCCCCAGATCCTCCTTCTTCCCTTTTTTAAAGATGGGCACTACATTAGTCTTTTTCCAGTCATCCGAGACCTCCCCCAATTGCCATAAGTTTTCAAAAATAAAACTCAGTGGCTCTTCTATCACATCCACTAGTCCGTTTATCACCATTGGATGCAGCACATCCAGCCCCATGGACTTGTGTTCATCTAATTTTTTTAAATAGTCCTGAACCACTTCTTTCTCCACAGGGGACTGGTCACCTTCTCCCCATACTGTGCTGTCCAGTGCAGCGGTCTGGGAGCTGACCTTGTTTGTGAAGACAGAGGCAAAAAAGCATTGAGAGCATTAGCTTTTTCCACATCCTCTGTCACTAGGTTGCAGCCGGGGAGGCGAGTTGAGAGGGAGGGACAGGGAGATGGGGGAAAGGGAATGAGGCTAAACACTCCTCCCTGCTAAGCTGTATGCAGGGAAGGAGGGTACCAGCATATAGGAGTGAACTGTAGGGAGTACCGGGGGAAGGGAAGAGCCGCCACCTCTCTCCACTAGGCTGCAGGCAGGGGAGCAAGGTGCCAGTGGTGGGGGGACACAGGCAGATAAAGTGGTGGTGGTGGTGGTGGTGGTGGTGGTGGTGGTACTGGGGTCCTCGCTTCTCCCTCCAGAGGGATATAGGTGGGGATGGGGGGAAGGCTAGAAAGGATCCCCTTCCCCACACCAGCAGCAGTCCTCCAAGGAAGGGAGATCCCACAAAGCAGCAGCAGTCGTTCAGGGAGGAAAGGAAGGCAAGAGCTCCAGCCAGCAGGGAAGCGAGAGCAGACTGACCAGTCACTGTAGTGATCATTACACTCCCCTTGCCAGGCAGAGCCTAGATTGCCCTGCCCTCCTTGCCAGATGTATAAAAGGCAGGCCCTGCAGCACAGTTGGCATTGAATCTGTTGAGGAGAAGGACACTCCCCCTGTTCTGCAGCGTCCCAGAGGGGAATCTATGCCTGGCTGTTCCTGATCCTCAGACACCAACAAGGACTGGCCCGGAGGAGCTGGAAGAGGCCTAGAGGCCACAGGTATCAACCCACTAGGAGGGAGGAAGTAGCCCGGTGCAGCTGGCTGTGGCTCAGTTGGTATGTTGCAGCTGGATCCTCGCCGATGCAGGGGCAGATGATCCTGCCCCTGCCAGGCCCTGGGTTGGGACGCGGTGCAGTAGGGTCCCCCTGCCACCCAACCCAAGGTGACTAACTCCTTATACTTCCCTGAGAAGCTCCTGCTCTGGAGAAGGATCCTCTCTTACCAGTCAACTGTAGACTGTTTCTTTGCTGGTTGTCTGAGCTCCACCCAGGTTAAAGCCAGCCACTGTTTCTTTGCTGGCTGCCTGAGCCTCCTCAAGCCCAGGTCCCAGCTCAGTTATAGATCTGTTTAAGGGCTCACAGCAGGAGATGCCCAAGCCCAGGCTAAAGCCTCACTGCGACTGTTGGTCGCCCAGCCCTATTGTGGGCTTGTGATTGTCCTGCGGACTCTGGTCCTGGCCAGATGGGACTGGACTGAGTGGCCTCTCTCTCCCCGGGAGAGTGAGGGACCATTACAGGATCACATCCTGAAAGAAATCTTTCCTAAACCCTCTCTTCTGGCTTTCAAACAACCCCCCAGCTTTTCCAAGATCATCATCAGAAGCAAATTTCCCACAGATCAGGTCACACCAACTCAGAGCTACATCAGACCCTGTTAGAACAGATGTAAAACCTGCAGACATATCTCCACTGCCAGGATGAGCAACACTCCCCTCAACACACCTTTCAAGACCCATGGGTCCTACATGTACCTGTCATGACACAGAATGTACCTCAAGTAGTGAATCAAATGCCCAGACAACAGCTATGTGGGTGAAACCAGACAATCACTGTGCTCTCAAATGAACTCAAAGGCAAAGCGATCACTTTATAACAGTCCCTTGAAATATGTCCTAAGTACTTATGCTAAACAAGCTGTTCCAGCTTGTATTTAGCTGTGACACAGAGTACAATTCCTAGACTTGAAGAAGAATTCTTCTGTATAAGCTTGAAAGCTTGTCTCTCAGCAGGAGAAAGAATAAAAGATGTTACCTTATGCCCCCACCTTGTCTTTGTAATATTTTGGGACCAACAAGCCATGAAAACAGTGAATGACTCTTTTTTTTTTGACACTTTCCATCTGAAGGTTTTCATATGTCAGATACCAAAAAACATTTTTTTCATTTTTCAGGGTCAGTTGTTTTGACAAAAAGTAAAAATCTTGTGTGCACACACATATATTTTGTATGCTGTATTTCTGTATCAGGGTCCACTTACACCCTCCTTCTTTTAAAATTGAAACCAGACTGATTGATCCTTGTTTCATTCAAACTAATATTAATTCTTTATGAGGGCCACACATTTTCTGACAGCATTTCTCAGGGCTACCTTGACCTCTCTGTTTCTCAGGCTGTTGATGAGTGGATTAGCCAGGGGAGTCAGAACAGTGTAGATGACTGAGAACACTTTGTTCAGGGCTCTCAGTGTGTTGGATTTTGGTAGCATGTAGACAATCATGATGGTCCCATAGAAAAGTGCTACAATGTTGAGGTGAGAGGAGCAGGTGGAAAAGGCCTTTTCTCTCCCAGTGGTAGAAGGGATTCTCAGGAAGGTGCTGATGATACAAATGTAGGATGTCAAGGTTAATAGAAATGGGGAAACTGCATCTAGGAAGGAAAATATATAAAGAACCAATGTGATGACGCTGGTGTCGCTGCAGGAAAGCTTTAGCATTGGAGTGAAATCACAAAAAAAGTGGTCCATTTCATTGAGGCCACAGAAAATTAATTGTGACATAAAAGACATCATTATTGTACATGGTAGAAATCCACTTATCCAACACTCAGCTGTTAGCTGGAGGCTCAGCCTGCCACTCATATGGGTTCCATAGTGCAGTGGTTTGCATATGGCTAAATGCTGATCATAAGACATTGCTGCCAGGAGATAACACTCTGTAGTGGCTAGAAAACAAAAGAAAAAAAAAACTGTGTCATGCAGCCCCCACCCTCCCGAAACAGTTCTGTCCCCCGTCAGGAGACTGGCTAGCATCCTAAGCAGGATGGTGGAGGTGTAGCAGGTCTCCAAAAAGGACAAGTTCCCCAGGAAGAAGTACATGGCAGTGTGAAGGTGTTGATCAGTCACAACTACAGCAATGAGGAGGAGGTTGCCAGCCATGGTCACAATGTAGGTCACTAAGAAAACCAGTATGAGAAGGGTCGGCAGCTCAGGGAGATCCCCAAACCCCAGGAGGATGAATTCTGTGATGGCTGTTTGGTTTTCTCCTTCTCCTTTCTCCATGAGCTGTATCTTGTGACAGTGAAAAAGTAATTAGCATCGAAAGATTTGGCTGTACCATGAAATTAGGCAGATTTCCATCACTGGATTCCGTAAGGGTTCCAGCTGCAAACTGAGAACTGGTTATGTATTCTCTCACACCAGAGAAACTTCTTCACTTGGAGACTTTTGGAATAAAATTCCTCACCCAACAAACAAGCTGTCACCCAGTTGATTTGCCACTCTTCTGCCCCATACCCCAAATGTTTTCATTAATCTATTCTTAGATTTCAGATAAAAAGGGACCTGGCCTGGAGTTTGGCACAACTGATTAAAAGAGCTTTAAATTAAGAACTTAGAGGAGATGGTTAGGAGATGCTCATGTAATAGCAACACCTGATTTTAACCTAGAGATGGAGGGAAATCAAGTGAGAAAGGATACAGAAATTTAGAAAGGAACAGCAGTGGATAGGAGAACGGACTTTAAGAGGAAGGACAGTGCTGATACTAGTCAGACAGGTGACACTGGCAGTAGAATGACTGTACTAATTGGGTGAAGCCAAGCAGCAACAACTACAATGTGTGTACACCAGTGCAAGGAGCCTTGATACGAAAATGGAGGAACTGGAACTACTGGTGCATGAAATGAAACCAGATATTATAGGGTGTGACAAAGTTCCTCCTCTGTCTTGGTGGGTCCTGCACTTATTGGTGGATTTTGCTAGCCTCAAAGATCTTCCTGTGATGGATCAGGAGTTGGGAGGTTTTGGAGGAAACCCAGGCCAGCTCTCTACTCCAGGTTCCAGCCCAGGGCCCTGTGGATTGCAGCTGTCTATAGCGTCTCCTGTAACAGCTGCATGACAGCTACACCTCCCTGGGGTACTTCCCCATGGCCTCCTCCAAACACCTTCTTTATCCTCACCACAGGACCTTCCTCCTGGTGTCTGATGATGCTTGTGCTCCTCAGTCCTCCAGCAGCACACCCTCTCACTCTCAGCTCCTTGCGCCTCTTGCTCCCAGCTCCTCACATGCACATCACAAACTGAAGTGAGCTCCCTTTTAAATCCAGGTGCCCTGATTAGCCTGCCTTCATTGATTCTAGCAGCTTCGTGATTGGCTGCAGTGTTCTAATCAGCTTGTATGCCTTAATTGTTTCCAGAAAGTTCCCGATTGTTCTGGAACCTTCCCTGTTACCTTATGCAGGGAAAGGGGACTTACTTAGCATGGGGCTTATATATCTGCCTTCTATCACTCTCCTGTAGCTATCTCGCCTGACCTTGTCACAAGGGATGACAGAAGCATGTTGGAATAATAGTCATGATTGGAGTAGAGTTATTGAAAGGGTAAGTGATGTTCAGGAAAGACAGAAATAAAGGCAAAGGTGTTGGAGTAGCATTGCATATAAATGATGAAGTAGACTTTAAAGAAAATGGAAGCGATGGAGTGGATAAGATAGAATTTGTTTGGATCAAAATCACTGTGGGGAAGAAAGCTACTAGAGGTATCCCTGGAATAGTGCTTGGGGTGTGCTGCAGACCTCAAGGATGTGATTTGAATATGGACCGAGACCTCTTTAATGAAAAAAAAACCCTACTACTAGGAATTGTGTGCTTATGGGAAACTTTAACTTCCCAGATATAGATCAGAGGACAAGTGCTACTACTAACAATAGGGCCCAGATTTTCCTGGCTGTGACAGCTGAGATTTATTCATCAACTAGTTGCCAAACCAACAAGAGGTGATACCATTTTAGATTTGGGATTGGTGAGTAATGAAGACTCCATAGAAGAAGTGGTTGTAGGCGACAATCTTGGCTTGAATGATCATGAGCTAATTCAGTTTGAACTAAATGGGAGAATAAGCAAAAATAGATCTGCAGCTAGCGTCCTTGATTCAAAAAGTAAGGGAATTAGTTAGGGAAGGGGAACTCAAGGATCTGAATGTGGAGGAGGCTTGGTGTTACTTAAAGTCAAAGGTGAAGAGCCCATCTGAAGCCTGCATCCTAAGTAAGGGAAAAAATTCGTAGGGAAGGGCAGAAGGTCAAGTTGGATGAGGAATCATCTCAAACAGGTGATTAAGAGAAAGCAGAAAGCCTACAAGGAATGGAAGATAGGAGGAATCAGCGAGGAAGGCTATCTTTTGGAGGTCAGAAAGGGTAGGGATAAAGTGAGAACTGCCAAAAGCCAAGCAGAATTGGACCCTGCAAAGGAAATGAAAACCAATAATAAAAGGTTCTATAGCCATATAAAGAAGAAGAAAATACGGAAAGAAGTGGAACCACTAAGCACTAAAGATGGTGTGGATATCAAAGATAATCTAGGCATGGCCCAATGCCTAAACAAATACTTTGCCTCAGTCTTTAATAAGACCAATGAAGAGCTTAGCGGTAGTGGCAAGGTGGCTAATGGGAACAAGGATATGAAGGTAGAAATTACCACAATCGAAGTGGAGTCAAACTCAAGCAGCTTGATGGGACCAAACTGGGGGCCCAGATAATCTCCACCCAAGAATATGAAAGGAACTGGCACATGAAATAGCAACCCCAATAACAAGGATTTTTAATGAATCTGTGCATTTGGGTGGTCGCATCCTATGACTGGAGAATTGCTACTACAGTTCCTATTTTTAAGAAAGGGGAAAAGAGTGATCCAGGAAACTAGTGGTTTCTTAGTTTGACCTCAGTTGTATGCAAGGTCTTGGAACAAATTTTGAACAGAAAGTAGTTAAGGACATAGAGGTGAACAACAATTGAGATAAAATACAACATCGTTTTACAAAAGATAGATCATACAACACCAACCTGATCTCTTTCTTTGAGAAGCAAACTGATTTTTTAGACAAAGGAAATGCAGTAGATTTAGTCTACCTGGATTTCATTAAGATATTTGATATAGTTCCACATGGGAAATTATTAAATTGGAGAAGAAGGAGATTAATATGAGAAATGAAAGGTGGATAAGGAACTGGTTAAAAGGGAGACAACAATGGGTCGTACTGAAGGGTGAAATTTTAGGCTGAAGTTTACTAGTGAAGTTCCTCAGGGATCAGTATTGGGAAAAATTTTATTTAACATTTTTATTACTATTCTATTAGCACAATAATGGGAGTGTGCTAATAGAATTTATGGATAACACAAAATTGGGAAGGATTTCCACTATGGAGGAGGACTGGAAGATCACACAAAAAGAACTGGATTACCTTGTAAACCAGAGTAATAGGAATGGGATGAAATTTAATAGTGCAAAGTGCAAGGACATGGATTTTGGGACTAAAAGTAATATTTTTGCTATAAGCTGGGGATGTATCAGTTGGAAGTGACAGAGACGGAGAAAGACCTGGATATATTGGTTGATCACAGGATGACTATGAGCCACCAATGTGATGTGGCTGTGAAAAAGGCTTCTACAATCCTAGGATACATCAGATGAAGTATTTCCATTAGAGACAGGGAATTGTTAGTGCCATTATAGAAGACACTGGTGAGACCTCATCTGGAGTATTGTGTGCAATTCTGATCTTTTATGCTTAAGAAAGTTGAATTCAAACTGAACAGGTACACAGAAGGTCTACTAGGATGATCAAAGGAATGGAAAACCTGTTTTATGAGAGGAGACACAAACAGCTTTGCTTGTTTAGCCTAGCCAAAAGAAGGCTAAGGGGAGATATGATTGCTCTCTATAAATATATCAGAGGAATAAATACCAGGGAGGGAGAGAAGTTATTTAAGTACCAATGTTGACACAAACAAATGGAGATAAACTGTCCTTCAACAAGTTTACTCTCAAAATTAGGTGAAGGTTTCTAACCATCATAGGACTGAATTCTGGAACAGCTTTCCCAAGGGAACAGAGGGGGCAAAAAACTTAACTGGCTTCAAGACTAAGCTTGATAAGTTTATGGAAGGGATAGTATGATAGGACTGCCTACAATGGCATGTGGCCAATCTACGACTGCTAGCAGCAGCCATCTCCAATGGCTGGTGATATGCGACACTAGATGGGAAGAGCTCTGAGTTACTACAAACAATTCTTCCCCAGGCAGGTGTGTCTGGCAGGTGGATGTTGGCCACGTGCTCAGGGTCTAACTGGTCACCATATATGGGGTCAGGAAGGAATTTTCCTCTGTGTCAGATTGGCAGGGACCCTGGGAGGTTTTTGTCTTCTTCTGCAGCATGGGACACAGACCACTAGCATAAATGATGGATTCTGTGTAACTTGAAGTATTTAAAGCATGATTTGAGAACATCAGTAACTCAGCCAGAGTTTAAGGGTCTATTACAGAGGTTCCGTGGCCGGCAATGTGCAGGAGGTCAGACTAGATGATCATAAGGGTCCCTTCTGACCTTAAACTCTATGAGTTATTAAATTATCCATTCTGATCTCCTGGCTAACAATAATCACAGAATTTCCCCAGTTACCCAGTGTTGAGCTCAAAAACTTTCCTAATCAGAGAGGGATCCAGTCTTAATTTGAACATATCAAGAGATGAGAATCAACCACTTCCTTTGGTAGTTTGTGCCAATGGATAATCACTTCACTGGGAAAAAAAACTGTGCCTTATTTCTCATTTAAATGTGTCTGACTTTAGCTTTCAGCCATTGGTTCTAGCCGTGACTTTCTCTGTTTGAATAAAAAGCCCTTTTCTAACCAGTGTTTTCTCCCCATGAAGGTACTGATAGGTGGTAATTAAGTCACCTCTCAGTCTTCTCCTTGATAAACTGAACAGATCAAGCTCTTTAAGTCTTTTACTGTAAGATATTTTCTCCGGCCTGCAAATCAGTTTTGTGGCTCTTTTCTACACCCTCTCCAATCTTTCAACATCCATTTAAAAATGTGCTCCCCAGCACTGAACACAGTATTACAGTATCGGTATCACCAGTGCTCTCTGCAGAAGTGAAACCCCCTTCCTGCTCCTGTTCTGTGCCCCTTGTTTATACAGCCAAGGATGGCATCAACCCTCAGCACTGTGCTGGGAGATGATGTTGAGTTACTCACGCACTGTATCAGAGGGGTAGCCATGTTAATCTGGATCTGTAAAAGCAGCAAAGAATCCTGTGGTACCTTATAGACTAACAGAAGTTTTGGAGCATGAGCTTTCGTGGGTGAATACCCACTTCGTCGGATGCATGTAGTGGAAATTTCCAGGGGCAGGTATATATATGCAGGCAAGCTAGAGATAACGAGGTTAGTTCAATCAGGGAGGATGAGGCCCTGTTCTAGCAGTTGAGGTGTGAAAACCAAGGGAGGAGAAACTGGTTTTGTAGTTGGCAAGCCATTCACAGTCTTTGTTTAATCCTGACACGCACTGTAGCCACTACCCATGCTGTGATTGGGGCCAGGGTCAATACACGAGCTGCCCCAGAGAAGGGCAGGAGGGAGGTGGCACCATGTCAGTGCCTGCAATGAGGGAGTGACACTGACAGCACAGACAGGAAAGTGACTCTGCCCCTGGCTGTGCCCAAGACACAAATCAAACCACACACAGCTTCCTCTCGCTCATAGAGCAGTAATGACTAGTCCAGACACACGAAAACTGCTTAGAAGAGATAACTGGCTATTAATTAATTGCAACTATTAATTACTGACTATCAAATTACTGATTTTTCATGCTGTGGCAGTGCCAGGGGATTGGGTCCTTACTGTGTTGGGTGCTGTGTAAACACCAAACAATTAGTAACAATTCCAAGCTGCTAGACGGCTTGGAGGGTCCTCGGTGGAACTGCAGACAGAGTCTGTGCCCCCTTCCACCTGCCACAGGAAAGCTGTAATTCAGCACTCCCAGCCCCTCTCTCACTTCAGTCGTACCAGGGCCTAGGATGGAAGATTTGGGGGAAGAATGGAAAGTCTTCCTGTGAAAGATACGCATCCACCCCTGTTACTGCAGCTCCTCACAATTTCTAATGTATTGATTTTTGCAATACCCCATGACATAACATTAGAAGCCTCTGTGCTTCTGAAAATCCCACTAGGTGCCTAAATACCTTTCAAAATGTGATCCAAAGTGACTTATCCCTGGTCACCCGGAAAGGCTGCTGCTGAGCAGAGATGAGACCCCAGGTCTTCAAAGTTGCAGGCAGGTGTCATAATTGCTGTAATACCTATCACCTGCAAAAATTAAGATAGAGCAGTCAGTGCTTGGTCAAAGATTGTGGCACAGACACGGGACACTGCTTCCTAATCTGTAAGGATTCCAGTCTCCATTCAGTGCATTTTAAAGATACACCCTTTCCTGGGAGGAACTCAGTACCACCCAAGAAATGCTGGTAGGCTCTCTGCTCCCACTGAAACCCACAGAGGAGACACTCAGCATCTCAGCACTGGGCTGGGAAGGGGCATTGGAATCTGCATCCCCCAGGAAAGGCAGTTTAGAATCTGAGGGGCAAGGTCCATGAGCAAACCATGAGCTGTCAGGGGGTGGGGGGGAAACAGCCAGACAGAGAGCACCATGGGGCGGGGATGACAGACACATAGTGTGTAAGGGCAGAGGTGAGAGCTGGGTCTGCTTTCTGGTCCATCTATGTCTCTAGCTGCAAATCACAAAGAAACTGACTCTGAAGTCCTTCCTTTGGCACAGCTCCCAGCATGTGAGGACACCATTCAAGAGGGTGTCTCAGAGCAAGGGCTGTGTAGGAACAAGGACTTGAGGATCTGCCACGAGGCTAGTGACACTCACTTTCAATCCTCATGCTCTTCATGGCTAGGGACTGGGACTAGCATCAGTCAGCCTTCCTGTCCCAGTTCCCGGGAAGACCTCTGCCTATGGCTGCTGAGACAGGTGCCTCTTGCTGCCCAAGCTGACTGCTAGCATCACACAGACCCTTAGTGCCTCCTGCTCTGGGTTCCTACAGGGTTTATCAGGGAAAGCAGCTGCCCCCTGGCCGTTGTTACTGCTGATGGGATCTCTCTTAGGACTGCTGCCTGTGATGCTCTGGGTTCCATTCAGAAGTCAGTTGATGTTGTGTTACTTGTTAAAACAGTGTACCTGCAAAGCAGGTGCAACTGGCATCCTAATCCCCAGGGAAATCTCTCATTTTCCCATGTGCTCTACGTGTGTGAAGAGCCCATCTTCATGGGAAATTATTTACAATCCCTTTAATGATCATATTGAACTCCTACATACCACTTTCCAGCCGTGGATGTCAAAGCACATCGTAAAGGATAGCAAGTGACATTATCCCCATTTCTCAGGCGAGAAAACAGAGGCACAGAGAAAGGAGGTAATTCCCAAATGTAACCCAGCCTTGGCGTAGCCAGGAATACAACACTTTGACACAGGCTTCCTCTGTCAAAATGCACTGACCTGGACCACATACTCCAAGACCCTTAGTCTATTACATATGGAAATCTTTAGAGGTTATCTCAGGGACTTATAAAGCTGCCCTTCAATGTAGTACCTAAGCACCTTCTATGTAAAATGGATGACATTAAGGAAGCTCCTCATAGATGTCATGAATTTTCCAGTTTTTTTCCCTTTTTCAGGGTAAAAAATCTCTGCTTTGGTGTAGGGGGTTAAAACTTTTTATATTTTGTTTTCTTTTGGGGGGATTGGTAGGTGTGATTTTTTGGGGACAGATCATCCTTAGCATCAGTATAACAATCTCACAGGGTGCACAGAGACTGCTTGCACACTGAGCGCCACCCATATCAATCTCTAGCTAGGTCCTGAAGTGCTCTGGCCCCCCGAATCAATCTCTAGTTAGGGCCTGAAGTGCTTTGTCAAATGGATCATTCTTTACCTACGTCCTGAATTACTCTGGCCACCTGGCTCCTCTAGGTAGGTCCTGAGGAGCTCCAGAAACCTGGATCAACCTCTTGCTCAGTCCTCAAGTGCTCTGATCATTTGTATCAATCTCTAGCTATATCCTGAAGTACTATGGCCATCAGGCTCAGTCTCTAGCTAGGCCCTGATATTCTTTGGCTACCCGGATCTACATCTAGCTAGGTCCTGGTCCCCTCATCTATCTCTGCCTAGGGCCTGATGTCCTCAAACCACAGAGAACAAACTCTACTTAGAGCCTGAAGTGATCAGGACACCTGAATCCATCTCTAGCTTGGTCATTAAGTGCTTTAGCCACCCAGATATGTCTCTAGTTAGGGCCTGAACTACTCTGGCCACCTCGATCAAGCTCTAGCAAAGTGCTCAGTTGCCTTGACCACTGGGATCAATATCTAGCTATGGATCACTTGATGACCACTTGTTCTGTTCATTCCCTCTGGGGCACCTGGCATTGGCCACTGTCAGAAGACAGGACGCTGGGCTGGATGAACCTTTGGTCTGATCCAGTATGGACGTTCTTATGTTCCTATGTTCCTGAAGGGCTCTAGATACCTGGAATAAATTATAGCTAGCTCCTGACTTGCTCTCACTGCCCAGATCCATTTCTAGGTAGGGCCTAAAGTGCTCTGGTCACCCAAATCAATCGCTATCTATGCCCTTTACATGTTTCCTCACTCACTGTCCTTCCCCTGCTTTGCTCCTTCACCTCGTACGTATCCTCCACAGCAGGGTGCATCCCACTCCCAGTGCTGTGCAGAGAATCAGCCCTTGGTCCGGGAGATTGTCGACCATCACTCCCTGGTGGACGTCTGGTGCCACCACCACCCTGACGACATCTCAGTGTTCACCTTTGTCCAGATAGAGGCCCATCATTCGCACCACTTCTGGTTGGACT
Source organism: Gopherus evgoodei (assembly GCF_007399415.2). Lineage (NCBI taxonomy): Eukaryota > Metazoa > Chordata > Testudines > Testudinidae > Gopherus > Gopherus evgoodei. The sequence continues at coordinate 9,866,495 of NC_044342.1, read as the reverse complement.
GCATCTACCTGTCATGCTTCCACCTTTCATGGGCGCACTGCTCCAGCATCCAGCCAGCCCCGTTTTCAGATCACCATCTAGCCACCATGATGGCTTCTCTCTGCACAGAGAAGCTGGGGCCATCCTATTGGCACTTTAATAACAGCTTGTCAGAGGACGTGGGCTTCGTGGTGTCTTTCCGGGAGTTCTGGTTGGCCTGGGGAGGACAGAGGCATGCCTTTCCCTCGGTGCCGTGGTGGTGGGACATGGGGAAGGTGTGCACCAGGCTCTTCTGCTGCGACTACCCCAGGGCACCAGCCGATGGAGGGATGTGGTGATAAAGCAGTTGGAACGGGAGCTGGAGAGGTGTCTGGCTGCCAGCCCCGAAGATCCATCCCTCTGCCTAGCGTACCAGGAGAAGTGGGAGGTGCTCCGGGCCCTTAAAGACCATCGGGCCCGGGGTGCTTTTGTTCAATCCTGCATCCGCCTGCTTCCCCTACACCCTGGAGAAAGGAGGGGGGCCAAGAAACACGTCACCTACCTTCTGGCAGAGGACGACACCTTCCTCATGGATCCGGCAGTGATGTGCAGGAGTGCCAGATCCTTCTATGCAAGCCTTTTCTCCCTGGACTCAACTGATCCTAATGCTTGCAAAGTGCTCTGGGATGGACTCCCGATGGTCAGTGCGGGCTACCGAGACCGGCTAGAGCTGCGTCTCACTCTGGCTGAGATTTCGGAAGTCCCCTATCGCATGCCTACTAATAAATCTCCGGGCATGGACAGACTCACCGTGGAGTTCTATCGCATGTTCTGGGATGTCCTCAGCCCAGACCTAGTCATTGTCTGGGCCAAGTCCGTGAAGAGTGTATTCCTCTCTCTCTTGTGCAGGCAAGCCATGCTCACCTTATTGCTGAAGAAGGGGGACCTCCGAGACTCACGGAATTGGCATCCCATCTCGCTCCTCAGCACAAACTACAAAATTATAGCAAAGGCCATCTTGCTGCAGCTAGGGTCCGTGCTGGCAGACATGGTCCACCCAGACCAGACCTACACCATCCTGGGCCACACCATATTTGATAACCTGTATCTGATCTGGGATCTCCTGGAGCTTGGGGGTAGGGATGGTCTGTCATTCGCCCTCCTGTCCCTGAATTAGGAGAATGTGCTTGACAGGGTAGACCATGGGTATCTCCTGGGCACTCTGCAAGTGTTAGGCTTCGGAACCCAGTTTGTCAGCTTTATCTAGGTGCTGTATGTTTCCGCAGAGTGTCTGGTCATGCTCAACTGGACCCTGACCCAGCCAGACAGCTTCGGGCGGGGAGTATGGCAGGGGTGCCCACTCTCGGGCCAGTGGTACACTCTTGTGATCGAGCCCGTCCTCTGTCTCCTCCATCGGAGGCTGATGAGGTTGGTGCTCCAAGATCCGGAGCTGCGGCTGATCCAGTCTGTGTATGTCAGTGACATACTCCTTGTGGTCCAGGACCCGGAGGACATGGCGTGGGTGGAGGCTTGCCAGGCCATCTACTCAGCAGTCTCCTCCACCCGGGTCTACTAGGTCCAGAGCTCTGGCCCTGTGGTCGGGGACAGGTGAGCTCCCTCCCACCCGCTTCAGGCCATCCGGCGGAGCGCAGGTCCACTGCTCTATCTCGGTGTTTACCTTTCTGCCATGCATCTGTCTTCGCCGGAGAACAGCTATGGTTTGGAGGGCAGAGTGACAGAGCAGCTCTGGAAATGGACAGAACTAATCCGGTGCCTCTCTCTCCGAAGCAGGCCAGCTCCAGGCACCAGCTCAGTAAGTAGGTGTTTGGGGTGGCCAACAGAGAAGGATTGCACATCCAGCTCTTCCACAGCGGGTCCCTCAGTCCCTCTCGGAGTGAAGGACCTGCCATCGAATTGCTTCGGTAGAATGAAGTGGCGGCAGTAGAGCTGTGACATATGGCGATTTAAAAAAAAAATTGTGGCTGCTTAGGGCGGGAAAAACCCTGGAGCTGGCCTGGCTCAGGAGCAACCCAGGAGCAGCCCAAAGCAACTAGGGATTACTAGGGAATTAGGATCTATAAGTTTTTTTAAAATAATAAAATGTCTGTGGAGACCCTGGTTGCAGATCTGTACTTAAACAGATTCAACTTCTGTGTCATTCCAAGACAACATAATCTGTGCAGCCTTGAGAGTATTATCAGTTGCACACAATGCTAAGAGGCAGTAAAGGCTGATAGCATGAATCAATAATTTAGAGTAAACTATATTAGAAGGAATTTGTATTTACCCCAAAAGAAACCAGGAAACTGACAGTTAAGGTGAAACTAAAAAGGAATACAAGGCACTATGGCATTTCCTGACAGTTTGGAATTGATTGGGTGTGATTTTCAAAACTTGCCATGTTGGATAAAAACAGACAGACAGACCGTCCAGGCTGATTCCCCACTCTGGCACTTCAAGTGCAGAAGGTGGGGGCCGAAAGGACTCTAAAAATTAATACTGGCCACTCCAGGCTGGTATTAAACTCCCAAGGTTACAGGTTTTCTCTGACCTTGGATTGGTAAATGCTGCCACCACCCAAGTGCAAAACCCCTCTGGGAATCTAGGGAGGTGCACTTGGGAATTCTTCCCTGTGGGGTGCCCTCAAGCCCTTTCACCCCCCACTCTGGGAAAGAGCTGAGAAAGAAACCAAAGGAAATCAGCTGTTGCCACCAGATAATTAAATAACTTGCACAAACCTCTTAGGACACAAAAGCCCAATCCTGTTCTTAAAAACAAAGGGACATTTTATTAAAAACAAAAAGAAAGAAAACATCTGGAAACACAGGTGATTGCTAGATATTAAAAACCAGCATCGTTGCCCTTTTCCATTATTTAATTGCCTACAGAAATCTGTTGGTCACTGTTCAGTATAGCTGACTTCCTCTCCTTTACTCCAGAGACTGGTGTTGATTTCTCAGCACAACAGCTTGTTACTGTATTTGTGCCCTTTACTCTCTTCAAGTGGAGTCGTTATCTCAATCTAGCTGCCGCCTTCCCATTCTTGACTCTCTTGTGCCACCTGGTGGCAATTATTGGGTATAACTTCCCGTTTCTCATTCCTTAACCTCTGCTACTATCCCCAGTTATCTATAGCATAGAGGCCCTTTTCTCTTCAGTGCCCTTTCCTCACCACTTACACACTATTACACAGCTTCTCCTCTCTTTTCACTTTGCTCTCTTGGTCATTTGACAGCATGACTCCTCCTTTCTTGTCCTTCCATTTCAGCTGCTATCCATCGGTCTTGCACAGCGCCCCCACACCTGTCCCATTTCTCTGCCCTCTTGTGACACTAGACAGCATAATCACATCTTTTGTCATTTCTTACCTACTTCTAGGTGTGCACTGAGCCATTGGGAACAACACCACACAACAGCATGACTGCAACAGCAGATATTACAACAGGCGTTTCCCATCAGTCCAGTGCATTGCTGTTAATGTGAGGTCCGTTTCCAATGGAAACGCATAGACTGGACCTCCAGTGACAGAAGCCCAGTGACTATCCAAGCTGAGATTCTCAGAGGAGTCTAGGGGAGTTCAGTGCTGAGCTTCTGTTTCAAAGGGATTTGGGTACTTAACTCCATTAGGCCCCTGGGGAAATCCTTTCTGCAGAGTTGAGCCCTACAATTCTCACTGATCGCCAGTTCCCCTGGCTCCAGCGAAGTCCTGATGTGCTCACAGTGACTGACACAGCACTGCTGTGTTTAGCATCACAGGTGTTCTGCCCATTGCTAGGTCATAGCCACTTCCTCTCATCATAGGTTGCCTCATTCCCTGAAGAGAGGGCCACATGTGGAGCAGAGCTATCAGAGGCACCTGAGGCTGGCTGGACATATGCTGAGAGCTAGCCCTCTCGGGCCTTGCACTTCTTGCAGTCAATTCTGGAGACAATCCCTGCCTTTGAACTGCTCAAGCAGCAGAGCGGTTTCTCCCCTGCAGTGCCATGTGCTGAGTCCCTTTGTGGTGACTGTTTGACTGGCCTGGCCCTAGAACAGCCTCAGTTCTATTTGTGCGCATCTCCTAGTGCCCTGGCAATCCCCAAGCTGGATCAGGCTTGTCCCCATTGACCTGGGCTCCAAGTCTGCTTCTTTGTGGTTGCCCAACCTGCCTGTACCCATGAGTCCAGTGAGCCTGGTGCTGGTGCTTTGCCAGAGCTGTTCACAGCCAAGTATAGCGCAGGTATGAGCTATGAAGCTGTTCCTGGTGAAGTGTTCAGAGGTCACTGCTGGGGCCCAGCATTTGGCCTGTTGGAGCGCAGTTGCAGTGGTTCGCTTGCAGGGGGTGGTATGGTGGGGGTGGCATGAGGCCAACCCCACCATATCACCCCCCACATGGAACTGAGGCTGTTCCTAGGGCCAGGCCAGTCAAACAGTCACCACAAAGGGACTGAGCACATGGCACTGCAGGGGAGAAACCGCTCTGCTGCTTGAGCAGTTCAAAGGCAGGGATTGTCTCCAGAACTGACTGCAAGAAGTGCAAGGCCCGAGAGGGCTAGCTCTCAGCATATGTCCAGCCAGCCCCAGGGGTCACAGATTTCCTAGACTGACATTCCCACATGCTGCACCAAGAGTTCATATTTTCATTCCTCATATGTTTATTTTTTTTAAAATACAAACACAGCTTTTTATGGAGATAAACACTTAGTGACAATTTTGTCTCTACTCTGACCAGGGCCTATTTAAAAACTGCATGATGGGAACATGGGTATGGCCACCTTCCTCCCTGCTCCTTCCACTTAGATGGACCACACTGACCTGAGCTCTGGCTGGATTCTCCATTCTGTCCTTGGGAGTATAACTAGCAAACTTTATGAAACTGTCACCCATGGGTCTTTGGCTGGACTAGGCTGTTGGAATTGGATTATCAGATTTTATTGTCTAACATAGAGAAAGAATGAGTGACAGAGGGTGTACACAGGGATTTGCTTTGATATTTAGTGGCGTTTTTGCCTTAGGAAACATGACATTTTTGGGCATTTTCAGATGCTAAACACACTCCTCAGCCAGGGTGAATCTTTAGACAAACCAGGGAGAAATACTGTCATCCTGTATGTACCAGTGCTGGACATGTGACATTGCTCCAACTGTCCACAACCTCATGTTCCTATTTGTTGTGTTACATGGACACAATGAGGGACCATAAACCTCTGCCTCAGTAACTCCATGCAGATTGTCTCCATTTGTTTTTCACATCAGGGTTAAGATATTTAATAGGAGTTTTTAACTTAATTTCAATGGGGGCTTTTTGTCTATTGAGGCAGTGGGGTAGCAGGGGTTTATGGTTCTGGGTATGCTGAGCAGAACCTCAGTGGTGGAGAAGTTTCTGTTTGTTTCATGTTCATAGACCCAGAACAAAATAGCCAAGAGGGGAGGGGAGAATAGAGTGTACCAGGGGAAGTGCTGGGGTGGGACCCAGTCAAGTTCGCAGCTCTCTTCCAGGTTTGTGGGTGAGACCTAGGGCATGTCTCTGCTGGACAAAGGACAACCCTCTGCTCCTTAAAATAATCTGCATCCATGAGAGAGAAGGGCTGATTCCCTTTGTGAATCTCAGCAACTTCCTAGAAAGGAGCCAATGCTCTTTGTCCAGGACCTTCTCCTGGACCTCATAGGGGTCTGATACTCTCACTTCCAAAGCTGGCCTGGAGCTTGGAGTTAGTGCTCAACAAAACCAGGCAGAGCCCTGTCTTAAAGCATCAGTACTTTCCCTGTGTCCCTGAAGGAGGCAGGACCCCAACACTGCTCTGCCCTGACTGCTCTGACCATGGGTGGCCCAATGGGCTCTCAGGTACCAGGACACAATGGAAACATGGATCACCCAGTCTCTCATTTCCAGGCCTCCCCAGCGTTAAAGTAAAATTCCTGCTGCCACTCCCCATTATGATCACCTCCAAGATGTGCTGGAGTTTGTGCTGGGAGTCGCTGTTAGCAGGCTCTTCAGCATGGCATCCGTGTTCTCTGCAAAGGCTTTGTTCATAGCCTGCCAGCAGAGGGAGACCATGGGTCATGGCTGTGGAGCCTGGGACTACACCTGCCAGGATGACACCTGGCTCTGCAATCCTTGCCCAGAGCAGTTCTCTGCAGAGGACCTGGTGCACAGCAGGTATGGAACAGCCAGGCTACTAGGGATGGGAGCTGGGCTTCCTGGCAGAGACCAGGGACCAAAGCACAGCATCTGCAAGGGAGGGAATCCCCACAGAGGGGTAACATAATCTCCCACAGAGTGAGAGTCTCCCCCTGACAGTTTATTAAACCTATGGCCTGTTCCCATCTCTGCCCACCCTACACCCGCCTCAGCAGCTCCAGCTATGGAAGAGAGCAAGGACTGGAGGCTTTCCTGCTCCTGGGACAGAGGAGTAGGTTGATCTATCTGGATGCAGGTGTTTGCCTTCCCCATGCCCATGGGCAATACTCCATGCAGCGCAGCACACAGGAACTGCAATTCCTGTTCCAGATCCAGGGGAAGCTTCAGTTAGTTGACAGGAGACAGTGCATGAGACCTTGCAGTTGGGGGCTGACACAGACACTAACATAGGTATGGAAGTTAGAGGAACAGGGCAAGGCCATTATGGGGCAAGGAAGGCAGGGCTTTGGGAAGCAAGAGCGGAGGATCAAACACTTTCTAAATATGGGTCAGGATTATTCCCACTTCAAAGATGGAGAAAGTGAGGCATCAGCGAGGAGAGCATATTACCTGTCAATGTCAGGGATGCAATACAACCCATTTCCTGCTCTCATCACTTGACCCTGCTGTATAAACCCTCCTGCCATCCTCTCCTATAGCCATCCTAACTCTGCTGGATTCAACTCAACCTCCCAGCCAGGAGAGAGAGACCTGCTTTGCCAAAGAAGGGGATCTGGAAAGGGAAGGGACAGTGACTCCTGTCTCTGGGCCTGAGCAGCACTGGGGTTAGGGGTTTCAGGCAGGAGAGTACTGGAACCTGAGGTTGCATATGGCCACTATGAGTTGTGCTGTCTAAGGGCAGCTCGTCAGATATCTCGTGTCATGCCCAAAGAAAACAAAGGAGACTGAGAGATTCAGGCCACATTGACCCACGGGCACTTCCCATAGAAGAGGCTACACAGAAATCCAGACACAGCCAGCAGGATCTCACCCACTGGGCCCTGTGTGTAATCTCCTCCCAGTCCCACAGCTTCCTCCTCACCCCAGCCTGAAAGGATGTGGATAAATTGGAGACAGTCCAGAGAAGGGCAATGAAAATGATCAGGGGGCTGGAGCACATGACTTACAAGGAGCGTCTGAGGGAACTGGGTTTGTTTAGTCTGCAGAAGAGAAGGGGGGGATTTATTAGCAGCCTTCAACTACCTGTAGGGGGGTTCCAAAGAGGATGGAACTTGGCTTTTCTCAGTGGTGGCAGATGCCAGAACAAGGAGAAATGGTCTCAAGTTGCAGTGGGGGAGGTCTAGGTTGGATATTAGGAAACACCATTTTACTAGGAAGATGGTGAAGCACTGGAATGGGTTACCCAGGGAGGTGGTGGAATCTCCATCCTTAGAGGTTTTTAAGGTCAGGCTTGAAAAAGCCCTGGCTAGGATGATTTAGTTGGGGTTGGTCCTGCTTTGAGCAGGGGGTTGGACTAGATGACCTCTTAAGGTCTCTTTCAAACCTTATCTTCTATGATTCTATTAAAGAAAATCCAGGCCCCAAATTTGTTTCAGCAGAAAATGCATTCTCTGTTACAAAAGTAAATACTGGGTGAAATTTCTGAGCAATGTGATTAATTTCATTTAATTGATTTCCTTTGTTCTTGGGATACAACCATGTGGATTCCCACTCTGTTGCACTCTTTATCTGTATCTGTCTCTCTCTCCAAAAGGAGAGAAAGCCATTTACAAAGTCTTGCAATTTGCTTTCACTTAGCAAAGACGCAACAGGTCAACTGCGATTGAATTTTGCTCTCTTGTGAAGGATCTTTGACCGCGTACTGGATCTACCATAATCTCAAGAAAGCGATGTTGGAGTTATTGTGCATAGTTCTCTGAAAACATCCACTCAATGTGCAGCAGTGGTCAAAAAAGAGAATAGAATGTCGAGCATCATTAAGAAAGGGATGGATAATGAGACAGAAAACATATTACTTCTCTATAAATCCATGGTATGCTCACATCTTGAATACTGCATGCAGATCTGGTTGCCCCATCTCAAAAAAAGATATATTGGAATTGTAAAAAGTACTGAAAAGAACAACACAAATGATTAGAGAGATGGAACGGCATCCATATGAGGAGAGATTTAAAAGACGGACTTTTCAGCTTGGAAAAGACACGACTAAGAGGGGATATGATAAAAGTCTATAAAATTATTAGCTGTGTGGAGAAGGTAAATAAGGAAGCATTATTTACTCCTTCTCATAACACAAGAACTAGGCATCATCAAATGACATTGATAAGGCAGCAGGTTTAAAACAAACAAAAAGAAGTATTTCTTCACATAATGCACAGCCAATCTGTGCAACTCGTTGCCAAGGGATGCTGTGAAGGCCAAGACAATAAAAGGGTTCAAAAAGGAACTAGATAAATTCATGGAGGATAAGTCCAACAGTGGTTTAGCCAGGATGGGCAGGGATAGTGTCCTTCCCTTCTGTTTGCCAGTAACTGGGAATGGGCAATAGGGTATAGATCACCTGATAATTACCTGTTCTGTTCATTCCCTCTGAAATATCTGGCATTAGTCACTGTTCGAAGACAGGGCACTGGACTAAGACCTTTGGTCTGTCCCACTATGGTCATTCTTATGTTCTTATCTCCTTATGACTGATAGCACTCTTAAAACCCTCAGTGCATCTGCACTTTCTCCCAGGATTAGCTATATGCCAGAGAAAGAGAGACCTCATTCTAGTGTTTGGTGAAAGGTGTAAATTTGTGGTCAGTTTTTCTCAGGGTCTCCTTCACCTCTTTGTTCCTCAGGCTGTATATGAAGGGATTGACTGTGGTAGTCGAGACCAAGTAGAGTGATACCATTATGCAAGTAGCTTCAAACCCACTTATCCAAAATCCAGTTGCTAGCTGGAGGCAAAATCTACCATTCATAAGGGATCCATAATGCAGCAGTTTACACAATGCTATATACCAGTCATAAGATATCAAAGATAGATAACATTTTGCAAATGCTATGGAACCAATGAAATAAAATTGCATGATGCAGCCACTGACTGAAATGGCTCTGTCTCCAGTCAGGAGACTGGCCAGCATCCTGGGAAGGACGGTGAAGGTGTAGCAGGTCTCCACGCAGACCAAGTTTCCCAGGAAGAAGTACATGAGAGTGTGAAGGTGTTGATAAGCTATAACTAACATAATGATGAAGGTGTTCCCAGCCAGGGTCAAGATGTAGCAAGCACAGCAGGATCTGCAGGTCAGAGAGATCGTTGAATTCCAGGAGGATGAATTGAGCATTAGACACTGATTTCTCCAGTCTGTGTTTGCCAAGTTCTGCAATGCAACAATTATAAAGTCAAATTTGGGGACATGAGTCTAAAAATTGCTTCTCCTCTTCCAGATGGAGAAGTTTAATAGTCTGTGCTTTGCAGAAGCTCAAACTAGAAGATCATAATGGTCCATTGTGGCCTTAGAATCTATAAATCTATGAATCTTAAGTCCTAAAATGGATTATGGATATTCTATGATCTCATCACAATTTGGAGATGGTAAACTTAAATTTACTGTAGGTATTCCAATTAAATTCCGTCACCTAAATCTACTCTTTAGCAAATGTCCCTATAACTAGATCTTGGAATTTCAATAACAGTTAAGTGCCTAAACCCCTTAAGCCCCATTCAAATCTGAGCCTATTTCATTATCTCATCATCCACGGAAAATATCCATTGATACAGACATCCACCACCTGTAAAAAGAGAATGGTCATGGTCATTGTTTCATTTATTGAGGTATCCCACAACTTGAGGCAGAAGAACAATCATTCTCGGGACTATTCTCTTTACCCGCTTCAATTTATCAACACCCTTCCTGAATTGTGGACACCAGAATTTGGCAAAACTGCCAAATACAGAGATAAAATAACCTCTCTACTCCCACTCAAAATTCCACTGTGTATGCATCCCAGGATTAGATTAACCCTTTTGGCCACATCACCACCACACTTGGAGTTCATGTTCATCTAATTATCCACCATGACCTCCAAATGGCATTCAGAGTCACTGCTTCCCAAGTTAGAGTCCCCCAACCTGTAAGTATGGCCTACCATTCTAGGCGTGGGGCCATGACATGGGAGGAGGGTCACAAACAGGGGTCAGATGCCATTGTGGGGTTTGCCTATGGTCCCAGTTTGACTTAATTTTCATCTGTAGAATGTTGCCCTCTACTGGTTAGAATTATGCCTTCCCCATTTTTTATTGTATCATCTGTGTCCTTAACAGCTGTTATTTATCTTAATTTATTTATTTATTTATTTTCATACAGACGTTTGAAAGCAGTGTGACCTAGTGGAGTGAGCACTGGCCTGCTGAGTGACCGTGAGCAACCCACGTCCCTTGGCTGTGCCTCAGTTTCCCCATCTCTGAAAAGGGGCTAACGACACAGTCTGAGATCTGCTGATGGAATGAATTATAAGAGCTCAGGATTATTATTCTTAATTTAAAATTATTTCTTCAAATCCCGCCTGGATACATTTTATTATGATAATTACTACCGTAGCACTAGGACCCTGTCATGGACAGTCACCCCAGACCTCCCTATCTCAAAAGAGAGCAGTAATGCTGAAAGTGAGCCACGTTGTGGCTTTCAAAGGGCTCAGTACATCCCCAGTAAGTGACTGGGAGCAGCGGTTTGTGGTGATGTGTGGGGAATAGTGAGAGGGGGGCTCCAAGGCCAGGTTCAATTCTTCTGCACCCACAGGCCTTATCTTGTCAGGCACTTGCTTGCCTTGCTCTAACACCCTGGACTGGGCATCTCCATGGATTTCCTCACAGCTCTAGGGCCTGTTTATAGCAAATCTCCTTTGCACACTTACATTCTTTCCTTGCCTCATCTGCTTTGCTGAGGTTGGAGGATCTCACTATTCTCTGCCCTGGCTTCATCTTCTTCCTCAGCTGAGGGCTCAGTCCCCCGCTGGGCAAACTGCCGGCACCACCAATCTCTTTTCCCAGGAGCACAAGAGAGACTTGCTCACACTTTCTCCTCTCTAACCCATACCCCCAGCTGATCACTGCTCCTCTGCCATGATCCAGCCCAGCACTGCTCAGCCCAGCCCAGCTGCTTCTCCCAAGTGCCCATGGAGATGCCTCTGGCTGGAGTGATGTGACGCTGACCCAGGCCAGTGCTAAGCTAGGTGAAGTGGCTCACGAATGTGGCTACCAACCTCAGGGCAGACAGACTGTGGCAAATCAGGGTACAAACCACAAACTGATTGTATGTTCTATAATTAGATTTCACCAACCAAGTGTCAAACACTATAACAGCCTTAGCATGGAGTCACAGACAGTCCCCTTGGGCCCTGCAGTTTCTCTTGCCACCCTGGTCACCCTTACACCAAAAATCACAACAGTGTTCATGCTACTACCAGTCTCAAAGGTCCAGCCACTTACCCCAGTCGTACCTTAGACCTCACAACAAAGACAACACTTCTAGCCAGTGCTGTAATAAACTAAGTAAAGATTTATTAAGTATGAAAAAGAAATCAGAGAGTTGTTTACAAGGTTAAAGCAGATAACCATATACACACATACACTCGAAGAAAAGCTCTGTGTAAGCTTCTCTCTCACACTAACAGCAGTTGGTCCAGTACAAGATGTTACCTCACCCACCTTGTCTTTCTAATATCCTGGGACTGACATGGCTGTAACACTGCAGGACCAGCACTTTACATTCATCCATGCTTCTTTTCTGTTTGGTGAGTTACACAGGCTTACAATGCACACGCTCCATATGACTATACCATGGGATACAGATGTTTTAGGTGAGATTAATGCATGCAGAGATTTACGATCATTTCATGAAGTCTAAACACTACACACATTGTTATAAACCCAATAGCTATTTAAACAATGCTAACCCACAGGTGAGCTGACTGGTTTCCAGCTCTGTATTTGTCAGTGTTCAGTGAGGCCTAGGGGTGTTGGCATGGGCTAGCACCAAGCTCACAGCACCACTCCTATGGAGATGCTTGGGCTTGCTCAGGGGCTCCTCATTTTATCAATACTCAGTGTGAATCTCCACATGCTTCTGAGACCCTTTGGAACTTTACAGGAATTGGAAAATAAGCAATTCTCCAATTCATGAACGCTACTACACAGGTCTGTGCTAAATATGGCACAAGTATCTCCTGTGTCCTCACTCAGGTGAGTAATCCATATTCAGGAAAGGGGTCCATGGCATTCATTGGAGGTGCTGGTGTGAGTAAGGACTTCCTGAGAGAAGCAGGCTAGCCTGGATTGAAGGGTGCAGTGTTACATTTCAGTCATTCATAGCAATCAACCAATTTTGTGTTTGTACAACACTGAGCACAATGGGGTCCTGGGCCATGACTGGGGCTCCAATGTGCTACCCTAATTAAAAAAAAACATTATAGTATAAGCAGGAAAACTGGTTAGAGTATTTTTTCCCTCAGTTCAGTTTTGATGGAAATGCTGATTGTTTACCAAAAAACTAAAACCTTATTTTTTTCTGCTGAAAATGGAAAAATATTTTGTCCAGAAAACAAAACAAAAGAAAGAAAGAAAGAAAGAAAGAAAGAAAGAAAGAAAGAAAGAAAGAAAGAAAGAAAGAAAGAAAGAACAGTCGTGTTTAATATCCCCAAAATATTAGTGCAAAAACCAATTTTCGGATAACGTTTTTAGCTTTTCCATAGGAAGTTTAACATTTGTTGAGGAAAGCATACAATTTGTCTAATTTTTTTCTGTGGTCAGAAACCCAATTTTCCTTCCAAAAACGTTTTGGCAGTAAATGTTTGACTGGCCCCAATGGTGAAGGGTGAGCAGAGAGATCTGATGTGGTTTTAGAAAGGTGGCTGTATCGCGGCTGTGTTTGTGACATTGACACAAAAGACCCAGCAGTAACTCCCCTGACTCAGTCATTTAAACGTTCCTCACAGATGCAGTCGGGGAGACACAGCCTTGTCCTGAAAAGCTTCAAATATGAGCAAGCATCTCCACTTCAAACGGACGATGTTCTTCCAAATGAGATTGTGGCATTTGCACATCACTCGGTGGATACCTGTGCTCTTTATGGAGATACTCCTAGTTCTGAAGAAAACTCAGAGAGAATAAACTGAGCTGTGGGACCTTACTACTGGTCACCAAACTGAGAAATAAGAGGCCATTACTTCAAGCTGCAAACATCTAGGAGCTTTAGGTCAGTGTTATCCCCCTACTGCTCCTGCTTAGCGTGGATTTTATGCCTTCCATTCAGGACTCTCAATTGTTATTAGGTTTTTTTATTGATTTAGATTTTTAATTTGTCTCAACCCCACCTTATTTTTCATTAAACAACATATTGTAGTCTATATACTATTCTATATAGGTTCTTATACCTCACTCATCATTGTTGTATCTATTAGAAGTCAAGGCTTGATTCTCCACTGCTTTCCGATATGTGTAGTCATTTTCATATGTGTAAAGTGACTGTCTCATCTCCCTTCTCCCTTTCATCTCTAAGCTCACTGACTGCAATGCCTCTCTTCTAGTACTATCCTAGACCATCTCCAATCTGGCTTCCATCCCTTGTACTCCACTGAACCCCCTCTCACTAGAGTCTCCAATTGCCTCTTCCTATCCAGATCTCACTATCAGTATATCATCCTCATCCTCTTCGACCTGTCAGTCACTTCCAAAAGCATTGACCATGCTCTTCTTGAAATCTCTTGTTCTCCCTTGTTCTCCCTGTTTACTCTTCTGATTCTCCTCCTATCTCTCAAACCGCTCTTTCAGCATGTCCTTCAATAGATCTCCCTCATCCCCTCTCCAGGTTTTTGTGGGGTTACCACAGGGCTCTCTCCTTTGTCCCCTTCTCTCCACCCTCTCACTTTATCTCTGGGTGATCTCATCCACAAGCATGAATTTATCTACTATCTCTGTGCTGGTAACTCACAAACTGATCTCTCTACTCCATAGTTGTCTCTACTCCATACCTGTCTTCTTCTACAAAAACTAATATCTTGGCCTGCCTCTCTGACATCAGCTCAACATGGTTCTTAAATTTCCCACCCCAAGTCCTCCCCAATACAACTTTTCACAATCACACCACCGTCATTCTGCCTGTCACTCAGGCCCATAATCTGTGTAACCTTGAACTCGGACCTCTCTCAATGGCCTTGCACACAGCCTATGCCTAAATTGTGAAGATTCTTTCTTGAAAACATCTATAAGAGGTAGCCTTTCCTATCCCTCCACATCCCTAAAACTCTTATCCAAGCTCTCATCATCTCACACCTCAATAGCTGCAACGTCCTTCTCTCTGGCCTGGATAAATGCAGTCTTTTCCCACATATATACATTCAGAATACTGCTGCAAGGATCATTCTTCTAGTCTGTCACATTGACCATGTCAGCCTTCATTTTGTTAGGCTAACCAAGCCAATCCCCTTAATACTCCTTTTGTAAGGTAGGTTCTCCATTCCTTGGATCATCTTAGTACCTGTGACTGGGACGTGAGCACAAATCTGCCTTTGCAAATTGATTTATAGGCTCCTATGTTTATTAGGATGCATTGGAAATTGCAGCCTCAGGTGATAAAATTATATTACAGTTTAATGCTATGACACTCACATTATATAATACTGTTTGTTTAACTAGGTACATCCTATTGCAGATGGAGAGTGGGAAAATCAAACATCAGTCACAGAATTTATCCTCCTGGGATTCGGTAACAACTCTGAGCTGCAGACCCTCCTCTTCCTGCTGTTTCTCATGTTCTATATTGTGACTATGGCTGGAAACATCTTAATGATTGCTCTTGTTGTGGCTGATGAGCACCTTCACACCCCCAGGTACCTCTTCCTTGGGAACTTGTCCTGCTTGGAGACCTGCTACAGCTCCACGATCCTGCCCCAAATGCTGACGAGTCTCCTGTCTGGGGACAGAACTATTTCACTTAGGAGGTGTTTCACGCAATTTTATTTCTTTGCTTGCCTCGCTGGTACCGAGTGTTATCTCCTCTGTGTGATGTCTTATGATCAGTATTTAGCAATATGCAAGCCACTGCATTATGCTGCCCTTATGAAAAGCAGATTCTGCCTCCAGCTAGCAGTTGGATCATGGATAAGTGGATTTATGGCTAACTCCGTAACAATATTTTTCATGTCACAATTAACTTTTTGTGGTCCCAATGAAATTGACCACTTCTTTTGAGATTTCACTCCTATCATAAGACTCTCCTGCAGTGATTCTCATTTAATGGAACTTGTGGCTTTCATTCTGGCTTCCATATATACACTGCCTTCTTTTATATTAACTCTGATGTCCTATGTTTGTATCATGATAACCCTCCTGAGAATCCTTTCCAGCATAGAGAGGCAGAAGGTCTTTTCCACCTACTCCTCTCACCTCATTGTGTTGATAAGTTTCCATAGAACCCTGATCATTGTCTACATGCTGCCAGATGTCACCATGCTGAGAGACCTACACAAACTGTTCTCCGTTTTCTATACAGTCCTGACTCCCCTGGCCAATCCTCTCATCTACAGCCTGTGAAACAGAAAGGTTAAGGAGGCCCTGAGAAAAGCCCTCAGGAAATTTTTGGCTTCACAAGAATCCAGAAATTCCAAGCAATTTTTCTAAGGAAAATTAAAACAGTGTGAATCCAAGTTGTTTCAAAGCAGCACCTGTTTGGTTCCTGAGGCTCTCCTGCTCTGACTTTTTGTCTAATCTTGGAAGGAAAAGAGCACATTTTGGGTTTATGGGTAGATTATAACTCACACTTGGACTTGGGCTTCCTGCTGCTTCTGTTGGGATGTTTTTCTCATCTCCATCAATGAAACACTCATGATGCACCACATCCTCTTTCCAAGAAATGAAACTGATGTATCATGGCAGACATAGTCTCATTATCTACCCAACCTGAAGCGTGCAGTGGAAGCATGAGCCACCAGAACTTCAGCTGCTATGAGACACCATTTCAGCATTTAATAGTTGAAATATATCTTTCTGTTTCAGTATGGTTGGAATTATTGTTATTGATATTACAGTAATATTGTTATAGTAATAAAGAATACCCCCAGTCACTAATTCAAATTCCTTTATTAAATCCAAAGGCCAAATAATGTTTTTATAATGGCTCTAGACATGTCTAGAAACCTAAATACTAAGTAATTACTATATTCACCTGTCATAAACAGATAGCTAAGGGTTAATGCTTCTTTTACCTGCAAAGGGTTAAGAAGTTCACTTAGCCTAGCTAACACCTGACCAGAGGAACCAATGGGGTAACAATATGTTTCAAAAGGAAGGAGGGAAATTTACTTTGTTTAGAGTCAGTTACAGTTTCAGTCGGAGTGAAAAAGATCAAGGAACCAGCCTCTTATCAGGATAGTAAGTTTTAGAAAGGAATACATAGGTTTATGTTTCTTTTCTGTTGTAGCTTGTCTTTGTGCAATTAGGGGAGTAATCAAATTTGGGTATTCTTGTGTGTAATAAGGTTTTTGCCCAGGGGAACATCCTGTGTTTTAAATCTGTTGTCTGTGAGAGCAGCTTGTATGCTGTCTTCCAGAGGTTTTTTTTTCTTTTTGTTAGCAAAATAAGTGTAAAGAGGCCTTCTCTTCTGAACACGGACTGGTGCATCCGGGGGCAATTGCGGCTTCTTGGCTTCTGTAGGCATCTTGTACTGGACATGTCTTTGTGTCTAGTCTCCCTGTTTTAAAATCCCGCTCACAAAACTACGTGTTTTTATACACAAGGCCAAATGCTCATTGGTGAGTTTTTCAAATAACCCACCACACAATAGCTCATTTCTAAAAGGCTCTTGTTTAAAATTTTGGTACTCTAGAATTGGTTTAACAACTGCATTCTGTGACCTAGCTGTAAAACAACCTCTGACTGGTCCACCAGAAGGAGGGACTAGCTCCCCAGACTCGCCACCCAGAACAGCTATCATTTCACTACCGACAGTTGCTAGGGTAGGATGTCTCACTCTGCATGTGTCCAGTAACACAGACTCTTACTGCTTTATTTTTTCTTCTCTTTCTCTTCTTTCATGCTCTGCCTTTACTATCCTCTTTTCTTCCATAACTTACCTCTCTTCTTTCAAATTTTCTTTTTTCTCTAAACCTTACTCAAACTCTCTTATTTCATCTTTACACTCTCTCACACTCTTGTTTCAACCTTTTTTCCCCATGTACCCAAGCACAAACATACACAACACTTCCCTTAGTCAAACACATACATATAGACATTTTTTCAAAATGGCCGACAGCAACGGGGTGGGAAGGCAGGACATAAACCTAAAAGGGGCATGGAAACCTTCAAAAAATGCATGGTGATGAATATAATCAAGAGTTATACTACTCACCTGGTAAGGTTGGGCTCTAATTGGGTGAGCATTACCTGTGTCAATGGAATGGTATGCCCATTTGGTCTGTCCTGGGGTGGCTGAGAACATGGGTGTGAAGATAGTGCACAGTTTCTTGATCTGCTGTCACTGAATATGTCCGAGGGTCACAGAAAGCTTCACGTCTCCCATGTCACTGTCACTTTTTCCTTCATAATAGACACTTTCAGGCCACTCAATGTTATCTCCTCCCTGGTCTGAAAACTGAAAAAACCTTTAATTCTCTGGAATAAAAGGGCTTTAGAGAATTAATATGATACACTTTAGGCTTTAGGTTTGAGGTGGGGTTTGTTTAGGCTATGCTATAGTTAACAGCTCCCAGGTGCTCTTGGACCGTAAATTGCCCTTCCCATGATGCTTCTATCTTATGGGCCAGGGGCGCCTTTAAGACCATCACCTGGTCCCCTACTTTGAATGAATGCTCTCTGGCATGTTTATCATACCAGACCTTTTGCTCTTTCTGAGCATCTAGTAGCTTCTCTCTAGTAAGGGCTAAAGAGTCTCAGAGGGTGTTTTGTAGGTTGTTTACAAACAGAGGTGGCTCTAGGCACCAGCAAAGCAAACACATGCTTGGGGCAGCCCATTTGCAGGGGCAGCAGGGATCCCACATGGGAGTTGAGAACCAGAAGGGGGCCCAGGGAGCTGTAGTTCCTTGGTTAGCTCCTTGCCTATAGAGCCTGCCCTGGAGCAGGGAAAGAACTACATTTCCCAGCATTTCCTTGGGCACTACCGACAGGAAAGGAAGGGGGAGGAAGTGAGGTATCTGAGACCTCATGCTGCAATCTGCTGTGAATGAAGATCTGCACTGTGAAGAGTAGGGATACAAATTTTAACATTCAATAAATAGGACACTCCACGGAGAGGGAGGGTAGCCCCACCCTGACACCATCCATTCCCTCCAACTGCCCCCCACAGAAACCTCAACCGATCCAACCCACTCACTCCCTGATCACACCCTGCTCCTAGCAGTCCTCCAGGATCCCACCCCCTGTCTAAGCCTCCCTTCTCCTTGTCCCCAACTGCCCGCTGCTGAGACCCCTCCCAACTTCACCCCAGGACCCCATCTCCTACCTGTCCCCTGACAAACCCCTGGGACTCCCATGCCTATCCAACCACTGCCTGTCCCCTGACTGTCCCCCCAAACCCCTAACCCATCCAATCCCCCTGCTCCCTGTCCCTTGACTGCCCCCCCAGATACATAGTAAGTATTTATAACTTCAGATACAAAAATGATACATGCATACAAATAGGACAATCATATTCTACAAATTATAACTTTTCTAATTACACCTCGCATGACTTATCATGCCTCAAATACATCATAATTATACCACAATCTTGTCTTAATAATATCACTATGAAGAATATGTGGTGCAGTGTCACAGGGTCTACCCCAAGCCCTTTCTTGTGTAGCTCTGAGGCTGGGTCATGCAGCTGCGGGAGGGGTGAGAATTGCTGCTGTCTTCCTCTTGGCAGTTTTAAGATCATTTGGGATAAAGCAAAGAAAAGCAACACATTTTACATTTCTGAAAGGGCAGGTATTTCACTCTTTTATTCTCATAAACTAACCAAGAGATTTGCTTGCAAGTTCTTGGAAAATTCATCCACACTCACAGAATAAGTACTGTAAGTGTGGGGGCCAATTCACTGTATTCTTCACTTGTTAAAGTGGGAGCAGTGGAGGTGGGGAGTGCAAGTCTCAGGTATTTCCCTCCAAAATGTGTCACAGAGCCAGAGGTCAGCCACACCCAGACTCTGCCTTTATTTCAAGAAGTCCAGATCCTGCTAGTCTGGAGTTTAACAGGTACGCTAAGATAAGTTACGATTCCTCACAGGAGTGCTACTTTGCCAGATCATATCCCAGTGATTGCCCCATTACATATATGTCTGTTATCTTGAAATATCTATATTCTTGTCAAACACAAAAAATCTTAGGACAGCTGTCCTCAAGGCTTTCTTTACCTCCTTGTTTTTCAGGCTGTATATGAGGGGGTTGACCAATGGGGTTAGGGCTCCGTAAACAACAGAAAGCACTTTGTTCAGGTCTCTCAATGCCTCAGAGCCTGATAGCAGATACACAATGACTAGCGTTCCATAGAAAATTGTCACCACAATGAGGTGGGAGGAGCAAGTGGAAAAGGCCTTTTGCTTCCCAGTAGTGGAAGGGATTCTCAGGATGGTAGAGATGATACAAACATAGGATGCCACTGTTAATAGAAATGGAGGCAATGTGAATATGCAGGAATGTATGAAAGCAGTAACTTCCAGCATGTGGGCGTCACTGCAGGACAGTTTTATTATTGGGCTAAAATCACAAAAAAAATGGTCAACTTCATTGGAGCCACAGAATCTTAATTGTGACATCATAAATATTATGACAGCAACAGAACTAAATCCATTGATCCAAGACCAGGCCACTAGGTGGAGGCAGAACCTGTCATTCAAAAGGACTGCATAATGTAGTGGTTTCAATATTGCCAAATATCGATCATAGGCCATCACAGATAACAGAGAACACTCAGTGGTTAACAAAGATCCAAAGAAATATAACTGTGTGATGCAGTCACGAACAGAAATGGTTCTGTCACCAGTCAGGAGACTGGTCAGCATCCTGGGCAGGATGGTGGAACTGTAGCAGGTCTCTAAGCAGGATAAGTTCCCCAGAAAGAAGTACATGGGGGTGTGAAGTTGATGATCAGCCACAACTAGTGCAAAAATGAGGATGTTCCCAGTCATGGTCACAATGTAGATCACCAGAAACAGCAGGAAGAGAAAGATCTGCAGCTGAGGGACATTCCCGAATCCAAGGAGGATGAATTCTGTGATGGACGTTTCATTTCCCTGTTGTTTTTTTCCCATTAGTTTCATCTAAGGAAAATATATAAAAAAATCCAATTTATAGTGTAACTTCCATTTCAATAAACTCAGCTTTTTAATTCTGGTTTCTCACTGCTGGTTGCAATGTCTATGGTTGAGTCAAGACTCCAGATGGCAGAGGCATTCTTGGTAAATTTTTTGAAAGTGCCTATATTAAATCACTTTGGAATAGTTCCTATTGTCTGGTATCTACATGACAGAACACATCTCCTCTTCTGCCTCCTGAACATCCCTGTGTATTACTTTAACCACAATGTCTGAGATTACCACTGGAGATTAAGGGAATTAAATGCCACTCACATGGCTTCAAATCAAAATATCAGTCATCTCCAAAAGCTGGGCTCATACCTCTTTTACCCATATTTACATTGCAGACTCCAGCAGATTCCAATGGAGTGGACATTAGAATTGGATCCCAGAGACATTGGTTTTATTGCTTTCTCATCCACACCATGTCCTTGGCTTGTCACTTCCCCCCTCCAGGTCCCTGTGCCCTCATCTATAAAACAGATGATGAGGATGGTACCACTTAGCTTTTCTTAATATGATTTGAGATTTGTGAAACTAGAGCTCTACAAATGCTCAGTTGTTCTTGTGTAAAATGGATTTAATGATACTTAAGACAGTTTACTAAATTCTTTAATAGCTATGACAATTACTGCAATATAACAATGCTATGTTATCATACTGCTATCATATGAGACTATGCATATCTTTGAATAAACTCTCAGACGAGAAATTAAATGAAACTCACAGTCGCATCAAACTTTTATATTTTCACCTTAGTTTCTGTAGATATGGCATCAACTCTGTGTTTAACACATTATTTTTATACATTTTCTTCTCCGTCACCTCATTTTACTGATATACCTCTGAAATCTCTCCTAAAGGGAATCACACAGTATGTTTATTTCTCTGCAAGGATATTCACCATTCTTTCTGACAGCGGTTCAACACCTAAAATTTACTGGCAACATTTTCAAGAAATGCCTAAGAGACAGATTTTGAAATGTATTCATCCACCTTAACTTGTGGATAGGCACTTTGAACATTTTAAACATGACGCAGAGCATAATCTGTATAGCTTGATTTTGGAGGTCTGCCAATGTCTGTTTGGATACGGTTTGGGGAATATGTCTTTGTCCAGTTGCTAATTCCAGTTGGTTTGATGAATGCCATTTCTATTTGCAACCATCTCTCTGGATGGGATCATCTCTTTTGTAGAAGGAAACCTACAACGGGTTGTAGGGTAAGATATGCCTGGAGAGCAGTGACAACACCATCAAAGGCCATCATCACTGAATGGTTCACCCCTGATGAAACAAGGGGAGTGTTGAGAGGCCCACATCTAGGAACAGTGCACAGTCACTACCTGGATCCAGGCAACTCAGTAGAACATGGGATTCAGAGGTCAGATTCAATCACAATGGTCCAATGTCCATTCTGAGTGGGGAATTGGACCAGGAGGTTACACTTGCATCTAAGTTTTCCCCTTGACTGAAACTCAAAACTGCCCCACTAAAAAAAGCCACAGGAATATTTAGTAATCCAAAGAATGGAACAGATTCTTCTGGTTCTAATGTCACAAGGCTTCTGGTGCCATTAGAGTTTTTCAGCTAACAATCCTGTTTTCACTGTTTTTATTATTTGTACCTAACCTTTTTTTTATAACCCCATTGCTGCTGCTGAAAAACACAGAGAGGATGGGAATTTGGAAATATGGTGTAGTGACCTAACCTAGGCGGAGATATGGAAAGATGTTTTTCATTCATTCAGAATAACTGCAGAGATAGTCTGGCACATAATTAATGCACATGCTAAATAAATAAATAAATAAATGCCTAACTCCTATTAATGTCCCCAGCTCCTACAGTATCAAAACACACAGCTGGAACACAACATTTCATTTGGCAAATAAACTCTTGGGAATAGTTTCACGCACAAATGTATTTAGGTGTGTTTGTTGTAGTCAGGATAACCCTGCAATTTTCCATTGGGTGCAGGAGCATAACTCATACCCAGTGAGAACATAGAATGCAGGGTATGGGCAGGGGCGGCTCTAAGGATTTTGCCATCTCCAGCAAGGCAGGCAGGCTGCCTTTGGTGGCATGCCTGTGGGAGGTCCTCCGAAGCTGTGGGACCAGCGGACCCTCTGCAGGCAAGCCACAAAAGGCAGCCTGCCTGCCGCCTTCGCAGTGACCGGCAGAGCGCCCCCCGCAGCTTGCCGCTCCAAGCACGCATTTGGCATGCTGGGGCCTGGAGCCACCCCTGGGTATGGGCCCACCCAGAAGGAAATTAAGCCAGCCTGAAATTTTGACTTACTCCAGAATGAAGGGGCTCAGGTTTTGAAACAGTTACAGATGTTTTGATGGGATTTATTCCTCTAATTGCCATTGAAGAAGATGTTCAGTGGCAAAATAAGGCTGTTAGGTTGAAATTCCAAACATAGTCCAGGACTGACTCAGTTGAAATTATGATGTATGTAATAAATTCCATGTGTCAGTCTGAAGTTTCTAAGCCTGAAAATCAAAAAGGAATCCTCCAAAAGGTGGAAACATGGACAAATTTCTATGGAGGAGTACGAAAGTATATCACAGGTGTACAGGGACAGAATCAGTAAGGCTAAGGCACAAAATGAGTTGCAATTAGAAAGGGACATCAAAGGCAACAAAAAGAGGAATTAAACTTACGTTAGTAGTAAGAGAAAGACAAAGGAAAGTGTACGTCCTCTACTTAGTGGAAAAGGAAAGCTAATATTTGATGACATCAAGAAGGCTGGAAAATTCACACAACCGGCATACACAAGAACTCCAAACATCTATCCAAAGACTAGAATGTCAGTTGAGTCAGTGTGAAGTGATGGAAGTAGCTACAAGAATATTAAAAGCTCTTTTTGTTTAGAATATCACCAGGTTCATTTATCACTGTGCTTCTCTGTAGACTAGTGTCCAGTTCTTAACTTTTCAGCCACTTTTGGACTTTCTAACACACATGACTTTGAGATACACTCATGGGCCAGTGCAGGCTTCCAGCTACTAGTGAAGAAGTAAGCAGATTGTCTCCAGATTGCTTGGCACAGTGACTTTGCTGACCTGGCAGCTAAATGGTAGGTAACATTTCAGAGAACAGGGACCTCAGACAAATTTGATTAAATTAACTCTAACTTTTAAAAAAACCTTTGATTAATCCCTACTGGATGGAATATGAAATGTCACTCTCCTTTCCCCTCCCTACCCATTCTTCCCCTTTCTTTTCCCTCCTCTCTCATTTATTTACGTTTCTGTTCTTCTGCTTTATTTTATTTTTTTGGGGAGGTTTTTGTTCTCCACTTCATTTTGGGGAAAAGAAAAATACAAACAAATTAATAAGAAATGTACACAGTTAAGAGTACATTACTATTACTGAGTTAACATTTAAATAAAGAACGATTAGACATTTAAAGGAGTTTAAAGGAAACAATTTCCTTGTCACTTACCCCAGTGATGTCAATAGAGATGCGCTGCTGTAACACTGCAATAAGTGAGAGGAGAATGACACCAAAAGAGAGGTGACTTCTTCTTTCTCTTCAATTTTGTAATGCCCCTATATAAATTCTTGGCTTGCACATTTGTCACATTCACAGCACTGTTCCCCATGGCTGAATTGCAACCACCTATATCTGCTCCGGTGACCACATGGGAATTCTCACCAAAAAGTCTCTGCTGTGATGTTGCCAGGCAACTAGAGCTATTGTTTAGTTACAAATGGTGACAGAGGTCAGCTGTGACTGATACCAAGTTTCTGCTTGTACCTATTGGGTGTCTGGGAAGTGGGCGGGCAAAGCCCGCCCACTGCTAAAGGATCCTCCCCTTGCCTAAGGGGAGGAACCACAGGGCCACAGAACCCACTGAGTGCGGGGGACAGCTAAGAAAAGAACAGGGACAGGAGTGAGGTCAAAGGGTCAGAAGGAGGGAACCTAACGGGGACACCGAGCAGAGAACCCCGGACAGCGCCCACTGCTCCTCGAAGGCGTCAAGGGAGCCAGTGGACGCCGCCCAGAGGAACTCCGCCCGGATGCGTGATCGGACCATGGAGCGGAAGCAAGCCCCACAGTCACCGGAGTCTCCATCGGCCAACCTCCCCTCCCTGGTCGCGTGGATGTTTCTGCTTGTAGTTGGGTGGTTACCTGGTCCAGCCCTGACAAGGTAGAAGCAAACCCTGGGAAAGTGCAGGGTCTAGGCAAAAAGGCCCAAGCTGACTGGGGAAGGAGCTACACCTGGGCCACACCCCAATCAGGGCAGCTGGGCCTTATAAGAAGGCCAGGGCAGCAGAGCAGAGGCTTACCTCTAGCTGTGGAGGGAGACTGGCCTGGCCTGGACTGTAGGGGAGTAAGAAGGTACCTGGGTGTGAAGCAGTGCTGGGGAAGAGCCAGGGGAGCTCCAGGCTGGTGACTCCCCAGGCTGCAGGGCCTGGTTCCAGGCCCATAGAGATACTGGGTGGTAGAAAAAGGCAGCAGGCCAAACTTCCTTGCCTGTGATGAGTGGCTTTTATACTGCAGTCTGTCTAGTGAGCAGGGGCTAGGTAAGGACTGGTAGTAGCCCAGAATGAGGTGAGGTGAGGTTGGGGTAGTGGATGGGGGCTCTCTGGAGAAGGGAGACTTACGAGATTGTTGGGGTATTGCCAGGGGGCAGCACACGAGAGAAAATGGGCACTGGAGTCTGGGAGGGACATGGGGGGCCAAGATGTGGCAGATCACTGGCCTGCAGAGGGTGGTCTGGGCTGGAAATCAAGCTAATTCCCTGAGAGACCAGTGGGAGGTGCTTCAGGGATAAGTCCACACACTGCTACATCTGATATGGGGTGAGTTATAGAATGGGCAGCTTCAATCCATAAGGGCTGAAAAAGCTGAAGAGGAGGGGGAGGTCACTTGGTCATCAGAGAAAGCTGCAAAATGATCATAAATGTTGTTTTGTAGTGACTGCCTGGGAGGACAGGTGTCATGTTGCTGTAGTATCCTGGTGAGATACCATAAGGACACAGATGTTAACGGTAGCCAGCATGCTGAGCATGCCTATAGGTGAACCTCTACTATCTTCATTTCAGAGTTGGGAGCAGATCCATTCCTGCCTTGGAGTTAGACCACTATGTTACTACTCTTCTTTAGCATTTCAAGTTCTTCCTCAGTCTTCCTGCATCCTGGAGGGAAGGGAGATGGTTCCTTTCTATTCCCTCCACCTCTCAGCCCTTTCTGGGGTCCAAGTCTCCCCCTATAAAGTGTGACTAGTTCAGTGTTGTACACTATGGCAGGTAGGAAGAACAGGGCCCCCTGGATGGGATCTGAGAGGAGCTGTTCTGTTTCCTCAGCAACCCCTGTCCATTCTCACGTACAGCACTCAATAATGGGAATTGCTTCTCTTTATCAGCCAGGCATTAATCTGCCTCAGTTCTGCCATGCCTCTTCAATATGTGCTCCCCATGGCAACCATGCATAGCAATCCCCAAATCCCTGTGAAAGTCAATGCCTAACGCTGGGGGACATAGTGAATTCTTATTCAGGCAAAATTCCACGGGTTGGTGGGCTACTGATGTGAGTCACAATACAGATTTAGGATTCAAAGACAATTGAATTTTGATTCCCTATCCTGAGCCATATCCCCACACGTAATGAAAATAGTTTTTTAGCAAAGATTGGTCACCACTCAGCTCTAGAAACTTTCCCCATAGCTGAGTACAATTGGAAATGCCATGCATACTGCAACCATGCTGGCTCCTGTCTTTCCTCCTTGGCGTATCCGTAAGATGAATGTTTGGTAAAAGTGATACCCTAATGTAAATACACACCATTTATGTGCACACGATCCTGTTTCTCTCTAGTATCAGCAGTAAGCAAATATAACTGCCTGCTTCTAATTCACATGGAAAGATGATATTTCTTTAGATCAAGTGTTAAAGGTCTACGGTGATTCAGGGTTCAATAATTTTGGCAGGGCTAGCTAGTATCTATGTACTCCATATGCACATCTGTCTTATATGTGTAAGGTTATAAAATTTTCAGATGACACTCAATTGGAGGGGGTTGCCAGCACTTGGGAGGACAGGATTAGAATTCCAAACAGATGTGACAAAATTGGAGAATTGATGTGCATTGTACCAGATGAAATTCAGTGATAAGTGCAAAGTATTTCACTTTGGAAGGAAAAATCAAATGAACAGCAATAACAAAATGGGGAGTA
The DNA here is from genome assembly GCF_007399415.2 of Gopherus evgoodei. Lineage (NCBI taxonomy): Eukaryota > Metazoa > Chordata > Testudines > Testudinidae > Gopherus > Gopherus evgoodei. The sequence goes on along the minus strand of NC_044342.1, from coordinate 9,839,898 downwards.
ACTGACCAGGCAGAGTCCTGCAGTAACTGGGAGTCACAGTGGATCAAAAATCAAATATGAACCAACATTGTGATGCAGTTGAGGAAAAGGCTCATATACTTTGGGGGTGTATCAACAGGAGCGTTGTATGGCTGCTGTACTCAGCACTAGTGAGGATTCAGCTGCAGTACTGTGTCCAGTTCCGAGTGCCACATGTAGGCCTTGCTGGAGCCCTTGGTATAACTAGCAGTGTGAACCAAAGTCTGTGAACCAGAGAAGGCCTGGCCTTGGCAAATAGCAATGCACCAACTATTAGCTAATACCAAGTAAGCACATTGCTGACCTGAGAAGATGGTACAGGAACACCCAGAGTTCAAGTAAATGTGTAAGCACGTTCCTAGGAGATGGTACAGAGACACACTGACCCCTCGTATGATAAAGAAAGAATGACAGGATAGTGGAGGAGAAAGTTTCATGGAACTAACAGTTACAAAGTACAGATAGTAACATAGTGTCTGGTGTGTAATACATAACTTATTTGTGTAAAAGGAGAAGTCACAGGAGGGGCCTCTTTGTGCCAGCCTAAGGGACAAGATCCTGGCATCTTTACTGAGCCAGTGCCCATGTCTTGAGCATGCATGCGGTAGTGTACATGTAACCATTGAGCTGGGGATCTAGGACTGTGCCTCATCAAAAATAAACCTGGCTGAGTAACTTCACCAATGAACCCAGCCTGTGGTCTTTGTTTATGAACAATATCAAGGTCTGATAAGCTGCATTCCCTGTTAGTGTAGCTGATGTCAGAGCTCCAGACACAGCAGCACTTAGCAGCTTTAGCACTGCAGCAGCAATACATCACTTTAAGAAGGATGCAGATGAATTTGGTAGGCTGTAGGCTGGAAGGATAATGGAATGGTAAAATATTAGTTTCCATTCCCAGTGACCTGGTAAGCAGCAAATTAGTGCTGCCAGGGAGAAACGGGGAGCATTCTTCCTGAGTCATAAACTCTTCCTTTGGCTGCTCCTGGGGCTGTGTGACCCACCTCTCGTATGTAACACAGGAGTATGTAACATGTAGCCATGGAACCTTTAATAACACTGATGAAGGCCAAGTCATCAGTGAGAACTCTTGGCACATCCATACATTTACCTTCTCTCGTGGAATCATTTTATGATATAGACCTGCAGCATGCGAATTGGCAGGAAAGGAAGAGTGATGTCATCGTGGCTGCACTTAAGAGTGATCTGAGCTGCTGACATAGCCATGTGCATAATTTATTCCTAATCTAATTATTAGACAATTTTTCTTAACAATTTAGCATCATTAAAATCTAATGGTTACAAACATAGCCTACATAAATATTTTAAATCAGTTTTAACATTATGGAAAGTATGAACGGTATGGTTTATTTCAGTTATAAGGTCATTCGGGGGAAAAGGTAGGAGAGGGGACAAATGCTAAATTAATGCTAAAATGCAAAAAACACTTTTTAAAATTTTATTCTCATGAAGTAATTAAGATATTTTCTTGCAAACTCATCTATGCTCAAAATATAAGTAATCAAAGTTCAGAGATGATATACAGTATTCTTCAGACATTTGAGTGTGAGTGCTGGTGCAGTGTATGTCTCAGAATTTATCTTGATGCGCTAATACCCCCCTCCCCCAATTTTATCACATGACTACAGGTGCTCAACACACAGACTGCGCCATTAAAATCTGTCCTTGAATTCAAAATATCCTTATCCTGATATTCACTAGTTCAACAGGCACACTAAGATAATTTAGGGCTACTCACATGAGTCAGACTTTGCAAGTTCATGTCCCAATGATTACCCCATTACACATATGTCTGTTATCTTGAAATATCTATATTCTTGTCAAAGACAAAAAATCTAAGGAGAGCTTTCCTCAAGGCTTCATTTACCTCAGTTTCTCAGACTGTATATGAGGGGGATGACCAGTGGGGTCAGGACTCCATAGAAGACGGAGAACACTTTGTTTAGGTCCTTTAGTGCATCAAAGATTGATAGCAAATACACAATGACTAGAGTCCCACAGAAAATTGTCACCACAATAAGGTGGGAGGAGCAAGTAGAAAAGGCTTTTTGCCTCCCAATGGTGGAAGGGATTCTCAGGATGGCAAAGATGATACAAACATAGGATGCCAGTGTTAATAGAAATGGAGGCAGAGTGAATATAGAGGACTGTATAAAGCAGTAACTTCCAGCATGTGGGTATTGCTGCATGACAGGTTTATTATTGGGGTTAAATCACAAAAGAAATGGTCAATTTCATTGGGGCTACAGAATGTTAACTGGGACGTCATAATAATTAACATGGCAATAGATGTAAATCCACCTATCCAAGACCCAACCACTAGCTTGATGCAGAATTTGCTGTTCATAAGTGCTGCATAATGCAGGGGTTTGCATATCGCTAAATACCGATCATAAGACATCATAGATAAGAGAGAACATTCAATGGTTGCCAGAGAACCAAAGAAATAAAATTGTATGATGCAGCCTCTAACAGAGATGGTTCTGTCCCCAATCAGGAGACTGGCCAGCATCCTGGGCAGGAATCTCCATTCTTTTAAGGCCCTGGCTGGGATGATTTAGTTGGTGTTGGTCCTGCTTTGAGCAGGGGGTTGGACTAGATGACCTCCTGAGGTCTTTTCCAACCACAATCTTCTATGATTCTAAAAGGAATAACATAGCATGTTCATTTCTCTGCACCATTCTTTCTGACAGTTGTGTAACACCTAATATTCATGGAATATTTTCAAAAGGGCCTAAAGGTGATATTTTGAAAACTATCTGTGATAAATGAAGCTGGAGGGAGGAGCTCCTTTTATGGACACCCAGCGAGCCAGTTAGCTTTAAAGTCCCTCTTGGTGGCTTCTTGCTTTACCTTTAAAGGGTTAAAAAGTCCCCCAGATAAAGAAAAGGAAGTGGGCACCCAACCAAAAGAGCCAATGGGAAGGCTAGAACTTTTTAAAATGAGGAAAAAAGCTTTCCCTTTGTCTCTCTGTTTCTCTCTCTGGCCTGAAGAGAAGGGGGCAGCTAGAATGCTGTGTAAAGTTTGGACCAGGTATGAAAATTCATCCTAGAAGGATTAATTGGGACAAGGAATGTTTAGATAGATGTGATTAGGGTTATTTCTTTTATTTTCTGTAAGCTTGTGGACTCTTCTCTGCTAACCCCAGATGCATTTGTTTCCTTGTAACCTTTAAGCTAAACCCCTAAGAAAGCTATCAGAAGCAGGAAGCCTGCTAAACAACCAGTAGGGCCAATGGATGATTGAGATGATAAAGGAGCACTCAAGGATAATAAGGCCATTGCAGAGAAACTAAATGAATTATTTGCATCAGTTTTCATGGTTGAGGATGTGAGGAAGATTCACAAATCTGAGCCATTCTTTTTAGGTGACAAATCTGAGGAACTTTCCCAGATTGAGATATCATTAGAGGAGCTGTCAGGTTCCCTCCTCCCTCTGAACTCTGGAATACAGATGTGGGGACCCACACAAAAGATTCCCTAAACTTATATTCTATCAGTTTAGGTTAAAACTTCCTCAAGGCACAAATTCCTTTCCTTGTCCTTGGACAGTTTTGCTGCCACCACCAAGTGGTTTACACAGAAATTCAGGGAAGGGTCATTTGGAATCCCTATTTTCCCAAAATATTCCCCCAAGCCCCTTTACCCCCTTTCCTGAGGAGGCTTGAGAACGAACTACCAACCAGTTGCCTTAGCAATGTGAGCACAGACCAGACCCTTTGTCTTCAGGACACTGAACTCAATCAGGTTCTTAAAAGAAGAGCTTCATAAAGAAAAAAATAACAGAATCACACCTGAATAATCAGGATGGAAGGTAACTTTACAGGGTAATAAAAATATTTAAAACACAGAGGTTTCCCTCTGAGCTGAACTTTACAGTTACAAAAATGGGAATAAAACTACCTCTGTAGCATAGGAAAAGTCACAAGCTAAACCAAAAGATAAGCTAACACTTTTCCTTGCCCTTATTTACAATTTCTGTGGATTTAGATGGATTATACTGGATATATTTTCAGGAAATGTTGTACCTGCTTGGCTTCTCCCTCCATCCGGAGAGGAAACAACGAAAAGCGAACAACAAATAAATCTTCCTCCCCCTCATCCCAATTTGAAAGTCTCTTCTTTTCAGATTAGTCCTCAGTTTTTAAAAAATGGCTGCGGAGGTGACTTCAGTCAGGTAAGCCTGACTTCAGTACTAGGCAATCTGGTTGAAGCTATAATAAAGAACAATATTATCAGACACACAGATGAACGTAATTTCTTGGGGAATAGTCAACATGTTTTTTGTAAAGGGAAATCATGCCTCACCATTGTACCAGAATTCTATGACGAGGTCAACAAGTATGTAGACGGGAGGATCCAGTGGGTACAATGTACTTAGATTTTCAGAAAGCCTTTGACAAGGTCACTCTCTGACGGGTTCGGTCACGGAGATCCCCTCGGGACTGTCACCTGGTGTGCTGAAATTATATCTGAGCCTAATATCCCTGCCAGCTTGGGACTCTAGAACCCTGCCTTGTTGAGCCAGACACACTAGCCTGCTGAAACATAGACCCAGGGTCTGGGCCATGCCCCCAAAGCTGCAGACTTTAACCAAAACAGCTCGGCAGGTTACCTGTCTCCAGCACCCAGACACCCAGCTCCCAATGGAATCCAAACCCCAAATACATCTATTTTACTCCATATAAAGCTCATGCAGAGTAAACATAAATTGTTCCCCCTCTATAACACTGATAGAGAGATATGCACAGCTGTTTGCTCCTCAGGTATTAGTCACTTACATTGGGTTTATCAATAAACAAAAAGTGATTTTTATTAAGTATTAAACAGGATTTAAGTGGTTTCAAATAATAACAGCCAGAACAAAGTAAGTCACAAAGTAAAATAAAATAAAACACGCAAGTCTAAGCCTAATACATTAAGAAACTGATTACAGGTAATATCTCACCCTCAAAGATGTTCCAATAAGCTTCTTTCACACACTGGACTCCTTCCTAGCTTTGGCACAAGGTGGGAATCTTTTGTCTCCCTGGGTCTCCATCCCTCGTTCTAAATAGAAAAGTACCAGGTTTAAGATGAATTTTATTATCAGGTGACATGGTCTCCACTCCCCATGGGCTGGCCCACATGTACACAGGCTTTCAAGTAACTAAGGCCATTTACAATTGAGTGTTTCTGGAGCACCCTTAATGGCCTCCCCCTAATATGTTTACATCAGTGATACAAATTTATATCTTATTCTCCAAAGTCCAGATATAGAAATAATACATGCAAACAAATAGGATGAACACGCTTAGTAGATTACAAGCTTTCTAATGACACCATACAAGGGGTATTAGTGTAAAGCATATTCCAGTTACGTTATATTCATAAGCATATTTTCATAAAGCATATGGAGTGCAACGTCACACCCTCACCAAAGGTTCTTAAGCAAAGTAAGCAGTCATGGGATAAGAGGGAAGGTCCTCTCATGGATCAATAACTTGTTAAAAGATAGGAAACAAAGGGTAGGAATAAATGATCAGTTTTCAGAATGGAGAGGGGTAAATAGTGGTGTTCCCCAGCAGTCTGTACTGGACCCAGTCCTATTTAATATATTCATAAATAATCTGGGAAAAGGGGTAAACAGTGAGGTGGCAAAATTTGCAGATGACACATAACTATTCATAATAGTTAGGTCCCAAACAGACGGTGAAGAGCTACAAAAGGATTTCTCAAAACTAGGTGACTGGGCAACAAAATGGCAGATGAAGAAAAATGCAAAGTAATGGAAAACATAATTCCAGCCACACATATAAAGTGATGGATTCTAAATTAGTTGTTACTGCATAAGAAAGAGATCTGGGAGGCACTGTGGATAGTTCTCTGAAAACATCCACTCAATGTGCAGCGGCAGTCAAAAAAGTGAACAGAATTTTGGGATTACTTGACCCAGCTGCCACTCGCACAAATGGACACAAATTTTGTAGCTCAAACCCCCTTAGACACAAATCAACAAAATCATCCCCACAGCACAACCAACAAAACCAGTAGCCCCAAACAGACAAAGCTCCTCACAGTAGTACACACTCACACAAATCAACCCCCACACAACACAACCTGTACAAACACACAAATCAGCACAATCACCCACACAACAACACAACCTCTGCACAAATAACCCCAGGCAACTCTCTGCAGCACTGAATGTTGACTCAGTGTGAAGTGACTCAGAATGGTTGATTTTAATTTAGAGTAACTCCAGGTTCATTTGTCGTTGGGATTCAGTCTGCTACTGTCTAATTTTTAATTTATCAACCATTTCAAGGCTTTTTAGCAGATATGACTTTATGAATTACATCTGTGCAAAAACTACTAGTGAAGAAGAAAGAGAAATGTCTCCAGGAATAGAAGCTTGACACAGAGACTTGGCTGAAAGAGCAGATAATGTTTCAGCATAGAGGCACCTCAGACAAATCTGAAAATATTAGCACTAATTTTTTTTAAAAAACCTTTGATTACTCCTCAGTGGATGGAAATTGAATTTTTGCTGTCCTTTGCACTCCTTTCCCCACTTTATCCCTTCCTTTTCCTCTCCTCCCCTCTAATTCATTTCCCTTTATGTTCCTCTGCTTTTTCTTGTTCTCCCTTTAGGGTGTTTGGGGGAAAATCAATAAATTACAAGTAAATAAATAAGAGATGTATACACTTAAATTCACATTATAGTAACTGACTTATCATTGAAATGAATGAAGATAAAAAAGAAGTAAATTAGGAAACAATTCTCCTGTCACTTACTGCAGTATAAATCTGGAATAACTGCACTGAAGTCCACAGAGATGCACTGCGAGAAAACTGGGGTGAGAGGAGAATGACATCAAAAGAGAGGTGTCCCTATATAAATTCCTGCCTCATGCACTTGCACAGACACAAACAGTCGCCTATGCAGCATGATTCCCCATGTGCTGCATTGCAATCACCTATATCTGCTTTGGTGACCACATGAGAATTATCTCCACAGAGACTTCGCTGTGATGTTGCCAGGAAATCTGAGCCACCGTTAGTAACAAATGATGACAGAGGTCAGCCTTCCAGAATGATGCAAGGTTTTTTGCTACATCTGATACGAGGGTGAGTTTTAGAATGAACAGGGGGCTGGAATTGCTGAGGAGGGGTTGCTTGGTCATCAGACAAAGCGACCGAGAAGCACCATATGCTCATGGTTCCCTAGCCATGGCTTTGTAGTAGTTGTGCTGTAGAAAGGTGCCATGTTGCTGGGACTTTGGAAAGAAGCACCACATAGACACAGACATTGATAAAAACAGTAACCAGCATATTGTACCATGGCTATAGGTGACACTTTATTACCTTAATTTCACATTAGGAAGCAGATTCATTCCTACTAGGTCTCCAACATCTTTGATGAAGTTGGATCTTCATTACTTATCACTTATTCTTCAACATTTCAGGATCTCCCACAGTCTTCCTCCATGCTGGAGAGAAGGGAGATGTTTCCTCACTCTCTTCCTCCTCCTGAATGCTGAGCATTTTCTCCCCTCCCCCATTCTCTGATCCCTTCTTGGGGTGTGATCTTTCCCCCACAATGCATGAATAGCTCAAACCGCTTTGTAGTCTGTAGCAGGCACGAAGAACTGGGCCCCTGGGCAGGATCTGGGTGAAGTTATTCTGTGCTTTCTCATATATCAGCCTCAATAACATGTGTTGCTTCTCTTGACAGATAGCTATTAGTCTCCCTGAATTCCACCATAGCCTGGAAAGAGCCACTCCAATATGTGGTCTCCACAAAAGGCACATATGGCCACCCTAAATCCTAGCTTATATCAATACAAAACACTGAGGGACTCATGGAATTTTGACTCAGGCAAACTTCCATAATGGTTTATGGGGTTACTCATACAAGGCAGGATGCAGCCCAAAGAATCACAGACAATTGAATTTTGACCTCATGTCCCAACTCATCCACTTCCACCCCCTAGTAGATTTACATCCAGATTTGACTTTGTTCAGCTCCAGAAACTTGTCCCATACCTGAATACAGATGGAAATGTCATATATGCTGCCACCATGATGGCTTCCATTTCTCTGCTATGGTGGATCGGTAAGACTTCTGACTGTTTGGTGGTGAATGTGGCACCATAGCATAAATAAGCACCATTTATTTGCCTAAGATCCTGTCTCCTGGTATCTGGACACAGCAACTACAGCAACCCAGTCCTTCAAACAGTATAGCAATTTGCCACTGATTCCCATGCAAAGACGTTATTCCTTTAGATCAAGTGGTAGAGGCCTGGGTTTTATTGCCGGTGACATTTGATTCAGTCCCGTTTGTTGATAAGAGAGAAAATGATGTTTGTATCCACACGCAGCCATGTTCCATTACAAAATGTGAGAGTTGTACTCCAGAAGACCTTATAGAGTCAACTAAATTAATGTCTTCTGTCCCTCCATGACTGAGTGGGTGACCAGTGGACATGGGGCCTTCTTCACTCACCTGAATGAAAAGAGTCTTGAATATTGTCAATTCCCAGTAGTCTTCTACTTTATACTTCACATGCTCTGCCTTCCCTCATTTATACATCTGCATTCTCCAAATGGTGGACCCTGGAAGCATGTAGAGCCCCTATTAAATTCTATCTTGAGTAAGTGGAGATGGCCCTCACCATTTTTCATGATTCATGTCAGTCTACTCCAGGGCTGAGTGTACCATTTTTAACACTTGGGTAGGGCCATGTCCTGCTTAAAATTCATTGTCAGCCACTGAGTTATTGCTTCCTTACTGTGATGCCTCCTTCCACTCTGAGCTCCTTTCTGGACTCCTAGAGGTTGAGCACTGTGAGTGCAGTATGGGATGCTGTGACTGGTGGGACATGGAACAAAATTAAGTTGCACAGGTGTGATAGGTGGCAGGATCTCTTCTTTGACCTGCTATGGAATCAACTATGGTGCATAAGATGCTCATCACAGACAATCAGGAAGGAAGAATATTCATTTGGATTAGGACCAGCACATGGGTATCTGAAGACACAGATTCCACTCTTTCTTTTGCCACAGACTATGACCATCACCTCAGCACTCAGTGACTCAGTTTCCCTATCAGTCATAAAGGGTAATATATGCAGTATTGTTGTGGCCATGTCAGTCTCAGGATATTAGAGAGACAAGGTGGGTGAGATAATATCTTTTATTAGACCAACTTCTATTGGTGAGAAAGACAACCTTTCAAGCTACACAGAACTCTTCTTCATGTCTGGGAAACTTACTCAGACTTCACTGAGGGACACACAGCATCTCCTCCTATCCATGGAAGGAATATAACTATCTATCCATCAATCCCATGCATCTTTATCTAATCTATCTATCTATCTGTCTATCTATCTATCTATCTATCTATCTAAACATGTGCAGCAGATACACATCCTGGTAATTTTGTATATTGCCTTTCCTAATATCTGATTTGTGTCCATTTATCCTGTTACGTAGCGACTATCCAGTTTGGACGATGTACATTGCAGAGGGGCATTGCTGGCATATGATGGTGTATATTACATTGGTGGGCGTGCAGGTGAATGAACTGGTGATGGTGTGGCTGATCTGGTTAGGTCCTGTGATGGTGTCGCTGGTGTAGATATGTGGGCAGAGTAGGCATCAAGGTTTGTCGAATGGATTGGTTCCTGCATTAGAGTTACTATGGTGTGGTATATAATTGCTGGTGAGAATATGCTTCAGGTTGGCAGGCTGTCTGTGAGCGAGGACTGACCTGCCACCCAAGGCCTGTGAAAGTAGGGGATCATTGTCCAGGATGGATGCCTACCAAAACTTAGATTGATGTATAGATGCAGACTGAGATAAGCAGCTAATTACAATTGACTTTCCATAGGAGCTGGATGCCTAACCAGGTTAGATTATTATTATTATTATTTTTGTCAGTTACTAATGGAGAAGTCTGTATGCCACTATACAGTGCTCTTAGGGCTAGCATTTACTGACTAGGGTTTTGAAATTCTAAGCACAGTCCATAGACTGAAGGCAGCATGAAGGTTGAATTGTCCTCTCAGTCCCAGAGGGCTTTTCAGTCATAGAGTCAATGAAAGTTCTATTGGACCTGAGTTATGGAGAGAGGTCTCCAGGGCTCCGAAGGTTTTTCTTGGTGATGTCCTTATGGGGAAGTGCTGTCTTCTCTCTTTTAGCCATGAGATCCCCAGTGCCTAGAAGCAATTTTAAAAGCTCCTCTTCAGTACTTAATTACTCAGAGGCAGAAGCAGACGTAGAGGAAGAAAGACATTCTTTCTTGATGAGGTAGGAGTGGATGGAATTGGTTCCATCTTCTACGTAATAAGGGACTGATGGGACAAAGCAAACTGTGTGGTTATCTGAAGTTTTCTGGTCTCTATTACGGAGTGGGTCAGACTAAAACATCTCAATAGCTCCTCATGGATTGAAGGTGAACTCCTGGATCAATTTAAGTCAATGGCAAAACTCACAAGGTTATATGAACAGCTGTACTTTCAAGTGTTTGCTCATCCAACAGATCAACAGAACTGAAAGAAGTAAGAAGACCATAATTTTCCAAAATCATCACTGGCCTATCTCTTCTCCCATTGAATGGTAAAACTTCTGTGGTCTTCAGTGGGTACACAGTTAAGCCAATGGCTGGTGTTTTCGAAACTCAGACAATACAACTCTATAAGGGGAGTGACAGTTAATGGAGGTGCTACATGGATTTCTTTTTACTGATTTTTTCTTGAAAATTCAGCCCAGGTGAGGAAGAATTAAAGGCAGTGGAGATACCCACATGTGTGGTTTGGTGACCTGTGAAATGTGTTGGAAGGGTCAGAGTCTGCAAATCCAACCAAGCAAAATCAACATTGTTATCCCCTGCTTGACAGGCAGCCTGAGGGTGGCATGGACTGAGGAGTACGGACAGCCTCTCTGATCAATAGAATTGTTCCAGCCAGATCCCGAAAGATTTTGATTTGTCTGAGAAGAGAGTACTCCCTGTCTTTGACCCACATGAGGTCAATCTAACAAAGGCTGCAAGTGCAGCTGTTATAAAATGAACAAAAGAAGGAGAAGAATCCTGGGTCCTCTCTCATTTATAGTCTGGGCTGACCCCAATTCAAATCAGGAATATATAAAACCTGATGAGCTACCTCAAGGATCACAGTAAGGCAAACTGGGGTATCTGTTCAGATTTCATCCACTCAGGAAAAAATCCCCTACACTTTGAAAAGAGTAAGGATTGAGTAAAACCTCAGTAAAATCCTCTGGATTATGCTCATGGAAAAGGGAGGTGAGCTCCCAGTTAAAGCAGCATTGGTCATTAAGACATGCCATTAGTCTGGATGTGGCCCTCACAAAGAGATCTGTATCGATGCTCTATTGCAGCTCTATTTAAGAGAAAGCAAAGGAGAAAAACTCAGGTTTAATCATGTTTTATTCCACAGTTCTTCTAAATATATATTCACTTGGCTCTCTGTCTCACTCTCTCTCTCTCTCTCTCTCTCTCTCTCTCTCTCTCTCACACACACACACACACACACACACACTCGCATGCATATAGACCTACATATGAGGAGTATCTATACCTCAAGCATATTTTAAAAGGAATGAATGTTCAGCTTGCTAAATCTCATGGTCCCCTTTTTCTAAAACCCTAGAAATTTCCACTAAGAAGCCCTTGTTTGTGCTATCCAATTTTCAGAATTATCTGATTACTCCTGAGGGTTGCTAAGAAGGGGCAAAATTGTTTTTAAATAGAAACATTTTAAGGTCTCGCATAATTACTGTGTCCATTCTGAATCCTGGGATGGAACTCAGTCAGAGAAGCTTCTTCTGAATCATTTACTTTCTGAGGTACACAGACAGCCTATTCTGCTGCATAAATTTGCACGTTGTAGCCCGAGTTTAAACCAGATTTCAAACCCCCAAAATGGGTTCTTCAGATCTTAGGTTCCACTGAAGGTCCATCTCTGGTTATTAAGATTAATTTTTACATGATAAGAATATTGAACTAGAGATGATTAGAAAATGGCATTTCTATCTTCCGGGAAATATGGACATTTTAAAATTTGTTTCCTTCCTGAACTTCAATATTTTGAAATTTTCATGAAATGGATATTGTGAAAAAAAAAAAAAAGAATCCAGATACACTGAAGTGACATTATTGGAAGGTTTCATTTTGATAATGTTGAAATATTTCATTTCAATAGTTCTAAACAATTACTGTTATAATGTAATATGAAACATAAAACAAAACATCAAATATAATATTGTATATAATATATAAACTTAATATTGTATTTAATATTCTAAGGTAATATTTTATAAATTAATGTGACAAAAAGTCAAAATAAAACAAAATAAGAAAGTAACAAACTGAAATGGGAACATATATAAAAAAAATTATGCATTTTGATTCAACTCTTCAATTTTTTTCTGTTGAATGTGTTGTTAAAATTGGCCAATTCCTGCAACATATTTTGCTTTCAGCAAAATGGCATTTTACAAAGGAGGACAGTGTGATCATTCCCCTCCCCTCAACTACATATGTATCTAATATCAGTAATTGCATCCCTTTGTTTTCAGGCTCCAAGGTATCTGCTGAAGAGTATTGAGGACATGGGGAAGGACAACCAGACATGTGTGACTGAGATACAGTTACTGGGATTCTCCGATTTCCAATCACTGCAAGTCCTACCCTTTGTGCTGGTGTTCACCTTCTATGTGATGGCCCTGACAGGGAACACTCTGATTGTTATCGTCACGATCACAGACTTTGCCCTTCAGACCACCATATATTTTTTCCTCAGGAATTTATCCTTCTTAGAGATCTGCTACACCTCGGTCACCCGGCTCAAGATGCTGGTCAACCTGATCTCGGAGACCCAGTCCTTCTCCTTTGTAGGCTGTGGTGCTCAGATGTTTTTCTTTGCTCTCTTTGGTATCATGGGGTGCTGCCTCCTCTCTGTCATGGCGTATGACCGGTACGTGGCCATATGCAACCCCCTGCAATACACACTCAGCATGAACCAGATGGTTTGTGCTTGGATGGCAGCCGGTTCCTGGATCATTGGTATCCTGGTAGGTTTTGGACACACCTTTTCAATATTTACACTGCCTTTCTGTGGGTCTAATAGAATCAGCCATTTCTTCTGTGATCCTTTCCCTGTGCTGAGACTGGTCTCAACAGACACACACAAGAATGAAGTTGCTATTACTACCTCTACAGTTCTCTTTAGCCTGGCCCCATTCTCTTCTCATACAGCCTCATCATCTTCACCATCCTGAAGATTTCCTCAGCTGAAGGCAGACACAAAGCCTTCTCCACCTGCTCCTCACACCTCATTGTGGTTTCTCTCATCTGTGGGACTGGAACTTTTATTTATATGCAGCCCAGTTCAGAACAGTCCCAGGGCAGTAATAGGTTCTTTTCCCTGGTATACACGGTGCTGACTCCAACATTTAACCCCATTATTTACAGCCTGAGGAACAAGGAGATAAGATGTGCTCTCAGGAAGACAATAGGCAGGCAAATGTTCCCTCAGGTAACATCTATGGGATGATGCTGTTGTGTGTTGTGCTTGAGAGACTCTGAGGTGGGGAAATTGTACATCTCTGTTCTTGCTAGAAATGCAATATATGCTTGTCTGAAATGTCTTAAATGTTCTCCTCTCAGCCAGGCACAAATCATGAGTAACTCCAGTGAAGGATTAATTCCCCTTACACTCACAGAAGTGTAAATGTATAAAACACTGGGGAGACCAAAGAAAGGGTAGAAGACTGATTAATTGGAGAGAAAACTGCATCCTGGCAGAGACTGAAGGATATATATTGTTAATGAAAGGATGGTTAAACAATGACTTAATCAAAATGAGTAAGTAACTGGGAGTAAATGATTCTTACATTTAACAGACAAAGTTATAGCAAGATCCAACGGCTAAAAGTTGATCTAGACAATCGTCAAACTACAAATATGATCCTATATTTTACCAGTAAGATAGTAAAATCAAGAGTGATGAAGACTCCAGAAAAAATGGAGGAGGGTTCAATAATGAGGCGGACAGGCCACATGGATTCAGAGGCTTCTGGATTGCTTGGTAAACTGTGTACAAGCAAGGGGTTTGTATTTTAATGCAGCTAAATATAAATGTATACATCTAGGAAAAAAGAACACGGGCCATAAGTACAAGATGAGACATTCTATCCTGGGAAGCAGTGACTCTGAAAAAATATTTGGGCGCTGTGGTGGATAACCAGCTGAATGTGAGCTCCTAGTGAAACGTTGTAGCCAAAGGGGCTAGTGCAATCCTGGGTTGCCTAAACAGGGGAATTTTGAGTAGAAGTAGAAAGGTTATTTCACCTCTGTATTTGACACTGCTGGAATACTGTATTCTGTTCTGGAGTCCACAGTTGAAGAAGGGTGTTAATATATTGGAGAGGGTTCAGAGAAGAACCATGAGAATAATTAAAGGCCTCGAAAACATGACTTAAGTGATGAATTTAAGGAGCTTAATCTATTCATTTTATGAAAGACAATATTAAGAGGTGACTTGATGACCGTCTATAAGTGCCTACAAAAGGAATGCAGCAAAGAATCCTGTGGCACCTTATAGACTAACAGACGTTTTGGAGCATGAGCTTTCATGAGTGAATACCCACTTCCTCAGATGCATGACATGCATCTGAGGAAGTGGGTATTCACCCACGAAAGCTCATGCTCCAAAACGTCTGTTAGTCTATAAGGTGCCACAGGATTCTTTGCTGCTTTTACAGATCCAGACTAACATGGCTACCCTCTGATACTTTACACAAGGAATGAATATTTGATAAAAGGGGCTGTTCAATGTAGCAGATACAGCCATAGCAAGATTCAGTGGCTGGCAGTTGAAGCTTGACAAATTCAGGCTCCAAATAAAGCATCTTATTTTTTTTTTTAACAGTGAGGGTAATGAACCATTGGAACAATCTGTGATGCTGATGCCAGATCTGATCAAAACTGCATGCTCAGCTGAAAACTGACAAACTCACAGCTGGAAGTCAGGTCGATTCTAATGTGTATTAGCAGAAGCTCAAAAGATGCTGTTAAGTGTATACGAATGTGTTTAGTGTTTCACCTTCATAAATTAATTTGATTTTGCATGCGTTGTTTTCACTGATGTGTATCTTGTTAATATTTGCTTTGTATATGCTCCCCAATATCTAAATAATACTCCAAATATGAAAGAAGCCTTGTGTTATGCAAATGAAGGACTCTTATGAGAAAGATAATGCAGCTCTGGGACTTCAAAGTGATTGTGCAGGGCATTCAGAGTTCAGAAACTCTAAAAGCATCCCTCTCTCACAGCCGTCAAAGAATAAACCATGTGATAGCTGTCCTGTCAGATTATTCTAAGAGAACAAATATAAATATGGATACAAAGGAAAATCATATAGCAGCACCCTGAAACTCATTTTTCAGGGTAACAATCCCAAGGAGCTTCACTCTTATTGCCAGGTCTTGTCCATTGCAGTGTGCTACTTTCCCCTTCCAAAGACTTACTCACAGTATCTGTGGGAGTTTCTGGGGACAGAACCACCTGCAAAATACTCAGTGTTGGACTTAGGCACCTAAAGTAATAGTTAGGTGCCTAGATTTGTTTGTGGATCTCGCCACCAGTAGGATTTTAAAAATCCCATGAGGGCATCTTGGAGTCTGGTCCACAGACTCAGACTAGGAGGCCTCATGTTATCATGCTAAGAATAGCTGTCTAGACATGGTGTCATAGGCTGGCGTTTGGGCACTGAAACCTAATGTCACAGCACTATCTATGTAAACGGGCGGACTCACCCCCGCAGCTCCTCCTGCTGGTTGCTTCGGGGAATTAGCTCGATTCCAGCTACGGAGCGCCCTCTGCAGGCCAGTTATCCACCTGTCCTCTGCTGGCCCCGGGCCCCTCCCTGGACCTTGGTGCCTCTTTAACTGGGTCTCCCCCCTCCCAGGGGAATACCCACCCCACTTTGCCTCAGTATTGGCTACTGCCTAGTCATTGTCTAGCCCCCACACCCTGGGGCAGACTGCAGTATCAGCCACTCATCATAGGCAAAGGGGTTCTGGCCTGGCTGCCTTTACCCACCCTCCGGCTGCCCCTCTGTAAGCCCAGTACCTTGCAGGCCTCGAATTAGGCCCCGCAGCCTGAGGAGTTGCTGGCCTAGGGCTTCTCAGCTTCTAAGGCTTTTCCCCAGCCCTGCCTTCCTCTAGGCGCCCTGAGTGAGTTCCCAAGCAGCCAAGCCTGTCTCTCTCTCCAGTCAGAGAGAGACTCTTTTTGCTTCTGGCTCCCCTGGCCTTCTTATACAGCCCTGTGGCTCAGTTTGGGGCATGGCCCCCAGCTGCAGCCACTCCTGCCATCAGCCCAGGCTTCTGGCTCCAGCTATGGCCCCTTGCCAGGGCTGTTTTAACCCCTTCTCTCCTGGAGCAGGAGTCCACCCTGCTACAATCTACAAAGCTATTTTTAGTGTGCTAGCATGCACCCTACTGCCATAAGTCAGTGGACCTAGGTGGATGCCTACCAAAACCGAGATTGATGTATAGATACATGCAAAGAGAGAGAGGCTGCTAATTTCCATTGACTTTCCATGGCAGATGGATGCCTAGCCTTTGTAGATGATTGTTTTTCTCAGTTACTAATGGGGAAGTGTGCATGACACTATACAATGCTCTTACAGCTAGCATTTTCTGACTCTGGTTTTGAAATTCTAAGCACAGTCCATCGACCGAAGGGAGCATGAAGACAAATTCCAGTCTCAGTCCCAGAGCACTTTCCAGTCATAATCAATGGAAGCTCTGCTGGACCTGGGTTATAGAGAGGGGTACCAGGGCTCCCAAGACAATGTTTGTTCTCCAACTCTAACTTAGAGATAACAGACAGGTTTTGCTTGGTGATGTCGTTACGGGGAAGTGCTGTCTTCTCTCCTTTGGTCACGAGATCCCCAGCATCTAGAAGCAATTTTAAAAGCTCCTCCTCAGTGCTTAATTACTCAGATACAGAAGCAGACATAGAGGAAGAGAGACATTCTTTCTTGAAGATGTAGGAGTGGATAGAATTGGTTCCATTGTATATTTACTAAGGGATTGATGGGGCAAAGGAGGCTGTGTGATTAGTTCTCTGGTCTGTGTTACACAGTGGATCAGACTAAATGATTTCAATGGTGCCTTCTGGGTTGAAATTCTGCGGGTGAAATCATGTATCAATTGAAATCTGTGGCAAACTCACAGGGTTTTATGAACAATTCTGCTTTCAAGTGTTCGCTCATCCAATGGCTCAACAGTCCTGAAAGAATTAAGAAGACCCTCATTTTCCAAAATCAGCTATGGCCTACCTCTTCTTCCACTGAAGAGAATAGTAAAACTCCTGTGGTCTTCAGTGGGAGCAGAGATAAGCCAGTGGCGGGTTCTTTCAAAACTCAGACCATACAAGTCTGCTAGAGAGTGACAGGTAATGGAGGTGCTACAGGCACTTCTGTTTATTGATTTTTCCTCAGAATTCAGTCCAGGTGAGAGAGAATGAATGGTTCAGTGAAGGCAGTGGAGAGCTCCAAAAGTGTTTGGTTTGGTTACCTGTGAAATGTGTTGTGAGGGTCAAAGTCTGAAAATCCAAACAAGCAAAATCAACATTGTTATCCCCTGCCTGACAGGTAGCTTGAGTATGGAATGCACTGAGGAGTAGATGGCCTCTCTGGCCATTAGAATTGTTCCAGTCAGATCTGGAAAGAAGGGGTTTGATTTGTCTGAGCAGGGATTGCTTGCCATCTTATGCCCACTTGAGTATAAAGACATAAGCTCACTTTACCAAAGGCTACCAATGCAACTGTTAGAAAATGATCAGAGGAAGAACAAGAAGGATTAAATGGGCCAAAAGAAACCTGATGAGGTTCAACAACGACAAGTGCAGAGTTCTGCACTTAGGGCAGAATAATCCCATTCACTTTTACAGACTAGGGACCGAATGGCTAGGAAGAAGTTCTGCAGAAAAGGACCTAGGGGTTACAGTGGACAACTAGCTGGAAATGAATCAATGGATGCCCTTCTTGCCAAGAAGGCTAACAGCATTTTGGGCTGTATAAGTAGGGACATTGCCAGCAGATCGAGGGATGTGATCATTCCCCTCTATGTGACATTGGTGAGGCCTCATCTGGAGTACTGTGTCCAGTTTTGTGCCCCACACTACAAGAAGGATGTGTAAAAATTGGAAAGAGTCCAGTGAAGGGCAACAAAAAAGATTAGGGGGCTGGAACACATGAGTTATGAGGCGAGGCTGAGGGAACTGGGATTGTATAGTCTGCAGAAGAGAAGAATGAGGGGGGAATTGATAGCTGCTTTCAACTCCTGAAAGAGGGTTCCAAAGAGAATGGATCTAGACTGTTCTCAGTGGTAGCAGATTACAGAAAAAGAAGTAATGGTCTCAAGTTGCAGTGGGTAGGTTTAGGTTGGATATTAGGAAAAACTTTTTCACTAGGAGAGGGTGGTGAAGCACTGGAATGGTTACCTAAGGAGGTGATGGAATCCCCTTCCTTAGAGGTGTTTAAGGTCAAGCTTGATAAAGCTCTGGCTGGGAAGATTTAATTGGGGATTGGTCCTGCTTTGAGCAGGGTGTTGGAATAGAAGATCCCCTGAGGTCCCTTCCAACCCTGACATTCTATGATTCTATGATATACTCAGGGCTTACTCCAATTTAAATCAGGAATATGTAAAAACTGATGAGCTGCCTCAAGGATCACGGCAAGGCAAACCTGGGGTCTCTGTTCGGATTTCACAAATTCAGGAAAAAAAATCCCATACACATTAAAAAGAGAAAGGATTGAGTAAAACCTGAGTAAGAGACTCTGGATTTTGCTAATGGAAAATGGAAGTGTGAGTTATCACTTAATGCAGCACTATTCATTTAGATATGCCATCAGTTTGGATGTGGCCCTGACAAAGACGTCTGTATTGGTGCTCTACTGGAGTTGTATTTGCAAGAAAGCAAAGGAGAGAAACTCAGGTTTAAACATGTTTTATTCCACAGCCCTTCTGATAGATGCTCACTTAGCTCTCTCTCGTGCATATACGCACACACTTGCATACATATATATGTACATACATACATATACGAAGTATCTATGCAGCAAGAACATTTTAAAAGGAATAAATGTTCAGCTTGCTAAATCTCATGACCCCTTTTTTCTAAAATCCTGGAAACTTCTACAAAGAATCCCCTGCTTGTGCTATCCATTTTTCAGAATAATCTGATTATTCCTGATGATTGCAGAGAGGGGGCAAAATTGTTTTTAAATAGAAAAAAATAATGTCTTGCATAATTACTCTTTCCATTCTGAAGCCTGGGATGGATCTCAGTGGGTGAAGCTTTTCTGACTGATCCCCTTTCTTTCTGAGGTACACAGCCAGCCAGATATTAATTTGCAGATTGGAGCTCCAGTTTAAACCAGATTTCAACTCCCCACAATGGGTTCTTCTGTTCTTAGGTTCCACTGACGGTCCATCTCTGGTCATTTTAATTAATTTATTACATGATGAGAATATTGAATTTGAGTTGGTTAGAAAATGGAATTTCTATCTTCTTGGAAATATGGACATTTCAAAATATGTTTCCATTCTGAATTGGAATATTTTGAAATTTTTCATGAAATGGATATTGTGAAAAAAAAATCCAGATATATCAAAGTGACATTATTGAAATGTTTCATTTCAATAATTCCAAACCATTGCAATTATAATATGATATAAAACAGAGTACAGAATACCAAATATTGTTTTGTGTATAATATATAAATCTAATATTGTTTTATATGTTATTATAGTATTTAAAAGTTAATACTTTGAACCCAATATCCCATAAAAGTGAAAATAAAATGAAATAAGAGTGTAGGAACAAAATGATATGGGAAAGTCTATAAACAAAATAATTCATTTTGATTTAACTCATTGCAAATTATTTTTGTTGAATGTTTGGTCAAAATTGGGCCATTCCTGAAACATATTTTGATTTCAGCTAAATGGCATGTTGCAAAAAAGAATAGTTCCATCATTCCCCTTCCCTCCTCCCTGCAACTACATCTGTATCTAATATCAGCAATCGCTTCCCTTCGTTTGCAGGTTCCAAGGTCTCTGCTGAAGAGTATTGAGGACACTCAATGGTAGGACAACCAGACATGTGTGACTGAATAGAGTTGGTGGGATTCTCCGATTTCCAATCATTGCAAGTCCTACCCTTTGTGCTGGTGTTAACCTTCTATGTGATGGCCCTGGTAGAGAACACTCTGATTCTTATCATCATGATCACAGACTCTGTCCTTCAGACCCCTATGTATTTCTTCCTCAGGAATTTGTCCTTCCTGGAGATCTGCTACACCTCGGTCACCCTGATCTCGGAGACCCAGTCCATCTCCTTTGTAGGCTGTGGTGCTCAGATGTTTCTCTTCTCTCTCTTTGGTATCACCTGAATGCTGCCTCCTCTCTGTCATGGCGTATGACCGGTACGTGGCCATATGCCACCCCCTGCAATACACCCTCAGCATGAACCAGATGGTTTGTGCTTGGATGGCAGCCGGTTCCTGGATTGTTGTTATCCTGGTAGGTTTTGGACACACCATTTCGATATTTACGCTGCCTTTCTGTGGGTCTAATAGAATCAATCGTTTCTTCTGTGACGTTTTCCCTGTGCTGAGACTGGTCTCCACAGACTCCCACAAGAATGAAGCTGCAGTTACTACCACCACAGTTCTCTTTATCCTGGCACCATTTTTGCTTATCCTCTTGTCATACGGCCTCATTTTCTCCACCATCCTGAAGATGCCCTCAGCTGAAGGCAGACACAAAGTCTTCTCCACCTGCTCCTCACACCTCATTGTGGTTTCTCTCTTCTATGGGACTGGAACTTTTATTTATATGCAGTCCCAGGGACTGGAACTTTTATTTATATGCAGTCCCAGGGCAGTAATAGGTTCCTTTCCCTGGTATACACAGTGCTGACTCCAACATTAAACCCCATTATTTACAGCCTGAGGAACAAGGAGATAAGATGTGCTCTCAGGAAGACAATAGGCAGGCAAATGTTCCCTCAGGTAACATCTATAGGATGATGCTGTTGTGTGTTGTGCTTGAGAGACTCTGGGATGGGGAAATTGTACATCTCCATTCTTGCTAGAAATGCAATATATTCTTTTCTGAAATACCTTAAATGTTCTCCTCTCAGCTAGGGACAAATCATGAGTAACTACAGTGAAGGATTAATTCTCTTTACACTGACAGTGGTGTAAATGTATTAAACACTGGTGAGACTATTCCTGGAATTCTGTACCCAGTCCTGGTGTCTCTACATTAAATTTATATTGGGTAACTGAAAAGCTTTCAGAGAAAGAGTAGAAGATTGATTAATGGGACAGAATACGGCCTCCTGGAAGAGACCGAAGAAGATATATATTGAAAGGGCAGTTAAGCAATGACTTAATCAAAATAAGTAAGTAACTGGGAGTAAATAACTCTTACATTTAACAGATAAAGTTATAGCAATATCCAGTGGCTAAAAGTTGAACTATGCAAACGTCAAACTACAAATATGATCCAATATTTTACCAGTAACAGAGTAAAATCAAGAGTGATGAAGACTCCAGAAAATGGGGGAGGCCTCAATAATGAGGGGGACAGGCTACATGGATTCAAAGGCATCTGGATTGCTTGGTAAGCTGTGTACAAGCAAGTACTTTGTATTTTAATGCAGCTAAATATAAATGTATACATCTAGGAATATAGAACACAGGCCATAAATACAAGATGAGACATTCTATCCTGGGAAGCAGTGACTCTGAAAAAATATTTGGGGGCTGTGGTGGATAATCAGCTGAATGTGAGCTCCTTGTGAAATGTTGTAGCCGAAAGGGCTAATGAAATCCTGGGCTGCATAAACAGGGGAATTTTTAGTAGAAGTACAAAGGTTATATTACTTCTATATTTGACACTGCCGGAATACTGTATCCTGTTCTGGACTCTACAGTTGAAGAAGGGTGTTAATAAATGGAGAGGGTTCAGAGAAGAGTCATGAGAATAATTAAAGGTCTAGAAAACATGACTTAAGTGATGAATTTAAGGAGCTTAATCTATTCATTTTATGAAAGACAATATTAAGAGGTGCCTTGATGATCGTCTATAGGTACCTACCCAAGGAATGAATATTTGATAAAGGGACTGTTCAGTGTAGCATAGACAACCACAGCAAGATTCAATAGCTGGCAGTTGAAGCTTGACAAATTCAGGCTCCAACTAAAGCATCTTATTTTTTCTTTAACAGTGAGGGTAATGAACCATTGGAATTTTCTGTGATGCTGATGCCAGATCTGGTCAAAACTGCATGCTCAGTTGAAAACTGACAAACTCACAGCTGGAAGTCAGATTGATTCTAATGTGTATTAGCAGAAGATCAAAAGATGCTGTTAAGTGTATGCGAATGTGTTTAGTGTTTCACCTTCATAAATTAATTTGATTTTGCATGCATTGTTTTCACTGATTTATATCTTGTTAATATTTTGCTTTGTATATGCTCCCCAATATCTAAATAATACTCCAAATATGAAAGAAGCCTTGTGTTATGCAAATGAAAGACTCATGAGAAAGGTAATGCAGCTCAGGGACTTCAAAGTGATTGTGTAGGGCATTCAGAGTTCAGAAACTCTAAAAGCATCTCTCTCTCACAGCTGTCAAAGAAGAAACCATGTGATAGCTGTCCTGTCAGATTGTTCTAAGAGAACAAGTATAAATATGGATACAAAGGAAAATCATTCATTTCAGGATGGGTTGGATTCTAACAGGGTAGAATAATTGAACCAGAAAAGGACATACCCAAAGCTATTCAGGGTTGCCCTGAGAGACTTTTGGGAAACTGGCAGATTACTCCATGTCTGCTACCGTTTGGAATTATAGACTCATCTGAACACTTCAGAGGCCGTAGCAGCACAGAGTTCAAAAAGGCAGGAGGAGAAAAGTGGATGTGAGAGTGCTGTTTTCAAGGCAAGAGGAAGGAAGCCAGTCATAGTGGACGTTACTTGGGGAAGAACAAACAGCACTAGAGGTGCCCGGTAAGTGACTTTTATTTGGGAAGGTAGTTGTTCGATATGGACTTTTGGGATGAGGAGAGCTGCAGAAAGAAGGGTTTAGGGCTGCGTGTATGCCTAGATGCAAGATAGGGTGTTGATGTGCTCTCTCACATTGTGGTAATTGGCCTCAATGATTTCTTCAAAGGTCTCATGCAGAAGCTGGGCAATGCACTTGCACAGGTTCCTTGGCAGAGCTACTGTGCTCCTAGTCCCAGTAAAGCTAACATGTCTGCACCACTGTGCCATGAGGGGTGGGGGGACCATTTCTGCACACAGGTAAGAGGCATAAGGTCCAGGGCAGAAGCCACAATGTAGTAGAAGACCCTCCCTTGATTCCCAGGTTACCCTCAGCAGCGAGATATCTTCCAGGACAAACTCTTCTGCTGGAAAATGTGGGGACAATGTTCAGTATAGAGGCCCCCTGCAGCAGTAGCCTCTCCCCAAGGCACAGAACCAAGCCCAGAGGACACTACGGCCCTGAAATAATCAGTCCCCCTTGCCCCTGTGCTTACTCACCATTTTGGGGCTCCTGTGGGTTACGTGTGCTCGTTTTGGGACTGGCACTTTCTGCTATTGCATACACTGTACTTATCTTTAAGTATGACCGAATCATTGCTCTGTCTAGTGTGAACAATGCTGCCTCTGTTAACTATTGCATTTTGGCTTTACAGATGCAACCTTGAGATCCCAGCCATCCTTGTTATCAACAGCCGAAAGCCTTCCAAAGAATCAGGAAGCATGCACAAAGAACCAAAGAGGACCTGCTGCATGAAGTCATGCAGCAGTCCCTTACTGAAAATCAGAAAGTACAGGAGTGGCAGGAGACTGAAAGAAGGCTCTGCCAGCAAAATGCAGATTGCCAGCACCAAAGGATGAAGCGGCTCATAAGCATTATGGAGCGCCAAGCAGACTCGATATAGATGCTCATAGCACTGCAGATGGAGCAGCTCCTCGCCTGCCCCCCCTTCAGCCCTTGTCCCAAAACTCTTTCCCTTGTGCCCCCATGTCACTGCCAACCCATTTCCCCCAATATCTGGTTTCTTACCACCACTAGCTGCCTCCAACACCTGTAGCTTCACCACCCAGCCCTGCAAACTACAACCCTTACCCTCTACACTCAACCCCCATCGCCATCCATTTTAGCCAGCCTGAAGTGCAGTATTCATTGCACGGCACTCCAGACAGGAAGGCTGAATATGATAACAGGACGTATGCAAATCTGTGATTGTCTTGTTCCACATCCCACCCCTTCCTTCGTCCCAGCCAGCACAGATGAGTCATGCCATTTCTGTTTCCCCAGCAGTTGTGTTTCTTATCAATAAATGCATTTTTTTTGGCTTTGAAAACATTCTTTATTGCATTAAGTAAAAGATATCATAGCCCAGGAAAGCAACAGGCGCTGCAAGTCAGTGCATCATATGCACCAAACACAGATGCATACTAGCACTGGAACTACTGCACTTCACTCCTGTGCAGGGCACCAAACATTACTGGTGACTTTCAGCATCAAATTGTCCCTCAAGGCATCCCTAATCCTTACAGCCGCACACTGGGCCCCTCTAACAGCCCTGGTCTCTGGCTGTTCAAATTCAGCCTCAAGGTGTTGAACCTCTGTTGTCCATGCCTGAGTGAATCTTTCACCCTTCCCTCCACAAATGTTATGGAGGGTACAGCATGCAGCTATAACTGTGGGGATGTTATCGTCTGCCAGCTTCCCATACAGAGATCACCAGCAGCCCTGTAATGGCCAAAAGCACACTGAACTGTCATTCTGCACTGACTCAGCCTGTTGTTGAACTGCTCCTTGCTGCTGTTAAGGCTTCCTGTGTGGAGTTTCATGAGCCGCATATTAAAGGGTAAGTGGGGTCTCCAAGAATCACAACTGGTCTTTTGACTTCCCCTATGGTGATCTTCTGGTCTGGGAAGAAAATCCCAGCTTGCAGCTTCCTGAGCAGGCCTGTATTCTGAAAGATGCGTGTGTCATGCACCTTTCCAGGTCTGCCTGCATTAATGTCCATGAAATGCCCACAGTGATCCACAAGTGCCTGGAGAACCATAGAGAAATACCCTTTCCTATTTATGTATTCAGAGGCTAGGTGGTCTGATGCCAGAATTGGAATATGCGTCCCATCCACAGTTAGGGAAACCCATTTGTGCAAAGCCAGCCACAATGTCATGCTCATTGCCCAGAGTCATGGTTCTTCCGAGCAGGATGCGATTAATGGCCCTACACATTTGCGTCAAAATGAGTCCGGTGATTGACTTTTCCACTCTGAACTGGGTAGTGACTGATCAGTAGCTGTCTGGAGTTGCCAGCTTCCAGATTGTAATAGCCATCTGCTTCTCTGTCAGCAGGGCAGTTCTCAATCTCATGTCCTTGCACTACACGGTGGAGGCAAGCTTAATACACAGTCCCATGAAAGTGGTTTTCTTTACCCAAAGGATCTGCAGCTTGTCATCCCACCACTTACTGCTTATTTCCTGAGCCCACAGTCATAGAATATCAGGCTTAGAAGAAACCTCAGGAGGTCATCTAGTTCAATTACCTACTCAAAGCAGGACCAATCCTCCACTATTTGTTTTTGGCTACAGACCCCTAAATGGCCCCCTCAAGGATTGAGCTCACAACCCAAGGCCTAGAAGGCCAATGCTCAAACCACTGAACTATTCCTCCCTCTCACAAGCCACTGTGGTGAGCATGTCCATGAATGCCACAAGCAACTTCATGTCGTCTGTGTTATGCAATGACATCATTGTTGGACTTCTCACTGTCACTTTGCAGCTTAAGGAGTAACTCGACTGCAATTCGTGACGTTCTGGCAAGACCCATCAGCATATTCCTCACAAGTTCAGGATCTGTTCCCGCAGACCAAAAGGGAAGACAGAGCATGCAGTACAAAAAAAGTTGAAAAATGGTGCCAAATGTGGATGGAAGCACAGGGGTTGCTGGGATGTGAAGCGATGCATCACAGGGCATTGGGACAGACCCAGAATGCCCCTCACTCCCCCCTCTGCTTCTTTCCTACAAACCACAACGCCAGAATGGGAAGAGGTGCTCTGTGGGATAGCTGCCCATAATGCACTGCTGCAAGTGCCGCAGATGTGGCCATACCACTGCTTTTGCAGCTGACAGTGTGAACACATGGCAGTGCTTTCCCTGCTGTGGTCTCCGAGGCCTGGTTTAACTCACAGAGCTCTACATCTGCGAGTGCAGTCATGCCCTTAATACATTTCCCAGACCTGAAGAAGAGCTCTGCATAAGCTCTCACCAACAGAAGTTGGTCCAATATAAATTATTACATCACCCACCTTGCCTATCTGATATCCTGGGACCAACATGGCTACAACAATATTGTATTTACAAATCTTGGCCATAGATATCAAAGCCCAGAAGAAGAAAGAATCATTGTCTTTATTTCACAGATGTGGAAACCATGATGAAGAGAAATTACTTGATCCATGTCAGTGTCAGAGCTGGGAACATAACCCCAAAGTCATGACTGACCACCCCTGCCCCACAGACCTTACAATTTACATGGACAAGTCAGACAAAGGGATGGAAGGGGAACCACAGCTACAGGGAGATGGGAAGTAACTTGTCCATGCTCACAATACACAGAGGGTGAATTTCACTCACTGGGGAATAAACCAGATGTGGATGTAACCAATATACACAAGAATCAATACTGAGGCTGCTGGACTTATTTGAAGCATCTGGTGCTTGCTGCTTTTGGAGACAGCCAGAGCTTGACAACCCCTGTTATAACTATAAAAGGAAGGGAATAGCCCTCCTGTGTACAATACTATAAAATCCCTCCTCGCCAGAGACACCACAATCCTTTTACCTGTAAAGGGTTAAGAAGCTCAGGTAACCTGGCTGACACCTGACCCAAAGGACCAATAAGGGGACAAGATACTTTTAAATCTTGATGGGGGGAAGGCTTTTGTTTTGTGCTCTTTGTTTTGGGGTTGTTCACTCTTGGGACTAAGCTGGACCAAACATCAATCCAGGCTCTCCAAATCTTGCTGAATAAGTCTCTCATATTTCAAACTTGTAAGTAACAGCCAGGCAAGGCTTGTTAGCTTTATCTTTGTTTTCTTAACTTGTAAATGTTCCTTTTTGCTAAGAGGATTTACTGCTGTTTGGTGTAACTTTGAACCTAATGCTAGAGGGGGTTCCTCTGGGCTCTATGAATCTGATTACCCTGTAAAGTTATTTTCTGTCCTGATTTTACAGAGATGATTTTTCCTTTCTTTCTTTAATTAAAAGCCTTCTTTTTAATAACCTAATTGATTTTTCCTTGTTTTAAGATCCAAGGGGATTGGATCTGCACTCACCAGGAATGGTTAATCTCTCCTTTTTTTAAGATCCAGGGGCTTGGATCTGTGTTCACCAGGAACTTGGTGGAAATGTCTCTCAAGGCTATTGGGAGGGAGATAGTCTGGGGGGAAGGTAGACAGAGTTCCCCAAATAACTCTTAAAGGATTTGGGTGGTGGCAGTAAAACCAGATCTAAGCTGGCAATTAAGCTTAGAGGTTCTTATGCAGATCCCTAAATCTGTACCCTAGAGTTCAGAATGGAAAAAGAACTTTGACAATTCCAGTGCTCACAGCTCATGCAGAGCTGTTCAGGGCAGGTAGGACACCCAAGGTCCTACAAACAAGTAGGGGACCGATGCAGCATAGCAGTGTAACAAGATTGCAAGCCCCTTAAGGAAGACACCATCTTTTTATCCAGTGCCTGGGGTCCTGATCGATGGCCAAGTGTTCTGGTGATACAAATAAATACATAGCAATACAGGTCCCCACTGTGGAGTCGGTACAAATCCTACTGACAGCACTACCAGAACTGCCATCCCACGGCCATACTGCAGGCTGGAATCAGAATCTCGCACCAGTTTCTCAGGCCTTTACTTGCTCAGATAAAATTGACCCTGGATCCAAAAATTCCCTGGAATGATGTTTTCCTTTAGCCAAACTTAAATCTACTGGCTGAGGTTTGATGAACTGTAAAATTAATGTGCATACTCTAAGGAATAGCCCTGAATGTTCTGTCACTAACATCAGTTTAACATTCTTGTAACCTCAATTGAGGCAGTGTAGCCTAGTAGAGCGTGCATAGGCTCGGGGCTAAAGAGACTTGGGCTTTGTTCCTGGCTTTGACCTGTTGGGTGAGTCTGAGCAAGTCACTTCCTTGTTCTGTGCCTCAGTTTCCACAATGGGTACAAGGAGCAGGAGTACTTGTGGCACCTTAGAGACTAACTGGGCTACGAAAGCTTACGCTCAAATAAATTTGTTAGTTTCTAAGGTGCCACAAGTACTCCTGTTCTTTTTGCGGATACAGAATAACACGGCTGCTACTCTGAAATGGGTACAAGGGGGATAATTATACTGGCCTCCTTTGTAAAGCACTTTGAGATCTATTGGAGAAAAGTGCTACATAAGAGCTGGGAGTTTTTATTATTACCTCTGATTTACAATTTTGTAAGCATGAAGAGAATCCATTCTACAGACTTGAGTAGAGTTAATCCTGATTTACACCTAGAAGTGGGAGAAGAATCAGGCCCATAATATTTTAACCTTCCAGAGCTGACCATCCATGTACCTGAAGATGTTCACTAGGAAATACCACACACATAAAACAGTCACTGATATTTTTTTAATAATAGACAAATTCTTTTTAAAAATGTCTCTTTGGCTGGGACGTGCAAAGGGGCAAGATGGAGTTAGGCACCCAAATCCCATTGACTTTGAATAGGATTTGGGCACTAACACCTTCAATTTTTTTTGAAAATCTTACCTATGTATCAAATATCCCTGTGAACAAAGCAAATATTATTTTCCTCATCTGCAAAATGTGGCTACTGATTTATAAGCTGGTTCAATGACAGAGCTGAGAATAAACCCCACTTGGACACACCACCAGCCATTCATCCGACATATAGTTGGAATAAGTGTCTTCAAATGCACATGATAATCACATCACAATTAGTTGACTACACTTAGTGTTTGGTCTTCAAAATGTTTGAGAGACCAAATAATCAAACCTAGCCAAATGTATTGTCTAAACGCAAAGCAGTATGATAGGAAAAGGAGATATACTTTCCTTCCACAAAGCAAATTCTCTCAATGTTAACATTACACAGAAGGGGTATTCAAAGACATGCATTTCAGATAGCAGTATTTATGGTATGACTTTACATATTACAAAGCCCTTTACTCACCACGAAAATCCAGCCTGCCAGTTTGTTCCAGTTCCTAAACTTGCTCTTCCGGCCTGTACTTTTCTTATCTGTTTTGGAAACTACATGCCAAACTGGTTGGACATTGAGGTTCATCCCAAATTGTGCTAGGACACGCCCTTCATGTATCTTGGCTTTGACAGGGTTCCTATATTCTGATGCCAAAGCTGGCTTCAGCTTTGCAAAATGTTGTGTGATATTCAACAAGGATGAATAGAATTGTGGAGAAAGCATAATGCATTCAGTTGACATAACTTCCCATATATATATTTAAAAGTTCTCCTGAGTCAATGGCTCGGAGATATAATCTACATTGTTTAATACTGTGTGCATAATACCCATTGATATGGTGTATACTACACCCAACATATATGTATTATGTAACACCTTAACTGGGGCCTAATCCCACTGAAATCAGTGGAAAGATGCCTGTTCACTTCAGTGTTCACTGGATGAAGCCTATGGCCTGGTATTTTCAAAGGAAAAAAAAGGAGTTAGGGCCAGATTGCAAAGGTATTTAAGCACCTAAAATGCAGATAAGTGCCTGTTGGGTTTCCATAACACATAGGGAAATTAGATGTTTTACTCTGCATGTGCCTATGTATACTGTTGGTCTCTGTGCATCCTCGTGGGTTTGTACATGGTATTAAACACTCTGTTCATATTTGTGGCAGCAACTGCACACTGAGATTATTTTACTGCGCTGACCTAACCTCTCTGTGAATCACATGATGCTATCCATCAAATCCCCTGCCATGCAGGGCAAGTCAAAGCTCCCCTGTCACTTGCCCATGCATGAGGCTGGCCCCCCCCACCGCCAACCACCTGCATCGGGCTGGCCCGGCCTGAGCTGCTCTCCCTAGCCCTCCCTCCCACACAGGGTTGGTGTTACTGCTCACCCCTCATCCCCCCACATGTTCCTCCATGCCCTGCTAGGGGTCGCACCCCACTTTTTTGGCAAAACTGATGCTAATTTGGGATGAGCAAATTGGACAAATTCTGTGACAGGACTTAAAAAAAGGGACTGTCTCAGGCAAAACAGACGTATGGTTACCCTACCCAATTACCTTTGTGAAACTCAGAATCCAGAACTGAATTTCACAGCCCAGGTCAGTTGTTGGTTATTAGTGAATCAGTAGCCATATGAAAGTCACAGCACTGGGTATAACTCCAATTGGCCTCTTTAGTGGCAGGTTCAGAAGACAGGCGAAGGGAAAACAGTCCCAGTGTGAGCACCAACTTCTTAGTTCTGACCTAGAGCAATAACCTCCTTTTGTTAGTTTTGAATCACATTACCTGGCAGAATTCTGGAATGTGTGTATGTGTGTGTGTGTTTGTGTGAACTTGTATTCCCACATCCCTCTCTATCTAATATTTTGACTATCTAATTGTCCATCTGTCCACTACCTTGTTGTCCATCTGTATAATCATCTGTCTAGCCACCTAATTGTCCATCCTGCTGTCTATCTGACCACCAAGATCTATCTGTCCATTTTCCTCCTTGTACTGTTTACCCACCTAACTATCCCTGTCTGTATTTCCAATTGTCTATCTACAGTCCTATCAATCTGCCATGTCATCTGTTCATCTGTCTAATCATCTCTCTGTCCACTTGTCTAATGGTTTTAACATTCACCTGCCTTTATCTATCTATCTACCTATCTATCTATCTAATCTACTGCTAATTGGCCCATCCCGGTGGGAAGTGGAATTCAGTGGGCAGGGCCTACTATGTGGGTGCATTTCACAGTCATGGTCACTAAAGTCAAATTAAAAATACATCATGATTATTGGTAGCTAAAGGATATTCCTTCTGACTCCGTGTGCGGCTAATTTCACAGGCAAAGCAGATGGGAATTGGAGCTGACAAGGGGCTTGCAGTGGGACTGTGACACTCTGCTAAGGGCAACAGTGGCAAGGGGATAGACTGTAACTGGAGCTGTCTCTGTCCCTAGTGACTGACCAGAGAAGTGGCAATGAACAGTCTGTCCATAGGGTGTAAAGTGCTTGACCTTAAGGATGGAGCTGTTTCTATAGGTCTGATAGCAGATCTGCACTGACAGATCCCCAGCATGAAGGAACCCTGAACAGTATCATCTGAAACATGTTAATTTCATTGACTCTTGCTTAGGATAAAAATAATAATCAGTTAAAACCCCTGCTTCACTATGTGCTCGTTAAAATCATCCTCCTTAGCAACACAGCTACTAAAATGAAATCTCTCCAACTAGCCATGCAGCACCTGTCGTTCTATGGGGATTTGTAGGAGGACACGGAGGTTATTATAACTCCTCCTGTCTTTATCAGCACTCTGAGAAATGTTATGCCCAGCTGAGACCTGGGCACTGCCTGGTGATCTGACAAACCTCTCAAAGAATTAAGGACCAGTGGCAGAAAAAAAGCTACTCTTCATTTTAATGGGTCTCAGGGAGGCCATTAGAATGGAAACACTGTTGGAAAATGCAGGTTGCAGCAGCAGTCCCACAGGGGCTGATTAGAAAGGAAGGTCAGAGCCACTGATTAATGTTAGACAAAGGAAGGGGAGGGTTTGTTCCTATGGCAAGGAGCCCCCTGATGTGTAAAGTGAAAGGGGTCAGGCCAGTTTGACCAATGCCTGTGAAGGGTGATCCCTTCATTCATAAATTCCACCAGAGTCTCACCTAGCTAGGGGATGTAGTGGGTGGGTGTGTGTGTTGTGGGGGAGGAGGAATGGATTGCAGTGAAACTGACATGTAAACAAACCAGACTTTCCCCCTGGGTTAGCTGAGGCAGCAGGGCCCAGGTACAGTGAGTGAAAGGCAATTCCAGGTGTCTAGGCCTCAATGACAGAGATCAGCCAAAGTACCTGGATTGTGACAGGCTTTTCTGTCCTGCCCATGACACCCAGTGCTGCCAGTGCCCCTCAGTCCTAGCCCACAGCCCCTACCCACAATGCTATTTCATCTCTGGGCCCACACAGACACAGAGCTCTGCCACTGCCCCTCAGTTTTAACACACAGCCCCTACCCGCAATGCTATTCCATCTCTGGGCCCACACAGACACAGGGCTCGGCCAGTGCCCCTCAGTCCTGACCCATAGCCCCTACCTGCAATGGTATTCCATTTCTGGGCTCACTCGCTCACACTCTCTCTCTCCACCCCCCAGCTTTGACAGTGCCCTTCAGTCTTGACTCACAGCCCCCTGCAATCCTGGTTCTGGACTCCCCGATCTCCACACACTCCAAGCACTGCCAATGTTCACTAGTCCTGGCCCGCAGCCCCTTGCTGTTCTGTTCCTGGCATTGTTCCCTCTCTCATACACACAGCTTTGCTGATTCACCTTAAAGCCAACCCATAGACCCCTGATCCCTAACCCTAGCCCTAACCTTATCCCAGTCCTGGGCATCTCCTAGCCCTCACCTCTGTCAATGCCCATTAATCCTAACCTGCAGCCACCTGTTATTTCATCTCTGGGCTCTCACATACACAGCTCTGCTGATGCACTGCTATCCTGACACACAGCATTTGCTGTCCCAGCCCTGCCCTCACCTCCCACAGCTCTGATTTTACTCCCCAGTCCTGACCCACAGCCCCATGCTATCACAGCCCTGGTTTCCCTTCACAGCTCTGCGGATGTACCTCAGGTTTGCACTATAGTACCCCTACTATTCCTGTCTCAAAACTACTTCCCAGCTCCACCAGTACACCATAATCATGAGTTACAACCCCCTTGGTTCTGGCTGTCCTGCCTCAAACACACAACACTGACAATTCGCCTGACTGGCGCTTAATTTGTAATTTGAAAGCAATTAGCAATTAGGTGGTGGGGCTCAATCAATTTTTATACATTCATCAATGATGCAGCACATGCAGAGGTCCCAGGGCTATGAACAGCCAAGCCTAGAGGTCCCGGGGCACAGCCCTGGCAAACCCTGGTACAAATTAAGCACAGGAGCTCAATCTTTGTAGCTTCACAAAAAGAGGGATAAGGGATGACATGATCACCCATCTAAAAGTACCTACATGAGGAAAAATATTTAATAATGGGCTCTTCAGCCTGGCAGAGACTGGTCTGACATGATCCAGTGGCTGGAAGTTGAAGCTGGACAAATTCTGACTACAAATAAGGTTAAAATTTTTAGCAATTGGAGTATTTAACCACTCGAAGAATTTACCAAGGGTCGTGGCGTATTCTCCATCACTGAGATTTCTTAACTCAAGATTTGATATATATATTTTCCCTAAAAGATCTGCTCTAGGAATAATTTTTACCTCACTGAATGCAAATGAAGAAGAGTGCTAAATTCAAAGCAATTGGTCATTGTTTGGATACAGACACTTGTCAGAGTGTTGTTTGTTCAAAGAAGCTATAAGTACTGATTCAAAGAGAGATCCTTTATCTATCCCCATAGTTTCTCTGGGTAGCCCTGAAAAGACTTTTGGGAAACTGGCAGATTACTACATCTCTGCTATTATTTGGGTCTGACAAATGTTGATTCATCTGTTTATGTATTTTACCTGCTTTAACCTCTCAGTAGCTCTCATTTCTTTTTCTTTGGCTAATAAACTTGCAGTTAGGTTACTAGAGACCTGGCTGCCAGCGATGTCTTTGGTGTGATATCTGGAGGACCAGTTGACCTGGGGTAAGTAACTAGTGCTTTGGGACTGGGAGCAACCTGATGTGGTGTGATTTTTACTCTGTGTGACCATTATCACTGATTCCAGTTTGTCTGTGTGGCGAGATAGGCTGGAGAGCCTAAGGACACTGTTTCTGACTGGATGGTAAGGCCCACATATTGATCCAGGAGTTCACATTTGTTGCTGGCTTGGTGAAATCTAGTTATAGAACATGCCACCAGCTTGGGGTATCTGCCCTGTTTTCTGACAGTCTGCCCTGGGATGGGCAGTCACGGTGGTGAGCCACTCCAGACAGCGGGACTATCTACTGTATGTCTGTCAGGAGGAACAGTCTTTGAAGGCCCCATTCTTTCATCTGAGGCTCACCAGAATGCAGAACCCTCTGAGCTTCATACTTGTTGCAGCCCTTACCTGCCCTGACCCATCCTGGAACACGACTGATAAAGAGTGAGGTGAATAAATTAATAAAGCCCAGCTGCACATGAGGAACAACTTCAAATGGCTTTATCCTTTGTGGATCTTATCCTGGGCTGAGGAATTCACCACTTGCTTCCCATTCCCACACATATGGTCCAATAAAAGATCGTATCTCACCCACCTGGTCTCTACTATGAACTCCTTCATTGCCCTTCTCTTGACCTGACCTGTTATTGCCATGTCCTATTGTGAGAAGTAGCAATGAAAACTACCATGTTATTCAAGTTGAATATGAGCCATCAACTGATAATGAAGCCCATGGGTGACTGAATCCCTTTGAAATTCCCAGTCTATACAGTTAAATTAAGTAGGAAAAGAGAAATCCATTTTCTGCACCAATAAATATACTAAGGTGACCAGCAATTCTTAGGCTTCTAGAGGACCAAGTAGGGCTTGGATTTTCACATGGGTCTAAAAGAGTTAGGTACCCAGCTCTAACTGGATTTCAGTATGTCATAAACAGATAAGTAAGAGTTAATAGAACAGAAGTACTTCATCTCTCTTTTGCCTGTAAAGGGTTAACAAGATCAGTGAGCCAGGCTGTCACCTGACCAGAGGACCAATCGGGGACAGGTTACTTTCAAATCTTGAAGGAGGGAAGTTTGTGTGTGTGCTGTTAAATTTTGGTTGTTGTTCTCTCTGGGTTCTGAGAGTGACCAGACGTGCAACCAGGTTTCTCTCCAATCTCTTTGATACAGGCTCTTATACGTCCAGAATAGTGAGTACTAGGTAGATAAGGCGAGTTAGGCTTATGTTTGTTTTCTTTATTTGCAAATGTGTATTTGGTTGGAAGGAGTTCAAATGTGTATTTGACTGGAAAGAGTTCAAATTTGTATTTTGCTGAAAGGATTTTAATTTGTGCTTGTATACATAGGCTGGGAGGGTATTCTCAGTGTCTATAGCTGAAAGACCCTGTACCTATTCCATTTTAAATTTACAAAGATAATTTTTACTGTTTTTCTCTCTTTAATTAAAAGATTCTTGTTTAAGAACCTGATTGGTTTTTTTTATTCTGGTGTGAGACCCAAGGGGACGGGGTCTGGTTTCACCAGGGAATTGGTGGGGAGAAAGGAGGGAAGGGGGAGAGAGAGGCTAGTTTCTATCTGTGTTAGGATTACTGTCTCTCTCAGGGAGAGTATGGGAGGGGGAGAGAGAAGAAGGGGGGGAAGGTGCATTTTCCTCTCTGTTTAAGATTCAAGGAGTTTGAATCACAGTGATCTTCCAGGGTAACCCAGGGAGGGGAAGCCTGGGAGAGGCAACTGTGGGGGAAAGGGTTTACTTTCCTTGTGTTAAGATCCAGAGGGTCTGGGGTCTTGGGGGTCCCCGGGCAAGGTTTTGGGGGGACCAGAGTGTACCAGGCACTGGAATTCCTGGTTGGTGGCAGCACTAGAAGTACTAAGCTGGTAAGTGAGCTTAGAGGAATTCATGCTGGTACCCCATCTTTTGGACGCTAAGGTTCAGAGTGGGGAATTATACCATGACACAGTACCTAACTCTCTTGGCTATTTGAATATCCAGCCAGAAAGTGCTATTTCCAAAGCACTCAGGCGGTCTTTTCAAATGGACAAATGGCTGTTAGACACCCAAATCCCATTGGCTGTCTATGGGCACTGGGAAGCTAACTGCTGCTTGCCCCTTTGAGAATCTTCCCCTTAGCATTGCCCTAAGTCTCCTCCCCTTGAAATCAGTGGGATTTTTGCCCTTTATTTCAAGAAGAGCAAAGACAGAATCATGGTTAGTGATTTTGAAAATCCCATTCATAAAATCTTAGGTGCTGCTGGAAGCAGAGCTTTGAGGGGGCTAAAGAAGGACAGTTGTGCGGAATGAGACATACTCTATTTGTCCAGGCCCCCATACAACAAGATGCTTAAACACACATTTACCTCTAAGATTAGGAGCCACTGCGTTGACTATCCATGTGACTAAAATAGGTACATGCTTAAGCACCTTGCTGAACTGAGCCTTAAATTTTGGAGTCCTTGAGATTTAAGGACGAAATTTACAAAGCTACCTCAGGGATATGGACTTATTAGAAATGAGTGGTAGGTTTGAAAGTCTCAATCTAGAATTCCACCGGTCTTGCAGGTGTCTTTTTCCCTGAGGGGTGGGGGGGGAATAGCACTGAACACCCTTTAACTATTGTGACAGACCCAAACCAGTGGGGAACAGGAATATGGTCCTGTTGGTATCCAGGAAGTGAGTGGGCAAAGCCCGCCCACTGCTAAAGGACCTCCTTCCATCCTAAGGGGAGGATCCACAGGTCTGTGATACCAAATAATTGCGTGGGAAAACCAATGAAAAAAACAGGATCAGGGGTGAGGTCATAGGGCTAAACGAAGAGAACTTGAGGGGATACAGAGTAGAGAACCCTGGGACAGTGCCCACTGCTCCTCAAAGGTGTCAAAGGAGCTAGTGGACGCCACCCAGAGGAACTCTGCCCAGATGCGTGAATGGATGGAGGAGCGGAAATAGGCCCCACAGTCGCAGGAAAGCCCGTCAGCCATCCTCCTCTCCCTGGTTTTGTAGAGGGCTAGTTTGGCCAGGGCCAAGAGGAGGTTGATAAGGAGATCCCGCAACTTTGTGGGGCCATGGATGGAGAGTGCATAGATGAACAGGTGAGGGGAAAAGTGCAACCAAAAATGCAATAAGAGATCCAAGAGGAGCCGAAACAGGGGCTGCAACCTGGCACACTCTAAATAAATGTGCGCCAGTGTCTCCTTCATGCCGCAAAAGGGGCAGGTGTTGGGGCTAAGGATAAACCGCGCCAAGTACATGCCCATGTTCACAGCCCCGTGAAGGAGCCGCCAACTGACATCTCCGGTGGCCCTCGGGACCAGGGCAGAGTATGAGCTGGCCCACTGGGTCTTCTCACCCTCGAGAGGTGGCAGGAAGTCCCAACACTTTGTATCGGGGAGGGATGTGAGGGTGAGGTAGTGAAGGGTGTGGAGCACAAGCATGTACAGACATTTCCTCAGCGCGATCTGGAACAAAACCGGCTGCAGATCATGCAGCTGGTTCGCAGTTACTGAAAAGAGGTCATTGAAAAGAGCTTCCAGGTCCGGAGGAGGTCTTGGTAGAAGACAGGTAGCCTGGAAAGCTCTCGCGAAAGACCTCTCGGATTAAAGTAAAAGAGCTGCCGGTCATATCAGATCCCTCGGAAGCGGCAGAGGAAGGTGTGCGCCAATACGCTCCATGGCGGACTACCTGCACCATACAGGAGCCTCTGCAGGGCCTGAAGGCGGAAGACATAGACCTGAGTGTGTAATCACTTCAGGCCCTGTCCCCCCTCCTCCGGGGCAGGTGGAGGACCCCTGAAGAGACACAGTGCATTCCTGGCCAAAAGAACTCCAATATTGCCGTCCGGAGGTTGGCCAGGAAACCTGAGGCCGGGACCAGGGTGTTGAGCTCGTATCAGAGCACGGACAGGATTAATTAATTGAGCACCAGCGCCCTCCCTCGAAGGAAGAGACACCAGAGTGGTCCCATCCATTTCCGGAACCACTCAGTCACTCTGCCCTCTAAACCGTGCCAGTTCTCCGGCGGAGATGGATGCGTGCCAGAAAGGTAAACGCCGAGATAGAGCAGCGGACCCGCACTCCACCAGATGGCCTGAAGCAGGGGTGGGAGGGAGCTCACCTGCCACCCGTCCCCAACCACCAGGCCAGAGTTCTTGACCCAGTTGACTTGAGCGGAGGAGGCCGCCGAGTAGATGGCCTGGCAAGCCTCCACCCGCACCAAGTCGCCTGGGTCCTGGACCACGAGGAGCACATTGTTGGCATATGCCGACAGGACCAGCTGCAGCTCTGGTTCTCGAAGCATCAACCCCATCAGCCTCTGATGGAGGAGACAGAGGAAGGGCTTGATTGCCAGAGTGTACAGCTGACCCGAGAGGGGACACCTCTGCCGTACTCCTCTCCCGAAGCTGACCGACTCGGTCAGGGTCCAGTTGAGCCTGATCAGCCACTCCGCAGAAGCGTACAGCACCAGGAGACAATTCACAAACCGGGATCCGAAGCTGATCGCTCGCAGAGTGCTCAGGAGATACCCGTGGTCCACCCTGTTGAATGCCTTCTCCTGATTCAGGGACAAGAAGGCGAACGACAGACCATCCCTACACCCTAATTCCAGAAGGTCCTGGACCAGATACGGGTTATCAAAAATCGTGCAGCCCGGGATGGTGTAGGTCTGGTCTGGGTGGACCACGTCTGCCAGCACGGACCCTAGCCATATCGAGATGGCCTTCACAACGATTTTGTACTCTGTGCTGAGGAGCGAGACGGGACGCCAATTCCATAAGTAGCGGAGGTCTCCCCTCTTTGGCAATAAGACAAGCATGGCTTGCCTTCAAGGGGGGGGGGAGGACCCAGCTGTGCAAGGGCTCGGCCTAGATGGTAACAAGGTCTAGGCCGAGGACATCCCAGAACATGCGGTAGAACTCCACGGTCAGCCCGTCCATGCCTGGAGATTTATTGGTGGGCATGCGACGGAGGGCTTCCGAGAACTCGGCCAGAGTGAGAGGCAGCTCTAGCCGGTCCTGGATGCCTATGCTGACCATTCGAAGTCCGTCCCAGAGCACTCTGCAAGCATTAGGATCGGTCGGATCCGGGGAGAAAAGAGTCGCGTGGAAGGCCCTGGCCCTCCCTCACGTCTCTGCCAGATCCGTGAGGGGGGTGCCGTCCTCCACCAGGAGGCAGGTGATGTGCTTCTTGACCCCCCTCCTTTTCTCCAGGGCATAGAAGAAGCGGGAGCCGTGATCCATCTGCCGAAGGAGGCGAATGCGGGATCGAACAAAGGCACTCCGGACCCAATGGTCTTCGAGGGCCTGGAGGTCCTCTCGCTTCTCCCGGCACGCTCCGCAGATGGATGGATCCTCGGGGCTGGCGGCCAGACGCCTCTCCAGCTCCAAGACCTCCCGTTCCAACTGCTCTATCTCCTCATCCCTCCGTCGGCTGGCGCCCCAGGTGTAGTTGTGGCAGAAGAGACAGGCGCGCACTTTTCCCAGGTCCCACCACCGCCGCGCCGAGGGAAAGGGGAGCCTCTGCCCTCCCCAGGCCAGCCAGAACTCCTGGAAGGATGCCACAAAGCCCGCATCCTCCAGCAAACTATTATTAAAGTGCCAATAGGCTGACCCCAGCCTCTCTGCGCAGAGATAGGCCGTCACAGTGGCAAGGTAATGATCTGAAAAATGTGCCAGCTGAACACTGGAGGAGTGGGCTCGTGAAAGATGGAGACATGACAGGTAAATGTGGTCCAGCCGGGAGTGGCATGACTGATGGGCCTCCACCCGGAAGAAGGCGAACGTTGAGACGTTGTCCGGGTGGTGATCGCGCCAGATCCACCAGGGAGTGGCGTTCGATGAGCTCCCCGAGGACGTCAGCGGCGGTCAGGCACTGCTCGGTCCCCGAGTTGTCTCGTTCCTTGAGGGTGGTGTTAAAGTCCCCACCAAGGACCAGGCACTCACGAGGATCCAGGGAGCCGAGGAAGGTGGACGCCTGCTGATAAAAACTCAATCTCTCCGGGCCCGATGCCGGAGAGTAAACGTTGACAAGATTAACCACAAGCCTCTCCATGCAGACCCAGAGGTGCAGCAGGCGTCCCGGCACAGCCTCGACGACCCCCAGCACCTCGGGCCTTAGGCCAGGGGGGGGAAAAGGGTTGCCACTCCAGCCGTGTGAACCGAGAGGTGGCTAAAGTAGAGCCCGTCCCCCACTCCAGCTGCCAGCTAGCTTCAGTGGCCAGAGCCATATGAGTCTCCTGCAGGAAAACCACAGAGTCCCCCCCTCGAAGGAAGGAGAGCACCTGGCTCCTGCAGAGACTCATCCTACAGCCCCGGGTGTTTAACGTGGCAAAGATGATCGATGCCATGAGGAGGGCTGGAGGGAATCCTCACCGGCAGACAGGCCCACGGCCTCTGTCGGGCCGTGCAGCAATCCATGACCTACCGTGTAAGTGAGTAAAGAGTCACGGAAGAGATGGACCTACTGGTAGGCCACGGCAGTCTGCTTCCCAGTCCTCTTACTCTCCTCCATGAGGGCCCTCGTGGCCCTGAGGATTTGATGGAAATCCCCCCACTGCTGGAGCGCAAGGTGGACCTTGTTATGGGAGCCATGGATGTCCTCAAGGAACTACCACAGCTCCTCCTTCAGCGCATGGGGGGTGGGGTCACTGATCTATGACTTTCCCCCAGTGGGGCTCCTGTCACAGGCCCGTGGCACACCGAGGCGGGCAGGCAGAGGGCAGACACCCGATGTGGCATCCGATGGGCTGACACCACGCGACTTGCCCTGCTCCCTGGTTCAACAGGGGGCGGCGGAAGTAAAGCAGCAGCCCCTGTTGGGTCAGGACAGGGAAAAACTACTAAGGCTGCTCCCTGGGGGGTATTCCCAGGGGCAGCACCGGCATCACGGGAGGTGGAGGGGACAAGGACGGGGCTGGCATCAGGGATAGGGCAGGGGAAAGGAGTAGGGGTAGGGCAGGGATCAGGAAGAGAGTCAGGGAGGGGGGCATAAGCAGGATCTTGAGCCTCAATAGTTGGGCCACTTGAAGGTGGCCCCTCCCGGTCAGGCTCAGGGGTCTGGGGAGCGGGAAGGGGACACTCAATGAAGCCGGGCTCAGCCACTATGGCTGGTGCGGCAGCCACGGCATCCGGAGACGGAAGGCTGTCAATGGGGTCTCTGCCCGGGAAGGAGGTCGGGTGCTCCACACCCAAGGGGGACACCCCATGAGAATCGAGTCCCGGCAGTGGGGCACTGGCCGTCATCTCAATGGGCTCAGCAGCCGTCAGAGGGGTGCCACCTGCAGCTGGGCTGATGGAAGACACCAGGGGACCCTCAGAGGCGGGAGCAGAAGCAGCAGTCAGGGGAAGGGAACACGAGGACAGGAGGACTGGGGTGAGGTCGCTCAGACCGAGGCCCGCTGGTAGAGGGTCTTCCTCCCCCTACTTGACTGGGATCAGACCCAGGGCCTCGATCTCCTCGTAAATGGAAGGGAGATCACCATCTGTCACCCCAGGGCCCTCCCTGCTAGCACCCGAAGCGATGCCCACCTAGGCATTTGCAGGGGCTTCAGATGGTAAGGGGGCTAGAGGGGCTCCCTCAGGAGCTTCCACAGGAAGTGACCTTGGAGGAGGGGCGGTGTTACCTTCTGGTGCTGCCACGGTGTTCCCAGCCAGCACCACAGAATGGGAGTCGTCAGGGGACAAAGCGGAAGACTTGTCATCGGTGCCCCCCTTCCTGCTCTTCCAGGGGATCTCTGAATCTGAAGGATGTAATGGAACCCTGGGGAGAGCCCTCTCTCACGCCCGGTGGTATCCCCGCCACACCCTTCTCCACAGTAGTGGACCAAGAAGGAGGATAGGCAGCTTCAGGTGCTGGGCAGCCAGGTGCATTAGCAATGAAAGGGCCAGCACCTTGCTAGGACTCGGGGGTCCCGGACGCTCCTCCATGCCGGGCCAAGGGACAGTCCCTCCGGACGTGCCCCATCCAAACCAGATGGGGAAATACGCTTTTGCGCTGACTACTGTAAGCTATATGCTATAACTCGTCCCGACAACTATCCAAAGCCACGTACTGATGAGCTATTGGAGAAATTGGGACGTGCCTAGTTCATCTCTACAATAGACTTAACCAAGGGATACTGGCAAGTACCAGTAGATGAACCCGCCGAAGAAAGGTCAGCCTTCATCACCCATGCAGGGGTGTATGAATTTAATGTCCTTCCTTCCGGGCTGCTAAATGCACCCGCCACCTTCCAAAGACTTGTAGATGGTCTCCTAGCAGGATTGGGAGAATATGCAGTTGCCTACCTCAATGATGTGGCCATTTTTTTCTGATTCATGGCCCGAACACCTAGAACACCTAGAAAAAGTCTTTGAGTGCATCAGGCAGGCAGGACTAATTGTTAAGGCTAAAAAGTGTCAAATAGGCCAAAACAGAGTGATTTACCTTGGACACCAATAAACCCCCTACAGGCCAAGGTGGATGCTATCCAAAAATGTCCTGTCCCAAAGTCAAAGAAACAAGTCCAATCCTTCTTAGGCTTGGCAGGGCATTA
Source organism: Gopherus evgoodei (assembly GCF_007399415.2). Taxonomy (NCBI): domain Eukaryota; kingdom Metazoa; phylum Chordata; order Testudines; family Testudinidae; genus Gopherus; species Gopherus evgoodei. The sequence goes on along the minus strand of NC_044342.1, from coordinate 9,797,351 downwards.
GAGGTGATTTTTACCCCACTACAGCCAAATCGCTGCCCCACTAACAGACCTGACCAAAAAGACCCAGTCGAATGCAATTAAGTGGACTGATGAGTGTCAGAAGGCATTTACCCAGCTTAAGGCAACACTTATGTCTGACCCTCTGCTAAGGGCCGTAGACTTTGACAAACCATTTCTAGTAACCACAGGTGCATCTGAGCATGGAATAGGAGCAATTTTAATGCAGGAAGAACTGGATCAAAAATTTCATCCTGTTGTGTTTCTCAGCAAGCAACTGTCTGAGAGGGAAAGCCACTGGTCAATCAGTGAAAAAGAATGCTGTGCCATTGTGCATGCCCTGGAAAAGATACACTCATACATTTGGGGACGGCGTTTCCAGCTACAAACTGACCATGTTGCACTAAAGTGGCTTCATACTGCCAAGGGAAACAACAAAAAACTACTTCAATGGAGTTTAGCTCTCCAAGATTTTGATTTTAAAATTCAACACATTTCAGGAGCTTCTAACAAAGTAGCTGATGCACTCTCCCGTGAAAGTTTAACCAGAATCAACTGGTTAAAAATTGTCCTTAAAATGTGAAAAGTCTTGTAGTTTACATAATTAGCAGTATATGTAAAGGTGCATGTGTTTTATTAATCTGTTTATTCTAAAGTTCTAGGAAGAAGTCACCCCCAGTGTGATTCCACACTGTCTGAGATTTGGGGGGCATGTCATAAACAGATGGTTAAGGGTTAATATCTCTTTTACCTTTAAAGGGTTAAGAAGCTCAGTAAACCTGGCTAACACCTGACCAGAGGACCAATAAGGGGACAAGATACTTTCAAATCTTGGTGGAGGGAAGTCTTTGTTTGTGCTTTTTGTTTTGTTCGTTGTTCGCTCTCGGGACTGAGAGAGATGAGATGTACACCCAAGCTTTCCCAATCTTTCTGAATCAGTCTTTCATGTTTCAAAATCGTAAGTAATAGCCAGGCAAGGCGGATTAGTCTTATGTTTGTTATCTCAACTTGTGAATGTTTCTATTTGTTGGAAGGATTTTTTACCTCTGTTTGCTGTAATTTTGTATCTAAGGCTGGGGGGCCGGTCCCACTATTCTATATGAATCTGAGTACCCTGTAAAGTATTTTTCATCCTGATTTTACAGACGTATTTTTACCTTTTCTTTCTTTAATTAAAAGTTTTCTTTTTAAGAATCTGATCGATTATTTCCTTGTTTTTAAGATCCAAGGGATTGGGTTCGAAGTCACCAGGGGATTGCTGGGGGGAAAGGGGGGGAATTGTTAATTTCTCCTTGTTTTAAGATCCAAGGAGTTTGGATAGATGTGAAGCCTCTCAAGGCAACCCAGTGAGGGGAAAGTCTTGGGGGGGGGGAAAGGAGGGAGATGGTTAATTTCTCCTTGTCTTAAGATCCAAGGGATTTGGATCTTTTTTTCCCCAGGGAAGGTTTTGGGGGAACAGAAAGTGTGCCAGACACTAAATTCTGGCTGGTGGCAGCATCACCAGATCTAAGCCAGTAATTAAGCTTAAAAGTGTTCATGCAGGTCCCCACTTTTGTTCTCTAAAGTTCAAAGTGGAGAAAGAAACCTTGACAAGTTTTAAATACATATCTCAGCAAAATTATGAACTACACTTCTACTCCTTCAAATCTATTATTTTTCATCTCTCAATGTTTTTTTTTGGGGGGGTTGGTATTGTTGTTTGTTTTTTTGCCAATGAAACTAAAAATGAAATGTTAACTAGTGTCTGTTCTTTGCACAGAGAGAGAAAGGATAGGCATCATTCTGCACCTAGGTGTTTTCATGTAGAGTGACACATATTCAGATATTAAACAAATTGTTTCTTTCTGACATGTGCTTACCTACCTGCTCCATTCATCATGTGCTTTCCATGAGGGAGCAGATCTCCAGAAGAAAACAGACCTTGAAAAATTCAGATTCTGAAAACCTTCTGCTGGTTGTCCATCCTCCCAAGCCTTAGAAATGTTCTAATTGTGTGGTCTCCTCACCTTTCTGATGATACAGATTGCAGCAGGATAGTTGTTCTTCTTAATCTTCTTAACCTCTTTGAATGTCTTGCACATCCTCTTGGCTCAGTAGAAGGATTGTCTCCTACAGAATCCTCATGTGCTTTCTCCTATCTAATTTTAAATGGCAACAACCTTGATCATGTAACTTTCTAAGGTTTCCCAGTGGGCATTGTTAAAAAGTTAGTGGTATTTCACTATCAAGGTCTTGAACTTTCCTTTCACAGAAGCCTACAGCATATCTTCCAGTGCTTTGAACCTGAGAAGGAACACATCTGGGGTTGTGGTTAAAGCAGTGGAGTGGAGCTCAGAAAACCTTACCTCAAATTCTATCCATCTGAAGTGGATCCCTTTTGTATCTTTGAACAAGTCACTCAGGCAGATTTTTAAAGATATTTAGGCACCTAGTGGGATTTCAAAAGTAACTAGGTGCCAAACACCCATTGGAACCAATGAGTTTTAGGCACATGGATGCTATTGAAAATCTCTGCAAGTACCCAAATACCTTTACAAATCTTGTTTTCTATGCCTTGGTTTACCCATCTTTACAATGGTGACAATCATCTTTCCTTTCTTTCTTATTTATTTAGACTGGTATTTTTAAAGGACTCTAAGGGAGTTAAGCACTCAGCTCTTTCTACAGTTATATACTCTATCTTAACCCCAATCTCTTTCTACAGTTATATGCTCTATCTTAAGCCCAAGTAACAAGATCAGTGAAGGAATATTTCTGTGAAAATCTCTGATCTGTGCTATGCAGATGGTCAGAAGTATATGATTTAAATGATTTCTTCTGACCCCCAAATGTATGCATCTACAAAATCTAAATTATTTTCAGTAGCATTTGGGCACTTAACTGCCTCAAACTTTCATAAATCTTAGATTAGAAGCATTTCGGAGTATATACAATATGTATTTACAATGACTAGGAGAATGACTCTTGATCTCATTTGGGACTTTTAAATGTATATAGTAAAGAATGTATGTTTCTTTCTCTAGATGTTTATTCCTCTGTCAGCAGATCTATATCTGTGCCAACAGATGGTGGCTACATTCTTTGATCACAAGTCAGTGTGCCAGGAATACTTGAGATGGATTCTTTTTGCTATCTGGGGAAATTTCCTTAGGCTAAAATTTCCAAACACAAAGATCTACAATTAAGCTTCCAGGTGCTTAAGTGACTCACAATGTGACTCAGTCACCTAAGTCCCTGTTTCAGCCTTCACTGCAACCCACAAAACTCTGGCCAAGAACTTGGTGCCTATGTTTTCAGGGTCAAATTTTTCTAGGCATCTCTGTTTCTGCCACTGAGTATGGACAGTCCTGGCTCACTCTAGGAGTCCAGACACTTAACTCCCACATAAGCCCCAATATGATAGGTGAACTGGCATAAGATAGGTAGGCAAAGACCTGTTTAGTGTGCAGGACCTGATCCAATAGGCATGAAGTATAAAGTAAAGTATTCAATAAAGCTTTCATTTTAACAGCATTCTTGTTCCTTTTCCCTTTAGCTGAAGAGAGTTTATAGAAGAAAAAAAAACACCTCTTGTTTGACAGTCTCGCAGATGGTATCAAAGATGGTAATAACTGTCCTTTTAGGTAAAATAAAATAAGTTGGTTGAGATGAGTTGGTTGTTATTGCTGCTCTGTTAATGTCCTTTCATTGCAGTCAATCTATGGGATTCAGCTGGAGCTGGTTGAGGTGTTGGACTCATCTGTGTCCCTTTCTCTGGCCTGGTCTGGTCCAGACATCTCTCAGGATGAGGACAAAGGAAGCCCAAGGTCCCAGAAGATGGTAGGGGTGGTAACTATGATGATGAAGCTTGCTCCAGTACCCCGTGTCTGTTCTTCTTTATCCCCACCTTCTTTAAGGACTCAGGAAGGGGAGCAATGGGTGGAATAGCTCATCCCCTTATTATTTTGTCCACAGATTAGGCCTAATATCAAACATACCAATTTTGGTTCACTAATGTATGGCTCCACATCTCTTGTTTTTAGCAAGCATGATTTCAGCAGTCGGTGAATTATATCAACAAGAGCTTTTTGTTTAGACTAATTCTGTCTTCTTGTCTCCCTTTCAAACCTTCTCCCATCAGAGTTTGTTATTATAGGTTATTGTGATATCTGACGAACTTTCACATATTTTTTACATTTATGTGCAAAGTTAGGGTAAATTTTTAGCCCCAGTTTTCATAATAAGGTTCAACTCTCTGCTCTCCATGAAAGGAAAAGCAAAGATCTGAGCCAGGATTTCTCACACCTTCAGGACAGTGAGCTAACCACTGAGATATGGGATATTCCAATGGATACCTCTCCTGTTGAAGCTATTCCACTGTGCGCTAAATACTTGAAGAGTCTCTGGGCCAGAAAAAAACTATCAATGAGGATGATTTGATAACTTAGTGGTTTGGGCCTCCATCTCTGAGGTGGGAGACCTGGAGTCTAGTCTAGTTTTCCTGTTTCAGTGACAGTGGAGCAGCTTCAACAGTAGACATTGAGGGAAGGCTACATTAAAATATTACCCAGGTCAGTGGTTTGGCCAAACTTCCAAGAGTTGGGAGACCCCTGTATAAATCCTTTCTCCCCTCAGGCATAGCGGGACTGTGACACTCTGTGCCCCAAAGCAAGACCCTGGCACCCCCACATTCACCCTTGTCATATAATTATGAAATGTTTTGTGCAAAAGATGCCTTCTGAGGTATCGTTCTAAAAGTCTTGATCTGTTGAACATTAATATCCTGTTGATTGTATATGCTGTCATTGTATGTGAAGTTATGAAGTTTTGCTATAGGTGTGTTACTGAAAGCTGTTGTGAAGTTGGAAACACTCACCACTAGCCTTTCAGATACAACAGTGCTAATGGACCAGAAACAAAGACAATGGACCATGGAAGAGCTTATCCTCACCTGTGGATGCTTCAGTCAGCCTATGGACAAAGGCTGCCATGACTCATTGGCACCAGGCAAGGGCTTGTGACCAGATCTTATGATATTAAACTCCATTTTGGTATCTGTATTTTTCCGTGAACTGGGCTGGGAAATGGCCTTGAAACCAAGGGATTTCTTCCATATGGAATAAACTATAGGGGGAAAGTGACATCACCACACCAATCCACTCCCCCCACACACAAGAGAACACTTGGAAACACCTGAGGAATGCAGACTGAACTGAGGGAAGTACTGGTGCCAGGCTAAAGGGGTTTCTAGCCTGTGTAAGAAAGCCTGATGGACTGTTGTACTATCTAACAGGGTGAGACACTGCTTGATTCAAAACCTATTTTATCTATAAGCAGACCTTCATTTTGTTTATTTCTTGGGTAATCATATGATCTGTTTGCTATTACTTATAATCACTCAAATCTATCTTTGTGTAGCCAATAAATCTGTTTTATATTTTTTTAACTTAAATCAGTGTGGCTTGAGTGAAGTGTTTGAGGAAAAGCTCAGCTCAGTTAACAAAGGTTTTGTGCATATTCCTCTCCACATAGAGGGAGGGGCAAACTGGGTAACTGTAATTCATTTATACAGGTCAGGCTTATGACCAGGCAGGACAGTACAATTCTGGGGTCCTAGGCTGGGGAGCTGGGGGTATTTTGCCTGGAGCTTCTCTATTGTAGGTTCATGCAGTGGCTGGCAGAGGGTTCATGAACACAGCTTGGTGTGGCCCTTGCCTGTGGAGGTTGATGTGAGTGCAAGTTTGGAGGGATTTACAGCTTGTCACAATGTCACAGTGCAAGGGGGAACCCAGACTGGTGAGACAGAGGTCCCAGCTGTACCACAGTCCCAGTTGGCACCCTAGGTGGGGGAAGACACCCATCACAGGGACGTTGAACTTGAAACTCCCACGTCCTAGGTTAGTGTATGCTAAATGTTGGGCTAAAAGCTATAAGGTGAGCATCAGCCATTTTGTGTGGGGTGAAGCAGGTACCTAACTCTTTCTCACAAAAAACAGCCATCTGAGTCCCTGGCAAGGTGAACTAAGTGCCTCTCTGGGTGTCTGGACTTAGGAACCTGTTTCTGTAAGAAGACTGGGGCCTAGGACATAATCCTGCTGTCTGCATCTTCCATTGGCTAGCTTAGATGTGGACCCATTTAGAGTGTCGCCTTTTGAGGATCTCATTCATAGGCACCTATCTCTCCTCACTCATTGTATAGGATCCTTGGCGCCTAACTCGGATTTGTGGATCCCAGTGTTGTTCCAGCAATTTCCAAGACACTTAAAAGTTAGGCAGTGCAGCACTGGGCACTGCAACATCAAAGCCTCTTTGTGGAGATGAGCCCTAAATCTATATTTAGGTACCTAAATAAGAGACGTGGCTTTCAGAGGTACTGTTTGCCCTGGTTTCAGAACAGGATTAGAAGTTAACTACAGGTATCAGCATGCCCCTGCTTTCTATAGATCTTGACAGTGCATCATGGTTAAGTGCTAGCAATAATTAAGGCTGAGGTTTTCAAAGGAAGCTATTAAGTTTGTATGTCCAAATGCCATTTCATTATGATTGGGTGCCTAGCACCCTTAGCAGGGCCGAAGCAACAAAGAACGTGGCCCCCTCCGAACATATGTCCGGGACCCCTTACAATGCACAAACTGGAATGCATAGGCCTACAGTGTACATGTATTCCGTATTTACGCAAAGCGCTTCTTTCCAGCCTTGTTCTCCACAAATTGGTTAATCAATGCGTCATAGTCCAGAGATCTGGCAATCTTGTTTTTGATTGAGATAACTGCAAGCACAGAAAGCTTGTCTTCTGTCATGCTTGAGCGCAGGATATTTTTGATCAGTTTCATTCTGCTGAAGCTCCTTTCAGCACCAGCAACAGTAACTGGTGTGGTCAGAAGAATTCTGATGCAAATGCAAATATTCGGATATATCTCCTGAAGGCTCTTCTTGTATATGTAAGTTAAAAAATTGTTTGCCGTGACAAGTCCTCTCTGTTTCTTGATGACATAAATAAAACCATTCAATTCCATTATGAGTTCGTTGGCATCAATGTCTCCCATTTTTCTTTCAAAATTTTTGCTGTGATTCTCCAGTTCATTTTCTCTGTGACACTGCTTCAGGCTGTTAGCGTTGTACAGAAATCCAAACAACTTATGCCACTCCACGAGTTGGTCAAATCACAACGAAACAGAAGCTATGGCCTGATCAGTGAGAACAAGAAAGAACTGCGATTTGAATTTTTCTTCAGCAGAAAGACGACTCAAATCATCAGCACATTCGTAATCAAACATTCTCTTCTTACGTCGCACCCTGGTTTCTGGAAACACCTGCTCAATACCCATATGCTCTGCTATTTCACGTGCATTTGTGACCACAGAGTTATATCTTGTATTTCGATAGTCTTCCAAAAACTTCATTGTAGCACCGACTTCTGCCTGCAGTACGTCAATCAACACATCTGGTGACTGAATTAATTTGCTGGTTTTATTGACGTGAAATAGTATATCGTACCACGTGTACACAGTCAGAACAAAAGGCCACGTAGTAACATGGTCTAAAAGCGCACCAGCTTCTGTTGCTGTATTGCCATCTTTCTTTTCGAGCGCATATTCTCGCAAAGATGACAAAGCATTGCACAATTCTTCAAGGTGATAACGCAATGGCTTCACAGCATCAATTCTCTACTCCCAATGAATGTCCAATAACCCTTTAACAGATATTGGCATATGTTCTTGAAGTATATCCCAAAGTGAAGGTGAAGAAGAAAAGATAACGTATATTCTGTTAATCAGACAGAGAAAGTCAACGGCATATTTCGATGACTTTGCCACTTCTGAGATCACAAGATTCCAAGTGTGAGCTCCACATGGTACCTACAAGGCAAGGTCATTTATTTGTAGCATGTGGGCTTGAACTCTTTTATTCTTTCCTCTCATATTTGCGCCGTTATCATAAGCTTGGCCTCTCATGTCAGCAATGTCTATGCCTAAGTTGTTTGCCTTTTCAAGAAACACTTCCAATAAGCCCTCGCCAGTTGTATCATAAATATTAAGAAAACCAACAAACGCTTCATGAATATTGACACCATCTTCATCGTTGCATTCAACAAAGCATAACACCACAGACATCTGTTCTTCATGTGACACGTCAGGAGTACAGTCCAAAATAACTGAATAATATTTTGCTTTTTTAAGCTGCGCTATGTTGGCCTCTTGAATGTTACTGGCAACAAGTTGAATCAGCTCATTTTGGATCTGTGGACTGAGGTACTGAACATGCGTCTCTGCCTTCTTAATCCTCTGTAAAAGTTCGCTGAGGACAGTATCATACTTTGCAAGCAATTCAAACAGTCCCAAAAAGTTGCCATTCGAAGGATCGCCGAGCTTTTAATTACTTCCTCGAAATGCCAAGTTTCTTTCGGACAAGAAAATAACAACATCAACCATGCATTTGACAACATTTCTCCAGAAATCTCTTTCTTTCAGAAAAGCCTGCAATTCGAGTTGGTCAATAGATGTAAGGTTTACTATGCCTGACCGAAGGTCAAACCATTTCACCATACAGTCTCGATGACCTTTGCCTGTTTCATGCTGCTGAAGTCTCTTTGACACTGATTTCCAAGCAGATGTTCCACCACATAGCGGTATGTCACCAGTGCCAAATAATTTACAACAAAAACAAAAAATGGCATCTTTCTGAACTGAGTACATTAACCATGAACGTCTTATTTTCTCGCCATTTGCCATGGTTCGATAGAAATGAGTACTTGTGAACCTCCGTCTTTCCTCATTAAATGGAAATTCATAACTTTTATTCTGCTGCGGTGGGCCACGTTCAACAATGTCACGCACTTGCCTGTCCGATATTATAGACGGCCAATCTCCTGGATCATAGTCAGTGGTTCAGATTCAGATGCTTCTTTCCCGGCAGCAGCTGGAATATCTGTCACAGTTTGTTTGGTAGAACAACTGGCTTCACCTTCGACCTCACTTGAAGCACTTCTGGATACTTCTGGACACGATTCATCACTGCTAGCGCTGTCCATTTCATGTGCCTGTACCTGTACGTTGGATTGCAGCGCAAAATACGTTGACAACTTTGGAATTTTCTCAAGCTCCTTCTCAGCATCTTTTGCTGCCTTTCGTTTACTAGTTCCGCTCTTATACATTCTCTTAGATATCACAAAGCACACTTTTTCGTTGGAAATGATAAAAAACTAAACAACTAAATTAATAACATTTATCCGCCGACCGCCATTATGAACGCAAATACACATTCTTTGAATGGGTCCAACTAAAATTCAAAACTGACCGACAGACAACTGATGTAGCCAATAGCATTATGATGTATTATAATGATGTCACGGTTTTGTCAGTAAAACCGACGTGGATTGTGCAATAGCATCAATAAATGTCACTTACCTAGTTATACCTCACATTTTGGCCACTTTTAGGGGCCCCCTTCCTTGCGGGGCCCCCTCCAGTCAGAAGGTAAGGAGGGCGCTCACTACACCTCTGACCCTTAGGCTTCTTTGAGAAGCCCAGAGTGAGTGAGGATTGGATGCCTTTCCAAGTGATGTGCTGTGTTCCACCATAAAGCTATTGGTCATGATGTAGGAAACAGAGGAAGATCCATTGCATCATGAAATCAGACATCCTGTGTAACACAGGCCATAGAGTCATTTCAAGCTGCTCCCGATAATTAGTGTTTGTCTGAAGCACCTCACAGAAAGATATCCAGCCTGGAAATGAAGACTTCAAAAGATGAAGAGTCGCGGCCTTGCCAGGGCCAGCCTTAGGGAAAATGGTGTCCTAGGCAAACTTGTATTTTGGCGCCCGAGCCCCCCACCCATTGCCCCTGATGCCTCCCTGGGACACTCACCCCTCCCCATTGCCCCTGCCCCCCACTGTTTCCCCTTTCCCCAAACCTCCCTGACCCCCACTGTCTCCCCTAGCCCCTCATTTGATCTTGGCCCCACTCACCCCCCAGTGTCCCTGGCTCCCCCACTGCTTCCCCAGGCTCCTCCCCCCCATTACTCCTGACCTCTACCCACTATGCCTGGCCCCCACTGCCTCTCTGGACTCCCCCAATCGAACCTGCCCCCCAAACTGCTTCCCTGGGCTCACCACTAACTCCCCTGTCCCCTCACCAATCCCCCCTCACCACCACTGCCTCCCTAGACTTCCCACGCAGCTTCCAGTGTCCCTGGCTCCCACACTGCTTACCCAGACTCTCCTCATTTCTCCTGGCCCCCACAGTCTCCCCTAGTCCCCCAATCCCACCATCACCCACTGCCTCCCATGGCCCCCCACCAATCCCCACTCATGCCTCATCGCCCACTGCCACCCTGGAGTCCCAACCCCCCCATTTCCTCGAATCCCTCCACTGCTTCCTCGGGCTCCCCTACAACCTCCCTCACAGTTGTACCTGGCCCCTGTTGCCTCCCCCAGGATCCCCCCACCATTTTCCCTGGACCCTGCTACCTCCTTGGGCTTCCCATCCCCCAGCTCCCCTGGGCCTCACTGCCTCCCCCACCGCCGCATGATTCCAGGTGAATCCCCAAGCCCCAGGCAGGTAACTGCAGATGCTGGCCTGTGAGGAAAGGATGGGACTCAGCAGGCTTCTCCGCACTCCCTCTGGCAGAGAGTTGTACTGCCAGTCCAGTCTCGCTTGTGGGCATCACCTAACTGGGCTGAGTGGGAGAGCTCATTGCTGGTTCCTTTCCCAAGCAAGTCCCTTCAGCCATGCTCAGCTTGACTCCCACCTTGGCAGAAATCTGGGGGAGAGGCATGTGTCCCTGCATGCCTCCTTTCCTTTCCCCTCCCTTCCCCTCCCCTCCCATCCCCTCCTCTTCTCTTCCCCGCCAATGTCACTTATGGTGTGGTCCTAAGTTAAACCCCTTACAAAAGTCTAAATATGTTCTATCTACACAGGTACATCTAGGTTTGACAAGACCTATTATCCATAAAATTATGTTGATTGACATTGACTAGACTCCTATTCTTTATTTATTTATTGATTGAATCCATATTAGCTTTTCCATTATTTCCTTCAAGACTGAAGTTAGGCTAATTGATCTATAATTGCCTAGATCACTCTGCTTGCCTTTTCAATTATAGAATATGAGGGCTGGAAGGGACCTCAGGAGGTCATCTAGTCCAACCCTCTGCTCAAAGCAGGACCAGTCCCCAAGACAGATATTTACCCCTGTTCCCTAAATGGCCCCCTCAAGGATTGAACTCACAACACATGCTCAACCCCCTGAGCTATCCCTTCCCCCAGTTAGCACTTGCTCAGCCTTCTTGAATTTTCCCAGTATCCCATGGGAGGTTTAGGTTGGATATTAGGAAAATTGGTCCCTCTTCGAGCAAGAGGGTGCACTAGATGACCTCCTGAGGTCCCTTCCAACACTCATATTCTATGATTCTATGATTCTAAGATTTATTATAAATTAACGGCAGTGGTCCAGAGATCTCTTCAGCCAACTATTTTGGTACTTTTGGGCACAAATTATTTGGACTTTCTGAATTCAAAATATGTACCCTTTGGTTAATGCTATATTAATATCCTTCTTATTTCCTAAGGACTCAGAAGTACTTCAGAATCCTCATGAGAAATAAAAAACATCATCCTGCTTCTTTTCAAACAGACAAGATAAATATTTATTTAAATATTTTGATTTTTCTACATCATCAACAATGTTACTGTCCCCATCCAGTGACAGGCTTATACCATTGTTATGATTCCTTTTTTCCAGATATTATTGAAAATGTCTTTCTTATTACCTTAGCCCAGCCATTGCTGGATTTTTTCCTCATGTCTTTAGCTTCCTTTATCAATTTTCATAGCTTCTAATATATATTAATTGTTATCTACTGCCTTGTTTTCATTTGTTATGCTTATATTTTTGTTTCTGTTTTAACAGCTACTTTCACTTCATCTCTTAACCAAGATGGTCTTTTGACCAATGTTTTCTTCTTTCGAAAATGGGAAATGGTGGCTTTTTTGGCCACCGAATAAACCTTTTTTAACAATTCCTAGTTTTAATTCACATTTTTCTGTCTGTATTCTTCATCCCAGTCCCTTTTTCTCCAATTTTTTTATCAGCATTTTTAATCAGCCCTTTTAAAGCACCAGAGGCGTGTGCGTGCACGCGCGTGCATGCGTGTGTGTGTGTGTGTGTGTGTGTGTGTGTGTGTGTGTGTGTGTGTGAGTGTGATCGTTTGGGACTTTCCTGTGATTATCCATAAGAAATATTGTCAAATCATTTTCACTGGTGTATAAACAAGCACTAAATTCAAAGCCAGATATTCAGGAGCCTGTTCATTTCTGTCCATTTGGTTATAAAGTCAATGAAATCCCAAAATGAGATTTTAGGGATGGTATATGAAGAGGGGAAGGGAGCTTGTGTGAGAATCAACAGACTCTTTTAAATTTTTTCTAAGCAAGTTTTCTCTGAAGTAGCTAAGAGAAGTGACTTTCTGCAAGTGACACTGCAGAGTTCTAAGCTCAGAACTCCAGAGTGTCACTCGCGGAAAGTCACTTTTCACAGGAAAACCAGACACTGAGGAATCATTAGTAGAGGTTTCCTGAGTTGCGTGTGGTATAATGACTGGAAATGGAGAAAGCTGGTCAGATTTCAGGAGGGATTCAGTTCAATGTGGATTCAGAGGCTTACAAATGCAACCCAGTGCCAGACTGCTTCCAAACATAACCCAGAGTTTCAGCCTAAAATAGGGGCCATTTCGCTCTCTTCATAAAGATCTCTTTCCTATAGCTTTGCCTGTCTGCTGCATCACTGAATCAGACTATTCAGTGGCTAAACTCCATACACACCCATGTATCTATCTATTGATCTAATTGGCCTTCATCAATGTAAAATCTGATCCTAAAAGTTCTTGAATTGAGCCTGATCCAAAAACAGCCGAAGTCAATGTATTTGAGGATTTGAATCTGGCCTCATATGAATTTCCACCATTTTCCTGATATATCACGTGCTTTAGATTACACCTCAGTCATTAAAACAGAACAGCTGGGGTCTTGCTTTGTGTATCTCTGGTTCAGGAATTCCAGCGGGGTTACAGAGAGTGGGTCCCAGAGATGCCAAGCGAGAGTTAAAATGAAGGTACAGTCCAAGAAAGAGTTATTATTTCGCTGTGTCAGACTCCAGAAAGCTGAACTCTGATCAGCAATGGGTAGATGCTAGCTAGTCTCTTTGCTATGTGATTTAGAACTTGGGAACAGGTGGTTTGGAGTCCAACCACAATTCAAAATGTGATTAATTTTGAGGTAACTGCTGATTCTTGGATTATGTCCTCATTTCTTGCTCAAAGGTAATCAAGTAAGTTACCAGGACTGTCTGTTCTATACTTGGGTCTGAGCAATTTTCAACCATGAGCACTTTAAAATTTGGTTATGGGGTTATGGAAAAGATTAAGCAAAAATAGACTTTCTTATTGAACAGATATGTCCATATTCAGAATTGTATATGCTGACTATATTTAAGATTATTCTGATAGATAGATAGATAGATAGATAGATAGATAAGATAGATTAGATAGATTAGATAGATAGATAGATATTCAATGCCAACACAACTATGAGAGGAGAGACAATCTATTGTTTTATACATCAGCTGTACAATTACAAACCTTTGTTACTTCAGACAATGGCTGAGCAGAGAAATTCCATCATAATTCTCAGATGCTAGAATGAGATTTGCAGAGCATTTGTGGCTGTGAGTATATGTTTGTGCTAATGTGGAATTGTGAGGGTATATATGTCTATATATGTGAATTTTACTGTGAGGATGTTTCCTTTCCTTTATGTGTGTGTGAGACAGTGTGCATTTAAGAGTGAGATTTTGTGTATATATTGTGGTGAGATGTGAGAAATGTATTTATATGGGTTGTGTTGTTTCTTAGGCATTTACTTGTGTGCATGAAAGTCCAAGTATGTTTGTTAATGCATGTGTCATGGAGTATTTTTCTGTGTGAAAGTTTGAGTAACTGTGTTTGTACGTGAGAAAGTTTGTGTGAGAGCATTTTTGGGAATGTTTGTGAATGGGTAAGTTTGCATTTCACTGTCTAAATATGAACTTTTCCATGATACCTGAAATATATGTGTACCAAAAGAAATACATTAAATAATTGGATTTGATTACTACCTTGCAAAAAAAAATGAGACGTTAAATGGATGGGGAGTTGAAAGAAAGGAAGAAAGAAAGAAACAGAAAGCACTGTGGTGATGCTTATAGTGTTCCCTTAGGCCCCTTTGACAATCCCAGTTGTAATTGTTATTTGTTATTTTGTCGGTGGTGATGCTGGTTATAAGAGTACTAATGATGGTGATTCTACCATCTGCAGGCAAATTCTAGCTCTCCCAAGGAGATGACCAACAGCACCGCAGGGGTGGAGTTCTGGCTGCTGGGGTTCCATAGTCTTCCTGGCTGGCAGACCCTGCTCTTCTTTGTGTTCTTGCTCATCTACATCCTAACCATCACAGGGAACATTGTCATCATCTCGGTGGTAAGGCTGGAACCCCGGCTCCACTCGCCCATCTACACCTTCCTCTAGAACCTCTCCTTTCTGGAGATCTGCTACACCAGCACTATCATGCCCAAGATGCTGGCCAACCTACTGGTAGAAAGGAAGGCCATCTCGTTTGCTGGATGCATGGCACAGGTCTATTGCTTTGTCTTCCTGGGGGCCCCTGAGTGCTTCCTCCTGGCAGTGATGGCTTATGACAGCTACCTCGCTATATGTTACCCATTACACTACATGGTGGCCATGAGTGATGCATCTTGTACCCGCCTGGCCATGGTCTCCTGGGTGACTGGCATCTTCACAGGGCTTTTACCCTGCTTCCTAATCTCCAGGCTCCCTTTCTGTGGCTCCAACCAGATTAAACACTTCTTCTGTGATATTCCTCCATTGCTCAAGCTCTCCTGCTCAGACATCTCTACTACCGAAGTCATCATATTCATTCTTTCCCTCCTGGTCCTCGTCAGCTGTCTGCTGCTGACCCTAGTATCTTACCTCTTCATCATTCTCACCATCCTGAATATCCCATCCTCCTCTGGGAAGAGGAAGACCTTCTCCAGGCTCACACCTGGCCGTCTGCTATGGCACCATGATTTCCATGTATGTCCGCCCTACCTCTAGCCTGCCCTTGGAGCTCAGTAAGATTGTCTGTGTTCTACACCATCATCACCCCCCTCCTGAACCCTGTCATCTACAGCCTGAGGAACAAGGACTTCAGGGATGCTTTAAAGAAATTAATCAGCAGGCAGTGCAGTCTGCACAGATTGTAAATAAATGTAAGAGCTTGGAGGCCAGATTCTGGCTTACGCTGAGGGGCCTTTATACCAAACTGGGTGTATAAAAATGAATGTAAATTACAATTACATCCACTTTCATTTTCTTTTACACTGCCAGAATACTGTAAAAGGGCCTCAGTGATTATCAGGCTATCCTCTTACAAACTACTCTACTGATGAAAAATTGAATACTTTTTGTATAAAGTTTACCCAAATAAATTCATGCACGTTCCAAAGTTAACACAACCTGAACGTTTGCTGTTGTGATTTACCTACTTGATTTTTGATTTTATATGTTGTCTCATTTTTCTTTTTATTGGCTTATTTCATTATTATGCAGTCTGAGCACCTTGAAATGCTTCACCAATAAACCATGCTTCTCTTATTTGTGATATTTTATTCTAAGTGTGAAGGAGTAACTGCTTGACACTGATACACTGATATTTCTAATTAGAATTTTTTTTCATCATAAATAAAACAAATAAGAAAAATCCAGTATATCTGGAGAGTGTGTTGATGAGATCAGAAATGAGAGAGGAACTTTCCAGAAGACAATCTCTCTACTGACATACAATCCAGGAGCTCTAAAAAAAAAAAAAAAGTCCAAGAACTTCAAGACCTAATGATCCGCCCAGATGGGTCATTTATCAGGATTGGGATGAAATAAAAGCAACTTTTGAAAATAGGACTGAAAATAATCATTTCAAATATTGTCTTAATATTAACATGACTGCATATAATAATGCTGAAGAATCCCTAAAATGGCATGGACTAGGCTGCACGTTTGACGCTGTCTCGTTTCAAATTAGACAAGACCTTACATGCCCAGATGACTAACGGCCAAGTTTCTAAAGGCATTTAGGTTCCTCTAAGGAGGTAGTGGGGCACATAGGAAAATGAGAGAGAGGCTTGGGTTTTTTGTTTTTTTTTGTGGTTTTTTTTTTAAACCGTTCTCTAGTCTTTTGGGCTGAAATTGCAACCCACTTAGAGGATGTTGATGCTCAGGTCTGAATGAAATTAATATGGACTCATGCATCTGACGAAGTGGGTATTCACCCACGAAAGCTCATGCTCCAAAACGTCTGTTAGTCTGTAAGGTGCCACAGGATTCTTTGCTGCTTTTACAGATCCAGACTAACACGGCTACCCCTCTGATAATAGGGACTGACATCCCATTTGCCAAGGCAGCTTTGAAAATCTCTGTAGTAGTGATCTAAATAGCACTGAAGACATGAGCGGTGGCACCGCATCCTCACTCCATGCCAGCCCCTGGTGCTGGTGATCTCTTTCTGTTCTACTCAGCGGGGTGGTGTCTAAAGCAACTGACATGTCCAGGTCCCAGAAACTCAGCGGTTGAGAACATCAACTCTCTCCTCTACCAACACCTAATGGTGCTGTAGCACTCAGTGAGCCTAATCCATTCATGGTGAAAAGGGCACATCACCACCTGTAGTTAATGTTGCCTGGCCA
Source organism: Gopherus evgoodei (assembly GCF_007399415.2). NCBI lineage: Eukaryota > Metazoa > Chordata > Testudines > Testudinidae > Gopherus > Gopherus evgoodei. The sequence goes on along the minus strand of NC_044342.1, from coordinate 9,780,601 downwards.
ATTTACATGAGTGATGAATTTGTGCTGCTCCTCACAAGACCAAAATCTCTGGTTCTGGAGTTACCTCTGAAACACACAGGCAGTGAAATGCCATAGAATGCAATAACAGCACTATGTGCAGTATTGATTTATAGAGAGATAGAAAACCACATACCCCAAAATGTTGGCCTATACACAGCATTATTAGACATTTTGACTCAGTTCTCCCGCTTCGCAGTACTTTATCCACCATAACATTCTCTTTCCTTTACCATAAAAGACATCCCATTCATCAGCTGTAAAATTCACCTCTTTCACCAACCATTGACCTCTCTGCCCTCTGCCACCAATAGACTACTCTGCCCTACACTACTTCTCTACTGTTGCCTGAGCTATTGATTATGTGTTGATTTCCCTAATTATTTAGCATTCCCAATTAATACTCTGAAATATGGCAGGTTCTTGTCCCAAGTTCAGACTCAGTATTATCAGAATTACTGTTTAGCAGAGAGCCCCATTGTGCCCATCTGTGACAACAACTCACACTCCAGGAACACTTTTCGTGATTGTGAAATTTTTATTATTACTATGATTTGTAAAACAATCCACACACGTAAGGTGAAATAATACAACCCCATAATAATGTTCAGCACCATTGGCTGGGAATACTCACTCTACACTTCGAGAGGACTCAAAGGGCTGAGAAAGTTTCTATTTGGCTCCATCATGCTAATGGAGAACTCCAATAGCCTAATCCATGCCAAGAATTTATAGGCCTTAATGTTTATCAGTCACATGCATGAATATCTCCTTCCTCTTTTACCATATCTTCAGTGCCTCACACTCAGAGTAATGGGGTGTCCTTATCCTATAGATTAGTATATTCATTAGTTTAAATTTATTAGCATATATGTCAATTAGTTGCCCTGACTACTGATGGTTAAACAGCTGCTGATCATCTACTGTTGTTTGCCCCCCTTCCCCCAATACCCTAAAACTGGTACCAGCTGCTTACTTGATTAAGCAACCTACTCTTATCATGGCTGTGAGGCCTTGCTTTTATACTAAACACTTACACTAATTCTTATAGGCTTGGGCCTATAGATCCGTTGTGTTTCTGCATTATTATTCTTTTCTCTTATTCAGTCTCAGTTGCCCACTTACTTCCTTTTACTGATTCATAGCAGTGGGACTTTTTAACCCTTTACAAGTAAAATACGTAAAGAACAGCTACTAAAAGGGATTTTATAGCTAACTGGCTGGTTGCATTTTCATAAAAGAGAACTACCCCTCCCTTTATTTATCACAAACATTATCTTGGCACGGCAGCATTGGTATAGCATCACTTGCATTATAAAGAACAGGAGTACATGTGGCACCTTAGAGACTAACAAATTTATCTGAGCATAAGCTTTCATGGGCTACAGCCCGCTTCTTCGGATGCATGGAATGGAACATATATTGAGGAGATATATATACATATACAGAGAGCATGAAAAGGTGGGGGTTGTCTTACCAACTTTCATCATAATTACTGTTTCAAGGTCACCCTTTCTAAGATCTCTAACATCAACATGCTAACTTGGATTCCTTTGAAGTTTGGTGTGCCTCGGGAGGGTTCCGGGTAGGGGGTAGTGTTTCAGATTTGGAGTCAATTGAGCTGGGCTTTGGAGAGATATCAGCTCTGGAATAAAATAACCCTTTCCTCAAAAGTTTGTTTGTTTTTTCTTGCACAGCGCTTCAGCTCAAACGTTGGAGGTCAAAATGGTTTCAATTTGTCGAGTTTTACCTAAGTCAGTGCATGGCCCCTGTTAACTCTTTGGTGTATCCAAATTTAGAATGACATTTAAGAACAGGAATGTTCACTTTTTACAAGGCGTGCACCTCAATACAGAACTAAACATCCAGAGAGCTTCCATTCTCTCCATTTTTTATTGTTTTAAAGCTCTACTCTTGTAAGTGGACTAAAATCCGAATGGTTACTCGGATTGTTTTAAACTTTGCTGCAGCAAAAGCAGGGAGGAATGGGGAGGGCGATAAGTGGTGATGGTTGGTAGTGGAGGGAAGAGAGGTTGGGGGCTCAGATGAGGAAGGTGTGAGTGTTAGGGGGTGTGGGGAGATGACAGAATGGGTAGGGGGATGTGGGGTGAGTAGGAGGGGGACTGAGTGAAAAAAAGGGCAGGGAAACCTGTCAGCCCAACATGATCCCCTCTCATGTGTGCGCCCAGATCTAGGGGTCTCTTGCCCCTCTACGCAGGTCCTTGCCCCCTCCCTGCCCCACTCATATGAGGTGGGATTGGAAGGCCTTTTCACTCTCGGGTGTCTGAGCCCCTCTTGCTGCCCCCTATGTGTGTCAGCATCTGTGGGGTCCTGTGCCCATCTAAAGGGATGGACCACTCTCCATACATCCCCTTGTGTGAGCAAGGCTTAGGGAGGGGTTGCCATTTTGGGAGCATCTGTAGCTCCCTCCATGCCCCACATATGAGTCAGCATCTTGGAAAGTCCAGTCCCTTTAGGTGGGGAGCTAAGAATGGGCACGTTTCCTTCCTTCCTTTCAGAGGCTCTGAAGATCCAAGGAGCGGGGGTGGGAGAACCCATGGAGATGAGCAGAGAGCCTGAGCCAAGGACACTGAGGGGATTATAGACTCAGACTCATAGACTCTAGGACTGGAAGGGACCTCGAGAGGTCATTGAGTCCAGTCCCCTGCCCTCATGGCAGGACCAAATACTGTCTAGACCATCCCTAATAGACATTTATCTAACCTACTCTTAAATATCTCCAGAGATAGCCCAGGGAGGGAAATTCTGGGAGGGGGAAAGGTGGGGGAATGGTTTATTTCTCCTTGTTTTAAGAACCCACGGGATCTGGGTTCTGGGGGTCCCCAGGGCAGGTTGGGGAGGTCAGAGTGCCCAAAAACACTATATTTTTGGGTGGTAGCAGTGCTATCAGATCTAAGCTGGTAATTAAGCTTAGAGGATTCAGGTGCTAGTATCTCATTTTCTGAACTCTAAGGTTCAGATCTGAGAAAGAGTGCTATGACAGGCTGTCTGATCCAAATCAACTGGGTGGTGCTCTTTTCCACAACAGTATCTTATAGACTCATAGACTCTAGGACTGGAAGGGACCTCGAGAGGTCATCGAGTCCAGTCCCCTGCCCTCATGGCAGGACCAAATACTGTCTAGACCATCCCTAATAGACATTTATCTAACCTACTCTTAAATATCTCCAGAGATGGAGATTCCACAACTTCCCTAGGCAATCTATTCCAGTGTTTAACTACCCTGACAGTTAGAAACATTTCCTAATGTCCAACCTAAATCTCTCTTGCTGCAGTTTAAGTCCATTGCTCTTGTTCTATCATTGGAGGCTAAGGTGAACAAGTTTTCTCCCTCCTCCTGATGACACCCTTTTAGATACCTGAAAACTGCTATCACGTCCCCTCTCAGTCTTCTCTTTTCCAAACTAAACAAACCCAATTCCTTCAGCCTTCCTTCATAGGTCATGTTCTCAAGAACTTTAATCATTCTCATTGCTCTTCTCTGGACCCTCTCCAATTTCTCCACATCTTTCTTGAAATGCGGTGCCCAGAACTGGACACAATACTCCAGTTGAGGCCTAACCAGCGCAGAGTAAAACGGAAGAATGACTTCTCATGTCTTGTTTACAACACACCTGTTAATGCATCCCAGAATCACATTTGCTTTTTTTGCAACAGTATCACACTGTTGACTCATATTAAGCTTGTGGTCCACTATGACCCCTAGATCTCTTTCTGCCATACTCCTTCCTAGACAGTCTCTTCCCATTCTGTATGTGTGAAACTGATTGTTCCTTCCTAAGTGGAGCACTTTGCATTTATCTTTATTGAACTTCATCCTGTTTACCTCAGACCATTTCTCCAATTTGTACAGATCGTTTGGAATTTTGACCCTGTCCTCCAAAGCAGGTGCAATCCCTCCCAGTTTGGTATCGTCCGCAAACTTAATAAGCGTACTTTCTATGCTAACATCTAAATCGTTGATGAAGATATTGAACAGAGCCGGTCCCAAAACAGACCCCTGCGAAACCCCACTTGTTATACCTTTCCAGCAGGATTGGGAGCCATTAATGACTACTCTCTGAGTATGGTTATCTAGCCAGTTATGCACGCACCTTATAGTAGCCCCATCTAAATTGTACTTTCCTGGTTTATCTATAAGAATATCATGTGAGACTGTATCAAATGCCTTACTAAAGTCTAGGTATATCACATCCACTGCTTCTCGCTTATCCACAAGGCTCGTTATCCTATCAAAGAATGCTATCAGATTAGTTTGACACGATTTGTTCTTTACAAATCCATGCTGGCTATTCCCTATCACCTTACAACCTTCCAAGTGTCTGGAGATGATTTTTTTAATTATCTGCTCCATTATCTTCCCTGGCACAGAAGTTAAACTAACTGGTCTGTAGTTTCCTGGGTTGTTTTTATTTCCCTTTTTATAGATGGGTACTGTATTTGCCCCCTTCCAGTCTTCTGGAATCTCCCCCGTCTCCCATGATTTCCCAAAGATAATAGCTAGAGGCTCAGATACCTCCTCTATTAACTTCTTGAGTATTCTAGGATGCATTTCATCAGGCCCTGGTGACTTGCAGGCATCTAACTTTTCTAAGTGATTTTTTACTTGCTCTTTTTTTATTTTATCTTCTAAACCTACCCTCTTCCCGTAAGCATTCACTATACTAGACATTCCTTCAGACTTCTCAGTGAAGACCGAAACAAAGAAGTCATTAAGCATCTCTGCCATTTCCAAGTCTCCCTTTACTGTTTCCCCCTCCTCACTGAGCAGTGGGCCTACCCTGTCCTTGGTCTTCCTCTTGCTTCTAATGTATTGATAAAAAGTCTTCTTGTTTCCCTTTATTCCCATAGCTAGTTTGAGCTCATTTTGTGCCTTTTCCTTTCTAATCTTGCCTCTGCATTCGTGTGTTATTTGCCTATATTCGTCCTTTGTAATCTGACCTAGTTTCCATTTTTTATATGACACCTTTTTATTTTGTAGGTCACGCAAGATCTCGTGGTTAAGCCAAGGTGGTCTTTTGCCACATTTTCTATCTTTCCTAACCATCGGAATAGCTTGCTTTTGGGCCCTTAATAGCGTCCCTTTGAAACACTGCCAACTCTCCTCAGTTGTTTTTCCTCCTCAGTCTTGATTCCCATGGGACCTTACCTATCAGCTCTCTGAGCTTACTAAAATCCGCCTTCCTGAAATCCATTGTCTCTATTTTGCTGTACTCCCTTCTACCCTTAGAATTGCAAACTCTATTATTTCATGATCACTTTCACCCAAGCTTCCTTCTACTTTCAAATTCTCAATGAGTTCCTCCCTATTTGTTAAAATCAAGTCTAGAACAGCTTCCCGCCTAGTAGCTTTTTCAGCTTTCTGAAATAAAAAGTTGTCTGCAATGCAGTCCAGGAACTTATTGGATAGTCTGTGCCCCGCGGTGTTATTTTCCCAACATATATCTGGATAGTTGAAGTCCCCTATCACCACCGAATCTTGGGCTTTTGATGATTTTGTTAGTTGTTTGAAATAAGCCTCATCCACCTCTTTCACCTGATTAGGTGGCCTGTAGTAGACTCCCAGCACGACATCACCCGTGTTTTTTACCCCTTTTAGCCTAACCCAGAGACTCTCAACAGTCCCATCTCCTATGTCCATCTCTACCTCAGTCCAAATGTGTACATTTTTAATATATAAGGCAACACCTCCTCCCTTTTTCCCCTGTCTATCCTTCCTGAGCAACTATACCCATCCACAACAACATTCCAGTCGTGTGTATTATCCCACCAAGTTTCAGTAATGCCAACAATGTCATAGTTGTATTTATTTATTAGCACTTCCAGCTCTTCCTGCTTATTACCCATACTTCTTGCATTTGTATATAGGCATCTAAGATACTGGTTTGATCTTGCCTCCCAGCTTTGCCCTGACCCTCCTTTCTCTCTGCCATTGTAGCCCGTGCTCCCTCCTGTTTCCATCCCATCTCCCAGGTCTTGTTCCCCACTTACCTGTGGGCTTTTCTCACCTGTCCCCGTCGAACCTAGTTTAAAGCCCTCCTTACTAGGTTAGACAGTCTGTGCGCAAATAAGGCCTTTCCCCTCCTCGAAAAGTGAACACCATCTGTGCCTAGCAGTCCTTCCTCAACTAGCATCCCGTGGTCGAGGAAGCCAAAGCCCTCCTGGCGACACCATCTTCGCAGCCAGGCATTCACCTCCACGATGCATCTCTCTCTGCCCGGGCCCCTACCTTCGACAGGAAGAATTGAAGAGAATACCACCTGCGCTCCAAACTCCTTAACCCGTACTCCCAGAGCCCTGTAGTCACTCTTCATCTGCTCAGTGTCACACCTCACCGTATCATTTGTGCCCACATGGATGAGTAGCATGGGGTAGTAGTCAGAAGGCCGGATAATCTTCGACAATGCCTCTGTAACATCTCGGATGCGGGCCCCTGGCAGGCAGCATACCTCCTGGGACGAACGGTCAGGGCGACAGATGGGTGTCTCCGTCCCCCTCAGCAGAGACTCTCCAACCACCACTACCCTACGTTTCTTATTATCAGTGGTGGCAGCAGACCTCCCAGCCTTAGGGGTACGAGGCTTCGCCTCCTTAACTGTTGGGGGTGATTCCTTCTCTCCTGTATCAAGAAGAGCATAACGGTTATCTATTACCACAGCAGGAGGGTTCGCAGCAGGCGTGGAGCACTGCCTGCTGCTAGAAGTAACCAGCTGGTTGTGTCCACCCTGAGCCATCTCCTCCTCCACTGGTGTGTCAGATACACCCTGAGCCATCTCCTCCTCCACTGGTGTGTCAGATACACCCTGAGCCATCTCCTCCTCCACTGGTGTGTCAGTAGTCCTGTGATCTGGGACAGCTATGTCAGCTGTCTTCACATGGATACTGTCCAGGAATTGCTCATGGATACAGATGTTCCTCAGCCTAGCCACCTACTCCTGTAGCTCTCCCACCTGCTGCCTGAGAGATTCCACCAGTAGGCACCTTTCACATTGGATGCCACCCCCAGCCTGGATATCAGTAAGTGGAAATTGCAAATTACAGTTTTGCAAGCCCACACCAGAATCTGGGTAAAAGCATCCATGCTTTGGTGCTCTGTCTGGCTACAGGCGCAGGTGGAGGAGACAGAAGCAGTGCTGGCACAGGTGTTGCGGCTCCTCCTCACCATTGTAAGCCTCCCTCTGTCAAACTCTCTCAGATTCCCATCTGCAGCTCCCAGTCCTCTCTGCTCTGCTTTAAACAGAAAGCTTTAGGATGGGGCTTGGTTTATAGGTTCAGAGGACCAATGGATCACGGATGAGACAAATAAGGGACCCCCACTCCCTTCCGACTCCCCTTCCAAACTCCCTTGCGAAACTCCCTGTTAGCAGCTCCTGTTCGCTAAGCTCTCTGGTCGCTTGTGCGCAGCTTTATACAGCCCTGGCCTGAGTGAATGCCCCGCCCACTGGTTAAGGCTGAGCCAATTACCAGAGGCTTCTAGCTTTCAAACCTTCCTTGGTAGCTCCGCCTCCAACTGCCAGCTACAGCACACAGTCCTTCAAACAAACAAACCGAACAGACTGACAAACACAAGCTCAGCACACAGCAAGTAACCCCCAAACACAAACACACACACTGAAGACAGTCACTTACCCAACAGCTGCTGTATGTGCTCCTCCTTCACCTGGAGAACTCCCTTGCGAAACTCCCTGTTAGCAGCTCCTGTTTGCTAAGCTCCCTGGTTGCTTGTGAGCAGCTTTATACAGCCCTGGCCTGAGTGAATGCCCCGCCCACTGGTTAAGGCTCAGCCAATTACCAGATGCTTCTAGCTTTCAAATCTTCCTTGGTAGCTCCGCCTCCAACTGCCAGCTACAGCACACGGTCCTTCAAACAAACAAACCAAACAGACTGACAAATTAGATTGCTTTGAGTGAAACTGACACGATGATACCTGCCTGAGTCTTCATATAGCCTGATTCACTTGCAAAGTTAGCTTCGTAAAATTGAGATCCAGGACCACACACATCCTCAGTTGATGATGTAGCCCAAAGAGCTAGCTTAGCATTGTATTCAGCAGGAACAAAAGGAACCTACAGGCCTATATCCTGTGAACCTGTTAGCAGAAGGCTTTGACATCTATCAGCTTTAGCTTAAGTAAGTGGCCCCACAATGACTCTGAGATTTGGAAAACTGGGAACATTGTTCTTATGGGGGATATTTGTATAAAATGACATCAGGTAACCACAGAAACATTGAACTGATACTGGGCTTGAATGTTTTAGGATAGAATCCTTTGCAGATGATTAGCAATGAACTTACCTTGGCAACGAGTTGACCAATATGATAATAAATGAAAATAATTAAAATACGAACTGATAGGATGAAGACCCCCAAGATTTTTAGGGTGAGGAACTTATATATGGGCAAAGGAGTTGGGCATATCTGTGAATATATATGGTAACTAGCAGACCCTCTACTCGCCCAGGCCCCAATGTAAGGGGGAGATCTGGACCATCGGACTAGTTTGGCAGGCCAGCGACCGAAGAGATGACTGCTTGTCTCTAACCACCAAATCCCCAGGAAACAGTGTGATTCTATGTAAGGAATGATACTAAGTATCAGCTTAATCTTATATTACTGCTGCAATTTTATGTGACTGGGAGCATTTGTGTCTTTACTAATTGTACTAATAAAATTGCTTAAAGTTTTACTTTAACCTGGTATAAAAATGTCAATTCCAAAATCACAGATCCAAACTGACACTCATCTGATGGTAAACATTTCTAGTACAGACCAGGTCTCTGTGTTCAATTTTAAGATTACATTCCAAGTTCATCAGAGTCATTTCCTTGAGTGTGTGTCTACTGGGGAACAGTATTGTGTGAATAAGTGTGCTTTTGTCAGTGTATGTTATTTTGAATGTGCTCCTGGGAAATCAATATGCATTTGAGTTTTTACACCGATCTGCATCTCTTTGAGAATGTGTGTTTCTGACTGTGAATCACTGTGTGAAGTTATGAATGTATAACATCATGTGTGAAACATACATGAACGTGTGCATTATCAGCACTCGTTAGGGTCTTGGAGTGGATTTCTGAGTCTTCATTTGTGTATGATTGCTTCTGAATGACAATATTGTGTGTTTACCAGTGTAAAGTGTTGTGTGAGTGTGTGTTTTGTGAGTGTGCATTGCTGTGTGTATGTTTCAAATTGAACATAACTGGCTATTTATCAGTAAATATTATTATGTTTGTGAGTGTATATTGGCTTAGCAGAGTCCCTGTACTAAAGTCAAAACCTGCTATCTCCCTGCAGCTCCTAGCAGCCAAGATAATAACCTTCTAGTGGGTTATTGAAAGGAAGAAGTTGAAGAGTAGAACTAGTTAGGAAAGGGAGTTTCTCTTCTTGTGAGGCTTTTCAAGAAATTTGAAATATTTTCCATATGGGAAAATTGAATTATTTTTCAAACAGATAAGCTGAAAGCAAAACAAAACAAAACAAAAGAGATTGGGTCAAAAGAAAACATTTGGCTTCCATAATTTTTATAGTTTCATAGAATTTTAGGCCAGGAGGGATGATGCAAGCACCTAGTCAGAACTTCTCTTTATCACCGACCATTGAATCCCACCCAGTTACCCCTGTGTTGAGCCCAATGACTTCAGTTAAACTAACACATTTCAGTTCTAAGCAGATTGCACTGTTGTGAGCCACAGACCTAGACCTGGGCAGACTGAGGTCTCACCTGTGCCCTAGGCCCTGGCAAGGACAGGAAACTGATCAGCTTTAGCACATCCAGGTGATCCTAGCAGGCGACCTGCACGCCAAGCTCCAGGGCAAAGTTTCATTTTGATTTTGACCCTTTATTTTTCATTTTTCTTTAGAATGAATTAACTGAAATTTCCAGATGAACTTTTTTTTTCAAATTGAAAAATGTCAAAACTGGACATTTTAACAAATTTGAACCTTCTAAAAGAAATCAAATTAGAATATTCATCAAAACCAACCAACCCTTTGCTGTGAACATGGTTTCCATGAATCATCATTTTCTGATGAACAAAAACATATTGTGAGAAAATTTCCAACTCGAGTTCATAATCAGCCCACTGACTACAATTTCTTCCTCCTCTCTTAGGCCCCAACCCTGAAACATGTCTCTCCCTCCCACCGGCAGAATTCTATGTTCATGTGAATGCCCTTTGACTGGGGCTCTCAACTTTTTCTCAGATCCCTGACCATATCGATAGATGGATGCCTTGTGGACCCATCTCCTATCAATTGTGATCTCATCAACTTCCTCTCCTCCAAGACACAAATTGAAGGGTTAAAATCCACTTGTATTTTATATAACAACCTGGTATATGGATTGTGCTAGCTCGTTCTCAGACCCAAAGTCCAGAGTTTGTTCAAGAGACAAGAGGCCTAGCAAATAGTGATTAGTTAAGAGAAAGCTGGGATAAACAAATAATCTTGTTTTGCTAAAATAGGCCTGGTTAGCAAATTGCCAGGTGTTGAAGCTAGGAACTAAATAATTGTGTCTTATTCAGAGTTGCAAATTGAACAAAGGATCCCTGTTCCTATTGTGTCAGTCTCTTCTGTAGGGAACATTCTTCCCACAGATCCAACCTTGAGTTTATGAAAAGTTGGCACGTCAGTATAAAATATGGCATCCTTCCACCTCCTTTCCCAGGGACCAGTGCCTGCCTTAAGACATAAAGGGGACAATCTTTATTGTCATATACTTTCACTGTTTCTTTGCTTCAACCCCTAGTAATGTACCTGGTGGACAATCAAAGGAGTTGCTCCATTCCTATAGACCCCAAGTCAGAATTCAACATATATATTTTATACTAATAACATTTTATCAAAGTATTAATTAAATGTTAACTTGCTAACTTGAGACCATGGGCAGAGACATTATATAACCTTTTAACCATTGGTTAATGTGCTATTTTGTTTTGCTGCAAAACCTATCCCGGGGTGTGGAACTGCCTTCCCCGTCACTTTCCTCTGCCCATGAAAAATCTATATATAATATTGTAATCAATTGATTGACAGTGTTTCTGAGCCTAATAAGCCAGGTGACACTCCGCCAGCGCTGTGTGTAATAAACTCCTATGCTTGGCCTCTACACGGTGTGGATTTATGTCCTTCACAAATATAGAGACCATTTCCTTTGCCCATTCCAGTTCACACAACTGCTCAACATTAACCTACTGCCTCATCTTCAGTTCAGATTCACAAGCAAAGGAAACGGATTTGAAACTGTTTAACTAGGTGAGATCCCCAGCAGGTCAATATCAGCCATAGCTACATTTCTGTCAATGGGCAAGAACCACAGCTGGTGTAAATCAGCAGTAGCTCCAGTGGAGTTAATGAGACCAGATTCCCAAGCTAGTGAAAACTGACATAGCTGCCTGGGCATCTTAGGGCCAGATCATCAGCTAATGGAAATCAAACTAGCTCCACTGGAATCAAAGGGCCAAATCTTGACTTGACATAAACAGCCCTAACTATTCAGAACCCAATGGAATTTTATCAGTTTACACCAGTTTAGGACATAGCTAGGAGCTTTTAATGTTTGTCTTTGGCTGCTACTTAGAGCCAACATCAAACACCCAGGGCAGCCTGAGATGTGGGTTCCTGTGGTAGCTGCATCACAAGAGCTGCTGATGCAAAGCAGGAGAAAAACATCTCTGCTCTTGCAGAGATGATTATGTGGAGTTAATGAAGGAACAGACTCCTCCAGGCCAGCTGGGGCTCCGGTGCCACTGGGCTCTGAGCTATTGTAAGTCACATGTCTGTTCTATAAATCTATAGTTTATTCTGTAATCTCCTTTAGACACCCTTTGGGCCTCAGCCCTGCATTGTTTTTAGTCCAGCATCCTTAAAGGGTGCTGCCACCACCTGAGATCCAGGGCATATTGTGTTCCCTCTCTGGGGGTTATGTTTGGCAAGGGCAGCTTGTCATGCTGGTTTGCTCCTAAGGTGAGATCAGAGCTGGGCTCACAGCCCCAGAGACAGGAGTCAGCTATTTAGCCCCCGAACAAACACATCCTGGGTTGTGACTGTGTTTGAAGCCTGCAGAAGCTGGAATCAATTTTACAGCTGGGTGGGGCTTCCTGCCCTCATCCTATTTAGTCCTTCACCTCTCAGCCAAGCCAGTCCAAGGAGGGAAGCAGGGAGTGTCTATCTGTGGAGGGGATCCTTGTCTTCTGGGAACTGCTGAAAGGCCCAGCAACTCAGGAAATATGGTGAAGTGGCAGGGAAACAGCTGCTGGATAATACAGAGTTGGGGTGTTATTGGCAGATACAGAGATAGGCAATGACTGAAGAACCCTGGTGATGAAGTGTCTAATCCATCACAGGCTGGGAAACATTCCACAAAGACCAGCGCTGTAAGTTTATTATTTCAGTTAAACATGTTCAACTGTTAATATGCTGGGCAAATTTCATCATAGATCTATGCGTTACAATTGGAACTCCTTAAGAATCTTAATATAATTTAATCAAACCTTTAGAGCTGCTCAGAGGTTGTTTGTTTTTTTTCATAGCAGAAAACATTTGACTTTTCATAGAAATTTTCATAGAAATTTTTGTGTGTGTGTTCATTGAGAATCAGACAATGTCAGGTAAACTGCTGGAAGCTGAAACATTTTCACTTAAATTAAGAATAAAAAAGAGTTTTGCAATGCGTAGGTTGTGCTTCAGGAATAATAAAATTCCCCAGAATATTTCTTTAGTTGAAAACTCAGGTTTCCTTTGAAATAATTTAAATAGAAAATGTCTGAATACCCCAGACTGGAAACTTAGATGTAAGCCAAGATGGGAACATTGATATTGTCCAATAATAATAAAAGCTGCACCCAGTCACTCTATTGCAACTTTGCTTATTTCCGTTTCAAAGGGACACTTGTTGATTCATAAAAATGAGTAAGTAGCAAAGTTGGTAGCCCACAGATGAGCCCATAGATGTTAAACACACTGGCGCCTTAGATGGAGAACAGAGAATTGAAGCCCCCCACCAACGCCTGTCTCTCTTATCCATGCCAAGGACATAAAGGAGGTGAATGGGATTAGAATAAAAATATTCTGCTCTAGCGCCGTATCCTTGTCCCACATTGCTGCCGGCTAAACATAAATGCTGTAAATGGGGTCACTGAACATACACCTTATTAAGACAAAGCTCATCCCTCACAGAACCAACAGTCCTAGTAGACAAGGCAGATAAAGGGATGAAGGGGAAATAGAGGCACAGGGAGGGGAAGTGACTGGCCCAAGGTCACACAGCAGATCAGTGGCAGAAACAAGAATAGAATCCAAGTCTCCTGATGGCCAGTGACCTGCTTAGCCATAAACTGACAGAGGTAAACAGCAGCAGCGAGGTAGCTGAGCAATGCTACTAGTCCATCAGTACACAGAGATGGAAATGGGATCCTGTGTCACAAATTTATACCTAAGCAGGCAGAAAGCTGTCTATGTGGTGTTGCAATGGAATCATTACAGACGAGATGTCCTGCATGATACTGAGTTACTGTATGTCATATTTTCCTGGAAAGTGAATATCAGACAGTGTTGACATTTTAGCATTTTAGTTTTATGCCCAAGTCCAGAGCCTCCTGTTTGTAGCAAGAGGGGATCCAGCTTGGCTACAATTGTTGCATTGTGATTGTACTTTACACGGTCCTTCACATGGAATTTTATCAAGTCGTATCCTCAGTTAGATCTTCAGATGGTGAGAACTGATGCAGCTTCATTGACTTTAAGAAAGCTGCACCAATTTACATTCATGTGACAACTCACCACTCCTAGTTAATAGCAGCGACGAGTGCTGTGCATCATTGACAGTCAAATCATGAGACACTGCTGCAGAGAAACAGGGCCACTCCCGCTGTCACTGTAATCCCCATTGTCTTTTCCTTCCCTCCACAGCCATCACACAATGAACTGAATAAGAAAATGTCCAATCGAACCACGGTGACCGAGTTCCTTCTCTTGGGATTCTCTAATGTTCGGGAGCTGCAGATTTTGCACTTTGTGATGTTTCTGGTGATTTATCTGGCAACCTTGATGGGGAATCTTCTCATCATCACAGCCGTAGCCCTCAACCACCATCTTCACACACCCATGTACTTCTTCCTGGTGAATCTGTCCATCGTAGACCTCGGCTCCATCTCTGTCACCATCCCCAAATCCACGATCAATTCCCTCATGAACACCAGGGTGATTTCTTATCCTGGATGTGTCACCCAAGTCTTTCTCTTCATAGTCTTCATTGCAGCTGATCTTGCCTTACTCACCATCATGGCGTACGACCGATATGTCGCCATCTGCCAACCACTGCACTATGAGAGAGTGATGAACAGAAGAGCTTGTGTCCAAATGGCAGCCAGTGCCTGGATTACTGGTATTGTCTACTCTGCCCTGCACACTGGGAACACCTTCCGTTTACCCTTCTGCCAGTCTAATATCATCAACCAGTTCTTCTGTGAAATTCCCCAGCTACTCAAGATCACCTGCTCTGACTCAGACCTCAGTGAAGTGGGGCTTCTTGCTTTTAGTGTGTTTTTAAGTTTAAACTGTTTTGTTTTTATTATTGTATCTTATGTTCAGATCTTCAAAACCGTGCTGAGAATCCCCTATGAGCTGGGCCGGGGTAAAGCCTTCTCCACCTGCGTGCCTCATCTCACAGTGGTCTCTTTGTTTCTTTCCACTGGCTTCTTTGCCTACTTGAAACCCATCTCCAGCTCAGCATCAGGTCTGGATCTCATGATGGGTGTTCTCTATTCCCTGGTGCCTCCAATGATGAATCCGATCATTTACAGCATGAGAAACAAGGAGATCAAAGCTGCATTAAAGAAACCGATTGTTTGGAAGTTATTCACCAAGAATTAAAATGTCCATCATTGTATATTGATTGAGATTTCATTCTGAACTTCTTCTTGGATATATAAAAGCAGCAAAGAGTCCCATAGCACCTTATAGACTAACAGATGTATTGGAGCATGAGCTTCCGTGGGTGACATGACATGCATCTGACGAAGTGGGTATTCACCCACAAAAGCTCATGCTCCAATACATCTGTTGGTCTGTAAGGTGTCACAGGACTCTTTACTGCTTTTACAGATCCAGACTAACACAGCTACCCCTCTGATTTATGTATATAATCAACTGATGACAAAACTGTCTCCTTGAGAACATAGTGTGCAATCTGTTTATGAATTCATAAAATCCGGAGTAACTCCACTGAAATAAAATGAGGCCTGGTCTACTCTATGAGTTTATATCGAATTTAGCAGTGTTAAATCGCATTAACCCTGCACCTGTCCACACAACGAAGCCCTTTATATAGATATAAAGGGTTCTTAATACCAGTATCTGTAATCCTCCCCGATGAGGGGAGTAGCGCTGAAATAGGTATTGCCATTTTGAGTTAGGGTTAGTGTGGCTGCAATTTGATGGTATTGGCCTCCGGGCGCTATCCCACAGTGCACCATTGTGCGCACTCTGGACAGCAATCTGAACTCAGATGCACTGGCCAGACAGACAGGAAAAGCCCCGTGAACTTTTGAATTTCATTTCCTGCTTGCCCAGAGTGGAGCGCTGATCAACAAGGGTGACCATGCAGTCCCAGAATCAAAAAAGAGCTCCAGCATGGACTGTAAGGTAGATATTGATTCTGATCTCAGCATGGGGAGATGAATCTGTTCTATCAGAACTCTGTTCCAACAGATGAAATGCCAAAGCATTTGAAAATATCTCAAAGGCTATGATAGAGAGAGGCCACAACAGGGACTCAACAGAGTGCTGCATGACAAGCATAATGGAAAGCCAAAGAATCAAATGGACACTCATGGGGGACTGAGGACTTGAGCTATCCCACAGTTCCTGCAGTCTCTGAAAACCATTTGCATTCTTGGCTGATCTCCCAATGCCTGAATGGTCAAAAACTTTGTTGCGGTGGTTCAGGGTATATGTCGTCAATCTCCCCCCCGTGAAAGAAAAGGGAAAAAAATCATTTCTCGCCTTTTTTCAATGTCACTGTATGTCTACTGGATGCTGCTGGTAGACGCGGTGCTGCAGCGCTGAACAGCAGCATTCCCTCCCCTCCCCTCCCCGATGGCAGATGGTGCAATAGGCTTGATAACTGTTGTCATCATCCCATGAGTGCTCCTGGCTGGCCTCGGTGAGGTCAGCCGGGGGTGTCTGGGCAAAAATGGGAATGACTTCCGGTCATTCCCTTCTTTAAGCTTTGTCTCCTGGAAATTAAGTCCTGCTTGGAATATCATAGCAGCTGGAGGCTGCTGCCCCCCCCCATTTTATCTCAGTAAAGTCAGTGTTTCTTATTCATGCATTCTTTATTGCTTCATCACACAAATGCGAGGATAACTGCCAGGGTAGCCCCGTAGGGGTGGGGGAGGAGGAAAGCAACAGGTTGGGGTTGTTGCAGGGGCACCTCCTAGAATGGCATATAGCTCATCATTTCTGTGGGATATCTGGGGCTCTGATCCAGAATGGCTGTTCTCTCTGGTTTTTTAGTAGGCTTGCCCAATATTCTAGGCAGGACTGACACTACCTTTAGACAAAACATAAAGAAGGGAATGACCTGGGAAGTCATTCCCATTTTTGTCCATGCGCCCTCGGTCAACCTCACCAAGGCCAGATAGGAGCACCCATGACAGCAGCAGATGGTACAGTATGACTGGTAACCGTCATTGCCAATTTCCAAAGCAGCAGATGGTACAATATGACTGGTAACTGTCTCTGCTAACTTGCAAAGACAAGTGAATGCTGCTGTGTAGCACTGCAGTACCAAGTCCGTCAGCAGCATCCAGTAGACATACGATGACAGTGAAAAAAGGCTAAACAGGATCCATGGTTGCCATGTTATGGCGTCTGCCTGGGCAATCCAGGGAAAAAGGTGCAAAGTGATTGTCTGCCATTGCTTTCACGGAGGGAGGATTGACTGAAGACATTTACCCAGAATCAACTGCGACACTGTTATTTCTCCATAATGCATTGGGATCTCAACCCAGAATTCCAGTGGGCAGGGGAGACTGTAGGAACTATGGGATAGCTATAGGATAGCTACACACAGTGCAACGCTCCGGAAATTGATGCTAGCCTTGGTACATGGACGCACACCAGCGAATTAAAGTGCTTAGTGTGGCTGCGTGCGCTCGACTTTATACAATCTGTTTCCAAATATCTGTTTCTGTAAAATCGGAATAATCCCGTAGTGTAGACATACCCTGAATTAATGTCAAACTACACCAGTCAGGACTGGCTCCGGGGATTTTGTCGCCCCAAGCAACCAAAATAATTTAAAAAAAAGCCGCAATTGTGAACTGTAGCAATTCAGTGGGAGGTCCTTCGCTCCGAGCGGAAGTGAGGGACCCTTCGCTGAATTGCCGCCGAATAGCTGGACATGCCGCCCCTCTCCAGACTGGCTGCCCCAAGTACCATCTTGCTAAGCTTTTGCCTGGAGCCAGCCCTGACACCAGTATAAATAAGATCAGAATCTAAATACCTATGTACAAATGTACAGGCAAACCTATCTATCTGTCGTATACTGCTAACATCATCTTGCTATCTGAGCATACAGCACAGAATATCAATAGCCATAGCTAAGTCACTAATAGATTTCATGAACTTTCTGGTGTTTCTCCTTTTTCAGGATAGAAATTGTGGTTGGAGTATGACAAGTTTGGCTTATTTGTTTGCAAGATTGTCTCTTTTTCATGTTGTTTCATTTTATTGATTTATTGTTTGACCTGTTACTTTGTTCCAGGTGACTTTTGTGGGGTAGGAATTTGCAGGGGGGAAAATGTTTGATTAAATGGAGGTATACATTTATTATTTTTTCATTTATTTAAGTTGGCAATGTCATAATATCTTTGAAAAGGTTTTCTGAGAGACTTAGAGTTTTCCTTTCCCCAGTGATGAAGAATTAAAAATAGTTTCTGTAGGTGTGTGAATAGTTGAGTTACCATTTAAATGATTATTTTAATGCTAATGGGATTTTATTGTATTATTTATGATGTGTTAGGGCACGTATATCTTTATATAATTATGTGTATTATCTTTTTATTTATATAAATAAATACTGTATTCTTCTTGCTATATTGAAAAGGCATTTTGGAAGAGAAAACTATTGCAATGTTTCCTAAAGACAAACTGAGTCTGGGTAATAAATCCATTTTTTTTCTGATCAAGATACTGCAGTGATCAATCTGGAATTGCTCATATTTATTCTTATGTTATGCTTTGTTCCTACAGTGGTAAATAAATTGAACGTTTTATGGTGAAGATGGACTAGTCACTCAACTTACTACTGGTCACAGCTCTTGTGGGAAGAACTGCAGGTACTGAGCATAGTGGGAGAAATCACGATGGATGCACAAATTGCTATAGCTTGAGACCCAATTTGAGAGGGAGAATCATATGATTCAACCCTAAGAGAGGGATAGGCAGGGCTCCCCAGTCCTGCGGCAGCACCCCACCCACCCTTCTGCCTTGAGACACCCCCTCCCCACGGCAGCTCCTCCACCCTGCCCTGAGGAGTACCCCCACTGCCGAAGGTTCCCCCGGCCCCGGGAAGCTGTGCAACACCTCCCCACCCCAGCTCACCTCTGCTCCACGTCCTCCCCGATCACACTGCTGCCACTCTAATTCTCCTTCCCTCCCAGGCAAACAGGGAGAGCTCAGGGGTATGTGGTGCCCAGGGTAGGGGAATTCAGGCCCTCACTTCTTCTCCAAGTCCCACCCCAGGGCCCTGGCGGTGGTGGGGGTGCTCACCACCGAGTCAGTGCACATCCTCCTGAAACACACTGACTGGTTCCCCAGTTCACTCACCGGAGAAAAGTCTACGTCCCTTGGGCTGCTTTCTACACTTTCTCCCTCAGCGATGCTCTACGGCTCCCCCAGGTCTATGGGTCCTCAAGTGGCACAGCTCCTGCTGGCACAGACTCTTCTCTGGGCTCCTCAAGCAGTCTGGGGTCCATCTGGAGCTCTGTGTGCTGTGGATCTGTAGCTGGAGCCTGGAACAGCTCCCTGGAGAGGACCTGCAGTCTGCACCTTCCCCCTTCAGAAGCCTGCCCACACTGAGTTAGGCTAGTTCCTTTTATACTCTGCCTCCAGGCTGAACATGCCCAGCAGAGTCAGAGACCCGAGGTTTCCTCAGACTGAAAAGCACAGTTAACCCTTTAGGGGCTGGTTCAGGGTAGGTACACCCCATCACACCTGGTCAGAAGCCTCACTGGTGAAAGATTATTATCCAGTTCATCACATGTACAAAGGAAAGTCAACGTGCACCCGCTTCTGTACACTGAGCAGATTCCCCAAGTACTTCTAGCACAACACATTTGTTTAGGTATGTCATAAACAGATAGCTAAGGGTTAATGTCTCTTTCACCTGAAACACCTGACCAGAGAACCAATCAGGAAACCGGATTTTTTCAACTTTGGGTGGAGGGAATTGTGTGTCTGGGTCTTTTGTCTGTCTGCCTGCTGTCTCTGAGCTTTGGAGAAGTAGTTCTATTTTCTAGTCTTCTGTTTCTAAGTGTAAGAACAAAGAGATCAGATAGTAAGTTCTATGGTTTCTTTTCTTTGGTATTTGCATGAATATAAGTGCTGGAGTGCTTTGATTTGTATTCTTTTTGAATAAGGCTGTTTATTCAATATTCTTTTAAGCAATTGACCCTGTGTTGTATCATCTTAATACAGAGAGACCATTTGTATTTTTTCTTTCTTTTTTATATAAAGCTTTCTTTTAAGACCTGTTGGAGTTTTTCTTTACTTCAGGGAAATTGAGTCTGTACTCACCAGGGAATTGGTGGGAGGAAGAAATCAGGGGAGGTCTGTGTGTGTTGAATTGGCTAGCCTGATTTTGCATTCCCTCTGGGGAATAGGAAAGTCCTTTTTGTTCCCAGGACTGGGGAACGGAGAGGGGGAATCACTCTGTGTAGTTTCACAGAGCTTGTGTCTGTGTATCTCTCCAGGAGCATCTGGGGGGGGGGAAGGGAAAAAGGATTATTTCCCTTTGTTGTGAGACTCAAGGGATTTGGGTCTTGGGGTCCCCAGGGAAGGTTTTTCAGGGGGACCAGAGTGCCCCAAAACACTCTAATTTTTTGGGTGGTGGCAGCAAGTACCAGGTCCAAGCTGGTAACTAAGCTTGGAGGCTTTCATGCTAACCCCCATATTTTGGACGCTAAGGTCCAAATCTGGGAATAAGGTTATGATATGGTGTAGCAGCGGCGGGATATAGACAGAATCCAGAAGCCAGTAGGAATATTATATTTTTCTTTTCTCTGCTAAGGGCTTTTTAGCAGAGAGAAACAGTTTGGTTTTAAAAGGGAACCAGAGAGAATTTTTTTTTCTGCTCTCTCTAGCAGTTTGTGGTTTGCATGTTAAGGGAGAAGACTGTTGAGGGTCTTTTGTCATGCAATAGCCCTCCCATTAGGAGGCAAGTACCAGCACTTATATGCATGCAAATAAAGTGGTTTTTCTGGTTTCCCTTCATTGAACATTAGCTAGAGAGAGAAAAGGAAAAAAGCACTGTTGCTAGGCAGACTTCAGGAGGCAACAGAGAGCCTGCAGTTCAGAAGATAAACACCGGAGGGCACCCCAACACAAGAAAACAGGAACCATGACTTCTAAGGCAAAGATTGACGCCGAAGAACAAATCAAAGAAGCTGAACACAGGCGACAGATGGAGATGAAAGAAAAGGAAGAAAGCATCAAACAGGCAGCCCAAGAGGCAGCACACAAAAGAAAACTAGAAGAAGAAGAGGTAGCCTACCGAAGGAAACAAGCAGAAGATGAGTTGGCCCACAGAAGGAAGCAAGAAGAAGAAGAGTTGGCCCACCGCCGAGAAATGGAAAAACAACAAAAAGAGAATGAAGAAAAGGAAAAACAGAGAAAACATGAACTGGACTTGGCAAAAGCTGGGCTGCATGTGCCAGCCAACCCTAACAACCCGGCGCCAATTATTGCTCCACAGCACAGGAAATTTCCCACCTACAAGGCAGGTGATGACACCGAGGCCTTCCTGGAAAATTTTGAAAGAGCTTGTCTTGGGTACAACATCCCCGAAGACCAGTACATGGTAGAATTAAGGCCACAACTCAGTGGACCTTTAGCAGAGGTGGCAGCTGAAATGCCTAAGCTGCAAATGAACGACTATAAACTTTTTCAAACCAAGGCCAGATACAGGATGGGGATAACCCCAGATCATGCCCGTCGGCGCTTCAGAACCCAAAAATGGAAACCAGAGGTGTCATTTCCCAAACACGCCTACTACATTGCAAAAAACTATGAGGCCTGGTTAACAGGAAACAACATTCAAACCTTGGAAGAAGTGAACCTCCTCATACAAATGGAGCAGTTCTTGGATGGTGTTCCTGAAGACATCACACGGTACATACAAGATAGAAATCCCAAAACTATCGCTGAGGCGGGGGAGATTGGAGCCAAATGGATGGAACTGGCAGAAAGCAAAAAAGCTACTGTCAAGGGGAACGATTACCCCAGGGGGCACACAGACCATAAACCCTACAACCGAGGACAGCCAAAGACCCTACATACCACCCAAGTAAAGCCACAGATACCCTACTCTTCAACCTCACCAGTCTCCAGTAACTCACCTCGGCCCAGTGACCCATCAGATGGAAGATGCTTTAAGTGTAATGAACTGGGACATATCAAGGCCAACTGTCCCAAGAACACCATGCGAGTGCAATTCATTACACCACCATCACCCCAAAGATCCCCAGGCCCAGATGCCTCTCAAATACCCTTGGAGCGAAGGGAAAATTTGAGAGTGGGCGGAAAGAAGGTTACTGCGTGGAGAGACACGGGGGCACAAGTGTCAGCTATCCACCAATCCTTCGTTGACCCCAAATTCATCAACCCTAAGGCCAAAGTTACAATTTACCCCTTCATGTCACAAGCTGTAGACTTGCCTACAGCTCAACTGCCTGTCCAGTACAAAGGCTGGTCAGGAATGTGGACTTTTGCAGTCTATGACAATTATCCTATCCCCATGCTACTGGGGGAAGACTTGGCCAACCAGGTGAGGCGGGCCAAGAGAGTGGGAATGGTTACCCGTAGCCAAACCAGGCAAGCTTCCAGACCCATTCCTGTTCCTGAGCCGTCCACAGAGGCCCCGTCTGTGTTACCAGAGACCCAGACAAAGGTAGTGGACCCGGATTCCATGCCTACCACTGAAACAGCCACAGCATCTCCAGTCCCAGGCCCGGAACTGGAACAGCAACCAGCACCAGCAAGTGCAACCACATCTTCAAACTCAACGCCAGAGGGCGCCAGCGAGCCAGAACTGGCAGAAGCACACACAGTCATACCCAAAAGGCTCAGCCAGAGCCTGAAATACCCTCAGGTGCACCAGCGGAGAGCGGTTCACCAGCAACGGAAACAACCCCATCACCTACATCGCTTCCAGAGGGACCAAGCCCAAGTCCACAGTCTGAGGAAGAACTGGTGACCCCAGCCTCAAGGGAACAGTTCCAGGCTGAGCAGGAAGCAGATAACAGCCTTCAAAAAGCGTGGGCGGCGGCACGGAGCACCCCACCGCCTCTCAGCTCTTCTAATCGATCCCGGTTTGTTATAGACCAAGGACTTTTATACAAGGAAATTCTTTCTGGTGGACACCGGGAAGAATGGCAGCCGCAAAAACAGTTGGTGGTTCCAACTAAGTACCGGGGAAAGCTCTTAAGCTTAGCCCATGATCATCCCAGTGGCCATGCTGGGGTGAACAGAACCAAGGACCGGTTGGGGAAGTCCTTCCACTGGGAGGGGATGGGCAAGGATGTTGCCAAGTATGTCCGGTCTTGTGAGGTATGCCAAAGAGTGGGTAAGCCTCAAGACCAGGTCAAGGCCCCTCTCCAGCCACTCCCCATAATTGAGGTCCCATTTCAGCGAGTAGCTGTGGATATTCTGGGCCCTTTCCCAAAAAAGACGCCCAGAGGAAAGCAGTACGTACTGACTTTAGTGGACTTTGCTACCCGATGGCCAGAAGCAGTAGCTCTAGGCAACACCAGGGCTAACACTGTGTGCCTGGCCCTAACAGACATCTTTGCCAGGGTAGGTTGGCCCTCTGACATCCTTACAGATTCAGGGTCTAATTTCCTGGCAGGGACCATGGAAAAACTGTGGGAAACTCATGGGGTGAATCACTTGGTTGCCACCCCGTACCACCATCAAACCAATGGCCTGGTGGAAAGGTTCAATGGAACTTTGGGGGCCATGATAAGAAAATTCATCAACGAATTCTCCAATAATTGGGACCTAGTGTTGCAGCAGTTGCTGTTTGCCTACAGGGCTGTACCACATCCCAGTTTAGGGTTTTCACCATTTGAACTTGTGTATGGTCACGAGGTTAAGGGGCCATTACAGTTGGTGAAGCAGCAATGGGAGGGGTTTACGCCTTCTCCAGGAACTAACATTCTGGACTTTGTAAGCAACCTACAAAGCACCCTCCGACACTCTTTAGCCCTTGCTAGAGAGAACCTAAAGGATGCTCAGGAAGAGCAAAAGGCCTGGTATGACAGACATGCCAGAGAACGTTCCTTCAAGGTAGGAGACCAGGTTATGGTCTTGAAGGCGCAACAGGCCCATAAGATGGAAGCATCATGGGAAGGGCCATTCATGGTCCAAGAGCGCCTGGGAGCTGTAAACTACCTCATAGCATTTCCCAATTCCTCACTAAAGCCTAAAGTGTACCATGTTAATTCTCTCAAGCCTTTCTATTCCAGAGACTTACAGGTTTGTCAGTTTACAGTCCAGGGAGATGATGCTGAGTGGCCTGACGGTGTCTACTACGACGGGAAAAAAGACGGTGGCAGTGGAAGAGGTGAACCTCTCAACCACCCTGGAACGTCTGCAGCGGCAACAAATCAAGGAGCTGTGCACTAGCTTCGCCCCATTGTTCTCAGCCACCCCAGGACGGACTGAACGGGCATACCACTCCATTGATACAGGTAATGCTCACCCAATCAGAACCCCACCCTACCGGGTGTCTCCTCATGCCCAAGCTGCTATAGAACGGGAGATCCAGAACATGCTACAGATGGGTATAATCCGCCCATCTACCAGTGCATGGGCATCTCCAGTGGTTCTGGTACCCAAACCAGATGGGGAAATACGCTTCTGCGTGGACTATCGTAAGCTAAATGCTGTAACTCGTCCGGACAACTATCCAATGCCACGTACCGATGAGCTATTGGAAAAGTTGGGACGTGCCCAGTTCATATCTACAATAGACTTAACCAAGGGGTACTGGCAAGTACCACTAGATAAACCTGCCAAGGAGAGGTCAGCATTCGTCACCCATGCGGGGGTGTATGAATTCAATGTCCTTCCTTTCGGCCTTCGAAATGCACCCGCCATCTTCCAGAGGCTGGTAGACGGTCTACTAGCTGGACTGGGAGAATTTGCAGTTGCCTACCTCGATGATGTGGCCATTTTTTCAGACTCCTGGCCCGAACACCTACTCCACCTGGAAAAGGTCTTTGAGCGCATCAGGCAGGCAGGACTAACTGTTAGGGCCAAAAAGTGTCAAATAGGCCAAAACAGAGTGACTTACCTGGGGCACCAGGTGGGTCGAGGAACCATAAACCCCCTACAGGCCAAGGTGGATGCTATCCAAAAGTGGCCTGTCCCAAGGTCAAAGAAACAGGTCCAATCCTTCTTAGGCTTGGCCGGATACTACAGGCGATTTGTACCACACTACAGCCAAATCGCTGCCCCATTGACCGACCTGACCAAAAAGACCCAGCCAAATGCCGTTAAGTGGACTGATAAGTGTCAAAAAGCCTTTACCCAACTTAAGGCAACACTCATGTCTGACCCTGTACTCAGGGCCCCGGATTTTGACAAGCCATTCCTAGTAACCACAAATGCATCTGAGCGTGGTATAGGAGCAGTACTCATGCAGGAAGCAACAGATCACAACTTCCATCCTGTCGTGTTTCTCAGCAAGAAACTGTCTGAAAGGGAAAGTCACTGGTCAGTCAGTGAAAAGAAATGCTATGCCATTGTGTACGCCCTGAAAAAGCTACGCCCATATGTTTGGGGACGGCGGTTCCAACTACAAACTGACCATGCTGCACTAAAGTGGCTTCATACTGCCAAGGGGAACAACAAGAAACTTCTTCGGTGAAGTTTAGCTCTCCAAGATTTTAATTTTAAAATTCAACACATCACAGGAGCTTCTAACAAAGTTGCTGATGCACTCTCCCGTAAGAGTTTCCCAGAATCCAGTAGTTAAAACGTGTTCTTAAAATGTAAAAGTCTGTTAGTTATATACTTAGTAGTATATGTAAAGGTGCATGTGTTGTATTAATCTGTTTATTTTCAAGTTCTAGAAGGAAATTGCCGCCAGTGAGCTTCCCCACTGTCTGCAATTTGGGGGGCGTGTCATAAACAGATAGCTAAGGGTTAATGTCTCTTTCACCTGAAACACCTGACCAGAGAACCAATCAGGAAACCGGATTTTTTCAACTTTGGGTGGAGGGAATTGTGTGTCTGGGTCTTTTGTCTGTCTGCCTGCTGTCTCTGAGCTTTGGAGAAGTAGTTCTATTTTCTAGTCTTCTGTTTCTAAGTGTAAGAACAAAGAGATCAGATAGTAAGTTCTATGGTTTCTTTTCTTTGGTATTTGCATGAATATAAGTGCTGGAGTGCTTTGATTTGTATTCTTTTTGAATAAGGCTGTTTATTCAATATTCTTTTAAGCAATTGACCCTGTGTTGTATCATCTTAATACAGAGAGACCATTTGTATTTTTTCTTTCTTTTTTATATAAAGCTTTCTTTTAAGACCTGTTGGAGTTTTTCTTTACTTCAGGGAAATTGAGTCTGTACTCACCAGGGAATTGGTGGGAGGAAGAAATCAGGGGAGGTCTGTGTGTGTTGAATTGGCTAGCCTGATTTTGCATTCCCTCTGGGGAATAGGAAAGTCCTTTTTGTTCCCAGGACTGGGGAACGGAGAGGGGGAATCACTCTGTGTAGTTTCACAGAGCTTGTGTCTGTGTATCTCTCCAGGAGCATCTGGGGGGGGGGAAGGGAAAAAGGATTATTTCCCTTTGTTGTGAGACTCAAGGGATTTGGGTCTTGGGGTCCCCAGGGAAGGTTTTTCAGGGGGACCAGAGTGCCCCAAAACACTCTAATTTTTTGGGTGGTGGCAGCAAGTACCAGGTCCAAGCTGGTAACTAAGCTTGGAGGCTTTCATGCTAACCCCCATATTTTGGACGCTAAGGTCCAAATCTGGGAATAAGGTTATGATAAGGTAAAACATAAAACAGCTTTAATAACTACAGGGAGATAGATTTTAAGTGATTATAAGTAATAGACGTAAAGATCAAAGTTGTCTACCCAAGAAATAAACGCAAAATTCCAATCAGAGTTCTATAAACTAGGCAGGATTTGACTCAAACAATGTCTCACCATGATGGTATAGTTCCTTCAACCATAGGCTGGGATTTCTCTTTTCAGTTTGGGACCACCTCCCCTTTTCAAAGCCTTTGTCTACAAGATGCCTTTACAGGCGTTGAGTTGTGGGGGGAGTGAGACCAAGTGATGATGTCACTTTCCCCTTTTATAGCTTCCTCCAGGTTTCTGGAAAGATCCTTTGCTATGATATGAATAAAGTAGTCTCCATTCTCTATGTGCTCTCTCTGAGAAGCCTTCATTGTATACAGATCCTGTGATAGTCCTTCGTAGTGTGGATTCCTCTTAATGGGCCATTAGCACTGGCTGACTTCTCCATTGTTGTACCTGAAAGGCTGTGTGACGAGGCGGACTGGCCCCACACTGGGATTGAGAGGGTTAATCCTTCCCTGCTAGCAGAAACAGCCATGCCCCTGATGCTCTGCTGGGCATGTTTCAACCAGGAGTCAGGTATAAAAGCCTGCAGAGCTGCTCAGTCAGGACTGGCAGCTGAGGAGGGAGGATGCTCAGTGTTAGATCCAGCCCAGGAGCAGTTATGACCATTACCAGGGAGAGCTGAGGAGCCAGGAACCTGGACCAAAAGCTTGTAGCTTTTGGAACCCCAGGAAGTGCCAGGTGCTGAGGAACCTGGAGACCCTGATGCCACAGTGACAGCTACTGTTATTGAACTGGTCGAAAGTGACCCAGGAAAGGTAAGGAAGTTGTACCTCCCACCACTATGAGGGCAGCATGTTTTGGTAGGATTCCCTGCTGACATGGGTGGCTCACACGGTCACTGACAGGGCCCTGGGTAAGAGCCCGGTGAACGTGGGTGGTCCTGGGCTCCCCCTATCGGGGGTCATTACAACCCCCCTTTTACGATGACATAGTTCACTGACCCCTCTCTTACCTCAAAGGAGATAGATGAACTCTGGCCTCCGGCCACAATATCCCACTAGGGGAAGAGAACTTAGAGGGATTCTGGCCCTTGGGCCACACTGTTTTAGGAGCACACTATATGGACTCTGGTCGCTAGGCCACGCTATCATGCAGTCAGACCCCGCAAGGGACTGGTAGAGGACTCCCCACTGGGGTACTGATACAGTTACAATGTATACATGGGATAGTGAAGTCTTACCCCACACACTGGTTGCGACCGGAGGCCACTCAACAGAAGGAGTGTTGCTTAGTGGGGGTGGCCCCTAGATTAGCGTACCTCATGGTGTTGGGGTGTGACTGGCAGGGTTTCGCCGGCCTTATAAGGAGGTGGAGCGGACAGCCCGAGGGAGAGTATCTGTAATGGGAGACAGGGTTTGTTGAGCCAGCCTGGGCCACAAGACCCCTTGGAGGGGACTTCAAGAGGGCCCAAAGTAACCAAAGGGACCCAGACCCTGACTGACAGGTCAACAGGGGAAGAGACGAGGTGGCTGGATATTGATGGAGATTTCCTGGAGGAACAGAGAGGGAACCCCAGCCTTAGTCAAGCTTGGGAACAGGCAATCAGCCAGGAAGGAGAGACCCATCCTCGGCAGTATTGGCTCCAAGGTCCCCTGTGATGGGGCAGCGGCTCCACCCCTCTGAGAGATGGGGCTAGGGCAGGCCAGAGCGGCTGTGCAGATGGGCAGCCAATTGGGGAGGGCCTCTGGGAGAGCCAGTTAGGGCTGAGGAGAAGGCGGCCAATCAGGGCCAGGTTCAGCCCTATGCAAAGGCTGCCCAGGAGAGGAGCAGGCAGTCACTCCCAGACTTTCAAGAGAGAAGGCCTGTCTCCTTAGCGAAGGAGACCAGCACCCTGGACAGTGCAGTGCTGGGCAGGCCTGAGGGGAGCAGATGAGCCTTCCAGCCCAATACCTGCCAGGCTGAGGGCCCTGACTGTAAGGGTCTAGAGGGTGTGAGGTGCAGGGGGGAATTGGCCCACGGAGGATAGATGAATGAGAGCCAAGAACCAGGGCAGGGAGGCTGCCACTAGAGGGTCCCTGGGTTGGGGCCCAGAGTAGTGAGTGGGCCTGCGTTCCCCCTTCCCTTTCCCCCTCACTTTGCACCTGACCAACGAAAAGCGACTGTGTGAGGCTGCAGTGTGCCTCAGACATGAGGGGCTAAATGTTGCATTGCGGTTGACCCATGCGGAAGGAGTGAGCAGAAAGACTATCATTAAAAGCACAGTATCAGAGGACTCTGATACTTGACACCATGCAAGGCACTGCATTTAGCTATATGGAGTGGAAATTATCCCCTGGAAATTTCCATTACATGCATCTGATGAAGTGGGTATTCACCCACAAAAGCTCATGCTCCAAAACTTCTGTTAATCTATAAGGTGCCACAGGATTCCCAGCTATCTCCGTGTCACCGACATGCACAGGAAAAACAATATTGTTTGCAGAACGCAATGCCCTACACTAAGACTGGAACATATACCCTTAGAACCCTGACCAGGATTATTCTACCAGGAAATCCTGGATGCCCCATCATCTCGGGCATTGGCACTCTCTTTAACCCTATACCACCAGCATTAAAAACACATACACACCTCGGAAGGTGGTGAGGATGGACTTAGGGGCACTGCCGGAGGGCAGTGACCAGAAGCAGATGTCACCCAGCAGGGAGCAATGCAGGTCCTGATACTAATGGGGAGAGCAGACGAGGGACAGGACACCACTTGCAGAGGGCGCCCCTCAGAGGACAGAGCTAATTCCCAGAAGTGCCAGTGGGAGGCAATGCGTGGTGGAGAATATGGGCATGAGTGGTCACCCCGATACAAGGGGGAGAGTGAGGACTAAGCAAAGTGTGCCAGGGTGGGGCAGTAAAGAGTTAGTGCATCAGGCCCCAGGCAGGGGCCGAGCAAACAGGTAAGCAAGAGTCCCAGGTCCTGGTTCCAAAGGTCTTGGGAGAGGGGGAGACTGCCACCCAAGAGGTGGGTGGCAGGGGGGACACAGGCTCACCCGCTCCACTGTGTCCCAGCCTGAGGCCCTAGCAGCGGCAGAAGGCCTGCTGTTGTATCAGTGGGGATCCTGGCTGCAACACACTGACATCGGCTCTGGCAGTGCTTCAGTGAGATGGGGGTCAGCTGCTCCCGGGCTACTTCCGATCTGCCCCTATAGAGGTACATGCAGTTGTACGGTGTCCTCCAAGGGGTCAAGCATCATGGGCTACTAGGGGTAACTTGTGAGTGGCAGGCTTGGCAGCTCCTCCGGGCTCTGGTCAGTATCAGGCATTGGCTGGTCTGTCCAGTCCTCGGGTCACCTGTCGATTGCCAGGGTTTCCTATCCAGGAACTAGATCACAGGCGTCTGGCCTCTCTGGTGTCTGTGTCTCTAATGAGCGCTGGGATTGAGCTTTTGTACTTCCTGTCCTGCACCTTGACCTCTGGGGAGTGGGCACAAGGTTCACTGGCTCTACCTACTTTGGTATCTGGAGAGGCTTGTCCCTCTAAGGGGCAGTGAGGAACCACACCATCTAGCTACAGTCGGAGACAGTGAGGAAGGAGTTGGAACTGATGTAAACGCTGAGAGTGATGGAAGAATCGAAGAGTGAGTGGAGAAGTCCCATAGTGCTGGTCCCCAAGCCAGATGGCTCAGTGAGGTTTTGCATCAACTTTTGCAAAGTGAACTCCATCTCTTGCTTTGATGCATACCCTATGTCATGGGTGGATTAGTTACTGGAAAGGCTAGGACACACAGACTTTATCTCCACCCTGGATTTAACCAAAGGGAACTGGCAGATCCCCTTGACACCTACCTCATGAGCAAAGACAGCCTTTTCCACACAGTTCGGCCTTTTCCAATTTACAGTGATGCCCTTTGGGTTGCATGGTGTTGCGGCTACCTTCCAGAGGCTCGTAAACCAGGTACTGTGCCCCCACGGTGTGTATGCTGTGGCACACATTGATGACATTGTCATTTATAGCCCCAGCAGGGGAGACCATATTTGGTACCTAACCAAGGTACTTCAAGCCCTGGGCACCGCAGGCCCCATGGCGAATCCGGCCAAGTACCATTTAGGACAACAAGAGGTGACTTCTTTAAGCTATATGGTAGGATAAGGGAAATTGCGCCCCATGGTAGATAAGATATAGGCTTTGGGAGACTACCCCACCCCTAAATCAAAAAACGAGGTATGGCAGTTCTTAGGGTTGGTGGAGTATTATCAGCAGTTTGTCCCTAATTTCTTGATGTTGACCACCCCCTTGACAGACCTAATGAAGAAAACACAGCCCCAGAACATCCAGTGGACAGAAGAGTATGCGAACATTTTAATGGGACTGGACTAGTCCTACAATTCTATGATTCTATAATAAATATAGAAATAGGTCCCCTGTTGCACTTATATGGTGGTCACCATCTTGGCTGGTACCTTGTAGTTACACAGAGACTTCCAGAGATAAAGGTAGGAGTCCCTGCAGCTTGATCTAAAGAGGCAGGCTCCCTGGTAGGGGTGTGACAGACTCATGGGCTCTGGGGATTGGGCGCAGAGGGGATTTGTAACACATGAAGACCAGTGGATATCTATGAGTGATTCTGTGCAGCTGCTTTATCTGAACTGAAATCACCTTGCACGCCCTGGAGGCCAGGGCTGCACAGACATTCCCACTAATTCCATGTCATTGTTATTGCAGTTTATTCTCATGTACACACAGTCAGGACCAATGAGAAGGGGGAGAAGTAGGCACAAATTAGGGCCTGGTGGTCTGGAAGAGGGCCTGGGGCCCAAATTCCCCAGTGTCGTCAGCCCTGTTTAGCTGATCCACCCTTGCTAAGGGGCTTGGAATTTTTTTTTCACAGGGCCCGAACCCACTCTCTGCTGCCCTGCATGCGGTCACTCAGATTCTCACACTCCAGAAGTGTGCACGTAACCCAGGCTGACACAGTGTGGCTCCTTGTCTCCCTCTAGTGGTCAGAGCTTGTACAGCAGCTTATGAGTCTGCTGTTGCCTCTGTACTAGTTCACTCAGTGCTTGTAGCATAGGTAGTATGGGATCCTGCTTGAAAATCTACAGGCCCTGTGTTCAAGCCCTATGTAGCTTCTATCAAGGGACATTGACATCTAGTGCCACAAAACAGCATACAGCTCCCGCCCCCCAAACTACTGCACAGCCCACATAAACACAAACACACAGTAGTGTTTCTGCATGCAAACACACAATCATGTTCAGGTCATGTACACATGCAAAACCACAACAGTGTCGAGTCTAGATTTACACTGGTATAATCAGCATGCAGCTCTAAAGGTTTATCTGCAAACTGAGAGGTAAGCCATAACTCAACAGCAGTGTGGTTGTCAATCAAAAATATTCATAGATTCCCAGGCCAGAAGGGACCATTGTTATCATCCAGTCTGACTTCTTGACCACAAAACTTGGTAAATGGTTCCAGTGGTTAAGAATTTACACCTTATTTGTACTCTGAATTTGTCTAACTTCAACTTTTAGTCTTTGGATCATGTTATACCTTTGGTTGCCAGACCGGAGAGCCCATTATGAAGTATTTGTTCCTGTGTAGGTACTTGTAGACTGTGCTTAAGTCAGCCCTTTACGGTTTCTTTGTTAAGCTGAATAGATTCAGCTCCTTGGTATTCAAATGCACAGGTCAGATCCACAGCTTGTGTAAACTGGCATGATAGCATTGGCATCAATGAGCCCAGTCCTTGTCTGCTGTAAATGAATTTAGC